>NW_026606186.1:10697500-11337500 GCF_029834395.1 Sorex fumeus
AACCCCAGTTCCCTGTGAGGACCATAATGTCATTCATGGGAGAAATGGCAGAAGTTCCCAGCACAGGCCGATTCTCCACAGATGCTGCCCTTTCTCCTGCTCCAGCCTGGAACTGGAGGTCTGCCTACCTTCCAGCTGTGTGACCAGGCACTAGTCACCAAATGGCTCTGTGCCTCAGTTTTCCCCTCTGTGAAGTGGACTTGAGAAAAGACCCTGGCGAGGTTTTGGCTCTGTGGGTGCAGAGCACTAACTAGCAGGAGAGACTAGTGAAGGTTGGTTTTCTGTGCTTTTCTCAAGACCCTTCTTGAGAAAAAAAACCTTTTCTGGAGTTATCATCTGAAAGGCCTCCAGAGAGGTTTTCCTAAAACAAGGAAGTAAAATCAAACAAAAGAGAGTTCAGAGCAGGCTGCGGGAGGAGGGAGAGAATGGCTCTGTGAGGACAGGGGTGGGTGGAGGGTGGGGGTGTGGGGCGGTGGTGTCTCACCTCTGGCTCTGCCATGGGTGGAGATCTTCACGGGACCCTTTTGATCTTTTCCGATACCCGTTTGACTGTGTTCTGGTGACAGCAACATCTTTTGACCTCAATGCCTCTATCCTACCAATTTAAGTGAAACTGTAGTCTAATGACCTCCTACCTCCGCCCAGCCTTGCTTCAAACCAGGCCTGTACACACCAGCTTAGATGGCCAAAGCGCGACCCTTGGTGGTGCTTATGGCAGTCTGTGAGCTCTGGGCTCACAAGAGTGAGAGAAGGAGGCACCAGGTTGTAGCAGAGTGGCAGAAAGGACCCTTCTGAGGGCCCCAGCCACTGTGGCAGGCACACTGCCTCTGTTATTTCTGTCACCTTGCTCTTCTGGTGTGGCAGGTGGAACATTGTTCCCATTTTGTTGATTATGAAACTGAGGCTTAGAGAAATACTTTAAGTAGGTCTTAAAGTTAGTAAGTGTCTCAGGATCTGAACTAAGAACACTAACAAGGTGACTTCTCACCTGTCACCCAGGGAAGGACAGTGGGTAACAAGAGGGATGAAGCTAGAGATCCCAAGGACATATCTGAGACCCAATCCTTCAGTGGAGAAGAGGCTTTGGTGAGATACAACAAGCCAGAGGAGGGATAATGGCAGCCTCTACTTCTCAGTGTTGGTCAGGAGGCCTGGGGCAGGCCTGGGCATCTGTCAGGGCTTCTCTGTGTGTTCATGTCTACTCTTGGGGATTATGCTAGTTTCTACCCACAGTCTTTCTTTCTCTGTAATAGAATCCCAACATTTGGGCAATGTGACTAAACAGAAAGATGATTCGTCTTTTGTAGATACATCAAAGTTCAGTCCGGGCATATTCAATCAGAAGACTGTTGGACTGCCCTCAGGAAAGGCTTCTACAGGGATCTGATTCACCACGCGCTCCCTTCATGACACTGTCCTTCTTCCTGACTGCTGGGCCTGGTGACCAGAACTCCATCGGTCTCCACGGAGTGAGGGGATTTGCAATGGAGGCCCCGTGGAGCCTGGTGGAACAGAAAGGTTGAAGGTTTTGTGCTCTCTACTTCTGTCACTTGCCAGTGGAATGAACACCGCTCCTCTTGAACCTAGTGTTCTTTTGAATTTGGGGTTATAAGCAGCCAAAATTAGCCCTCATGGAGAGTGTGTGCAGAAAAACATCCGAGACACCATATAGAGAGAGGCGGCCACTGCTGTGCAAAATTTGAGCTCAGAAAGGACACAGGGCATTATAATACCAGGGACAATTGCTGTGTGCTCGGAGCATCAGAGCATTAGATTCTTGGGCAGCGGGGCTTCCTCAGGGAAAGGCAAGTCAGTGAGTGGAACGAAGCTTCCAGGCAGGTTCTCCTGGCAGAATGGTCCAAGGGTAGGAGGTGTGCAGGGGTGGAGGGCTGGCTTTGGGTGGCTGTTGAATGAGTGCTCTGATTCTGGAGCGATTTGACTAAAAGGGACTGGCAAGGGGGGTTAAGTATGGAAGAGTCAGGGCAGGTTGAGACAGGAAGCGAAACTCATCATAGGTCTCAGCACCCTTGCTCCCCTTTACTCCACTCTGCATACTGCTCCCTGTGCTCACCCCAGGCTTCTACTGACCTGTGGTGCCCAAAACAAAGAACTTATGTCACTGTGGGTAGCCAGCCCTGCAGCTCTCAGACCCTCATCCTTTACGGCCCAATGCCCCTGCTGCTAGCCTTTTTAGGGGATGTACTTGAAAGTTTTTTATTACAGCAAATATGTAATTTAAAATTCCTCATCTTAGCATTTTAAATGTTTCAGTGTTCATTAGTATCAAGTGCATCCACACTGCCGCACCACATTCACTATCATCCTCTCCAGAATGTTCCATCTTTCAAAACTTGAAATTGGATTTCTCTTTTTTTTTTTCTTGGCTTTTTGGGTCACACCCAGTGATGCTCAGCGGTTACTCCTGGCGCTGCACTCAGAAATTACTCCTGGTGTTGCTCAGGGGACCGTATGGGATGTCAGGGGTTGAACCTAGGTTTGCTGCATGCAAGGCAAATGCCCTCCCTTTTGTGCTATTGCTCTGGCCCCATAAACTTAAACTTTTTAATACATTAAATGATCCTTTCCCACATGCCCCTTCTCCCCTTCATCCCTATTCCACCCTTCTACTA
Organism: Sorex fumeus; assembly: GCF_029834395.1. NCBI lineage: Eukaryota > Metazoa > Chordata > Mammalia > Eulipotyphla > Soricidae > Sorex > Sorex fumeus. The sequence continues at coordinate 10,700,131 of NW_026606186.1, forward strand.
TTCTACAATACTCTTCTAGGTACCTGACTCATCTAAGGGAAGTCATTCATCTTTGTCCTTTTATGTCTATGTCCTCTGACTATGTCCTCAAGGTTCAACCATGAGGCGTCCTGTGCTGGGATTTCTTCTGTTTGAAGGTGGAATGATATTCCAGTGTATATACACAAATACCACACTCTTTTTCCCCCATTCATTAGTGGACATTTGGGTTGATTCCACATTTTTTTACTTTTGTAAATAATTCTGCTCTGTCCTCCTGAACCCTGTTTTTTTTCTGTCCTTGGATATTGGTCCCATATTATGTTGTTTTTCTAATTTTTTTAAAAATGTATATTCCACAAGTGAGTACAAGCTGGCTCATGGTTGGAAGCTTGCCACAAGTATGGGGGCTGTGGGTGGGGTGGGCAGAGGGCATTTAGGATAGAAAAGGAACCACAATGACTATGATAGTTGGAAATTATCACTCTGGACAAGAACTGCATGCTGAAAATAGGTAAAGGGATATGCATGATAATCTTTCAGTATCTGTATTACAAGTCATAATGCACAACAGGAAAGTGAGAGAAAGAGTGAGAAAGACAAAGAGACAGAGAGAGACAGAGACAGAGAGATAGAGAGGGGGGAAGAGGGAGAGAAAGATCGAGAGAAGAAAAGTGCCTGCCATAGAGGCAGGCAAGTGGGGGTGGGGGTGGTGGAGAGGAAATGGGGACATTCATGGTAGGCATGGTAGCCATACACTGATGAAGAAACAGGTGTTGGAACATTGTATGACTGAACCCAACCATCAACAACTTTGGGACTGTGTATCTTACAGTGATTCATTTAAAAAATAAATTAACAAAGAAAACAACGGTGCTCTGAACATAAGCAAATGCACTTTTGTTTGAGTCTTTGCTTTCAATTCTTTGGGGGTACACACACAGACGTAGAATCACTGGCTCATTTAAGAAAGCTATTTAACATTTTTGAGGAATCACCACAGTGTCTTGTGCTACTCTGGGTTCCCACCAGCAATGCACAGCCTCCTCCTTTCTCGACAGAATCACAAAATTCTTGCGAGTCTATTTTTTTTTTAGAATAGCCCTCCTGAGGGATGTGAGCTGTCATTGTCCATTCCTTTATATTCCATTCTGTTGTCAAACATTTTATATAAACATTGAAAAAGAAAAATATATATACCCTACAAAACCCAGTGTTGTGAGAAATTATGTATCCTAATGAAACTTGGAAGCTCCTGAAAATCCGCCAACCAATGGCCCGTCCACTGAGGAACAGCAGAGACTTCAGAAGGGCAGCCAAAGGCAACAACATTGCTCTCTTCCAAAGAGCAAACACTCACGGAGAAGCCTAGACAGAGCGTTTCTGCACACACCAGATTATTGAAACCCGCCTATGTGTGGAAATGCTTCTGCTACATCCTTAAGATCTTCCATTTTTGGTCTCTGGAAGAGGAGTTTTGTTTTGCCTTCACAGTGGCACAGTAATAACCACGGAGTCCAAACATACGTTTTGTGTGCATTTTCCTTGTTGCATTTTGCATATTGAAAATTTTTATATTCATACATTCTTTTACGATGCCTAAATGTTTTCCTTGAAGTGTGTATCGATTTGTAAATGAGATTGTCTTCTGTAATAAAATACCGTGTATGCCAAGAGACTGTTGTTCCAGGAGGGATGTGGGTGGAGGTGGGGGCATTGTTGAAGGGCGAGGGGGCTGGAGGGAGCGAGTGAAGGAGGGGACTGGGAGGGGTGGAGGGAAGAGATGGAGCCTGGGCTGGGGTGACAGTGAGCAATGAGGACCCATCAGTAGAGGTCTGGGGGTGATGGTGGTGGTAGGTGAGCCTCAAATGTAGCACAAGGTGAACAATAAGCAGGCTAGTCTGAGGGAGGAGGAGGAGCCCAGAATGAATCCCCGATTCATGTGGTTTCAAGGATACAAAATGGTGGACAGGCAAGGACCTGGACAGAGGGCATTTTAATGATTTCTAGATTTTAGCAAGCCTGAGGGTCACTCATGCTTCCAGAGTCAGGGGTAAGAGGAGTCATGAGGCCAGAGGATGGATTGGGAATAACCTCGAAGGGACCTAGGTATGCTCGACTGGACAGACTACACGAAGGAGGATGGTCAGGTTCCAAGAGAGAAAAGATGACGCCACACTTGGCCAGGGTGTTAGGAGTGGACATGGTCCTGGAATCCTCCAATTGCTGAACCTTCATCTAGGCATTCTATGGGGCAGATGGAGAAGGGGAGTTGATTGCTTATGCACAGTCTTGGCTAGGGTTGGCAGGAGAAGGGAGAGTGGAGACCATGCCCTGACTCTGGGAAGAGAAAGGGGCCACAGCTGTCTTTGGGTGGGCATCAGGTCCCTCCCACCCTATCATCCTGCACTATCCATGGTATGCACCCTGGGTGCTGACTTTCCACCCCCACCCTAGTCTCTTTCTGATCATGTCGGGACTTCGATCACCTGGCAGACTTCTTGGCAGGCAGTGAACTCTCAGTAAAGACATTTGTAAAAAATCTTTTTAATTGAAACACTGTGAGATATGAGGTACGCCCTTACAAAGCTGTTCACGATTAGATTTCAGTCATACAGTATTCCAATGCCCATCCCTCTACCAGTGTACATTTCCCAGCACCAGTATCCCCAGGTTCTCTCCCATCACTCCCTACCCTCTGCCTCCTGACTGCTTCTATAGCAGATGCTTTTCTTCTCTCTCTCTCTCTCTCTCTCTCTCTCTCTCTCTCTCTCTTTCTTTTCCTCCCTCCTTTTGGGCATTGTGGTTTACAATATTGATACTGAAAGTTTATCAAGAATATTCCTAGTAAAGACTTGTTGAATCTTTATCAATCCAGACTGTCTTGGTCATTCCCCTACCCCTCAGGAAGTTTTTGGTTTCCCCTATGCTAATCACAAAATGTGGGATAAACTTCCCCTTCTCAGGCCCGTCAAGCTTTTTCCTGTCATCCTGACTCTCTCCTTGGGCACCTGGGTGTGTATCATTTTGGTTTTGCCATCAGAGTCCCCCTTTCTGCTGCTTCCTCATTGTGGCATCTTGGGCAAATCTCCATATCTGAGCCCCATTGTCCTCACCTGCAAAATGGGACTGAAAATAAACAAACCCAACTTCTTAGGGACATTGTAAAAATTACATTAAAGACCTCCATGAAGCAGACCTCAGAAGAGAACTCTTGTCACATAATACTTGCTCACTTAATCTGGGCCGTTTATCCACCATTTGTCACTGCCACTGGTATTTTTACTTTAAACTGACTGAAGTCATTGCTTCTGATCTTGGCTTGTTATTATTTAACCTCTAATTAATTTTTGATGCACCTGGAACTGCATTAGATAAGTGGTTAGGGATCACAGGAATCACTTTGTGATAAAGGGAAGTTGTAGTTAAAATTCTCACAGAACTCACTGGGCTGAGCCCCCGGTCAGGGACTGTAACATGTGTTTGTGGAGGACAGATTCTCAGGTGGTCTCTGAATTCTCTCCTGTTCCCGGGAGCTCAGACCAGCGCTGCTGGTGCTTGCTCCAAATGGGTCGAGCTTCCGTGCCCCCGCTTCCTCCAGCTGTCCTACTCGGGAGACTCAGCGGAAATTCGTGGATCTGGACTGTGCACCCAAGCACACCGGGCCTGGCTCTGCGCACGCACATGTATATTTTAGAAATGCTTCTCTTAATCATATCTTGAATTAATGCAGGCCTCGTTCATTCCCAGCTCTCATTACCCTCTTAATTAACTCAGCACAGATGGAAAAAGTCGGAATTGCTCTAGCCGAGTTGTTCTGCTAGTTTTAAAATGAGATGGCAGATGGGAGGACGGGGTGGAACGGCCCGGCTCGGAGGGAGGAGATGAGTTTTCAAGCTGTCACCGGAGCGTCAACAAACGCTCCATCTGTTGGCACTGAGGCCGGGCCGGAGCCTGGTGCAAGGGACGGGTGTTCCCAGGGTTGGCAGGGGCCAAGGCGTAGATGTCCTGGGACCTTGCAGCTGTCTCCGGATGGGGCTCCTGGTTCTGGGATGGATACCTGGAATTCTGGGATCTGATCTCAGGAGGCTTTTTGACCCCAGGCTGCAATGGAACCCTGGGGCCTCCTGCTGCCTCTTGAGAGCTGGGGAAGGTTTTATTTTCCTTCTTCTCTAAAATAGTCTTAAGGAGCGAACATTGATGCTGCGTGACTATCAGCGTGAGACTAAAACACTGTTGCTGTTGACTTTCTTGCCTCCCGCAGAAGACAGAGTCTGGCTGTGCCCCTGCCTGCAGCCACGTCTCTGACCTCCTCTCTTCTTGCCCTGTAGCGCCTTCTGCAGGCTGATCTGCACTGGACTCTGGGGGTCACCCTTGGGGTTTCTCTTACCGCCCAGCCTGGCATCTGCTGTCCTCTTGCTTGGAAGCTTCCTCTCCTTTTTCTTTTTTCCTTTTTGGGTCACACCTGGCAATGCACAAGGGTCACTCCTGGCTCATGCACTCAGGAATTACTCCTGGTGGTACTCAGTGGGCTGGAGCGATAGCACAGCGGGTAGGGCGTTTGCCTTACAAGCGGCCAACATGGCTGACCCGAGTTCATTCCTCCGCCCCTCTCGGAGAGCCCGGCAAGCTACCGAGAGTATTCGATATGCCAGACACAGTAACAACAAAGTCTCCAATGGAGACGTTACTGGGCCCGCTCGAGCAAATCGACGGTACTCAGGGGACCATATGGGATGTTGGGAATTCAACCTGGATCGACTGCGTGCAAGGCAAATGCTTTTCCCGCTGTACTATCGCTCCAGCCCGCCTCCTCTCCTTCTTATCCACGCCCACCAGCTGTGTTGAACTAGGTACGCCTTTGAGTCCTCCCCCTGTTCTTGTGCTTCGCCCACCCAAATGTTTTCCAAAAATCCTGTTTGTAAATGAGTTGATTTAAAAAAAAAACTTCTGTAGCTCACGAAGGACTGTGTAACTGGTTTGGGGCCGGATCTCAACCTGCAAGGACCCTACAAGAACTGAAGCGTTGAGTGCCGGGATTCTCTCGGGAACATCCTGGATAGGTGCGTCCTCAGCTGGGTCTTGCATATCCTCAGGTAGGGGGAAACTCATGAGCGGAAAATTAGGCACCACAGCTGGGCAGCTCTGATTCTCCAGGCAGGGCTCTCTGTAACGTGCGTGGGGGTGAGACCTGCCTTCCTCCAGAACTCATCTCCTGGGGTTTCACCACAAGGTGCCTTGGAGCTTTGCAGTCTCCTGAACAATCTGGAAGGCTACTGACACTGACACTCTTGACAGATGACAGGGTCCTGGGCAGACCGACTCTTTCCAGAGGTTTATGGAGTAACAGAACTCAGATTCTGAAGTTGGATGAAACTGATATCAGGTCCCTGTGCTGATGGGGCAGTGTCCAACAAGTGAGCCAATCTCTCTGAGCCCTGGGTTGCTTGTCTGTCCCCAGGGTGGCAAATCAGATCACTGCTAGCTTTCCATGAATCAGATCACTGCAAGCTTTCCATGAAGTTCCGCTTTTGCTGTTCCAGAGCCTCCTGCTTTTGTGTCAGGGAACTGTTCAGATCACATATGGCCTCCTGACTCCCAGCCCCTGCTTCCCACTTCTTTCTACCACAGTCCCTAGCTTATTGATCCACTCTCTGATTCTCTTCACCAGCTTTTCCTAAAGTTCAGTTATGCTCAAAACTTTCCTCTGCTTCTATCTCTGGGGCTCTCTTCAGCCGCCAGTGGTGTCCTAGTTAGAATGGGAGCAAGGCTCCAGTGTCAGGCCTTGAAGATTGTCATCTCCATAAAATGGGAGGACTCTGCACTCTTCTTCTTCCTGGGAGTCCTCTAACTGAACTTGCCATGACCACTCTGAACATATTGCCACCCACCCCCTGCTTGCTCCTGTGCAAATCCCTTTTCTCTTGACTGCTATCTGTCATAAACTCCTACTGATACTGCAAAACCCTATTGAGAGATCACTCCCCACAAGCTTTGCAGGACCATTCTTTTCCTCTGAGATGAAGCGAATCATTCTTCCTTCTGGGCTCTCTTCAGAGATTACTCACTGCACGGAGCACAGCATGTCTGTCATCATTTTCCTTGACTATTCATTGAATTTTACAAGGCAGGGGGCACCCTGATTCTTCTGTGTCCTCAGCCTCAGGGACAGGGACAGGCAGGCCCAGTTCTCCTCCTTTATGACTTTGTGTCCCTGCACTTCTGACCCCAGTCTCTTTTCTCACTTTTTTGCAAGTGGAAATGACAGCAGTTCTTAATCAGAACTTCTTAATCACACGGCATTATCCTTCCGAGATGCTTTTACCTCCAGGAACCCATTGATTCACCACTCTAAATTACTATAATTACCACAAATGATAAAATAGCAGCTTTCCCCGTTTTCTTTACCCTTGCCAATTTGCATATGCTAATGCATGAGCATCTCCCAGAGGTCCCCACCCCCTCCTGCTGTCTCCACAGAGATATTTTCTGGGCTTTTGACTTATTTTGTCTCATCCCACCCTGGGCACAGAAGACAGAAGTTTCCAGAAATGAGATACCTGGAGGGCTTAGTTCATAGAGATGTAAAGGAGAATAGTGGTTACCAGGACCTGGGAGAGGAGAGGATGGAGACACATGGGTGCAACACATCAGTTTTATAGGATAAAAAGTGTTTTGATGAAGACAAATGATGGTGGGAGTTTCTAAGAGTGGAGAAAAATTTAATGTATTATCATTGGGAAATGCAGTCAATTCACAATGGGAATTTTCTGAGGCCTGTGGAGAAGATGGGATGGGGGCATCAGAAGACACAAATCATCTTCGAAAATCACGATTTGAGTTACTTTTCTGAAGATCTTGGGCTAATTCCCTTGTTGCTGAACCAAATATTCTGGAAGCCAGACCAACTTGGCAGTTTAGTTAGGGAATAGGATTTTTCTTTGGTTGTCTAAAAGTTAGGGTAAATATAGAAAACAAATCATACTTTTAACCATTTCAAAACTACAGGTCAAATGGCATTATTTTTACATTGTTTTGCAACTGTCACACCACCTGTGTTTAAATGGATAAAACTGGATCTTTGCACCCAGGTAACAATCACTTCATTCTCTCCTCCCCTATCCCCTGGGCATCTTTTTTCTCTTTTCTTTTTCTATGAACTTGACCACTCTGGTCATTCAGATAAGTGGAATCACAGAGCACTTATCTTTTTTTGTGTCTGCCTATTTCACATAACACAATGTCTTGAGATTCACCCATGTTGTAGCATGTGCCAGAATTTCCTTCCTTTTCAAGCTAATAATAATATTACATTGCGTTTCTCTACCAGATTTGTTTATCCACTCACTCACTATTGGGTACTTGGGCTGATTGAAATATGATATTACAGGTTAAAAAGGCTTCTCAATTTTACAGGATTACACAGCTTTAGGAGGGAGAGTTGGTTAAGACAGTGAGCTTTGATGTCACACCTGATTTGAGTCCTGGCCAACTGTCCTGGAGCTCCATGCCTCAGTGCTACTTCATGGGGTTTCTGTGAGATTTGTTACCTAAGGCATGTAAAAAGTTTAGTACAGGGACTGATTTTCAATGATTCTTGTAATTATTTATTCATCCAACACATTTTAACTGAGCATCTAATATGTTCTGGACAGCAACATAAGAGCTTGGGGCAGAAGAGTATGCAGTATGCACAATGCTAATCACAAAAAGATGAGACAGACCATAATCAGATAAGAAAGAGAATACATTATGTCAAAGGACAGCAAGTTCCAAGGATTGAAGTAGAGCAGAATAAGAAGTATGATGAGGGCCTATGGTTATGGCTAAAAAAATTGGCAGTTATTAAGAGCATGTAAAGGTGCTGCATTTGATCCCTGATACCACAAGTTCCCCCTATTATTGTCCACTCTCCCAAAAAAGCAGTTGCTTTAGCAAATATTTGGGGATGCTTTTTTTAGGCAGTTAAAATAGCAAAGTTCTCTTGAGGAGAAAAGAGTTTCAAGGATAAGTCCCCTGAGGTTTATTTGACACGGAGAGAATAGAAACGCAAAGACCTCAGGGTTGGGAGCATGCCAGGAAGGTTCTGGAATTTTGACAGAGGGAGTAGCTGGAGATAAAGACAGAGAGGTAACTGGAGGTGAGAGCTTCTGGGCGGGCCAGGTGAGTCAGGATGAGTAAGAAAAGATGGCAGGAAAGAATTCTTCTGAGCAGGGACTCTGTAGAGTCTGACAGGTCTAAAAAGCACTGTTCTGCCTCTTGGGTGGGGGCTGACTGGTGTGGGCAAGCAAGGTGAAAGGACTGTGCCAACAGTCATCATCTCTGACAGTAATATTCCAGGCTGGGGATGGGCAAACTTTTTCAGGAAAGAGGCAGATGTTAGACATGCTTGGCTTTGCCAAATCATGGAGTCTATTGCTCTGTTGCAATGATTTGATTCTGCCCTTGGAAGGCAAAAGCTGCCATGGACAACATGTGAACCTGTGGGTGTGACTGTATTCCATAAAAGTCTTTACAAAAAATAGGTGGTGGACCACATTGAACCCATAGGTTGTAGTTTGTTGTCCTGGATCCCTCACATTCGTGGGTCGGGCCAGGTTGTGACAACTGAGACAGCATGGAAAGCGACTGGATATTACATCTGGAAGGTAATACCAGGATTTTCTCTTGAATTAGAGATGAGTTGTAAGAGAAAGTGATCAAAATGAATTTAAGCATGAAGCTCCCAGCCCCCTTCAAATGCCAATTACTGCCATGAAAGAGTATATATGTGTATATTACATATCTGTTTTTATTTATTTATTTTTATGGTATAAAGATAATTACAATTTTGGTTTCAGACATGTTGATAAGTTTGGTTTCAAATTATGGACAAATTTGAGATGCTTATAGATGTTCCAAGAGGAAATTCAGGAGAGAAAGGGAGGCAGGGGAGGTAGGAATTTTGGAATTGTCAGTATCCGGGTAGGATGTGAAGACAGCTAGGGAAAGAGAAAGTGGAGTTAGGAGAAGACTTTCAAGGATTGGGTCTATGGTAGATGAGAAGCAAGCAGCAAAGGAGACTGAGTAGGAGTGGTTGCTGAGATAGAAGAAAAACCTAAAAGTGACCGTTTGGTGTCCTGGAAGCAAAGAGAAGAAAGTTTTTATGAGGGAATCATCAAATGTAACTGAAAACTTTTCATGGACTGAAGAGTAGCCTTCCTCCCAAATTCATGTCTTCCTGGACATTCATGTCTTCCTGGAGCCTCAGTATGTGACTGCACTTGCCAAAGGAGTCTATGCAGATTTAAGTGATGGATGCTAAGTTAAGATGGGGTCACTCTGAGGTAGCGTTAGCTTTAAATCCAATATCTGGTGCCCTTGGGAGAAAAAGGACACATCGAGTGGAACACGAGGATGAGGAAGGCAGAGGGTGCAACCCCAAAACCAGCCCAGTAGAATTTGGAATAGGCAAGAGTAAATTCTTTCTTAGAACTTACAGAGGGAGTGAACAAAACTCTTGCAACATCTTATTTTTGAATACTAGTCTAGTTTATGTACTGATACAGATAATACTGTTCTTCAAAACCATAGATTCTATGGTCATTTATTACAAAACTCTAAGATGTTCCTATGTGTTGCTGGTGGGTTAACAAAGATGAGGAATGAAAAAGGGAGTAGACTTGGATTTGGTAGTGTTGGAAGTCAGAAATAACCCAGAGAATATTTTTTTCTTTTGGGCAAATGATGGGTAGAAAAGTCAAGAATGAATTCAAAAGAGAATGGGAGGAAAAGAACTAGAGACAAAGTAGAAACACACACAAGCACACACACACACACACACACATATCACTGTATCACTGACATCTCATTGTTAATCAATTTACTTGAGTGGGTGCCAGTAACGTCTCCACTTATTTACAGCCCTGAGATTTTAGCAGCCTCTCCTTACCAATGCTGCCATATTGGAGGCTCTTTCAAGGTCAGGGGAATGAGACTCCTTATTGTTACTGTTTTTGCATATCGAGTATGCCATGAGTAACTTGCTAGGCTCTGCCATGCTGGCGGGATACTCTTGGTAGCTTGCTGGCTCTGTGAGAGGCATATCTATATCATCTATATCTATATCTATATATGTCTATATCTTATATATTTCCCTCTATGATTTGTTGCCTACTGTCTGAACCACATCAAATATGGTGTGGTAATTATGGAAAATAAGGTAAAGGTAAAGGTAAAGGCCCTCCCGTTGTTCGTCGATTTGCTCGAGCAGGCCCAGTAACGTCTCCATTGGAGACTTTGTTGTTACTGTGTCTGGCATATCGAATACGTCACGGGTGGCTTGCCAGGCTCTGCCGTGCAGGCGAGATACTCTCGGTAGCTTGCCAGGCTCTCTGAGAGGGGCAGGGGAATTGAACTCGGGTTGGCCATGTTGGCTGCATGCAAGGCAAATGCCCTACCCGCTGTGCTATCGTTCCATTATATATATATATGTATATATATCTGTATATAGCACTGTAGCACCGTCATCCTGTTGTTCATCGATTTGCTTGAGTGGGCACCAGTAACGTCTCCATTGTGAGACTTGTTGTTACTGTTTTTGACATATTGAGTACACCCCGGGGAGCTTGCTAGGCTTTGCCATGCAGGTGGGATACTCTTGGTAGCTTTCTGGGCTCTCCAAGAGAGACAGAGGAATCGAACCTGAATCGACTATGTACAAGGCAAATGCCCTACTCACTGTGCTATTGCTCTAGCCAATATATATTAAATATATTAAATATATATATTTATTTTAAAGGAAAGTAAATGTGGTAGCTAAAGAGAAATGTGAAAATAAAACTCATCTAATCCTGCAGAGAGGAAGGAAATAACATACGGAGGAGGTATGGGGAGAGTGGTATCCTTGGGGAATAGATTAACAGATAGGAGGAGAAGCTGGAGCACCAAGGGGTCATCCACTATAGCAGGAAGGAAAGACGTGAGTATGGGTGCATAGGGCTGACAGTTGTGGTTGGAGAAAACCAAAGAAATTTCTTTTTTGCTTCAGTTGCTGCTATGAAATAGGAATCAAAGACATTGGCTAAAACTAAGGCTGGAGCAGAAGCAGTAAAGTCTTAAATTGAGAGAAGAGGTGGAATGGCCATTTGGGAGAAAGGGGGACTGATTCTTACTGGCGTTGGGAAGTACAAGGGCCGACTTGAACTTACTGTCCATGACTGCTGAGTGGTTAGAGTCGGCATGCTGTTTATTTTGCTCTTGTCACAGTCAGATGCCAAGTCCAGATTGATGGCGGGTAAAAACAGAATGTAGAGCAAGTAAGAAAGGAACAAGGCGGTGGAGGGCTTAATTGGTTACCTATAATTGGTCCCTTACTAACTCTACTACTTATAAAAGGAATAATTATTCTATCTGGTCACCTTTAATTATTATCAGGCTTTGGTAGATTTAGCTTGTTTGTGCTTATCTGGGGTGGTTTGAATAAAGGGTAGAGAATATATCCTCCCTTTGAGTTATTTCAATTAGTTTAAAATATTATATAAGTGAAAGGGGCATAGGTAATACCTCTATATGTGTATAAAAGTCACTATGTACACAAGCATATTCCACCAGCCAAAAGACCTTTCTACCATCCCTCCACACCTCTCTCTCTCTCTTTAGTAACCATCATCGACTTTTACCAAGTTTAGGAGTTAATATTATTTTCTTTCATGAATTCATTTCCTTTAGTTATTTATATTTTACATATAAGTGAAACCATCTGGTAATTTCCTTTCACTTTGGAACATCTAAATTTAAGACAGTGGAGAATAAAGATATCAGGAACTCATTCCTGGAACCTCTTAATGTCACCTTATTTGGAAACTATTTTTCAGACGTGATTAATAGAGATTATTAATAGATTCTTAATAATCTTAAGAGAGGTTATCACTGTGGATACTCAAACCAATAGCAATTTTGTTATAAGAGAGAGTAGCAGAAAAACAAAATCCAAAAGAGACAGAGGAGATATGACCATAATGGAAGAGACTGGGGTGATGCAGTTACAAGCCAAGGAATACCTTGGTGGCCAGGAGATGGGAAAGACAATGAGTGAATCCCCTCCCAAAGCTTCAAAGGAGTAGGATTCTGCTGACATCTTTATTTTTTGGACTTCTACCCCTAGGACTGTGAATAAACACATTTCTGTTGTTTTAAACCATCCACTTTGTGGTAATTTGTTTCAGCAGCCCTAGGGAACTAATACAGATGGTGGCTCACAAGGCTGGCATGTTGTTTATGCCCATCATCCAAGAGCTCAGCTGGTTCTGAGGGCCTTCCCTCTCTGTGAGGGCCTCTTTTAGCATGGTAACTGGGTTTTAAGAACAAGTGTCCCAAGAAAACAAGATAGAAGTTTTCTCTCCTTTGATGAGAGAGATTGTTATCCTGGGTATTGTTCTACGATGGTTGTATTCTCATGGTATTCAAGGAGGAGAAACAGAGATCCACCTATCAATAAGGAGAGTGTCAAAGACACAGAAGAAGTACATACGAGATGTGAGATATTTGTTACAACCATTTTTAGAAGGCACAACCTACCAAAAGAGTAATGCAAGGGAATAATGATAGTGGTGGAGAAGGTAGTGATGCTGATTTATGATGATGATGATGATGTTGACGGTAAAGATGATGGTGATGGTGAGTTATTATGACCTCTTATTTGGGCAGAGAGGGAAATAGGACCTAGAGGGTAAAGTTACGGAAAAGGTGAGAGAATCAATGGACTTTGAACTCAACCAATTGGAAAAACTGTTGGTTTGACATAAGACAACCCAGAAGATGGGGTTCTTAAAACAGAGGTTATGGGAAAAGACATTATTTTTATTGGTAGTAGTAAGGCAGACAGTATACAACCTTGCAGTGACTGTAGCCCGACTTTTGCATGAAAGGAACTAAAAGGATAATAAAAAGAGGCTGCAGAAAGAAACATATCTATGGATATAGAAAAAAGTTGTGGTGGGGGTTTTTAGAATCAGGAACAAAAACCTCTATGAGTTCAGGAATAGTTGCCTGCAGATCATAGGTGGTATTCAAGGAGAACTAGTGATTCTCTGACAGGATACAATGAGTGACCAGGGTCAGGTCCTCTGTAGGAAGGGAGGGGACCAATGTGAACAGATTCAAGAGTGTGGGAAAGGAAAACAGGCCTTTTCAAGAGAGATCAGGAAAGGCTACCCTGCGGGAACCAAAGAAGAGGGCACAAGGTCCAGTGGGCAGAAATGTCCTGTGGAAGAGACCTAGGCTTCTTGAGGTGTCAGGTTTGAATCAGGTTGAGAATATAAAGTGATTAGGTAGATCTGAGTGCCTCAAGGCAGAGCTTGGTGGTGTCTGTATACTCTGAGGAGGATAGCAGAGAGATGGGGCAGAACTCCTATTTCACTTTTGCATAGGGATCAGGAGGCCAAGAAGTTGACACATACTAGGGGAGCATTTCAGCATTACTTACTAACATCACTATCATGATTTGTCAGGTACAGCTACTAGTTTTTTAGACAAGGGCTGTAATTTTACATTGTAATTACTAATTTTCTTGGCAGCTCCATAGAGCTGTGAGCACTTGGAGAAAAAAGTCTTTATTTTGTCCCCTTGCAGCCCCCAGTTATCAGCATGATGCTTAATCTAGAGTATGCATCAACTCATAGAGTCATATGAACTTATCCAAGGTCATAACCAAGCCAAAAATTGAACCTGGACTTATGCCCTGTTCCCGATCCTCAGCTTTCTTTGTACTCTTGAAGTAACTAAATCCCTCTTACTCTTTTTAAAAACTTTAAAAATTTTATTATTTTTTATTTAAACACTACGGTTTACAAAGTTATCCATAATACATTTATTTCAGTCATTCAATGTTCCAACATCAATTCCACCACCAGTTTAATCTTCCCTTCACCAATGTCCCAATTTTCCACCCACCTCCCCAAGCCTGCTCCTGTAGCAGACACAAACAAGTGTACCTCATATTGCTTTCTAAAACGAAATTGAAATGGAGTTATCAGAAAATATAGCAGTAAAAGTCAATTTGTAATTTTTGTTATACCTCACAATGGTGTTATTAAAATAATTGTCTGAGGATTTACTGAATTGGTTGGTGGTAGTTGAGCCTTTTATGTTATTGTTTCAGTCATTGAACTTGGTGGGCTTCTGTGCAATCTTCCCATCAAATTTGCGGCGCTCCTATAGGGCTGTCAGGACTGTGAAGTTTGGAGGAGGAGTCGTGTACCCATATAAGTGACCACATGGAAGTATGGAGCTTGGCCCTTTATTTATTAAGGAAATGTCTGGTGTGGGGGCTGCTGAACCTATCCTTAAGGGAGGGGAATCTGCCCTCCTTCAGTCTAAGAAGGCAGCAGTTTTCAGCCTGGAGATCGACCTCCCTGGGACATTTGATGGCTTGTTCAATCCCTCTCGTTCTTTGGGTAGTTACTTTTTCCCTTTATCTCTTTCCTCTTTGCTAAGTTATTTTTCAGTGAACCCCAGCCAGAATTTGAAGCCCAAAGCCTCCATCAATGTTCAAAGACTCTTTCACTCATGAATAATCTTTAAAGGTCCCCCTCCCCCTTTTTTCCTATCAGTGATCTTCCCTAGGGGACTCTTGGCAGGCCCTAAAGTATGAACTTCAGGCTGGTTAAGTCAGGGTTTTCAGCTAATAGAATAAAGTAGTGATGGAAGCAAATGGGGAAGGAGGAGGGTAGCTGGAGAGTCTCTTTGTCTTCTGTTTGGGTCTTGGCATTTGAAGCTGCTTAAGCCCATTAGCTTCTGATAATTTTTCTAGTGCTTTATGGTGAAGGAGATGTAATTAGATGGAAATACTCTTTAAGTGGGGGTTATTCACATCCTAAACCGACAGGCTGTGATAAACCTATTTAGGGGAAGAAGAGCATCTTCTTAACCCATCCAAAAACTTTTAGGAGTGGGAGAGAATCCTATGATCCTATGCCAACCCCTAGATCACAGAGTCCCTGTGTAGAGGCTGTCAGCTGGGAGCTGACAAAAACCCTTCCCAGAGGCAAGATTTGGAAGTTTGCTGCTCTGTGATCAGCTCAGTTCCACTTGATTCTCCCTTCCCCGTATCCCCCATAAGCTTCAGAGTCTGGGCAGCCACTAAGGGGACAGGGTAGAGTTGGGTACAAAATGAGATATCAAGCTTTACAGAGATCTGTGTGTGTGTGTGTGTGTGTGTGTGTGTGTGTGTGTGTGTGTACGCGCAATGAAAGGATGGGGACTGGGCACTGGGAAGGTGAGAGAGGAAAGGAAGATGGAAGATGGAAGAAGCTGAAACATTGGCAAAGGTATGCAGGTAATAGTTCTTCCTCTTGTGTCCAAGAGGAAATTCTCATTTCACAGAAATGGAAAAGGCCGGAGGTTCTTGGAAAAGGAGTTATCCTCCTTGCCCCTTCAAAGGGGAGAAACTAAGGAGTTGCGGATGTCCCAGGAAAATGTACTGCATCTCACGTTATTATGGGAGAGGGCTGGAATGATAGTACAGTGAGCAGGGCATTTGCCTTACATGTGATTGACCCCGGGTTTGATTCCTAATGGTACCTTGGGCACCACACGGAGTAAATTATGTGTAGAGCCAGGAGTAACTCCTGAGCATCACTGGGTGTTACCTCAAAACAAAAACAAACAAACACACAAATAAATAAAAAGAATCTCCAGGGGATGTCTCTGATGGTGAGTGTCCAGTCCCATGAAGCTGAATCACATCTGAAGACTGGCTAATGCTGATGGAGGCAGTGCAGTGTGGATAATTACAGAACCACCCGCCATTTATAGACCTTAGAGATAGTGCTGTCACCTCCCCAAAAGATGTGTGCTAAGGAGTTGAATTAAATTGAATCTTCCTCTCTGAGTTCATTTGTTTTCTCCTTGTGACATCAGCTTTTGAGGCAGGGCAGATCATTTTTTTCTGACTCCTGACAGAGGCAGAAAATAGAGGCCAGAGAACTAAATCACTGTGCCCGGATCACACGGCAAATCAGCAACAGAAATGAGACTGGAACCTTGTCTCCTACTCCCAAACAGATTTTGGCTACAGGAATCTGGTGCTTGAATTCAGTTTAGATTCCACCTGGGCAGAAGGCCCATGGCCCCATCTGGCTTGGCCATGCCCCTGGGAAACAACTAGAAGTTATTACTGGGGGGAGGGGTTGGCGGGCTGGTTCCCTCTTGCTCACACCTCCATCTGCAAACATTATTTTTGGAGGCAGCTTCAGCTGGATTGGGGCACTGAGGAGGATGTTCCATGTATTATCCTGCTGGCCTGTGGGCTCCGTGGAGGCTTCCCTGCTTGATAAGTTTGAACTGGGCTTCCCACCAGGAGAATGGAGACAGGGTCAAGACCCTGATGGTCCTAACTCTGTCTCAGAATCCTGGGGTCAGCCCATCTTTTAGGGCAGTGACTTTCAAAGGGAGTGGTAGGGAATTACCTTTTGTTCTCTCTCTCCTTTTGGGTGCTGTGGTTTGCAAAAGAGGCATTGAGTGCTATCATGTTCGGTCTATAGTCTATTTTCAGCATGCATCTCTCATCCTGGGAGGGTCCTCTCAACACCCTTTACTTGTTAACAAGAGTTTTTTTCATCATTTCAGAAAATTGTGCTATGGAAGGCAAGTCCATAGTGGAATTTAGGACTCCAGTACCTCAGTTTGCCTTTGTCAATGTAAATATAGGAAGGTGCTTATTTAGCTTTTGTTTTAACTATTGAACTATAAAGAAAAACTAGCATCACTATTGAGTTGGATATAGTCTGACATAACTTGTCTCTGACTACTCATTAGAAAGAGGTTGCAAACATCGTACTACTTCCTGTGCCTCCTCTGGGGACAGGTAGGAGAATGTTTTTATTGAAATAGATATGATTTCATTACAAATGATCTCCTTTTCTTTTTCTTTGTAATTTCTTCTGTCTTTGAAACACACCATATTGATCTTTTTTTTAACATTGTGCATGTGGTAGATTAAATGGATCCTGTATTAGAATATATTGTATTCTCTCTTCTCTGTAACTATAGTAAAGGGGATATTACAAAGTAATGGCGGAGTGAGACTTTGGGTCTTGGAGAAATATCAAGCCTGCCGCCTCACTTCTAGGGGCACACATCTGATTTTTCAATACGGTGTAAATTCTGTCTTTGGGAAGGAAAAGCTCCCTGCTTTCCTCCTTGGAATGCTGACTCACCTCCAGCTGTGTGAGCTTCTTTCACCCATAGAGTGAGTCGTGCCATCTGCCCAACTTGTTGCTAGGCACACCGTGAGCCTTTTTAATCCTCACAACCACCCAAGTCCCCCAGTAAGTCTCCTCATGTAGACACAGACCCAGATTCCTGGGGCTGAGAAGGGTAGAGATAACCACAGAGACATTTATGGTCTAGCCTGTTCAGGGTTTTCATGGCAGAAGCTTTCCAGGCTAAAGAAAGAGAACAGTTGTTTATTGGGGTCCAGAGGGAGAATTTGCAAGACAGGCTCCTAATGGATCAATATTTGAGCTGAGTCTGCACCGAGGAAGGACTTTAGAAGTAGCAGTTCTGGACGGGGCAGGGATTGGGGTGGGTGGGTGGAGAAGGTCCAGGCTTTAGTGACAAGAGTTAGCAGGACAAGGCCAGAGAATAATAGGATCAGGGCTCTGAATATGAATGGGTGTGGAGAGAGGAGTTGTGGGCAGGTTATGGTCTGGTAGTGGTGCCTGGGGTGTATCCCAGGCTGCAATCCTGCTCTCTTACATCTTTGGAACACCAATGGCAGTAGGAAAACTATCAAGTTTCTCAGCTGACTCTTGTAAATTCTGGGCTTGGAGACTCCTTTTGGGGGAGTTGAGGGTGGACAACAGCTGTATCCATGGCTTACACCTGGCTACACTTAGGGATCACTCATGGCAGAGTCGGGGGTTCTGGGTCAACTGTGTAAGGAAATGGTCTTATCTGCTGTATTATTTCGCTGGCCCCAAGGTTGGGAGGCTCCTGTGAAGAGGCATCTAGTGAGCAGAGTAATAAACCAGGATGAAGTTTGGAGACAGAGTTCGAACTTTTCTTATGACTGGCTGTGTGACCTAGAGAAAGTCACTTTTCCTCTCTTGACTTCAGTTCCCATATTTATAAAATATAGTTGTTGGCCCATCTTAGCAGGATTTTGTAAAGGAAAACCTTTGTCTCTTGCTGAAGAAGACTTACATTTTGTGGAATATTTTCTTTCATTGTTTATTCACATTTGTTATTATTTTTGAAGTGTGCCAGGCATCAAACCCAGAGCCATACATATGCAAGGCTAGTGCCCTACAACACACAATCCAGGTCCATGTAGAAAATGTAGAAAAGTCATTACTCAATGATGCTATGTATTACAAAATACTATTTCCTTGTGCTAAGAATAGGAGAAATACCCTTGGCGCATATATATATATATATATACATATATATATATATATGGGATGGGTGAGAACCCTCCACGCCCCAAGGGACCCGCCCTGACAGCCGACCTCCACTACCCAACCGCTGCCACACTCCAGGCCACTTTCTGGACCATGCAGCCACTTTGCGGCCGCACAACACATCATAAGACACTTCCTACCCATTTTCCATAATTACCACACCATTTTTGATGGGGTTCAGACAGTAGGCAACAAAACCAAAGAGTGAAATATATATATATATATATATATATATACATATATATATATATATATGCCTCTCAGAGAGCCCGGCAAGCTACCAAGTATCCCACCCACACGGGCAGAGCCTAGCAAGCTCCCTGTGGTGTATTTTTTGATATGCCAAAAACAGTAACAATAACAGATCTCATTCCCTGACCCTGAAAGAGCCTATAATCATTGGAAAAGATCAGTAAGGAGAAGCTGCTAAAATCTCAGGCTGGGAGGAATAGATATGTTACTGGCGCCTGCTCGAGTAAATTGATGACAGTGATATATATATATATATATATATATATATATATATATATTCATTCATGAGGACCAGCTCTACATCATCTATTTTACTGGTGATCTGGCTTTGACACCGTAGATATTCTAGAATAGGAAGACTTAGGGGTCTTTTATTTTAAAGGCAAGAATCAATGAATGAGAGAATCTGAAGGTGGAATTAATAATGGCATCTCCCTAGGATTAAGTCTGACAAATTTTCTAGAGCCACAGCCACTTTTTGGAAGAAAAAGCAATCCAAGTATGTCAGTCCCTTTTTCAGAATCCATCCATTCTCATTTTACTTACCCATTTATTCATTTAGTCACTTAGCATTTATTGAACAGCTACTGTATTCTAAAACCTCCAATAGGTTCTTGGGATACAAGGCACTAAAAACCTCATGGGTTAGTGGGTAAAACCAAGTCACCAATAAAAGTAGCTCTGTGACACAAAGTTCGCTGTCGAGCTACCAGAGAGATATATTCAAGGAGCAGAGGAGCACGGACATAGGAGAACAGTAAGTCTATATGAGAATTCATTTCTTGTAGGAAGGATATCTGAGGGTGAACACCAGCTTTACTTATGGCTTACACCTGGCTCTACACTTAGGGATGGCTCATGGCAGAGTCGGGGGTGCTGAGTCAACTGTGTAAGGCAAGGGTCTTACCTGCTGTACTATTTCTCCGGCCCCAAGGTTGTGAGATATAGAGATAACTGCTATAGGGGTTTGTAGGAGGGGTATGGTACCCAGCAGTAAAAACACGCCTTGTTTTAAAGGATTGTACCCATCCTAATCCAGGCAGTTTCATTTTTTTAAAATAAAACCCAACAGAGACTGAATGGGTGTACAGAAAATGGAGTAGCTTTGGGAACAAAAGAACTTAGCTTTGATCAGCATCTGAGCCTCTGATGGTGGCAGTGAGGAGTACCTATGGAGAGAAATGTGCTTCCTGTGGAATTGGTTTGATTTAGCTCAGATATCCCCCACTGCTCCTTATCACTCTTCTCATATAGGATCCAAGCCCAAATCACTGAGGATATAGATTAAAATTTTGCTGTCATTAAAGAGCTTCTTCCATCCGTGCCTTTCCCCTAAGACTTGATATCTAATTAGCCAAAGATTCGTTTTCCAGGGAGTCCCAAAATTTCCAATGTAAGCATCTACCCAAAATGGAAACCAGCATCATATTTTAAAAGTCACGGTTGCAGTTGTTTTTGGTGAATTACCATTTATACATTTTCCATCTGTGAGTATTTTTCTAGAGTACCACCTGCTTTCTCCCTGCTTTGGTAGTGGAGAATCCAACAGATCATATCTCAGAATAAATGCAGTTTATCTATAGCAGTTTTCCACATTTTCAGCAATTTTTAAAAAAAAATCTTACAAAATAATCTCTCCTTTAAATACAAACTAGTCTTTAGTGCTACAAATAGACACGAAAGTTCTATATATACACATATATTCAAATTTATCACAAGAGCGCTGGAAAGTCAATCTAAAGAGAGTAAACCAAAGTGACAGTTATGACGATGAAAAAACCCAGATCAGAGATGTGTCTTGTATGGCTTGTGCTAAGAATATTTGGATGAACACCAGAAGAGGGTGGGAAGGAAAACTCAGGGTCTTGGGGTGTCTGAGTGAGGAGAGAGCCTGACTTTGATTTCAACGGTCAAGATTTCAAATTTCCTTTCTGCTCCATACTTGCCTGAGACCTTGTATAAGTCACTTAAGTTCTCTGTTGTCTCATCTGTAATATGGGAATAACAGAGCTCACTCGAGAACAGTGGTTTGATGAAATGATGAGAAATCTGTGTTAACTTTCTTCCTGTTTAAGCTCTTTCTTTTTTTTCTTTTTGGGTCATATCCAGCGATGCTCAGGGGTTCCTTCTGGCCCTGCACTCAGGAATTAATCCTGGTAGTGCTTGGGGGACCACTTGGGATACCGGAGATTGAACCCGGGTTGACTTCATGCAAGGCAAACACCCTTCCTGCTGTACTCTCTCCAGCCTCCCTGTTTAAGCACTTGCTCTATAACATAGCTGTGGGTGAAAATTCCCAGCCCTCTTTACTCTCCTTAATCAGCATCCAACTTACAAAAGCAAAGATCTCTTTGGGGATTGTATTTCCTAGAGACATGCTTGAGTCCAAAGACCGACTATAAACAGAATATCTTCTGGTAGTTCCATTGTATAAGTTGGCAACCGGTTTAGACATGGCTTCCATGCTAAAATAGACACGCATGTGCTGTAATGTAGGTTTCAAATTCTATGTGTTTCATTTTAAAATCCAGAATTCAAAAGACTCTTTGGTAAATGACTACTGGTGGCACCCTGGTAATTCTTGCCTTTCTTATTTTTCAGATGTGTGGAATGCAGGGGAAGGGTTTGGAGATGCTATTTAGGTACTAGCTGCCTAAAAGATTTTGGATTTTTTTAAAAATCAAAATCATCTGAATACCAGGTGACAATTCAAGAAATTTGTGTCAAAGATTTATACAGGACTTTTGAAATATGATATTTGCTTTGACAGGTGACTAGGAAAAATGTGAAAAGATGCTAGTTCTCTGAATAAAGAATCCTGATCATTCAGTTGTTAGGAATACAGACCTCCTGAGGCAGCCTTTGGTCAGTGCTATATTATTAGTGGAGCCATGGAATTCATCATCTCAAAGCTTGGGTCTTCTCTTCCCCTTCCTCTCTCCTTCCTTTGTCTCCTTCTCTTTTACTTTTGTAGGACTAAGCAGTGCCACTTCCATCCTGGCTTAGACGAATGCAGGGTGATCAAGACAGGTAAACTGAGGCAAGTGATGGGGGATTCTTTAGGGACCAGGGATAGAAAATCCAGCTGAATCCCATTCCCCACTCCCCATTGATTCTGCACCAAAGTATAGGAATGTTCCTGTTATTGATCAGACACCCTGGGGAGATAGTGTCCCTGCACATGTGTGTGTTTTCTGGGTGTGCTCGAGAGTAGAGGTCAGGGTTGTGACAGACCTAAATTTCAACCGTGACCCTTCTGTACTTTAGGGGTCATGTCTACTGCTTTTATTTTATTTTTTATCTTTTGCTTTTTGACTCACACCTGGCGATGCACAGAGGTTGCTCCTGGCTCTGTACTCAGGAGTGACTCCTGGCAATGATCAGGGAACCATATGGGATTCTGGGATTCGAACCCAGGTTGGTCACGTGTAAGGCAAATGCTCTACCTGCTGTGCTACCGCTCCAGCCCTACCTACTGCTTTTAATCTCCTCAGGAGTGCACTGGTCTGCTTTTGAAGAAGGTGGTTTCAGAGAGGGAAAACAATAGAAGGAGAGAGTGGAGAAACTGAGTCAGCCCACAACAGCCATCTGGGGCTTTGGAGCTAGACACCCTGTCCCAGAGACGAAAGACATAAATGGTTGATGCCTCAGCCCACGGCAGTGCTTGACCTCCCGGAGTCACTGCCAAGGCCATCTTTCATGTCCAGGCCCCGTCTGCTCTCTTCCATCTGGACGTTCTGTTGGCACCCAAAAGGGATGCTCCTAAAAAGAATATTCAAAAGCAAAACAGAAACTCAAAAATAAATAAACAAAACACAACAAACCACAATAACTCCAGAGTAATAACTACATTTTAAAAATATGCACCTACATTCTTTTCCTGGAGACTGCTTCTCTGGCCTGAGCTTACAGCATTGGCTACATCCCCAAACCAGACACTTGGGATCAATTCTGACTCTTCCTTCTCCTCCAATCATCCCATGCTGGTCTATTACCAAGAGGTGCATCTTTCCCACCTAGTATCGCTCCACTCTGCTCTCTCCAAGCTGTGGCCATTCTCTCTGCCCCTGCTCAGCTCTCTTTGTTTCTTTCCTGGGCTTTGGCACATCATTCCCCCAGCTGCATGGCCCCAGGGCTCATTTCTTGCCTGTACCATGACTAGAAGTTTCCAAATCTTTCCATCTGACTCCCCTGCTCAGAATCACTCCACAGCACCTTCTTACTTTCTCTTTTTTTACATTTTTATTTTTTATTTCTTTTAAATCTTTTTTTTATTTTATAAAGTAGTTCACAATATTTGATTACATTTGATATTCAAACACCAACCCCAGCACCATTACACCTTCCTACCACCAAATTTGGGATGTTTCTATCCCAAGCCCCAATCCCTGTCTCAAAGCACAACGGAAATAATATATTTTGTATTCTCTTTTATAAAGAACCACTAAAAATGCTACAAAAGTATCCACAGAGGAAACAGTGTGAAGATTGTTCTATTTTTGCAGAAGCCATTAAGACATTCTTTAGGATATCAATAACATGCTGTTAAAGGTTGAGTGATGTAAGCTTTTATATATATATCTGAAAATATGTATATATGCATATATATGTACATATTTCCCTCTATGATTTGTTACCTAATATTTGAACCCCATCAAATGTAGTGTGGTACTTATAAAAAAATGGATAGGGAGTGTCTTATGATGTGTTGCGTGGCCACGAATGCGGCCATGTGGTCCAGGAATATGTTCACTCACGTGTGAGCCCTACCTGAGCGTGTGGGGAGTGGCCTTGAGCATGGCAGCGGTTGGGTTCTGGAGGTTTTCAGCTGCCGGGGCTGGGTCCCTTGGGTGGGGAAGGCTCTCATCCGCCCCCCTCCGGGGCACCCTGTGTGAAACAGCCCGGCATGGAGTCTGGTGGCATGGTTATGGGGCACTCTTGTTTTGCTCCCTTTTGGGAGAAGCAGTCATATGATCTGGATGGTGACTGATGACGAGATTATGTGGTACTGGCAGGAGGTGGCTTATGGACGTGATCTCTGGGTCGCCAGAGACTTGGGGGGAAATGGACAGAGGATCTCCACTCCCGGTCCCGTTGAGCCCAGAGACCAAGGTCATAAAGTTACACCCTCTTACCTTGAGACCTGTGTTCCTTTGCTGCCATCTTCTACTCCTCCGCTGATATACAAAGACTAATACTTATTTGGGGGTGAGCCTGAGACCTCTCTCCATCAGAACTCATGCGCACTCTGATCTTTTTTCCTGCAATGCCCTTGGCTCCCCTTCAAGAAGTCCAGAAGTCTCAAGTGATCTCCTGTAGTCTTTTGGTTCAAGATCCTGCTTTCCATGGTTTTAATGATAGTGTAACAAATCAGGTAAGTGATGGGAATAAAGACCAGAGGACTTTGCAGAGATTTGAAAAACCGACTGTATCTCCTATTTGCTGGGGCCAGAACATTAGCCATCTTGGGTTGAACAGCATTCTAGAGTTGAAATAGATAATTCTCTGCTGCAGTATCACCAACACATTGGGCTGAGAAAAACCCTAACGATTCCTCAGCCCCTTTACAAAGGTCCTTCTCTTCTGACTTGGTCAATGAATGAATCGCTCCATGAATCTGACGGTTTTTAGTATCTCAGTGATCACTTATACAGACATGGCTTCGGTTTTTAAAGCTCCTAAAGTGTGTATGAGATCATTTATCTTGGAATAAACTGGATATAAAGCCAGGAGAGGGGAGAGAGATGACATGTCCACATGCTGTTTGGCTATAGCAATAGGAATGTGGGGAAAAAGACCTTGGGCGACCTTTGTGCAGAGAGAAAAAGACTTTTTTTGTTTTCCTTGGCCTCTATTTGGGTTACCCAGGAGGTGGGCATACACATAGAATGGTTATTGTGTAACATCTGCTTGACATTTTGAGAGTCATTGGAGCAGCTGGACAGGCCGCTGAACTGACTTGGATGTTGGTAGAAGCCTGGGCTCAGGAATCTCACTGATTTGGCTGGCTGCTTGACAGAGGCCATGTTATTCAAATGTTCTCAGCTTCCGAGCTCATTCTCATGGCACAAAGCCTCTAATTTGGGCAGAGTGTAATTCCGCTGAGAAGTTTTTTGTTAGGGTGGAATCAGATTGGGTTGGGCTAGGTTGGGTTAGGTTGAGTTGACTTGGGTTGGGTTGGACAGGGGGCTGCTTTACAGTCCATGAATTGGCCCTGGCTCTGCTCCACTTTGCTTCCACTTTGTGATGACTGGGAGTAGGAACTCATTTTCTTTTCTTTAAATTTTATATATTTTATTTTCATAAAAGTAGTTCACAACAGTTCATTACAGATAATATTCAAACACCAATCCCACCGCCAAGCACCTCCCCACCACAAAAGAGGGAAGTGTGAAGGTTGTTGTATTTCATTCTGGAGCTATTTAAGTCCAAATATAAGAGAATACAAGCAAGTATGTTACAACTGAACAAATGTTTGATACTTTTGGTAAGTAAGTGGGTTAGAATATAAGGGTTCGTGGCTGGATTTGCTCCAGGATATTCTGTGATACTCTCTTCCAGGAGCTTTGGTTTAAAGTCTCTGGATCTTGGCCATTGATGAGATTACATGGTGCCGGGGGCAGTTTGTGGGTGTGATTGCCAAGCAACTGGAAAACTGAGGAGCTGGGGGTGGAGGCCCAGTCCTGATCCTAGAGAGCTTGGAGATCTCAGTCATGGGTTCCTGCATACCTAGGTTCCTCTGCTGGTTCCTTCATGGGTGAGGCTCATCCAAGTGTGTGGAGAGTGACCTTGAGCATGGCGGTGGTTGGGTTCTGGAGGTTTTAGGCTGCCCAGGTTCTGCTTGGGGTCGGAAGGGAGATTCAACCCACCCCACACCGAGGTGCCCCTGTGAAGACAGCCTGGCATGGAGTCGGGACATTCTGTGGTGCTCTCTTCCTGGAGCTTTGGATTTTGGCCTGGAAAATCAATTTCTACAACACACCCTGCGTCCCACCCCCGTTTCCTCCTGCTTCATTGCTGTCCACCCCTCCCTTGCTTACAAACATAGTACTTTAGTCAGTTTGAGATAATGTGGAGGATGAGGAATTTATATTATTGAAATGATAGTGGCTTTAATGTAGACTAAGATATCTTGATCCTTAAAACATTTTTGATGCTCATTTTAGGCATGCAGGTTGGGCAAATGCAGGCCCAGAGAGTTGGTAGAACACTGTTTTGGGGTGTGTCTTTGAGTAAGGGTGCTGAGTCAGTCTACTGATTAAAGAAGTCCACATCATTCAGGGGGATGGCCCTCATCCAACTCTCTCAGAATCTGGCTTGATAGAACACAGAGGTGGAGGAAGGGTGAATTTGCTCTTTCTGCTTGAGCTGAGACACCCACTTTCTCCTCAAATATGGGTGCTCCAATTTCTCAGACCATTAGTCTCAGGTCAGGACTCATACCCTCAGCTCCAGAGCCCTCAGACCTCCAGACTCAGACTGAATAGCACCACTGACTTTCCTGGGCCTCCAGCTTCCAGATGGCCGATCATGGGATGTTTCAGCTTCTCCTACTGTGTGAGGCAATTCCTGTAATAAGTTTCCTCTTGCTTGTGTCTTTATATCCTAATCATTCTGTTCTCTGGAGAACCTGACTAATTCAGTCACTGGTTACTTTCTTCACCCGTGCAGCCTTCCTGGCCTCCCCCATAGAGCTGGGTCCCTGCATTAGTTTCCTACGGCTGTTGTATTGAAATCTCACAAACCAAGGGGGCTTTAGCCAGCAAAAAAAATTTCTTTCATAGACCTGGAGGCTGGAATCCAAGGTCACACTATTGACAGGACCTTTTTGCCTGCAAAGCCTCAAGAGGAAGCCCTCTCTTGGCCTTCCAGCTTCTGGTGGTCCTGGGCATTTGCTGACCTGTGGGGGGTGTTGTTAAAATCTTTATCTCTCTTTCCACATGAACATTCTCTCTTTGTCTCTGTTTTCTGTCTTATACAGACACCAGTTAGTGGGTTAGGATCCATCCTAATTGATTGCTATATTATCTCTGTTATTCCCAGACTGGCCACATTTTCATAAATATCATGGAAATCAATATATTTTTAGGGGATACAGATTTAAACACACCAAAGTCTTCTTTCCACTTTTGTTCTTATTTCTTCAATTTCTCATGCTTTCAGGGAATGCACCCTTCCCCCTCCAAGAAGCTTCACTTCCTTCTCTGTCAGGCTGACCCCCTTATACTTTCTGGGCATTTGTAGCCAAGATCTATCCTTTCTTTTCAAACCATCAAGATGGTCATGCTTTCAACTCAGTGGGATCCATCCTTTCTAGTAGGGAGGCCAGATTCTTTTTTTTTCCCCTTTCTCATTAGATTTAGTATTCAAGTGGAATCATGTTATCTACACTGCTATATATTTTGCTTTTGAAAATACTTTGCAATAAATCATGAACATTTTTCTGTGTCATCAAATGCACTTCTGCTGCATGCTATTTTTATTTATTTTTTTTCTGGGGAGGATGCATATCAGAGTTCCTCCCCGCTCAGTATTTGAGAGGTCATGCAGTGCTGGGAATTAAACCAGCATCTCCTGCATGAGAAACCCGCATTCTAGCCTACTAAGCTATCTTTCCTGCCCTGCAGCATGATTTTTTAAGGTCCACAGAGAACCTTACCAGTGTGCCTCTTTCACGATTTAATTAACCAAGCACCAAATATTGGGAATGCAGACTTTTCCCCACGCTCGCACTATTGATTATAGTGCCATGATAAGCACCTCCACACTCTGAGGTTTGGAATTCTGTGACCTCTCCCAGTGGACTGCACATTTTCTGGATAAGACAAGGAGTTACAAGCTTTGCTAAGCCAGTGCAATCATTGTAGCCAGAGATAAAGATGGGGGCAAGTTCCTGACGCAGCACCTAGTACTGTCCATTAATAAGGCTGGTTGATGCCTTAAATCTGTAGGCCTGTCTAATTCTAGAAGGAAACGGATGGTGCCTATCCTGGAGTCAGTGTTTGGAAACATACAACAAAAGGGAATCTTTATTAACACTGGAAATGTACTCTCAGCTCAGGTTCCCTTTTCAGCTCTCGTCTTGTTCATCTCACAGCTCAATGAACTGTTAACGTCACATATATCTTTTGTTCCAGCAGAAAATCCAGTTACTCCAGGCTTCTACTAACTGCAGACAGATGAGGTTTAGTGTTTCCAGGGAGCAAGAGAAAGTGAGAGATTAAATCTTTATAGATGGTCTTGGCTGGGCTGAAGCAAGAGAATGATGGTGCAGGTTGGTCTTTTGATCCATGTGGCATCAAAGGCTTCTATCTTCTCTTGATATGATTGTAATTTTAAATCTATTTTCCAGTGTTGATGAAGGCCTCCATTCAATCCATTCTTTGGCAAAAAAGCACTGAGTTGACTACGGTCACGCCTGCATACTTGAAGTCATTGGGACTTTAGAAAGAAAGACTTTTAGGGACTGCAGTGGGTAAGGCCTTGCATGTGGCCAACCTGAGTTCAATTCCTGGCACCCCACCCAGTACTTTGAGTACCTCTAGGTGTGGTTCCCAAACAAACAAAAACCCAAAAACATATGCTAGAAATGCAGACTCTTAAATTCAGATTCAAAGGGTGGCCCATCATATGGTTCTGAATCCCCTTGTACCTAGCCCACAGATGACAGACTGAAATTACAGCACATGCCAATTTAAAGGTGAAATTTAGGATATAGTCTCCTACTTGCTTGGACTGACTTGACTTTTGAGTTGACTTGACTTTCCTTGAAGATGTTTGAGTTAAGGTTGGTCTTTGTTTCTTTGTTTCTTTTTTTTAAATTTTTATTAATAAAACACCATGAGGTACAGTTGTAGATGTACAAATTTTTGTGCTTTGGGAGATGCATGCTGAAAGTAGACTATAGTTGGTCTTTGTTTATTTTTTCTTTTTTTCTTTCTTTCTTTTTTCTTTTTTTTGGTCTTTGTTTCTTATCTTAACTCCTGAGTTCCCCTATCTCTACCAGAATCTTCTTGCTTGTTCTAATTCAGAGCTATTATGAATTTCAAAGAGAGAGACACATCAGGACATTCACTGAAAATTTCAAGGTCAAAAGGGACCACTTAACTTTGGTTGTCTTTTTCAAATTGGACACCATCCCCAGGATTCTTTCTGGACCCATGGCAATAAGGGTGGAATTACTGGAGTCAAGTTCCAGTCCTAAAAGCAACCAGGGCTTTAGTGTCAAAACTCAGGGTCAAATTACTCCTGTAATGTTTATTACAGCTGTCATTTTGGGGAGTCAAGGTCATCTCAGAGCTGTCAGATGGGGCCCAGGAGAGATCTAACTTTATTTCTAGGAACTGCAACCAGTCTCATGGGGAAAGTGAATGAAACACTTTGAAAAGTGCCAGGTGTTTGGCCACCAGGGCTCTCTGATTCCTGGGAGACATCTGAGTGTTTGATTTAGAATTTCACAGATAAAAATTTGTTAGCTATTTCTGTCTCTCTGCACTGGATTTCCTCAGAGTTTATACTGTAAGTGTTCGGGCATGGTTTAAGTGTTTTACCTGGGCTACTGTATAGACCTGTAGTATTATACTCTTTGGATACTCCTTCAATACTCTCATTTTATTTCTCTATTTGATCATTTTGGGATAACAATGCTCAGGCCTTACTCAGGGTTCCTTATTTAATTGGCCAGTGCTTTAGAGATCCCATGCAGTGCCAAGGATTGAATGGAAGTTAGCCATATGCAGTGCCAGTGCCTTAGTCCCTGTACTATCTCTCGAGTCATCAATACTATCATTTTAGAGAAGTGGAAGCTAGGAGCTTGAAGAACTTGGTGAAGGCCATTCAGTTGAGGGTGTCATAGCTGGAGTTTGACAGAACAGTCAAGCTCTACCCTGGATTATTTGGAGAATCAAGTTGATGCCACCACAAATTCTGTCACAGTTTTTCCCCTTGTAATTGACATTATGAAGTGAGAAATACCAATATTATGCATTTTTTTTTACCAATAAAACTACATCCATCTTAGTATCCATTGATAATTCCTGTTCAAACAGAACTACACTGGTAGTTCCAAATGGTGATTTTTCTATTTCTATCATTCCTTTCTTGTTGAATTTCTCTGTAGGAATTATTTTTCCTTCCTTCCCATTAATTAATTATCACTTGGAATCCATGGATTCCTATAATCTTTAACAGATGATAATCTATTACCATCATCATTTACTTGATGCTCACATTGTCACAGATTTTGTGATTGGAATGCTTTCCAGCTGGCTTCCATGTACTTTTTGGTGGTTGTTTTGTTTTTTTTTTGGGGGGGGGGGGTCACATCTGACAGTGCTCAGGGCTTACTTGTGGCTCTGTGCTCAGGGATTACTCCTGGTGAGACTTGGGAGACCATAGGGAGTGCTGGGGATTGAACTTGGGTCAGCTGCCTGCAAAGCAAGTGCCCTAGTGCTTGTATTATTGCTTTGGGACCTCCTATGTACTTTTTTAACTATTTCTTTATTTTCTGGCACCAGCTGTTCCAGGTTTACTTTATACTTTGTCACCTGCCCAATCCTGAGTTAACCATTTTCTCAAAGATCCCAGATTCATGGTATTTAGAAACCAAGATTTGGGAGCTTTGTGTGTTTGCTTTTACTGGAATGGCACTGATGTGATCCCTGTCAGTGGACATTGCTAGGAAATTTCATATATATGCACCCATATCTATATCCATTGGTTTCTTACGTATGTATGCATGTATGGGCTGGAGTGATAGTACTGCGGATAGGGTATTTGCCTTGCATGCATTCGACCCGGGTTTGATTCCTTTGTCGCTCTTGGAGAGCCTGGCAAGCTAAGAGAGTATCCTGCCTGCACAGCAGAGCCTGGCAAGCTCCCTGTGGCATATTCCATATGCCAAAAAACAGTAACAAGAAGTCTCACAATGGAGAGACAACAACGTTACTGGTGCCTGCTAGAGCAAATCGATGAACAATGGGAGGATAGTGCTACTGTGCTACAGTATGCATGTATGTATGTATTTATTTATATATATATGTAGCTTTCTATAAGTTTAGGCTGACACTTCCATTTCTAGTCCAATACCACAGTGCTCATTCTAGTTTCTTTCAAAAGATCTCTTCTTGGGCTTAATGGCTCCAGGGTGAAATACAACAATCTTCACAGACTTTCCTCTAAGGAAACATTTTTGGATCATTTTTAGCAGATTATACAAGCAACATAAAAATAAATTAATTAGGTCCTGCATTGGGGCAGGCTTTGGGGTTCAGGGTGGAAACATTCGAAATATGGTGTTGGGAAGGTGTAATATTGGTGGGATTGGTGTTGGAATATTAAGTGTAATAAATTATTGTGAACAACTTTATAAAAAAAGAACAAAACAAAAGCAAAATATCTCTTCGTTAGCAGAGTACAACTTTATTATGATTTATCCCATTATATCTACGTAGTTATAGCATTGCTGTAGGTCAATTATGTTCCAGCCATGTCATATCAGCTACCTCACTCTTGTCCTCTGTTCCTCCACCTCTTGAATCTTTGAGCTGCAAAGATATAGCTATTCATTTCCTTTCTTCTTGCAGGAGAGAAATTCAAGGATAAGAATAATTCCTTGGGGCTGGAGTGGTAGCACAGCGGGTAGGGCATTTGCCTTGCATGTGGCCAACCGGGTTCGATTCCCAGCATCCCATATGATCCCCCGAGCACTGCCAGGAGTAATTCCTGAGTTCATGAGCCAGGAGTAACCCCCAGGCATTACCGGTGTGACACAAAAAGAAAAAACAAAAAGAATAATTTCTTTTAAAAAAAGAATATTTATTAATTCATTTAATGAAAAAAGTATAAATATTTTATACACTACAACTTACAATGGCTGGAGCGATAGCACAGCAGGTAGGGCGTTCGCCTTACAAGCGGCCAACATGGCCGACCCGAGTTCGATTCCTCCACCCCTCTCGGAGAGCCCGGCAAGCTACCGAGAGTATTCCATATGCCAGACACAGTAACAACAAAGTCTCCAATGGAGATGTTACTGGGCCCGCTCGAGCAAATCGACGATCAACGAACGGGAGGGCCTTTACCTTTACCTTTACCTTTACAACTTACAATACTATTAATAATAGGAATGCATGCTACAGTGTTTCAACTGTATATCATCTACCTGAGTGATTGCTTCCCTTTACAGTTGTCTCAGAGTCCCCTGACCCTTTCTTCCTTCCTGCCAAAGTAAGTTCAGTTCTTTAGACCAGTTCTCAGATTTTACTGCCTTTGGCTATTTTTCATCCCCTTACTCTGCTTCTTTATATCTGACATATGAAGAACATTCTGTCTCTGTCCCTCTCCTTTTAGCTGACTTGGCTCAGCATGATACTGTCCAGTTCCATCCAGGTTGCTGTAAATTGCATGATTCTGTCTTTTCTTATATTTGAGTAGCATTTCACTGTATAGATGCCATATTTTCCTCATCCAGTCATCTGTTCTTGGACATGTAACTTGTTTCCAGATTTTGGCTATTGTGAACAGTGCTACAATGAATAGAGGAACACAAATGTTTTCTGGGAATAGAGTTTTGGGATCCTTGGGGTAGATATCAAGAAATGGAATTTATGGGTCATATGGAAGCTCAATTCTGAATTTTGGGGGAGCATTCATACTGTTTTCCAAATAGGTTGAAAAATCAGCATTCCCACCAGAAGTGGATAAAGATTCCTTTTCTCCTAGTCCTTGTCAATACTAATTATTTTTTTTCCATTTCATTCAGCCAGTCTTACTAATATAAGGTGATGTCTCATGGTTTCAGTTTTCACTTTACTCATGATAAGTGATGCAGAGCATTTTTTCCATGTACTTATTGGTCATCTGTATGTTCTTTGGGGAAGTTTCCGTTAATATCTTCTTTCCATTTGTTGATGAAATTTGTCATTATTTTTCTAGTTAAGATTTTGCAAGTGTTTTATATGTCTTGGGTATGAATCCTTTAGTGGTGGTAAAATACTCTCTCCCAGTCTGTGGAGTCAAGGATAATCTCTTCACAGGAGATGAAGATACTGCATAGGGGTCACAAACGGTGTAGAGATAAATGGTCACAGTGACATTCATGTCATGCGAGGTAAATATATTGACTTACTATGCAGTGCCACTCAATGTAGATGTTGGGATTATACATGTGAACAGACCCTGATTCTGAACCTCAGAAGCCTCCCTGCATAATGGAGGCAAACGTGTGGAATATCAACACTGTGTAGAGTCACAGCTATATAACTAACTGCTTGGGGAAACATACAGGGAAGCTCATTGGGTGACTATGAGTTGTCCAGGTGAACAAGAAGATGGGAAGGTAGAGGAATGGCTTTCCAGGCAAATAGAACATCAAGCCAAAGGTGCAAAAGCATGAAATTATTTCTCCACTGGTAAGATGACCTTTAATCTCCCCTTGGCTCTTAAATGTTGAATGTTCAAGCTCAGGGCCATCAGTCACATGCGATCTAATAACCTATGATCCATCACACTTACAGAATTGAAAATTTAAGTTAGTGTTTAACTTTGAAAGACAAGGGAATATTTTTGATTTAAGAGAGTTTGTACACTTCTGTGGTGATAGTATAGTTAGTAAAGTACTTGCCTTGCATGAGGCTGACCCGGATTTGATCAACAGCATCACATATGGTCCCCCAAATCCTCCGAGTGTAGCGCCAGGAGTAACCCCTAGAGCCTTGCTGATGTGGCAACAAAACAAAACAAATGAACAGAAATAGGAGACTATATAATTCTTTATTTTGGTTAAAAAAGAAAGGGCATCATTTTTTAGATTGTGTATTTTCTGTCACTGTGACAGTGACAGTATTTTCTAGATCATATTTTCTAGATCCTCAGTAGTCAGCAGGCTGGTATACGGGTGATGTGTGCATTTGCTCTTGGTATTTGTGTAGCCTTAAGCTGGTGACAACAGGGTTTCGTGACCCACGTGGTGTCCTGTTCCATGTTATTGAGTAAGGAGTTGCACGTAGAAACCTGACACCACATTTCCATAGATTTCTGAGACTTTATTTATCCTGAGTAGTTGCCTCCTTTTTATGCTTATCTTGAGGTTCCAGAGTGAATAGGGTTGTAGAAAATTCTGTCTAGTGGTAACATCTTTTCATTATTATGTCATGCTTTTTTTGGTGTGTGTGTGTGTGTGTGTGTGTGTGTGTGTGTGTGTGTGTATGTGTGTGTGCAAGAGAGATGGAGGGAGAGAGGGAGGGAGGGAGAGAGAGAGGGAGAGAGGGAGGGAGAGAGGGAGGGAGGGAGGGAGAGAGAGAGAGGGAGAGAGACGGTAGGGTGAAGGGGCTTTCAAACAGTGCTCAGGGAGCCTGGGCATGTCTCCTGATGATTCTTAGCCAACTGGGCCAGCAGTTCAATGCAAAGGTCTAAGGAGGCAGTGCTTCTCAGACCCTGCAGATAAATCCAGTTCTGTGATGCTAGGGGTTACCTGGGAGACCCCAGTGGTGCTTGGAGGCTTCCAGGGCCACAATCATGCCTAGGGGCCCCCAGTGCTGCACTCAGCAATTCTCAGGGGACCATGTGGTGCCAAGGAATGAACCAGGATCAGCTATATGCAAGGCATGCACCTTAGCCCCTATATAATATCTCTGATCCCATGCTTCTTGTTTTTAATCTACCAACTTCATCACTTTTACTTATATACAAATATTGACTCCAGCAAACATTACCTGAACCACCTGACTTGGTCCAAGAACAAGGAGGAGAAAGGGAAAGAAACTTTTCTCTCAAGGAGGTACAGACTCCAAAGTCTCCTGGGATCCCAAGAATACAGCTGGGGTTGGAAGTACCAATTAGGATTTGTCATGATGCTCTCAAACCTGAGCCAAGAGCTCCTCTGAGCAGACCAGAAAGAGGAAGTTGGAGAAACAAATTGGTGCTGTAAACAAGCTCTCAAGGGCAATGTTTTCTTGAGACAAGAAATTGTTTACAAGCTCCACGGGAGCGACATTTACATAAAACAATCACTATGCTCATTACCAAGCATTTTCATTTATTCATTAAAACAGGTACCTGCAGGACTTGGCAAACCTTTGTTCGCTGGGCTCTGTGGATGTCTGTCTCTCCAAGAAGAGATTCTGAAGGACTAGTTACTCCTTTAGTGTTTTCAAACTGATGATCGGAAGAGCTATCATTTACTGAGGGCATTTGTGAGGCATTTAAATGTTTCAGCTTCACAACATCCTGGTAAGAGTGTTCATATCATCTCACTCGGGATATGAAGAAAATGGCATTCATGGATACTTGGTGGCTTATCCAAGACTTTCCAGCAGGTGAGTAGTGAGGTGAGTTGTTTCTTGGGGTAACGGGAATGGGTGGAAGCCCTTTCCACTCAGAAGTTGTGTATAGACCAAAAGGCAGCTAGGAAGAGGGACATATTTAATCTTATCTCTCTTATTTAACTCTCTTTTTAATCTTTTATTTGTCTCTCTTATTCATCTCTCTTTTTCTCAGTTCCAGCCTTAGCAGAGAGTTAAGCAATGACAAAGTCTCTAGAGAAGGAGAAATTTTATAATTCCTTAAAACAGCAAAAAATTGGCAGCCACTCTGGCCTCAGCCCTGATCTGATTGGGAAAACTCTGGGATCAGCCCTGACATATTGGTGAATCACATCTTCTCTTTGGACCTCAGTTTCCTGCCTACTAAATGAACTAATTTAAAAGGTTCAGAGGGGGCTGGAGAGATAGCACAGCGGGTAGGGTGTTTGCCTTGCATGCGTCTGACCCGGGTTCGATTCCCAGCATCCCATATGGTCCCCTGAGCACCGCTAGGAGTAACTCCTGAGTGCAGAGTCAGGAGTAACCCCTGTGCATGGCCAGGTATGACCCAAAAAGCAATAAATAAATAAATAAATAAATAAAAATAAAAGGTTCAGAGATCTCAGTTGGATCCTTTGATAGGGATGTCAGATGGCAGACCCATGAAATGAGATGCATAAGGTATGCATTTGTGATGTTTTAGATTTTTAAAACTGCTTGTGATAATAATTAATAATAATAATAATAATGACAGCAACAGTATATGACGTGCTTATTAAATGCTGAATACTATATGCTCTTTATTTTAACATTTATTTTAATTTTTATTTTTTTTAGCTTTTGGGCCACA
Organism: Sorex fumeus; assembly: GCF_029834395.1. Taxonomy (NCBI): domain Eukaryota; kingdom Metazoa; phylum Chordata; class Mammalia; order Eulipotyphla; family Soricidae; genus Sorex; species Sorex fumeus. The sequence goes on from NW_026606186.1 coordinate 10,735,956, forward strand.
GCCAGCAATGCTCAGGAATCACTTCTGGCAGTGCTCATAAGACTCTATAGGGTGCTGGGAATTGAACACAGGTTAGCTGCATGCTGCAAGGCAAGCATCCTCCCCGCTATCCTATTGTTCTCACCCCCATGCTCTTTATTTTATCTGATGTTCCTAAAACCTTAGGTGGTAACCATTATTCTTTTATTTTACAAGTGGATAACAAAGGCTCTTGAAGGTTTAATAACTTAGTTATGACCACAAGGTCAGTGAATACGACTTCTGACCAAGCACCCAGGGTATGACCCTGGGGTGTCCCTGCTTTGAACCATACACTGGTGTAATATTCTTATTATCCTAAGGTCTTTTCTTGGTCCTTCAACCTGCAAAGAGAGACAAAATGGAAAGAGAGTGTCTGGGAATTGTGGCTGGAAGCGATTCATAGGTATTCTCTGTTGGTGTGATCCTGAAACTACCCCTTGCTCTGGTGACAGTCCTCCTGGTTCTCAGGCGTACAGGCTATAGACCTTGGAATTTGTCAGCCTCTGGAGGTGTGTAAGGCAGTTCTTCACCAACGTCTTTATATCTGTATCATCTAGCTCTACTTCTACCTCCACTTTCCCTCCATCATCTCTGTCACTATCCATTCAACTGTCTGCCTAGGTCTTGCTTCTGTTGTTCTATTTCTCTGGAGAACCCCGGGCTAATGCAAATGGTTCAGGAGCTGCCCTATGCCTGCTAAGAAACTTAAGTATTTTGGCCCTCTGCTGTGCTCTTTACAGAGAAGATGGGTATTCTTGCTCTCTAATTTGACCTTCCCTGGCCTTCGTTTCCATCTCTGTATAGGGGCTTTGGAGGGTTATATTTTAAAACCTCTTTGGTCACCCTAATTAAATTTGTACCCCCTTTTATTTCTCTTCATGGTCCTGACCATCACATTTGTTAATTACCTCACTAATCACCTCTCTCCTGGGAATGAAAGCAGGACCTTTGCTTACTGCTCAGTCACCCACACAGTAGCAGCACTCTGCATGTGGCATATCTGCATTCATGAATTAAATCTATTCATAAAGAGATACCTCTGACAGTTTCCCATACCTCCAACAACTAGTTCTGAACCTCGCTTAGAAAAGATAGGTACAGGGCTGGAGCAATGGCACAGCGGGTAGGGCGTTTGCCTTGTACGGCTGACCTGGGTTTGATTCCCAGCATCCCATATGGTCTCCAGAGCAATGCCGGGAGTAATTCCTGAGAGTGCATGAGCCACGAGTAACCCCTGTTCATTGCTCCGGGTGTGACCCCCAAAAAAAGGCAAAAAAAAAAGAGGAAGAAGAAAAGATAGGTATCATGCTTGAAGGAATGAATGGGTGAATGAATGCACAATGCACATACCTCACTCAGGGCAGGAACCACCTTGAGGTAGAAACAGAAAATGAAGGTGATTTTGGATGAAGAAAGCGCTAGTTCTCTCAGTGCCTGTGATTATATAGTTTTTTATTGAAACGGGCTTTAAGGACTAGAAATATCTCCCTCTCTTTAACCTCCATTGGTTTTTGTTCGCACCTGTCTCAAATGCCATCAACATCCTGCCATCTGCCCGAGGGGTGGGTTTGGCGATGCCCAGGAGCTGCCCAGGAGCCGTCCACACAAGCTGTGGGTCCAGTCTACAGACTGGTACACACGCACACACATACCCACACACGCGCGCGCGCGCACACACACACACACACACACACACACACACACACACACACACACACTGAACTCAAGGGTGCGCCTGGCTCTCTGCTCCCCGTCATCCCATTTAGAGGGGGAGCGACTGACTACAGGACCCCCCAGCGGGGCCTCCACTCCGTGCTCTGCTCAGCGTGTTTACTAGGCTCGTTTCCAGCCTGTTTCATATGGATTAGGCCAAGGCACGGAGTCCTCGCATGTTTCTCGGTGCATTTCAGAACCTTGTGAAATTACATTATAGATTCATTGTATAAACAGGATCCTGAGCACCGCATTGTCAGGCAGCCCCACGCTCAAACGGCAGCGACGGCGAGGCCAGCTGACGCCCAGCCTGGCTGCGCTTGCAAACCTTGTGCAATAAACTGGTCACACGTTCGTTTATTTAATCTCCAGCTTCTAAACGCCAATTTGGAAGCGAAAATAACCTTTTTTTGCACACTTCAGCCAGGAGATAATCAGAGGGAGATGACTGGCAGACGCAATATGAACGGATGGGTGTTCCCTTGAAAACATGGATGGGCTGGAGGGGGCAGGGGGTTGGGGGGCCAAGAGCTGGGCCAGCTGCTGACCATCTGTGCAGCCTTGGGCAAGGTGGGAAGCCCTTCACAGCCTCAGTTTCTTCATTCTAGACGTGAAAAGTTCCCAGACCTCCTTGCTATAAGAAGTAAATAGCACCTCAATTACAAATATATTGCCCTGTGTGAGCCTGGGCAATAATACCTGGGCAAACAGGGGCCGAGGGGGGGGGCGTATTTTTAAGATTTTCTCCTTTGCCCACTCATAGGTATTGGTCTGGAGAACATACCACACTCACAAACGAAACTCTTAATCCCGAATGATTTTGAGCTCCATAGAGTCCTAAATTTGAGCTGCGTTTAATTTTTTTTTTTTACTTGAGAGGTATCATTCTTTCTTATTGAAATTGTTCTATTAAAGATTTCAATAACTGCACTTCTTGTTACAGCGAAACTGCACAGGATCTGTCCACCCATATGTCCAAGATCCCTCCCCCACTGTCCCATGGTCCTCACCCTAATCCTCTTATTTCCCAACTCTAACTGGGCAGGAGCGATAGCACAGTGGCCAACACAGGTTCAATTCCTCCGCCCCTCTCGGAGAGCCTGGCAAGCTACCGAGAGTATCTCGCCCCCATGGCAAAGCCTGGCAAGCTACCCGTGACGTATTCGATATGCCAAACACAGTCACAACAAGTCTCACAATGAACATGTTACTGGGCCAGCTCGAGCAAATCGATGAACAATGGGAGGACAGTGCTACAGTGCTAACCATCATACTTCAGGATTTTTCCCCGCTGGGGATTATCTGGTTGCTTTCTTTCTACTCTGCATATGAGTGAGATTCTCTTGTCTTTGTCTGACTCACTTCACTTAGTGCATCACCCTCCAATTCTTTCCCAGTTATAGCAAAGGGAACTGTGCATTATTTTTTTAACCACCCACTGGAACTTAAAGGAAGGAACTCCTTTGAACCTAAATACACGGATTTATAAAATAAGGATTTTACCGCCTACATAACAGAGACTAGGATGAAATGGTCTGGAGAGTGAAGGTATACAAATATGACAAAGGGTGATACCTTAATGAGTTATTAGAGCGAAAATAGCAAACATTTAAAAGATACTCTCTTGAGCATTTTGCTTGTATTAAACTCATTTTCTCCTTACACAACCTTAAGAGGCAGGAATTGATATTATTCTCATATTGCATATGAAGAAATGGGGCACAGAGAGGTTTAGTAATTTGCTCCAGGTCATCCATCAGATAAGAGGAAGACTCCCAGGCAGCCTGCTTCTAAAATCCTGGCTTTTGACTGAAATTCTGTGCTACCCAGTAATCACCAGCATAATAGCAGGCAGTGCTTTGTGTCTGATGCTGTTTTAGCATCGTTATCTGTATCATTTCAAGTTCCCATCAGTACCTGCTGGCTTCTAGTTGGTTCTTCATAACAGTACTAGAAATCCACTCTGCACTAAAGCAGGGAATGGATTTATTGAAAGGATACCAGGGAACTCACAAAGTTGATGTGAAGAGTAAATGGAGAGCCAAGAGGAAGAGTTAAGGGACCCAAACATACAAGATCTCACCACCTCTGGATCTCTGCTGCCCCCTGGCAGAGGGCCAGAGTTACTTGCTGATACAGGTTGCCTGGTGCCAAGTTTCGCCTCTCTGCTGGCATCTTCATGCTTCTGAACTGCACTCCACAGAGTTCTGCGCAGGAATGTGGTTCTTCTTGTGACCTGTACCAAGCTCTTGCCTTCTGGGGTCCAGTGAATAAGATGGTGGCCTCCTTTGTCTTCTGAGATGGATAAAAAGGCCTTCTTCTCTGTCTCTATCTCTGTCTCTGTCTCTCTCTCTTTCTAAGTAAAAAACAGCTTTCATTTGAAGAAGGGTAGGGGGAAGAGAGAGAGAGAGGGACAGACAGAGAGAGAGACAGAGATACAGACTGAGAGACAGACTGAGAGACAGAGGGACAGAGGTATGGAGGGAGAGTAATATATTCAAGAGAAAACTTGAATATCTCCAGAGTGGAGAGAGAGCCTTAGGACACAGTCCAAGTATTAAAATATGAGAGTACAGGTTAAAAAAATCTTTACTTATTTTTAATTGATTCACTGTGAGATAAAGGTAAAGGCCCTCCCGTTGATCATCGATTTGCTCGAGCGGGCCCAGTAACGTCTCCATTGGAGACTTTGTTGTTACTGTGTCTGGCATATCGAATACTCTCGGTAGCTTGCCGGGCTCTCCGAGAGGGGCGGAGGAATCGAACTTGGGTCGGCCATGTTGGCCGTGTGTAAGGCAAACGCCCTACCCGCTGTGCATGCCAGACACAGTAACAACAAAGTCTCCAATGGAGACGTTACTGGGCCCGCTCGAGCAAATCGACGATCAACGGGAGGGCCTTTACCTTTACCTCACTGTGAGATACACAAAGTTGTTCATGATTAGGTTTCAATCATATAATGTTCCAATACCCAGTGTTCATTTCCCACCACCAATGTTCCCAGTTTCCTGTTTCCTATCCTCCACATCCTCCCGCCCCATACCATCTGCCTCAGTGACAGGCGCTTTTCTTCTCTCTTTCTTTCTCTCTCTCCCTCTCCCTTTGAACACTATGGTTTGCAATACAGCTTCTGAAAGGCTATAATATGCATCCCTTTGCCTATTTCCAGCACTCGGTTCTTGTTCAGAGTGATCATTCCCTACTGTCACTGTCATAATGGTCCCTTCTCTATCCTGTCTGCTGCCTCCCATACCCCCCCACTTAGGGCAAACTTCCAAACAGGTACATATTTTTAGATTGGATGTTGTAGTTTGGATCTTATGCTTATAGTATATATATGCATATATATTATAGTATATATATGTATATATAGCACTGTCATCCTATTGTTCATCGATTTGCTTGAGCAGGCACCAGTAACGTCTCCATTGTGAGACTTGTTACTGTGTTTGGCATATCGAATACATCATGGGTAGCTTGCCAGGCTTTGCTGTGCAGGCGAGATACTCTCAGTAGCTTGCCGGGCTCTCTGAGAGAGGCGGAGGAATTGAACCTGGGCCAACTGGGTCTGCTGAATGCAAGGCAAATGCCCTACCCTCTGTGCCTCCTGTTGCCTCCTGTCCATCTCTTCTTAACAACACTAAGCTCCTTGGTTTCTTTATTTTCCCACCCTTCTCATTTTTATAATCTAGTCAAGGGTTATCTGGGTATCCCCGTTTTGATACCTTGCATTCCTTCCTCCTGTTATTCTTCTATATATGACAAATAAGTGAGAATGTTCAGTATTTATTCTCTCTTTCTTAACTTGAAGAGTTGGAGCTATAGCACAGCAGGTAAGGCATTTGCCTTGCCCGCAGCTTACCCAAGTTCAATTCCTCAGCCCCTCTCGGAGAGCACAGCAAGCTACCGAGAGTATCTCGCCCGCACAGCAAAGCCTGCAAGCTCCCCATGAGATATTCAATATGCCAAACACAGTAACCACGAGTCTCACAATGGAGACATTACTGGGCCCACTACAGCAAATTGATGAACAATGAGAGGACAGTGCTACACTGCTACAGATAATATGGAAAATAATTTCATATGTGTAAATATTAGAAATTTTTTATAAGTAGGACAATGCAAAAAGGTTCAAATGTCAATTTAGGATTTTTTTGAGAGTCATAGCTGGGGCAGATACGTATTCCACACATTCCATGTAGTGAATAGCCAGAAAATAGAGAGGCTGAGAGCACAAAGGGTGCTTCTGAATCCTTTGTCCAACAATTTGAAAGTGCCAATCAAGACCCACCAAGAAACCCCAAACCTCAACCAGTCTTCCTAACAGCTCCAGGACCCCTCACCACTCCAGACCATGTATAAAGGTCCATGGGACCCTGAGCTTCTCTCTGCTTAGTCCACTCTGTTTTACAGTGCATTTTTTAAAACCTTACAATAAGCTCTTGCTCTCTTTAACTTTTTACCTTGCGTGTCTCATATGATTATTCGAAATATTTAGAACCTGGGCAGAGCTCCCGCTTTCTACCAGCCCCATTGATAACGCTCTGCTTCACTGTTACTAGTGATTAGTTTTGATTGGAATGGTTAAGATGATTTTTAGTTTCTTTCTTTTTCTTCTGTTTGATTTTGGGCAGAGAACATGTATTTTTGCTACAAACATAAGAATTTAGAATATTTACATTGGAGAGGTGTGAAAATGGTACAAGCATACTACTCCATACTGGCATAACATAAATGGACATAATTATTTGGGGGGAGAGAGGAAACCACAGTAATAGATAAGTGTTTTAATGAGGTTTATGCCCTTTGATTCTAAACACCAAATTTTGGGACCTTCTCTTTTATTCTGGGGATATAATTTATCAGACGCCAAGAGCTATGTGCAATGAAGACACTCATTATAGCATTATCTATAATAACAAACACTGTATAAAAGCTAAATGTCCAACAACCGGTGAACAGTTTTGTAAATTATGGTGCACCAACATGAAGGGGTATTATGGCGCCATTAAAATGATAATTATGAAGACTGTAGCAACACGGCATACATTTATGAGAGAAAGCAAGAGCAAAATGCAGAATATCGAGTCTGCAACAATAAAACGTGTGTCAATGCCCAGAACCCAGATAGATGCTCAAAACATGAAAAGGAAAATAATTATGGTGGGGTGAATGGGATTCAGGGAGATTATTATTAGTTTTTTTCTTAAAACTTTATTTAAATGTTGTTCATATTTTATCCTCCTGCTGAGATTTGCATTTTGCTGAGCAACATTCTTTTAGATAACAGTTGACAGTAGTCGGGCAGAGCTCTGGGTGGCCTCTCTATAATGAAAATGGAGAAAGGGGCTATTGAGGCGTCTGAAAAGGGTCTAGACAGAACTCTGCACCCCCCCCCCCCCCCACCTCCTGCAGACCCATGTGTCTTGGGCTGCAGCGTCATGCCTGGGAAACAGGGGAATGACACTTGGTTCTCAGGATTCTTTCAGTTCTGATTTTCCAAACCAACGTGTATAAAAAGCTCCCAAATAGGGGCTCAATTATGCATATTCCCTGTCAGATGAAAAGAGATTATTTCTACCATGACATCACTCTGGGGACCTGGGAACATGGATTCTTAGCTGGGGAATGATTCTACAAGGCTTAATCGGTAGCAAGTGCTGAAGGAAAGATTTTGCACTTTTCCTTTTCCTGCCCCAGCTTTACTTTCACTTGAGGCCCATTCCATCCTATTTCTCATTGACCCTCCCTGCTCTCTAGAGGGTTTGGACTCCCTTGACTTGTCCAAGTTGACCTTTAACCTCACAGATCTTACCAATTCATCACTTAGAATAGTCATTGCCTGGGGGTAGAGATGAATATGGTATAGGAGATTTATCTGTGTCTCACAGGGTCTAGGAAATCATTGCTTCTGCTGAGAAGTAGGAGAGTATGGGAAATAAACACTGATTAAACAAATATACAAAGATACAGTTTATGGCTAACCTTGTTAGTCACTGGAACTACTTATGCTATTTGTGTGGACTAACTAATTAAACCAACTCGGATTCCCTCAAATTGTGTTTTCTTGTGCTATAAAGGAGAGAGCAAGGTGCTGCGGGCTATATTCAGGTCTGGAGGGCGGGTAGGAGATATTCAGATCAGGAGACAGTTGAGAGAAAGTTGATGCAGAGACCCCCAAACACATCTGTTAAACATTTCTCAGCATTTTTTGTTGTCCTTGGGACTCAGAGAAGAGAGACACTGAGAGATAGTACAAGGTTTAAGGAACTTGTCTGCATGCAGCCAAACCGAGTACCATTCTCAGCACTGCATGGTTCTTTTTTTTTTTTTCTTTTTGGGTCACACACAGCATAGCTCAGGGGTTGCTCCTGGCTTTGTACTTAGGAATTACTCCAGGTAGTGCTTGGGGGACCATATGGGATGCCGGGAGATCAAACCTGCATCGGCTGCACACAAGACAAATGCCCAACCCACTGTCCTATTGCTTCAGCACCAACACTGCATGGTTCTTGAAACACTACTGGAAGTGACACCAGAGCACAGAGATGTAGGCATCCCTAAGCATCTTGAGATATGGCAGAATACCCCTCCACCAAAAATAAAGAGAGGAGAGATAGTGAGGTTTTTGGACTTCCTTCCACTTGAAAGTTTCGAGAGCTATTAGCAGCAGAGGGAGTTCCGCAGGCATGTGGCCTTTAGCTGACCATGGCCATTGACTGGTCTGAGATCTGGCACTGCTTATTCCATTTCAAAACATTCCATGTCCTGTAGAGGAGGAGGTAGGAAGAGAGCAAGGTGATAATTGTGGTCCATGTCAGGAAGTATTTTGAGGCTTCCCCTACTTACTCTCTGGATAAAGTAGGGACAACAGCATCTTCCATAACACTACAGTGAGTCATGGGGGCAGGCGTCGGGGGAGTGTGTCTCTAAACTGGGAACTGTGTGCAAGAACAAAGCATTTAATAGTCTCAAGGCCATAGCTAGATCTTCTGTTTCTCTGGTGCTAGCGATAGAACCCAGGACCTCACTCATGGGAGGCTTGTGCTTTACAAACTGAGCCACATCCTGGCCCCTAAAACCACTGTGTTGTTGCTTAAGCAATGTTTCCAATATAGGGAATCACTTGCATGTCTCCTTATCTCCTCTGCCATTTGTGGAAGAGACAGGAGAAGCACAACTCAGGGTGCACGCTACACGTCTGCCTCCCGTGCTTTGCATGGCATGATTGGTACTCCTTCCTACCAAGATTTTTCTGCAGGTATCTTCTCCCCTTCCCGCATCTTTCTCCTCCGATGAGATGCCTATTGAGAGGACTTTTCCACTGGGCTATGGAGGGTGCTGTGAGACCTTGCCCAGGGTGGAGAGTGCGGCTGCTCATGGGCAAGGTTTCCTCTTTGCTCCAGAGAGCTGCCCAGCCTCTCGGCACCTGCCCAGGCCAGGTAGACTCTGCCTCCTGAGTCTCAGCTCCGCAAGGGTCAGATAGGACTCTGGTTGAATCCACATGCTTAATCCTTGTTCAGTTCTTGGTCCTCCCCTTCGTTCTTGATCTCATCCAATGTGTGCAAATCCTGTTTCAGGCTCTGCATCTAGGAATGGAAGGATAGATGCAGCTCTTTCCTTACAAGGTGGAAATCTGACTTCCGTCATACTTGAGAAGCTCATTTTGCTTTATCTCTGCTTACAAATATGCCACCAGTCAGGCAGTGTGTGGTGTATTTATTTGGTAATTGTCCTTCCTCCACAATGCAGGCTTCATGAACTCTGTCTGTTATGTCCACTGCTCTAGCCTTGGTCAGAGTGATCCTGACACATCCCAGATCCCAGTGGTTCCCCCTGATGGGATAAATGGCTCTTAGGTGAGGAACATTCAGGGGCTTGGAATGTTCTCCAGGTTGTCAAACTTGAAGGATCCAGGAAGTGGGTCTCTGAAGCATCGCCTCTGAAACAGAGCCATTCACTCTTGGAATGAGGTCAACTAGGGTGCAAGAGGATATGATTTTCCATTGAAATGTTTAGAGCTTGAAATGTGAAAGGAAAAGACAAGAGACCCCTGAGACCTTTAGCATTTATTCTCCAGTGCTGGAAGATGATTCTGAGAGATGAGGTATTTTGGAAAGAGATCTGAGCCTCGGGCAGATAAGTATTCATTTCTCCCACTCTTATTTCTCAAGTTTCCAGTCCATGCCAGGTCATGAAGAGATGATTTATGTCTTCCAGAAGCTTCTAGAGACTTGGTTTATAGAAAAAAAAAACTTATTTGTACCTATTTATTTATTTAAAAAATTTTAAATTGAATTATCGAGAAATAGCTCATTACAAAGCTGTTCATTATTGGTTTTCAGTTATACACTGTTCCAACAGCCATCTCTCCACCAGTGTATATTTCCCAGTACCAAAGTTCCCAGTTTCCCTCCCAGCCCTCCCACTCTCCTCTTCCCACCCCAGCCTGCCTCTATGGCAGACACCTTTCTTCTCTCTCTCTCCCTCTCTCTCTTTATCTCTCTCTTCATCTTCCTCCCTCTCTCTCCTTCTCTCTCCTAGGCATTGTGGTTTACAATGCAGGTATTAAAGGTTATCATATATGTTCCTTTACCTGCTTTCAACATTTAGTTCTTGTCCAGAATGATCATTCCCAATATTGTCATACTGGATCCTTCTCTGTCTTACCTACCTTCTGCTCACCCCCCCTTCAGTTTTCAAAATTGGAGTGACATTGATTGGAGGTCTTGTCAAGGTTTTGGGTGTATAGCCTGAGAGCTTGACATCTGTGTAGATGTTGCATTAGAGTGCCTACTCAAAGCCTAGTTTTATTCAGCACCAACCCATTGATCCTCATTTACTTCCTGCCCACCTCTTTCCCCCAACTCTAATCTTGACTTTGTCCCTAATCAGTAGCTTTATTTCAAACTAGTCGTTTCCTTTTTCTGCACTCTTCTCTCCCCTTTCTGAAGCCAGGGGAATCTCTCAAGCTCTTGGCCGACTTCCTGTCTCATGGACTGAGCCTTTGCTTTAGACAGGCTGTCTGACTTTGTGTGGCCATCAATATTTCTCTAATCATCACCTCCCTTCGTTGTCACTGGGTACTGAAATGAAAGTCAACTGCTTTTCCCAGATATAACTTCAACAGTCACAGTCAATACCTTGGAATCAAACCTGGGTGGGTTTAGTCACCTGTCAGCTGAGGAGAAGCCCAGTGAGTGTCAGGTGATGTCCCATCACCCACCTCTCTCCAGGCTCCAATTTCTCATGCTCGAATGCCTGCAACAAGCACCCCACAAGCACCCGCTTTTTGCTCCCAGCATGTGCAAATGAATGCATTGATTTTCCTATTCTGCACCGTAACAGTTATTTCAGAGATAAATGCTTCCTGTTTGTGGTTATTAAATCTGCTTCATGTTGGACAGCTTGGGCACGGGTGAATGGGGAGCGTCTGGGGGAGTTCAGGGGGAAGAAGTCTTGGACAGGTCTATATTCTGTTTCTAGAAAGCTACTGGATCTTAGACTCATGGCTTTGGTCCGGGTCTCAGTTTCCCTTAGGTGGTATATAACTGCTTGGATCTTTTATTTAGTGAATTATCTTTAAATCAGCAGGAAGTTTGGCATGTTACATAGAAGATGGTCGGTGAAATAGACGTGCCAACTTGGCTTTGTTTGCAGTAGGAATGAGGTGGATATCCCTCCCATGCACCCCCTTCCTGCTCCCTGTGTACATGGACATGGTACCCATGGGACCTGAGGAGCACGCTATGAAGAGGCCCTATCTAGACGCACACAGCAATTCTTAGTGTGTTTTTCAGTAACAGACAGGGATCGGAACAGCTGAGGTGGTAATTCAAGAGAGGATTTCACATGGGCAGACGGGTAGATCAGCCCCCAAGGAAAGGACCTATCTGAGTACTCCTCACTGAGGATTCGTTAATGAGGTTCTGGAAATAATATGGAGGTCTATAAAAGCTAACACTGATTTTTCCATGCCTGAATATTGCTGCCTTTTCCCCAAATCTCCCTATCCAGCCAAATCACAAAAAAGAGATAACGTAGTCTCCATGGTGGGGGCAGGTAGGGTAGGGGTTATACGCACTAGACAGATCTGATTGGCATTCCAACTCACACACTCTCTACCTGTGTGACCTTGGACATGTCTTTACTTCTCTGGGCTTCAGTTTCCTCATCTACAAAATGAAAAAAAAAATAAAGAACATCCAACTAGTTCTGACTTCCCAGATGCACCATGTAATTCGTTGATTCAATACAAGTTATGTGCATTTTAGTCTTAAGAAGCAAAAATAAACTAATGTCATGATTCTTATAAACACCAGATATCAAATCCCTGTACTTAATTTTAATGCTTGGATCTGGTCTTCATAAGCCCAGCAAGAAAAGAGTTGACATATTTCACTTCCAATGAAGACTTTAGCTTTCAGAGAGGAACAGCTAAAAACAGCTGTTGGATTTGAACCCAGTGTTGTTGGCCTTCAAAACCTATGTTCCTACTTCTTCACAAGCCTACTGCAAATCTGCTATGGTTGGAGCATAGCATCTCTTTTACTGTTTCTTTTTTGAAACAGGTTCAAATCTTTGGCTTGGAAAATAACTTCAAGGGTCACTATGTCTCCTCTTCTCTCAATAAGTTGTATCTTCTTGATTTGAAATTTCTCTTGGCCCATCTTTGGTCACTGACAGGTGAACCCTGTATCTGTAGGGGGCCACCATAGGTGGATAAAGAAGTCAATAAAAGACAGATCCCTGCCACTGAGGCACTCATTGCACAGTGGAAAAAACCCACAAGAATTAGATTAGATAATGACCTTGCCTGCTGGAAATTGTTATGAGAGAGGGGCTCTAAGTGTGCTGAAACCTGGAAGTCTTCCTAAAAGCAGTGGAACCATCACCTTCTACTGAAGGATGAGTCAGGGCAGGTCAAAGCCAGCTGGGAAGAGGTTGGCATCAGGAACCAGGTAGGGAATAGTAATAGTGTGCAAAGGTGAATGAGTGAGGGGTAATGGGAATTTCAGAAAACGAGCAACTGGCATCCTGGATGCACCGTGTGGTTCATGCACCAGGTGATTGGAGGGGAAGCAAAAGGGAGCAGTTAGAGAGAAGAAATTAAGAGAGGCACTCTAAATCTGGGGGACCAGGCAGCTGGGAAACTTGCAGTACATGAAGATTCGTTAATGAGGTTCTGGAAATAATACGGAGGTCTATAAAAGCTAACCCTGAGCAGGGAAAGAGAGAGCAGAGGGAGGAGTGGGATGGTTGAGTAGACCAGGGTATGGCAGTACAGTTAGAAGTCCAGGGAATGCCTTTGGGTACTATGAAGAGATGGAATCAAGAGGATATGGGAGCTATTGGCTGTGAGGTTCAGTAGATTCCAGAGCTTTTCTGGTCAGTGCTGTTGGGTGAATCGTGACATGCTCCCCAGGATGGGGAGTCCGGATGGGTAGAGATGGGGGTGGGCAAGTGATGAGCTTGGAGGGTTGCACAGTGACTTTGAGGGACTAGGGAACACGCAGAAGGAATGGCTGGACAATTCCAATATAGTCGGGTCTCCAGCTCTGGAGAATGAATTAGAAGTGGAGGTTTGGTTTCTTTACCTCCCTGCATGGGATCAGATGGAAGAATACAGAAATAGAGATCACTTAATCACTTAACTTCCCGTTAGTCGTCGATTTGCTCGAGTGGGCGCCAGTGACGTCTCCATTTGTCCCTGTCACTTGCTAGTGTAGCCCAATGGCATCTGTTCGCTCTGGGAACATGAAGAGCCTCAAATCGATCGTTCATGATCTTCACGAAGAAGTCTGACCATCTGGTAGGTGGGCGGCCACGCGGTCTTTTGACATCCCCTGGAATCCAGTCAGTAACAGCTCTAGTCCAGCGGTCATCTTTAAATCTCATTACGTGGCCAGCCCATCTGATTTTTGACACCTTGGCAAATGAGACAGCGTCCCTGATTCTTGATCTTCGACGGATGTCGGAACTCCGGATTCTTTCTCTCATTTGAGTGAAACGTGATATTCCAAGCATAGCTCTTTCTATTCTTCTTTGGGAGACCTGAATAGTGTTCTCATCCTGTTTGCATAGGGCCCAGGTCTCTGAGGCATATGTTAATGCAGGAAGAACAGTGGAATCAAAGAGATGTGCCCAGAGCCGGAGGTTCTTCGTCCTCTTAGCTATTTCTTCGACGTTCTTGAAGGCGTTCCAAGCCGCTCTGTTCCTCCTGCGCAGCTCAGGTGCCAGGTCATTTGTCATGTTGACTTCTCGACCTAGGTACACATAGCTGTTGCATTCGGAGATGGTCGTTCGGTTGAGAGCGAATGGGGCATCAGGAACGAGGCTGTTTCTCATAAACATTGTCTTCGTAAGATTCAGCTATAGTCCTACCTTTCCACACTCACGGTCAAGGTCGGCCAGCATTTGTGCCGCTTGGCTGATGAATGGTGTTATTAAAACAATGTCATCAGCAAAGCGGAGGTGGTGTAATTGCCGACCATCTATCTTCACTTCCATTCCTTCCCATTCCAGTCGTCACATAATGTTCTCGAGGGTGGCGCTGAAGAGTTTCGGTGAAATGGTATCACCCTGCCGAACCCTTCTCTTGACATCAACAATCACTTCTTTGTAGAATGGTGAGATCCTGGTAGTGAATCTGCAATACAGCTCACGGAGGATCTTGATGTATTGGACTTGAATGCCCTGATTGGCTAGGGCTTCAATGACCGCTTCCGTCTCAACAGAATCAAAGGCCTTCTTTAAATCAATGAACATTAAACAGAGCGGCATCTTGAACTCCTGAGAAACCACAATGAGTTTGGTTATTGTGTGGATATGGTCGATGGTGCTGAATCCTTTGCGGAGCCCAGCTTGCTCGCATGGTTGTCCTTCATCTAGTGTTCTGCCAATCCTATTTAGGATGACTCGAGTGAACAAATTGTAGATGACAGCCAATAGGCAGATCGGGCGATAGTTGCCAATGTCATGGATGTCTCCCTTCTTGAACAGTAGTACGGTCCTGCTGGTTTTCCACTGGGACGGAACCTTGCATTCAGACAGGTAGCAAGTGAAGAGCGGAGCCAGTGTATTGATGAGTACCGATGGCAGGTTCTTCAGGTGTTCAGGTCTGACCTTGTCTGGGCCGGGTGCTGTTTGTTTCTTTACCTACGAAATGGTGTGTCGGATTTTGGAAGGGAGAACATTGGGAACGACATATCCATCCTGTGGAATTTGGTATGTCGGCAAGTGGACATGGCTATTGAAGAGATTTGAGTAGAAGTCATGGATAATCTTCTCCATTGCCGTTCTGGAGGATGTGATGGATCCATCAGGACGTCAGAGGGCAGTCATCTTGGTCTTGTAGTTGGCGAAGGACAGGCGGGCGTTACGAATACTTTTCCCAGCTTCTGCCCCCTCTACCAATACTTCTGCTTTTCTCTCTTTGAGGTCTTCCTTGATCGCATCTCTGCACTGCTTTGCGAGCTCGGACGTTAGCTTGCAGTTGCCTGAGGCATGCGCCAAACCACGCTGGCGAATTAGCTCAAGAGTTTTTGAAGACAGGCGTTTTTTTGTGGCTATCTCTCTCTTGGCATTCCTCGCACATTCATGGAGGTGCTGAACCAGTCGATCGTATTCCTCGTCAATGTTGTCAACAATGGCATCTTCCCATGTTGCCGCAATAGTGCCAAAGAGTTCCCAGTTGGTGGTCGTTCTGGGAGTTCTCTTTTTGAACTTTGCAGCCCTTTCTCCCCGCTCTGTGAAGTAGAATTTTGCATGAAGGAGACGGTGGTCCGATCCCGTTCGAAATTTTGGGACAACAGCGACATCGGTCAGGCAAAACCGTCGATTGAATATGATGTGGTCTATTTCATTGTGGAATCGTCCACCAGGAGACTCCCATGTCCAACGTTTAGATTCTGCCTTCTGGAACTGTGAGTTACCATGGATGGTCTTGGTCGACATGATGAACTCAGACAGTCTCTCACCCTGTTCATTCCATTCTAGGCCATGGGTCCCTATGTGAAGTTCTTCAGCTGATCTTCTCGGTCCTATCTTGGCATTAAAATCACCACGATGATGGTCTTCTTTATAGAACTTCTCCAGCTCCATGTAGAACTTCTCGATTTCTCTTTCATTGTAATGAGATGTTGGTGCATAGACAACGAAGATAGAAACTGCAGGCAGTGAGTCACATCTATTCAAATGTAAACGTCCGATTCGGGTTGTTAGGCATTCGAATGAATCAATGCTCTTGGCCAAGTTTGTGTTGACAAGGACACTGACGCCTCCGACACCTCTTTTATCACATGTTCCGAGGAACAAATCTTCTCCAGTGTCGAAAATGGCATGGTGAGATTCGTGCCTTCTTGTCTCGGTCAGACCAATGATGTCGTACTTGATCATTCGCGCTTGTACCATCAGGTCCTCGATGGATGCATCTGATGCTAGCGTACAGACAATCATTTTTGTCTTCCTTTGTTGTGGCAGCCTAGTTTGAACTTGAGATTTTGTCGGACTCTCCTTTCTCGTCCTTCTCAGTGCTGCCATGTCGGTGAAGCCTTCAGGGTCAGGTGAATGAGACCAGTTGCAGTTACTGGTTTTGGCATATCGAATACACAACGGATAGCTTGCCAGGCTCTTCCGTGTGGGCGGGATACTCTCGGTAGCTTGCCAGTCTTTCCGAGAGGGATAGAGGCTTTTGGGGCGACCTCTAATCACCCTTGTAGGTGTTACCATATTTGAACCCTATCAAATATGGTATGACAATTCCGGAAGATGGGTATTTAGTGTCTTATGAAGTGAAAGCAGCCGCGCGGGTCCGGAAAGCATCCTGGAGTGTGGCGACGGCTAGGTAGTGGAGGTAGTGTCGATAGTGGAAGTCTGCCAGTGGGGTATTTATCTGGATAGGGTGGGTCTTCTGTGCGCAATCCGATCCCTGGGTGGTTGATGGAAGCAGACAGGGCAGGGTAGGGTGGGGCTCCTGATTACAACCCCTTTGTCACCTGTGGTTGGTGGAAGCAAGCAGAGAAACTCTGTCCCTGGGTCTGCTGAGCTGGAGTCCAAGGTCTCAGAGAGTTCTGCTTATCTTGTTCTGTTGGTCTTCAGTCGTGCGTGAGTCTCGGCCGGAGCTGCCACGTGGGTCCGGAAAGCGTCCTGGAGTGTGGCGACGGCTGGGTAGTGGAGGTAGTATCAGCAATAGAGAAGGAGGTAGAAAAGGAAGTGTCAACCCAGCTGCCTGAATCAAGACCTCAACAGGCAGGACATAGCCCTCTCCTGGAGATTGTGCTCCCCAAGGCCGGTGCTTTTACAGAGCAGCACTGAGAGACTCCTCCATCTCCATCTCTCTTACTTGCCTCATGTTTCCACAATATTAGTTGAGGGTTGTTACTAAATCCATATCGCATTCAATTTCTCCATTTTGCAGAGGGCAAAAAAAATAAAGAAAATAACTGTTCGTTTTGGTTACTATTTCTTTCTAACTATATTCCCTTAATGAGGCATTTGCCTGCAACACGGTCTGTTATGTATTCCGTGTTTTATAAAAGATCTCTAGGGAAAAATAACCCAGGAAACACAATTTTTCGGCACCATCTCCTTTTATTAAGAATAATGAAAAGGAAACAAGAATCATTCTCCCAGTCAAACACACTTCTGCTCCCTCATATTGGGGTTTTTATGACAACTGCCAGGTGGAACGGGCATCAGCACATTGGTTCTCCTCTCCCAGATGGGTATTCATTTTACCACCGTTCTAATGACCCACTGGTATGTAGATTAAAGCATGGTGTGACTATAAATTTATCAGATGCATACAGTTATATCTCGCCCATATCTAGGTAAGTGCTTGGGATGGTACAAGAGCTTAAAATTATACACACACATATACACACTGGGCTCCTTGCCCAGAAAACCAATCATCCTTCAAAACAGGTGGAAAGAGCAACAAGGGAAATGAACTCAGGAGGGGTCTGTAAGAGGAAAGAAGACTGAGTCAGATGATGCTCAGATTCATGGACAGGATTGCACAGTCTCTCGGGCCATGGCTATGCTGATGGCTGAACTGCTGGCCAGATGCAGGAGACTCTATCCTGGACCTCCAATGGTGACTATAGACTTGATGATCTAATTGTTCACTGGATATATTCCCCTTGGAGGTCTCACGAGCACCTGAAGTCAGTCTGGGCAAATCTAAACTGTGCTGTCTGCCTCCTTTCTGTGGTCTGTGGTTGCTTATCTTATTTCATAGCTATCTTGGTTAAGAATGAGAGACTGGTTTCCTTCATGTGTGGATATAAATAAACATAATGAAGAAACAATAGATGTTAGAAGTCAACAGAAACTGGAAACTGGTCTTCAGTAGGAATCAGGGAGAATGGGAAGAAGGACCAGGATAGGGTGGGGGGATATGAAGTTGGGGCACTGGGACAGTGGTGGAGGGAAGCGGAAACTCTGTTGGAGGACATAGTGCTGAAATGGTGTAAACAGGAAACTCTCCCATTAACACTTTTGTAAATCTGATCCAGCGATAGGGCTTTGATGAGTCTGAAGATGAAATAATAGATGCTTTCGGCTGGACCTCCAATGAGACAGAGATGATGTTCAATTTGCTCAGGACCTGACACAGCACATACATGAATGAATGAAAAAATGAATTAATGAACGAATGAACATGAGTGTGTGGGAAAATAATCTCCACTATCCCTTGAGCACATTGACGGTCCTGACTCTTACAATCTTCCCTTACACACTTCTGTTATTAGAGTACTCACGGCACTGCATTTTAATGACCGTTTGATGTATTAGACTCACCACTTGACTTCAAGGTCAAGGACTTTGTCTCATTCATCCTTTTGTTCTCATCATCTAGCTCAACCTGGTACATAGAGTTGTAAACCAAAGGTTTGCCAAATGAGTGAATAAACCCATCAGTCTATTTTATCTTAAAGGGCTGGAGAAGTCATTTTGTGGTTGAATAGAAATCCATTTCCTGTTACCTTTCACTAACCCGACTCAGTTTCTTTACCATTGATTATGTTCCCTGTGATAGCTGGAGCTCTGTTAATACAGGAGGTCAGCTCTCAAGACAATAAGTTACTCTGCCTCTGGAGCATCCCCACCAGCTCTGTTCCTTTCATAACAGTCCACCAGGAAAGAAAGATGTAATCTGTTTGATGTCTTACCTCTGGCTGCATGTGTGAGTCTCTGAATCTGTGTGGTCTTCAGACATAGGATGCTGTGCCCAAAGTGGTCCAGCCTGGCTACAAAAACCATGCCTTCCTGTCAAGTTCTTCTGGGAGAGCAGTTCTCTGAAGCTTTTGAAGTAGAAGATTCAAATTTTCACCTTGGTGTGAAATCACTTCTGACCCTGGGTAGTGCTTCTCACTCATATCCACATTCTTTTCACAGAGTATCAGGATAGGTTCCAGGAGAGCTCCAGGACTTTGGACATAAGCAAGTGAGACAGGTATAGCAGGAGCTCTACAAAACTCAGATATAACCCTCCCACAAATAATGGAATTTAAATTTTTTAAAAAAATTTTATGTTTTGCATCGCACCCAGCAATGTTCAGGGCTGTTACTCCTGACTTTGAACTCAGGAATTGCTCCTGGTTGTGCTCAGAGGACCATATGGGATGCTGAGTATTGAATCTGGGTCAGTTGCATACAAGGCAAACACCCTACCCGCTGTACTATGGCTCCGGTCCCAGTGATGGATCTCTATGGCAAGTATCTGCAGGCTTTCTCTGGAGCATGTGCCCACTTGGGTCATAGGCTAGTAAGCTGGGGATTCACCCATGCTGGTGGGAGGTTCATCTTCCTATCCATCAGGTTGGCTCCCCCTGGGGCATGTCCTACATGGTTTCCTAAAGTGGACTGAACCCCCAGCAGTTCATGGTGGAAACCTGCTCATTAGTGCACCTTTCTTGTCTTTGTTTCCTCAAATCCTTCCCCCACACTTTTACTGTCTTGGACTGTGTCCTACATCAATCACTGGCACTCCAGCTATAGCCTCAAGGTTTGCTTTGGAGGAATCCCAACCACGCTAAGGCACAAAATGCCTATTTTCACTAAACTGACCCTCTAACAAAGGAAGGTGGTGCTAAGCTAGACCACAGTCAACTAAGTGAGGGACCATCAGCACAGGGGCCCATAAGATACATAACCTGGAGACACCTTTGGTGCAAGTGAAGTATTTTTCAGAAAGTGACTTTAAGCTGAATTCAGGGATTGGCTCATTAACAATCAAACAAATAAACCAAAAAAAAAAAAAACCATTCTGGATTTCTCCTGGTTGCTAGCTTCAGTCGTGCAGAGGTAGTTTGGAATAGCCCCTCTACAGCTAAGCAGTGCATTCTGGTGGGATGACTTTTAAACTCTTTTCAGAAGGAAAGGAGGTTAGAGAGAACTGGTCTTTTATGTTTTTTTTTTGTTGTTTGTTTGTTTGTTTTCTGAGAGCCCCCTTGGCAGCAGGACCTGTTACAAAGGTGATTTGCATTGGCTAGCTCATCCTATTCTTAGGCTGTAGAGGCTGGTGTCACGGGTCACTTTTCAGAGATGAGGCAGCTGAGATGCAGACAGGAGCTGTTGACTCCAGGGCACACAGTCAGGCGGGGCTGAGCACGGTTCTTTTCAGGCTGACCCTAAGCATCAACTGACCGGCAGCCTCTGCCGTCAGCTCCTGTGCTGCTTTTCCCTCTTCTTGGAGATAAAACTCCAGGGGCCAGCAGGATCATTTTTATGTTACGGCTGAGACAGCTCTGATTGCTCAGAGAGCAGGAGGGATGGCTAGGAATATGGAACCAGGAGTAATATGGGACCTGAACACACTATAGCCTTTGCCTGCTCCCTTCCCTCCATCCAGGCTACCTATGAGTCAGAATTGAAAAGCACCATGGAGAGCTTCCGCCAAGCCCAGTCCTCTGCTGGGTGGCCAGGGCAGCTCTATATCCTACTCCAGCATTTTTTTGGCTGCAAGCTCAGTCCTGACTTGTTACCACCTATATTCAAATTTGGCCTCTAAACCCACAATCAGAGCAAGGTGATTTGGGCAAAGCATGTATCTTCTTGGTTCACCTGTCCATGACATGGGGGATAATAATAGCAACTATCTTGTGGGATTGCTGTGAAGATGAAATACAATGATACAAGGAAAGTTCTGGAAGAATCCCCGAAGCAATATATCACCACTTAGGAGCTTTCCTTCCAACTTGCTTGGTGTTTAGTACATACGAAGAGGCACCAGGCTATTTGATTCCATTTCGCCCTCTTGCATCCGTGAGGTTGGCATTATTATTCCATTTTACAAAGGAGGAGACACTTGCCTTGGAGTCACACAGCTGGTGGCGGACTGAGCAGCCTGACTCTGAAGCTGAAGCTCCTGATATTTCACTGCAAAGCTTCTCTTTGGTCCAACATGGTCTGCAGCTGCTACTCGGAGCCTGAGTCAATGCACCCCAGGCTTGTCCTTCATCCTGTATGTCAGCGCAAACTGATGTTCCCGCAGCAGATAGTTTCTATCGCTGCTAACTTGGGCCATAGGCAGGACTGGCCAGAGCTGGAATCCTGCTGTCTTCGCCCCAGATTCCAGATTGCACAATCTGCTCCTCGTATTCATTGCTAACCATCTGCAGAAGCCCGCTAAGCCCTTCAGAGAAAGCTCATCAGGGAGCTCACCCACCCGCACCCAGACCCATTTTCCCCTCTTGCCATCACTTAGTAAGATACCCATCTTTTAAACTATGGGCCCTGCTGTAATATTAAGGCAGTAATTTATACACTTGGCTCCTGAGCTCCTGGCTGTTTCAAAGGCATTGATCACCCCGGAGCACTCATACATGATTCAGGCTTACTCCTCCAAGTCCTCTGCCAGCTATTGATTCCAATGACATTATTTATCAATTACGAAAGGTTTATTCCTCACTCGCTCCTGCACAAAAGAATCCGCGCATTTATTTTACAGCATGATTTATTGACACGTCACCATGCATTACATGGAAAATTGAATTTTTGGAGACTGGAGAACCTTAGGAAATTTCACAGGTTCAATTAGACAGGAGAACATCAAAGAGTTTAATGATACTATTTTTCATCCATTTGCTGCAGCACTGGGAAGGTAGGGGCCCTGGGGCGAGGTCAGTTCAGAATACCAAACTGCTCAGGATAAAGGATAAAGACCTCCAAGCTCAAACCCACCTCAGAGTCTTGGCACAAAGCTTCTGTTTATGTCTTTTGAGAGCAAACTGTTTGTTTAAGGTATGTCAATTTTTTTTGTCTCCAGAACAACAAACTTTTCCTTGGGCATTGGGGGAGATCTGGATAGATCTTTCCTTGAACCACAATAGAAAGAAGAGGGGGAAGTTGGGGTGTGGGTCAGAGTAAGAGAAAAATGGTGACATGATCTCTGTGGTAGTTTCTCAGCCTAGCCCCTGAATTTGTGTGTTGTATTTTTTCAGTATTGAGACTTAAATTTTATTTTTTCTAAAATGATTTTATTATAGTTCAGGTGACATGGCTACAGTGGTATTACAGCAGTATTAATATTTATGGTGTTGGTGTACAAAGTTCCTATACATCACCACGGCAAAAGTGCTCACAATCTTCTACCTCTTGCCTTATGTCACCTCTAGTCAGAACTTTATTCCTCATCAGCCCTGCCTATACTACTTGTTAATGTTTTATAATTCAAGGCTCAGGGTTTGTCATTGTTTGATTCTATTTCCCCTTGTTTTGTCTCTATATTCTATGGATGAGTGAGACCATCTTGTATTTGTCCTCTCTCTACCTTACTTTGCTTTACATGACACCCTCCAGTTCATGATGCAACAAACTGCTTACTTTTTATCTTTTCTTATAGCTGCATAGTATTCCACTGTGTTTATAAACCACAGCTTCTTTACTCTCTGTCTTTGGACATTTGGGTTGTTTCTATATCTTGGCTGTGAACCAATCGGTGCAATGAACACACTGTGCATACATTTTTTCAAATTAACATTTTTGGGGCCATACATGGTTTTACTTAGGGAATATTCCTGGCTCTGTGTTTAAGGATAACTCTTGGCAGGGATTGTTGACTATATGGGGTGCCGGGGATTGAACCTAGGTTGGCTGTGTGCAAGACAAACAACCTATCCACTGTACTATCTCTCTAGCCCCTCAAACCAATTTGTTATGGTGTAGATATCATGAAGTGGAATCACTAGGTCATAGTGACTTCTATTGTACTATTTTTGGAAGAATATTCACCTGCTTTCCATAGAAGGTAAATCAGAAAACATTCCCACCAATAGTCAATGAATATTCCCATTTCACTGTATCTCTGCCAGCCCCAGTTGTTTATACCCTTTTTGGTATATGTCATTATCATTGGTGTGAGATGATATCTCCTTGCTATTTTCCTTTGAATTTTCCAAATAGTAAATGACAATGAATACTTTTTCATAGGCCTTCAGGTCACTCATATTTTTTAGAAATTGAGGCTAAAATTTTTAGTTTCTCTAATCTGTTAGCTCCTGAGTTTTACACCTTCATTCCCCCAGCTTCTTTCACACGTATAGAAGCTTTAATTCCCTAACTAAACCTGTGTCCTTATTATGCTTATGGTAGGTTTATTGTCCTGCTGGTATCTTAGAATGATGCAGTGGAAGGTCTCTTTTACATTCCTAACATTCTTCTTAGGAGCAAGTGTAGTATAGACATAGTAGATAATAAAACTGTCTCTTATATGCTATGGTCAAGAACTGGAGATAACTTAAGTGCCCATTGCCTGATGATTGGATGGAGAAGATGTGTCACATACACAGTGGAATATTTAAGTCAGCTATAGAAAAACGGATGAAACCCCACTACCTGTGATAACACTATGGACCTAGAGGCTATTATGCTTAATGAAGCAAATCAGATACAGGAGGACAGATACCACATGGTTGAACTATCCATGTTGTATATTGAGACTGATGCTTTAAGTACAATTTAAAAAAAACACCAACTTTTAGGTACTGAGATCAAATTAGTGATTATCAGAATAGAAGGGATGGTGAGAAAAGTGAATAAATAAGGTAAATGGATTCAATTGAAGGTGAAATATAATTTGGACTAAGTTTGAAATTAAGGTAGTATTTACAAATGTTGATTTACAATGATAAATATCTGAAACATATCATGTCATGATACAGTTACTTCTATAAAATAATAAATATTATGTCGAATTTTAAACAGATTAGTAGAGAATCCTATTTCCATGACTGGTTAACTCCCTCAGGGTCTTTATAGCTTATCACCTCCAGGAAGTCTTCCTTGATTTCAAGTGAAGGACAAGGGTGCCCTTGGTGGTATCCCACTGCTGGGCACATGTTTGTGCTGTGTTCTGAGCATCTGTCTGCTTACCTAATTTCTGCACTATTGCTCTTTAAGGTTAGCATGAATCTTAATGGACCCTATTTTACTACTGGAGTTCCTGGCAAATAGAGTCCTCAATAGAGGTTTATGTATGACCTTAATCATTTATTTTTCAACCAATCATCTGTTGGATATATGAGCAATTTGTATGGGCGACTAGACATTTGCATTCATTCTTTCAGGTGACCCACGTAATAAATGGCTAGGGGTTGGCTAAGGGTGGCTTCTCTGATAGTAAAATCAAGAATTTTGCAATCTGACAAGTGAAACACGAGGGGATAGGTGTGAGTGACTCCCCTTGTGTTGAGGCACAACCCATAAACCAAAGCTAGAAGACTTTGGAACAGATATTAGAGAAATAAAAAAACAGACAATAATTATATGTGGAAATGTTACAGTAATAATAAGGTAAATTGAATATTAAATAGGGACAGGGATCTAACATTTTAGTGGGGTAAAATTTAGGATTAAAATCAGTGTCTAAGATGTTAAAACATGACAGATCGTTTGGATCACTAGAGCCACCATTTATTTAATCAACTTTCCATTTCCTAGAATGGGCTGGAGATTAATTTATATCCCTTTGTAACTGTGATAAAGACACAGGCCACTTGCTACAGATTCACTTAAAGGAACAGATTCATTCCCATAAGGCTAGCCTTGAAGCAAATTTCTCTAAAGTGAATTAGATTTTCCCATTGATTTACATGATTAAATTAAAGATGTGTTCTCGTGGGAAAAGTTGACCAATAAATGGAATTAATTTTTAACACATGAAAGGGGTAGAAGGAATAGTTGAGCACTAGTCTGTGCCAGTGTCCTGCTAGCTTGGAGCTATTGTGCTCACCTTGTCATTTACTTCCTTTGTGACATCAAGCATTCTAGTCTATAAGTCATTTCTTTGCCAAGCTTTATACATTGGGATGGGGGCAAGAGAGGAAATCAGCCAGAAAGGAGGCAACCTTTAGTTCTTATTCTAGGCTGGTTGTAAAATGAGATGCTTTCAGATTTGTACAACTACCTTCTGAAGGAGCTTTTATTATCCTTATTGAAAGACAGAGACTCTGTTCATTTTAAGCAGAATAAATCAGAAGGAAAGGGACAAATAGCCAATGATCTCACTCTTATGTTGTTTATGAAGGCACAAAGCAAGGCAATGGACAGCATTCAATAAAAACAAATCCTTTTTTGTTTGTCTCGACTTTGACTACAGAACTAAGGTTGCCAGTAAGGGGAAGATGGGGCTATCGATGGCGACGGAAGAAATGAATTGGAAGTGACATAAGAACAGTGGAGGGTGCTTGCTTCGGCAGCACATATACTAAAATTGGAACGATACAGAGATTAGCATGGCCCCTGTGCAAGGATGACATGCAAATTTGTGAAGCATTCCATATTTTTCCTACCAAAAGTAGCACACATTTGTTTGGTTTGTAACATACTTGCTTGTATTCTCTTGTATTTGTGCTTAAGTGGCTCCAGAAAGAAACACAACAACCTTCACACACTTCCCTCTTACTGTGGTGAGAAGGTGCTCGGTGGTGGGATTGGCGTTTGAATATTATCTGTAATGAACTATTGTGAACTACTTTTTTTTTCTTTTTGGGTCACACCCAGCGATGCACAGGGATTACTCCTGGCTCTGCACTCAGGAATTACGTCTGGCGTTGCTCAGGGGACCATATGGGATGCTGGGAGTCGAACCTGGGTCAGCCGTGTACAAGGCAAATGCCCTATCAGCTGTCCACTATCACTCCAGCCCCTATTGTGAACAACACTTATAAAAAATATAAAAATTGCAAAAACTATTTAAAAAAAAGAACACTGGAGGAAGGTAATTGCCATTTTAATGGGCAATTTGGCAATTCTGTGGTGGTAGGTATAATAAAGTTGTACACCAAAAACATTAACATAAATTATTAGAACCATGTTACCCCAACAACAATAAAATTAAAAATCAAACCCAAAAGATAGGTACCTCCAGATGTCAGGAAATCACTTGTCCAGAGCTGGGCCTGACTCCAAAGGTCATGCTTTATGAGCTTTGTAACATTGGGAAACAAAGGGAAAATAACCCAAAACCACTGATAATGAAAAGATTCACTTTCTGATTTTCCTGAGGATGGGATCATGGTTTTATCTTCTACATGCAGGAACATCAATTGGCTACAAATTCTCTCAGATTAAACAGAGAAATTGCTCAGTGGCCACCTGGTCCTACAATCATGGTGACAGTTTTGAATCTCCCTGGTTTTAGCTCAAAACCTTCTATACATGTTGGGTTTTCACAACTCTGAGAGGAGGGGTCTGCACAGTACTGAGGAGGAAGCATATGGCAGAGGGAGGGTCTGGGAACTTGAATTTTTCACTGAGGCTCTGACTTTCCCATTTGCTGTGTGGTATTGGGTTATCCCTTTCCCCTTTTTGGGCCTCTGTTTCCCATCTATAAAATAAGGAAAGGGCATCTGTACAGAAGCCATTCTTTAAGGCTACCCTTCCCCACATCTGATTTCTATTATTTCTTTGATTGCTTTCTGATTACTCTCAGTGTTCAGACAAAACCAAGCATTGACCGCATGTGTGGAAAAAAAATTGATTGTCTATTTTGTGTATTTAATAGCTGGCATTTAAATGGAGCGATATTTTAGGTTATAGAACGCTGTTTGCAAACATAAAAAATATCATAAAAATCAAATATATGCAGTCCGTACACACACCAGCACCAAATCAAGTACACAAACAGAAGTTGAGATGCATCATTATAAGCTCCTGATTGAGAACAAAGCTGCAGTCATTTCAAAGGCAATTTTCATATAAAAATTGATTCTCTTCATGCTTTTCCCATGATTCAAATTAGGGAGGATTATGGGCTTGAAAAAAGAGAGACATAAATTCTTTAGGAACAACTGTTTAGGAATTTGAGGTTTGAAGCTTAAGCTCTGATGAAATTTTGAGTCTGAGGCATCAGTGAGAAATGTGAGTTGGTCTTAAAAATTCCACAGATGGAGACATAGATTAAGTCTCTGCATTCACATGCTAGGCCACATTTAATTGTCACCATCACCCTGTCAGAGAGGTGATATAAGCCCATTTTATAGAGGGTGAAACAGAGGATTCAAGAGGAGAAGTGACTTCTCCAAGATTGAAGAGCCTGTAATTGACCCACAAAGACTTCTGACTCTGAACTGAAAATTATAGTTGGAGATACAGTTCAGGAGTAGAGCACTTGTCTTGCATGTATCAGGGCCTGGGTTTAGTTTCAGGCACCACAGAACAAAACAGAACAAAACACCCAAATCAAGCACACACAAAAACCTGATCTCAGTATTTTTCTAATGTTGCAGAGATCAAATCAATGAAGCAATGATTTATTTGTCAAAGTTTTGCTGAGTTGTTATGTTCTAGGTCCCAGGTGGTTGAGAAAGGTCCAGCACTTTGTATGCCTAAATATGAGTATCTCAAACAGCCCAGCCTTGTCATTTGGATCCAAACATGTCCAGCTATCCACTAATTTCTAGAAATCTCTTCAAGGTAACAGAATTTGTACACTGCTCTCTGCTGATTTGTTTCCTAGTAAAAGTGACTGAATTTTTCTGGTCTTGAATTTGACTGAATGATGCAACTTTTTTAAGCTTGAACTTTGTCTGAGAGACAACACGGCAGGTCACTGGACTGAGTGATATGCCTAACATGGTGTGAATGAGAAGAGCTTGGGGATATATCTTGGGAGTTGGTACTTCATTTCTAATTTTGGATAGCCATAGCTTCTGTTATGCTCTAGTAGGAAAAGACTGGAAGGGGTGAGGAGTGAGTTTTGGCCAGGAGGAGGGGTGGAATGGAGACTGTTGCAAAGATCCAGATTAGACATGAGGAGCTGGCCAGGAATTTATGATTAAGGTAGAGAAGAAAGGAAAAATTTCATGACAATTCCATGGGACTTAGCCGTGTTTGATGGGAGAAGAAGGGTGATTGGCAGCTGTTGGGAATTTTAAGAAGTTTAATAAATAAAAACTTTCTGTTTACGTCTCCATTGGAGACTTTGTTACTGTGTCTGTTTACAACTTGAATTGATTGGGAAATAAAGCAAGAGGTTATTAAAATAGAAATGAAAAATAGAAGTTTAGTTTTTGTTAAAATGGAGGCAAGGGAATGTGGTTTGCATATAGGCCAGCGTGATATTCAATACTAAATCTTAGAACCAGAAAGTGCTTTCAACTTTCTAGTGATGGTTGTGGTACCTTATTCCTAGAGGTGATGTGCTTCCAAGAGAGGGGAAGGAGAAGAGGATGGTTATATCTACATGTGCCCAGTGGTGGGATGAGTGACGTATGGAAATGACAGAGGACATCACTGAGTTTCCTTCTCATGGAGATAAATGTAGGGACTGGGAAATTCTTGGGTCTCTGATTTATTTCATCTATTTAGGTAGAAAGAACAGAATCAGGAGGAGTCTTGGGAGAGGTTTGGGTTTATGAGGACTTTGCCTGCCCCTTAATGGAGATGGCTGTCTGGAAAGTCAGGCATGGAAGCTGTTGACAGACAATATTGGTTTTAGTCATGACCAAAGCAAATATTGGCCAGGGATGTGACTTTATGGTAGAATGCATGTATCTCATGTGTGATCTGGGTTCAATTCCTGGTGCCACAAAAAGAAACCAGAAAACTCCAATGTGTGTAGTTGGGTTGAGAAAGGACAATTATTGATTAAGAAAAGGGAGAGTGGGTAGGGAAGAAGGTTTAGGGTAAAGAGGGGGAAAGAAGAATAAAAAGAGACTGAAGGTGAGAAGAAAAAACTAGAGACAAGAGGTACAAGGAAAACAAGGGCACAAGGTCAGCTGAGACAAAGGAAAAAGGAGTTTAAAAATGAGAAAGGGTAGATCAGGAGTCTGGAATGATTTAGATTAGACATATTTCATTGTCCAGCTTTGAGATCTGTTTGTTTTGTTCTTTTTTTTAAAATTTATTTATTTATTGAATCACTGTGGGAAAGGTTACAAAGCTTTCAGGTTTAGGTCTCAGTCATGCAAATATTAAACACATTTCCCTTTACCAATACTTCTTTTTTACCATGAAGAACCCCAATAAGACCCCACCCCCCCACCCCTCCCAGTCCCTGTGAGGCAGATGAATTCTAGTTAACACTCTATCTGCTTTGATTAGATTCATTGTTTCATTAAAAGATTCACCACTATTATTTAGAGTTTACCCACCCCCCCCCAAATCAGACATGCTGAAAAAGCATTGTGAAGTGATTTGCTTTCTACAGCTGGGTTCAAGAATTAAATGTTGGTTTTGGATTTCTGTTATTTTACTTATTGACCCTGGAAGTATTTCTACTGAAAGTCAGATAGCTAAGAAATTGGTTTCTGTGCTCTGGAGTCGTGACCGTGCTGGAGAGCCGCTCGTGGGGGGCAACTGGTGGCCTCGGTAGGGCGTGAAGGGCGGACCAAAACGCCCCCCTTCCCATGAGGTTTTAGTCGCCCCCACACCCCCGGCTCATACCTGCTGTCCACAAGGCTCCCATGCGGCCGCCATCTTTCTTTCCAGGGAGGAAAGGGCGAATGGGGCAACACCCTTTCCCCTCCGGACAGACATGATGGCCTGGATTAACGCATAGTCTGTTCACTTTTCTGCTCCAAGCTGCCGGGTTCTGCATTAAGTCCTTGTGCTTCTGGGGCCGTGGCTGTGCTGGAGAGCCACTCGCGGGGGGCAAATGGTGACCTCGGTAGGGCGTGAAGGACGGACCGGAACGCCCCCCTTCCCATGAGGTTTTAATCGCCCCCACACCCCCGGCTCATACCTGCTGTCCACAAGGCTCCCGTGTGGCCGCCATCTTTCTTTCCAGAGGGAGGAGGGCGGAAGGGAGCAACACCCTTTCCCCTCCGGGCAGACATGATGGCCTGGATTAACGCATAGTCCTTTCACTTTTCTGCTCCAAGCTGCTGGGTTCTGCATTAAGTCCTTGTGCTTCTGGGGCTGTGGCCATGCTAGAGAGCCGCTCGTGGGGGGCAACTGGTGACCTCGATGGGGCGTGAAGGACGGACCGGAATGCCCCCTTTCCCATGAGGTTTTAGTCACCCCCCACTCCCCCGGCTCATACCTGCTGTCCACAAGGCTTCCATGTGGCCGCCATCCTTCTTTCCAGAGAAGAGAGGGCGAATGGGGCAACACCCTTTCCCCTCTGGCAGACTTGATGGCTGGATTAACGCATAGTCCGTTCACTTTTCTGCTCCAAGCTGCTGGGTTCTGCATTAAGTCCTTGTGTTTCTGGGGCTGTGGCCGGGCTCCAAACTTAACTCTGATTTTCAGGGAGAAACGTTGAGTGGTTTACTTCCCATTGATCACTTTGTATATAGAGAGATGTCGCACGGCCGCGTAAGTGGCCACGCGGTTTTGAGGAAAAGTCCTAGTTCCCGCATACTCGAGCTGTGCTTGTAGAGGCTTCTGGTCACCGGGGTTCCATCTGGGGGAGGCGGGATGCAGTACCTACCCCATCTGGGACTTCCCGATGATCTCGGCTCTTTTTGGAACCTGTTTTTTTCTTTTTCTCCGGGAGCTGTGGGTCCCGCCCTCCATGTGGCCCTTCTCTTCCGGCTGTATGCTCTCGTTCTTTTTTTTTTTTTGTTAAGGAATCAAGTATTTAAACTTATTTAGAAAGATGTGAAAGAAGGGAAATTGGGAACATTGGTGGTGGAGAATGGGCACTGGTGGAGGGATGGGTACTTGATCATTGTGTGACTGAAATGTAATCATGGAAGTTTGTAAGTCTGTAACTGTATCTCACGGTGATTCATTAAATATATATTATATATATGTATGTGTGTGTGTGTGTGTGAAAGAAGAGAAAAAGAGAAACATGTCTGAGAAAGAACAAGGCTTCTCCAGAGTGGAAATAAAGAAACAAAGAAACATAGAGACACGTGTTCAAGGGAGAATTTGGACTTGAAGAGAAATCCCTGTTCTGTTTTGTTTTTCTTTAGGGGCCAACCCTTCAAGTCCCCTGCAGAGGGTCTCCTGAGTACCACCAGGAAAGACTCTCAGCTCCTGACTTCTTTTGGTTCAGAATTATCCCAGGAGTGCTGGAGAATCATATGCAATGCTAGGAATCAAACCCAGGCCTCCTGCATTCAAAGCATGTACTTACCCCACTGAACTCTCTCCAGCCCTTTCTCAGCAACCTTGAGTTGAGTGCTTCATGATTGCTGTACTGATGCTGATGGTGATCATGAATGAAGACTGAGAAAACTGATTGCAAATGTTGCAAGAAACAATTCCAAAATGTAGAGGAGAAGGGGCTGGAGAAATAGAACAGTGGAAAGCCATTTGCCTTGTATGTGGCTGACCTGGATTCTATCCCAGCACTCCATAAGGTCTCATGAATCCTTCAGGAGTGATCTTTGAGTGCAGAGCCAGGAGTAAGCCTTGAGCACCTCTGGGTGTGGTCCAAAAACCAGAAAGAAAGAAAAAAAGGTAAAGGAAAATACTTTACTCCTATATAATCTATTTGGGGAAGCAAGACTAATATGAAACAATTAGATTTTCCCCCGTGACTTCACCTAACACACTTGTTCTATTACGGCTTTTTAAAAAAACCCAAACTAATATTACAGACATGGAGGCGGATGCATATGCAAGGAAGTTATTAAAACCGCCTTGATTTTAATAAATTTACCACCAGGTAGCAATCTCTCAATGTCGCCTCTTTCCAATTTGCATGTGTAACTGGCATCTCGTTAAAACATCATTAAGAAATTGAAAACCAGGAAGATATAAACAGACACAGAGAAGAAACAGAGGGGGTGGGGGGAAGGTTTCAGGTAGTTGGAGGGAGGCTCATCACAGGAAGTCTAAGAAGTTCAACTTGGTTATCCAAACCCAACCTGATTAACTAGAGAAGAGAATCCACTTTATACAGATTCTGTTTACAAATGAGCAATCACAAGACTTGTGTGGAAACTCCCTTTTATAGGAATGATTGGAAACTCTAATAAAAGGGACTGTCATTTTTCACTCAGCAGGACCATCCGTTAGGTGGTCACATTTCTGTTATCTTCAAAGGCTTTCATAGAGGACCACGAACGAGCACCTGGGTGTCTGGGCTCTTTAATTCTATCTACTCCCTCTCTGTAGCTAGATTATTTATTTATTGAGTTTGTGTCTAAATATGCATTTTTTATTATTGTAAAAGTTACAGATACCCCTGATGGAGAGAAAAAATTGTATGAAACTGCATTGAGTTAAATTAATCATAGTAGGTGGTGTTGTTAATGGAAAGCACTCGAATTTTATAACTAGACAGGTGTGGTCTGACCCCTGCTTCTGATGTCTACTTGTCATGCAACAAGAAATTGTTTTCTTATCTGTAAAATGGCGAGTGTGGTTTATGGGAGGATGACCCTAGATGGTGTGATAATGTTGGCTTATAGTTTCTAGCACGTATAGCACTGCCAAGTATATGGTGGTTGTTTAAGCCATTTCCTTCTGTCTAAAGTCTTACAATTGAAATACTCTATTGGATTTATAAATACTTAAAAACAGTGGCAAAAATTTCATGATTTGACCTGGACATAGCTTCTCAGTATCTCTCTGTGTACATTTCAAAAAGACAGAAATTTGTGTGTGATATTGACCTTATATTGAAACTCCAGTATTTCAGGGGCTTTGCAGTGAGTCAAGGATCATTTCCTGTTGGTGCTACAATCTAATAGGAGGTGGGGCTGTCTCTCTGCTCCACTGTTGTCACTCTGCTTTATTATAGAAATTTTTGGGTTTCAAAAGAGTCATTCTTCTGAGATCAATCAAGTATACAAAACTTTGTCTTCCTTAAGCTGACATAGAGAGAAACCTAGTACTTCCAGGTACTAGGAAAGACAACCCTTCATTCCCAACTATGTAATTCTCAAGAGAGAGAATCATTTCCAGGTAAAAGCAGGGTTCAGTACTGAGCAGGTCTACACAGCTCCTGGAGACTATAACCAGACTGTTTAGCACTCAGCTGGATGACTTGGAAGGTGAATGTGTTTGTGGGGAGCAAAGACATAACCCTATTACCCCTGGCATGCCAACTCTTTTGGGAATGACTGATTTAACTACACTCAAACTGGATGATGGAATTATCTTTAAGAGACAAGTGAGATTAAAGAAGAAAGAAATGGTTCCCCAAACATAGCAGCCATGTGTAGTTCCAACAAGAAGTTTTGCCTAGACAGGAGACCATCTTGGTTATGATTCTGGGTGAGATAATTAGCTGTAAAACTCAAAGTTTCTTTGCTGTTGAAATAAGGAGAGGTTTTCCCTGTACTAAAGCACTGCTTCAATCACAAGAGCAATAATATTCATGTGAAAATATAAGGTATGAGTACCTTATGTGCAGGACAAAATGTGGATACTTTGAGGACATTGGCATGTTTATGAGTGTTCATCACTTAATTTCCACTACTTTTTGAATTGTAAAAACTTTTTTCATAAAAATAGAGTAACACTATGTTTCTAAAACATTGATATTAAGACTATTTTAAATCATATGTGGATAACAACAAACAAAACCAAATAAAAATATATTTGATATTTCCCAGTGCTTAATCAAGACTTCCTGGAATAAACGGAATTTATGGAGGTGGGGTGAATTCAGGGGACAGGGTAGGCATGAACAGAAGTGGGAGAGGGAAAACATCCCAGACTGGGGACATGGCGTGGAGGTGGGGCTGGGTATAGCCTGTTGGTTTGGAAGAATGGAGAGATTGGGTGAAAGGAAGAGACTCAAGCCACAACTCTGCAGCTTCCCACCTTGTTGGGTTTCCTAAGACTCTCTGAAGACAAAATTTGAAGCTCAGAGCTCAGGTTACTTTGTCTGTGCGCTATGATTCTTCATCTTTTTATGGGCACTGGGAGGGTCAGCTCCTGAGGGAGGGAGGCTGGCTGCCTTCCTGTAGAGGCAGTGGGGCTCAAACTCAGTTGGTTTCTCTCTCTCTCTCTCTCTCTCTCTCTCTCTCTCTCTGTCTCTCTGTACACACACACACATCTCTGTACACACACACACACACACACACACACACACACACTTTTATGACCTTCATACCCTAGGCTCATTCACAATTCTCCCACAGGATGTTGTGGACAGTATCTTTTGAACTTGGGCCCTGGATAGGTGAAAGTGAATTGGGACTTCCATTCTAGCTTACAGGAGAGAAGGGTTGTATGCAGTGTCCTATATGAGTTCATGGTATTGCTTTTTATAAATATATCTTCCATCCTCACTGTAGCTTGAAGATGGTAGTATTTCACCCGGGAGACACAGAGCACCAAAGTGACTTGTTACAAAGATAGTTGAAAAATTTTGCAGGCAATTCTATAAAATTTTTCTCCATGCCCAGCCTGTAATCTACTTAGCTTCTAATCCTCACAGGAGGTTTTATCCCCATTTTACTGAGAGGGAACCTGAGGGAACCTTTCATAGAGAAAGGTACTTGCTATAGGTCACTCAGTTTGTAAAGGACACAGTTGGAATTTAACACAAGATCTTTTCATTGCAATCAACAAAAGTTGGAAGTAGTTACTTTCCTTTTTATCCAAAATTGATCTTAATTTAAAAAAACTGAGACAATAGACAAAGAAGGCCATTGTACACTTGAACGGGTCAATTCATCAATAAAATATGATATTTATAGACACACAATGACACAATTTTAAAACATATGGAGTAAAACTGATACAATTAACTATAAACACACAGTTCTAAAATAATGGTTAATTAATTCAATATTGCATTGTCAGTAATGAAATCTAGACACATTAGCAGTAAAACATAGAGAATTTGTACATTATAAGCCACCAAGACCTAACAGACATCCATAGGACATTTCACCTACCAACAATGCAATGTGCATTCTTCTCAACTATACAAAAAATACCCTCTGGATTAGTTCTGATATCATTATAAAAGGTTTCTTTTGTTCTTCATAAGACATACATTGCTTCATAAGACTCATACACTTTTTTTAAAACCCCAATTATTTAATTTCCACAATTATTCCAAGAGAAAGGAACCACTGCCTTGTGGTCCTATTTCAGAGATGTGAACACTGAACCTTGGTCAACACAATTCTATTACTTGCTAAAGGTTTCCTACAGAACTAGGATGGGGTGGGATATTCTTGAACCAGGCCTTGTGACTGCTTGTATTCTTTTCAAGCAGAGAGTTTTTCCTTTTCAAATCCGCACCAGCCTCTTTAGCTTGACAGTAACCTATGGTGTATAAAGTGACTCATCCTCGTCATTCACAAGGAAATAGAAGCTGGAGTGGTAGGTCACTAGCTCAAGGTCGCATGTCTTTTCCAACCTGGGTAACTGATCCAAGACTTCCTGGCTACTCATGGTCATGATTAGGGCTGGGACTGGAATGAGACAGCACTGATCTAACATGCGAAACATCAGAGCTCTTTAAGACCCTGAAACTTAGTATTGACTCTACCAAGCACACCTTTGTCTCATTTTCTCCCTAGAGTAGCCCTTGAATTAGGCATTTTTTTTTTTGTGGAGGGCCAGGCAGGGGGTTCTCCTAAGAATTGCTACAGAGGCCCTGAGGGCCCTCTAGGCCATTCTCCGAGATGCTCAGGGGGTCATGTGAACCAGGGTTAGCCAATGCAAGACAAGTGATTTCCTCCCTCAAGCTATCTCTCTGGCTCTTAAAATAGGTGTTTTTATCCCCCTACCCACCTCCTCAACAGTCCCACAATACCAGGATTGGAAGAGGTGGATTCCAGAGGAACTCCGTCCCTCTGATCTCATCCCAACCCCCTATGTTTGAATCCAGAGTTCCCCTTAACTTTAAAATATTGCTCTTAATATTTCTGTGCTAAGTGGATACAGAGATGAATGAGATACAGAGATGCAAAGGAGGGGGCATTCAGTAGGCCAAAGCGATGTGGAAAGGGATAGTGACAATGACAAATGATTTAGCTGTGCTTCTCGGCACACAAGTGTCACAGAGGACACACAGCCAGCTTGGTTGCCCACCGGAAGCCTCCAAGAGGCGATGACCCTGGAGCAAGTTTCAGCAGGGAGGCTCGATGTTCATCACACGGACATCTGTGAAGGGGTGGATCGAGCCGAGTGGGTCTCCCTGGGAGGGTCTGGCCTCATGAAAAAGCTGCGTGTTGGGGGAAGCTCCTGGTAGCTTGGAAGAGCTGTGTACCCAGCAGGAGAGAGGAGGGGTACACACGGAGGTCCCAGAGGTTGGCAGTTCCCCACTCAGGAAAGGTCCCGAATGCCAGCTCTCGACGTGCCTGCAAGGGTGGTAGAGAGTGGTGCATCTCCAAGAGGTATCTGACCTGTTGGCTTGAGACCGAGTGCCGGGACACTGCGGGCACCACTTGCACAGTCAGGCACGCGTGCCTGGGCCTTTCTCTGCCGCATTCATCTTCTTTGCAGGAACAGGGAAGGCAGGATTTAATGAACTCATTATTCATTCCACTGTCAGGTGAGTCCAACGGTGGTGGGGGAGTGGGCGGAGGGCTTGTCCTGTTGAGGCCTCGCTGCTGGAGCCCGCTGCTCCAGCCCAGTCCCTGGCAGAAGCTCACCCAGCCTGTTCCTCTTGGCCTCCCCTCCAGCTCCCTCCCAACTGTCCCCTCCCACTTCCTCTCAATCGCATGCTTTGCTGCCTCCTGTATTCGCCAACATCCATTTCAACAGGCTGGATTGGAATCGCCTCTCCCTGGCGCTGGCTGCCATCTGTCTCTCCCTATGCTTTCGCCATCGTTGGTGCCTCTGCACCTTTGTCTTACCCTTGGGTGTGGGAACATCTCGGCTTTACCCCAGATGGACAGATTCCCTGTCTATCTCTGCTCCGGGTACCCCTACCCTCTCTGGATCTCCCCATCCCTCCATCCCTCTTCTCTTCTTTTCCTTCTTTAACTCCTTCACTCTACCGTGCACCTGGATTTCCTTTTCTTATCTCGGATTTCTAGTCTGAATGTGTGTCTTGATATCTATCTCGTCTCACTTTATTCCCTTTGATTGGTCCTCTCTTCCCTTTCAACTTGTTTCAGGAATTGTCTGGAAACAGACCATCCCAAATTGTCTTCAATAGATGGAAGCAGGCTCAGCAAATTCCTTAGCTGTTCTGATTGGCCCTAAATCCTTTTGTTGAAATGGCTGCAGGATGCAGGAGGACCTCTTCACTGGAAGCAGTGATGAGGATGCCTTTAAAATCACACACATAAGGCATCTGGGTGACTCCTTTTCTTCCTCCAATCTTAAATTTTGTCACTTTTTCACAGACATGGGCTGCAAGGTCAACTTCATACCCCCAGCTAGCTGGAGGGCATGGAAAATCATGGGATCATGAACTTTCTTTCTTTCTTTCTTTCTTTCTTTCTTTCTTTCTTTTACTATTTTTTATTTTATTGACTCACTGTGTGATAGAGTTGTAAGCTTTCAGGTTTAAGTTGCATTCATACAATGATCAAACATACATCCCTAACATAAAGTAACAAAATAGGAGACTAACACCCAAGAATGGCCGAGATTAGTACCAGGAATTTTGCTCCATGGCTTGGAGGCCAGCCACACATGCTAGGGGAAAAGGGAGCTCAGATAGAGAAGGGAGCACCAAATAAAGGGTGTTGGGAGGATCCTCCCTGGATGGGAGAAGCATGCTGAAAGTAGACTATAGACCAAACGTGATTGCCACTCAATGCCTCTTTTGCAAACCACAGCACCCAAAAGGAGAGAGAGAACAAAAGGGAATGCACTGCCACAGAGGCAGGGTGGGATGGTGGGCAGGGGTGGGTGGGAGGGATACTGGGATTTGTGGTGGTGGGAAATGGGCACTGGTGGAGGGATGGGTATTTGATCATTGTAAACTGAAACCCAAGTATACAAATTTGTAAGTCTACAACTGTACCTCATGGTGTCTCACTAATAAAAATAAAAAAATTTAAAAAAACCAAAAAAACCCCACACATCCCTCCACCAGTGCACATTCCCCATCACCAATCTACCCAGTATACCCTCCCCCCACTTTCCCACCTGCCCCCTGCCTCTATGGCAAACAATTGCCCCCCATATTCTCTCTCTACTTTTGGGCATTATGGTTTCCAATACAGATACTGAGAGGTTATCATGTTTGGTCCTTTATCTACTTTCAGCACACATCTCCCATCCCGACCGATCCCTCTAACCATCCTTTTTTTAGTGATCCCTTCTCTATTCCAGGTGCCTTCTCCCTCCACTCATAACGCAGATTTCCAACTGTGGAGCAATCCTCCTGATCCTTGTGTCTACTGTCCTTGGGTGTCAGTCTTATGATATTTTATTTGACACTCCATGATCATGAACTTTCATGGGTAAAATGTCTCTGTAAGAGTCAGCTTCTATCATTCCCCCCACCTCTTCATCTTCTAGATGAAGAGGCTTACTGCAGAAAAGGGTTTGATGACTGGCTTAAGGTCATTTAAAGAAAGTAACATTAGACCTCAAGCCTGATGACCTATGGAAGAGGGATACTTCCTAAACCTAAAGAAGTATATGACTGGGTAAGTTTGGGCCAGGACCCCCATGAAAGCAGTATGGGTTGTGTTCTCATGGAGACCAACTCTCATCCTCTACATAACAATATGACGGAATGGATACAATTATTTCCTTGGTTTTGCTGACAAATGGCCTTTTGTTTACCAGAATGTGTGTTCTCTGTAGTGCAAGCTGTTCCTGGGAGGTGGGTGACTGTTCATAAACTGTTTTCTAGTCTACCTTGCATCCAGGTGGGAACATAGGGCCAGTTCTTGCCATTGGATTGTGGGTGGAAGCCATGTTTGTTTATTTTGGATAAAGGTTTAATAGGTTTAATAGGTGAATCCACTATCTCCACACATCTGTTTTTATCTTCCTGGGCCAGATGCAGAGGGCCCCGAGGCCTTAGGAAAAGCCATAAGAGGGGAGTTAGGATCAATGAATCAGTCTGTCAACCAAGAACACACCAACGGCCTGTTGCGTTGCTGAGAGGGGGCTTGTTTATTACAGATCCTCTCATTATGCTAACAAATGCAGCATTGATCATTGGTTCTTTCTACGGGCTGAACCTGCTTATTAAGATATTGACATTCTCACTCCTAGTTTATTGGTGAATCCCTGTGCTCAGATTTTCTGAATTGTTAAAGATCACTATGTTCTCTAAACTGCCTCTGTGACTAAACTACCCTAACCCCATTTCTCTTTTGCCCGTTATTTCTCCCCACCAATGACCTTTCTTTGCTGCCCTTCAAAACACCAGGTATATTCTACCTAAAAGCATCAATCTTTATCATAATTTCTCTTTCGGGTTGTTATATTCCCAAATCTATTTTCTTGTCTTGTTAATTGAATCTTATTACAAAAATCCCTCCCACACGAAGTCATGTCTGACTTTCTAGTTATTAATAGTTGACCCTAAATTTTCAGAACCCACAATTTCATCTCTAGCACATCATTATGGTTTACTTCCCTTATAGTCCTTGCTGTGATCTAAAATTATCTTTAGTTTTTCCAAAAGAAAATACTTTCTTTAAACACTAGTTTGCAAAATTGCTCATACTATAGTTGTTATGAGCTTTTGATGTTTCAATACCGATCCCACTCCCTGAATGACTTTTCTACCACCATTGTTCCCATTTCCCCAACCGCCCCTCAACCTGCCCCCCTAGGAGGCACACAATAGTTTGCTTTATATTGCTTGTTACAACTATATTGGTGCTGGAAAAAGAGGGTGCTGGGGACAAGGAAGTATAGTTTTACAGTGGGTTGATGTGTTCATTCTCTCTCTCTCTCTCTCTCTGTCTCTCTCTCTTAATCACAGTGAAATACACAGTTGCAAAGTTATTTATGACTGGGTTTACTTCATAATAATGTTCCAACAACTATCCCTTTATAAGTGTACATTTCCCAGTACCAATGCCCTCAGTTTCTCTCTTGCCACCCCTCCTTCATGACCCAGCCTGCCTCTAGGCAGATACTTCTCTCTCTCTCTCTCTCTCTCTCTCTCTCTCTCTCTCTCTCTCTTCTTTTGGTCATTATGGTTTGCAGTACAGGTAATGAAACGCTATCATGTATATCCCTTTACCTACTTTCAGCATGCAGTTCTTGTTCAGAGTGATCATTTCCAACTATTATTGTCATAGTGGTCTCTTCTCTATCCTAAATGATCTCCACCTGCACACCGCACGCCCCTCTCCACACACATACTTATAGCAAGCTTCCAACCATGGAGTTGTCCTCCTGGCTTGTTTCTTCTGTCCTTAGATGTTAATCTCAAACTATATACATATGTATATTTAAATCCCACAAATGAGTGCAGTCATTCTATGTCTGTCCCTCTCCTTTTGGCTCATTTTACTCAGCATGATACTCTCCATGTCCATCCATTTATAAGCAAATTTCACTTTTCCTTGTGGCTGTGTAGTATTTCATTGACACTATGACATTTAAAACCACTCATTAATGGTCTCAGGATTTTGAGCTAAAGTTCTGTTTCCATAGCCTAAATTCTACACACGCTACCATAAATTCCACCTGCAAAAATAGTAATTATATTTTAAAAGGCTATACTTTGTCAGGGCATGGATTTAATAATGATTCCAACATGATATACTGTAGGGAAGAAAACTTGAATTCTTGGCTTGGCAAATGTGGTTTCCTACCCCGACACTGTTCTTTTTCCCCCCTATTATTTGGAATTGCTGATTGTCTTTCCTCCAGAGTAAATACTATACTTATATCAAAGGGTTAATGAGAGTATAGAAGGGGGTAATGTAAAAAGCACAGAGCCCAGTGCTCACACACACTGACACACAGAGTGGGGACTTGGGCACCATTCTTTTCCTTTCTAATAAATACATTAACATTCACAGTGAGAGTTCCACCTTCATCTCAGACCAAGCAATTTATCAATGGAAAGAGGAAAATGCAAATTTGGATAAAAACACAAAGGATTCTAAAAAGCACCAATTCATCCCTAACTTCTCTCCCGGGCTTTGTTGGGAGGCTAAGTTTAAATCCAAGTTAGAGTTTGCAGACCTCATCACTGTGCTAAAAGCAAACTGACTTTGGGACTTTGCATTTTTCCTCATTCTTCCTGCACTCCTCCTTTTACAAAGCACAAATGTCACAGACATGGGGCAAACTCATTACAGTTAGGTTTCTATCTTCTTGTTCCAGATGCATGTGCTAAAATGGGAGGCCAATTCCAATGGCCAATGTCCAGGGCTCTGTGCACTGTGACTAAAGCATGTAAAATATATACAAGATTTCTTTCTCCCAATGTCTGAACCAAAAAGCTAATGTTAGCTTTAAAAGAGTTCTAGGAAAACTCTCCAAAGTCTTCATTACTTTTCAAGTTTGAAGGCAGTGAATTTGGCTTAAAGTCAAAGAGTCCTTGATCAGGATTGAGAATGATAATTATTTTTCATATGTGTGTTACTATACTAATAATCTCCATTGGACTATGATGATGCAGTTTACTTTTCCCATATTAGCAATGTGGACTAAGGTGTGCTTTGGTAAAGAAATATCCCAAAGGGCCCAAAGAGATGCTATAGGAGGTAGGGTGCTTGTCTTGCATGCTGATGATCCCTGTTTGAATCACTGCACAGCATATGGTCCCTCAAACATCACTAGGGGGCCATGCCTGAGCACAAAGCCAAGAATAGTCCCTGAGCAACACAGGGTGTGCCCCCTGACTCCCCAGTCCAAATATATATGTATATATAGATATATACATATATATATATCACTGTCACTGTCCTCCCGTTGTTCATCGATTTGCTCGAGCGGGCCCAGTAACGTCTCCATTGGAGACTTTGTTGTTACTGTGTTTGGCATATCGAATATGTCACGGGTAGCTTGCCAGGCTCTGCCGTGCGGGTGAGATACTCTCCGTAGCTTGCTGGGCTCTCCGAGAGGAGTGGAGGAATCAAACTCGGGTCGGCCATGTTGGCTGCATGCAAGACAAACGCCCTACCTCTGTGTATGTAAATATATCTATATGTACTCAACTTCTCAGAAGCTTGAAAGCGATTTAATTCTTGTTTATGATACTTGTCCATTGCAAGTTCTTGGGGGAGGTGGGGAGGAAGGCTATGAGGATTAGTGTGATATCTAGGATTATTTTTTAAAAATTTCTATGAGTGAAACACCATGAGATAGAGTTGTAGACTTACAAATTTTTGTGCTTGTGTTTCAGCTAGGATCTTAAGTCAATTGAAGACTCACTAGGGGAGGCTTTACAGTTTCTGG
The DNA here is from genome assembly GCF_029834395.1 of Sorex fumeus. Lineage (NCBI taxonomy): Eukaryota > Metazoa > Chordata > Mammalia > Eulipotyphla > Soricidae > Sorex > Sorex fumeus. The sequence continues at coordinate 10,778,343 of NW_026606186.1, forward strand.
GCCAGAGATAAAGCAGATCTCAGAAGGGTTTCACACCCTAATCCATTTCCCAGTCCAGAAATGATGCATGATGTTTCTGCTCCAACTCATGCCCCATAACTAGTCACGTGACTTCACCAACCACAAGATAGATGGGGAAAAGCATTGTATCTATGTGCTTGGGGGTGGGGAGTCTGTAGGACCTGATTAGCGCTCCTTACATCTTCTGAAGCATTACCAAGTCCTAGTAGCACTGTAGCACTGTCCTCCCCCTGTTCATCGATTTGCTCGAGTGGGCACCAGTAACGTCTCTATTGTGAGACTTGTTGTTACTGTTTTTGGGATATCGAATACCCTATGGGGAGCTTTCCAGGCTCTGCTGTATGGGCAGGATACTCTCGGTAGCTTTCCGGGCTTTCCAAAAGGGACAAAGGAATCGAACCCAGTTCTGCCACGTGCAAGGTAAATGGCCTACCCGCTGTGCCATTGCTAAATTCTGAAATTAAAATATGTACTGCATGCTAAAATTTAAATAGTAAAAGCAGAGACCATGCTAAAGTTGCAATTCATTCTTTATCATTTATAAACAAAAATGTTCATTTTTGTTGGGTTCTACCAACTATTTGTTAACCACTCGTACTAGTATCTGATTTTAGTAGGGGAAGAAATGGGGACTAGAGAGATAGTACTGTGGGTAGGGCACTTGCCACACAAGCAACCGGATCTGCCCATATTTGATTCCTGTCATTCCATATGGTCCTCTGAGTCCTTTTAGGAGCGATCCCTGAGCACAGAGCCAGGAGTAAGCCCTAAGTACCAGCAGGTGTGGCTGAAAAATCAAAACAACAACAACAACAACAACAACAACAACAACAACCAACCAACCAACAATTCATGGCAACAAAGAGCATTAGAAGGGCTATTTCTTCTACGGTTACACTCAACTATAGAGGAAAAGAAAAATTTTCCATATCAATTATTCAAAGACTCTCTGGTCCGTGGTTTGATCAAGCTTAGCCAATCTCTGGCTAAGGGCTGAACTTACAACATATAGTATATAACTCATGGGGTGGACTAAATCAAAGATTTTTATTTATAACAAAAATCACAACTCTGATCTCGAGCCTATCCAGTCTTCACCACCTCCCACCTACTTGCCACATTTGCCTCTAATTTTGTTTCTTGTCCCTCTTACTGCTTGTAATTTATCTTTGGTCTTTCAGTCAGAGCGATGTTAACCAAGTCCCCACCCACTCAGGTTATTCCCTTCCAGATACTAATCTTGAAGCCACTGGGATCTTTCCTGAACCCTGACTAGATTTGTAGAAAAGAGAAAGAATATTTTTTTGACTTGTTTACAGAGAAAGACCTTCCAGAACCCTTCTGAAGCCGTGATTCTAACATTCTATTATTATGTTCATCGATGAAGCTGCAGACAAACATCTCCTACAGGGGGTACAGCCCAGGTGCTTAATTAGCAAAGACATTTAAACTTCAAGGAACCAGTAGTCACAGTTGCTGGTGACTTCCCATGTGACCTGCTACTCAGCCAGCAGGAGAAGTGCTGAGGTGTCCTGGCCTCAGTACTGGAGCATGCTGTCTTCTTTCACAGCTCACCACCTACCACCCTCAGATCACCTGATGGCCTTGTCCCCATGGACATCTCCTGACCTCTCCTGTACATTCCGCTTTCTCCCCTCCCAGGAACTCTTCCAACAGATAAACACCAAGAGACAAAGCCACACTCTCAGACCATCTATCGAAGGATGACCCGGAATTCCTCCCACTAACCTAGACCTATCTCATCTGCAGAGTGTATCAATTCAGTTTGGCCCATTGCATTATCTCTGCAATGCAATGCAGTGTAGGAGAAATTGATGCTCTACATTTGCACAGGCAGATATGAAAACGGGGAGGCAAGAGTGGGCAGGCAGGTGGGGGCAAGATTGTCAACCAGTAGACAGTTCCATAGCACTTTAGCACTGTCCTCCCCTTGTTCATCAATTTGCTCAAGTGGGAACCAGTAATGTCTCCATTGTGAGACTGGTTGTTACTGTTTTGGGCATATCGAATATGCCATGGGGAGCTTGCCAGGCTCTGACGTGCGGGTGTGATACTCTCCATAGCTTGCCGGGCAATCCAAGAGGGACGGAGGAATCAAACCCGGGTCGGCGGCGTGCAAGGCAAATGCCCTACCTGCTGTGCTATCGCTCCAGCCCAGAGAGTACTAAGGAGGCAAAAATTCACTTCTTTGCATGTAGTACCACTTGTATGTAAATTTCATGACTTCATCTTTTCTAACAGCTACATAGTACTCCATTGTGTAAATGTACCAAAGTTTCTTTAACCAGTCATCTGTTCTTGTGCACTCAGGTTTTTTCCAGATTCTGGCTATTGTAAAGAGTGCTGCAATGAACAAACAAGCGCAGATGTCACTTCGACTATACTTTTTTGCCTCTCTGGGATATATTCCCAGGAGTGGTATTGCTGGGTTGAATGGGAGCTCAATTTCTAATTTTTTGAGAATTGTCCATACTGTTTTCCAAAAGGGCTGAACCAGTCGGCATTCCCACTAGCAGTGAAGGACGGTCCCTTTCTCACCACATCCACGCCAACACAGGTTGCTTTTGTTCTTTTGGATGTGGGCCGGAAAATGGGCACTGGTGGAGAGATGGGTACTTGATCATTGTATAACTGAAAACCAAGCACAAAAATTTGTAAGTCTACGACTGTACCTCATGGTGTTTCACTAATAAAAATTTAAAAAAATTCACTTCTTTGAATTCCACACCCAAGGTACTTGCCATTCTATGCTGTGGAAGTCGGAGGCTTTGACTTACATCTTCTATGGAGCAGGATCTTTGGAAGCTTTTGCCAGGCTCAGTTTCCCAGAACTTTTGTGGCCTGGCCTAGACCTATAGCCAGACCGGAAAACACAGGCCCTAAAATAATCAGGCCTATTTCTTGTCTGCTCCCATCAGCAACAATAGGCCAATTAAGACAATTACTGCCAGTTTATATAACAGGACATAGAGATCACAGTGCTCAACTCTTTGAAAATCTCCTATAAAGGCGCTAATAATGCATTAATGCATTAATCCCCCTAATCCTGTCAAATTACCACAGACTCATTTCTTGGAGCTCTGCTGTCCCTGAGAGGCTCTGTCTGGGTTCTCCCCCCCCCCCACAGCTCCCATTGCCCCCAGAACTTCTTAGGGAGCTGCAAGGGGCTGTAAGTTCAGAGTGGGGCAGAGGAGAGACATGGGAAGGAGGAGACATGCTGATTCTTTGAAGGAAAGAGCATGACATATTAACAATATTTGTTTTCTCATCGAAGGAAGACAATTCGGCATAGACGAGCTGGAGTGCTGAGTTTATTCCCTTATTATTTGGGCTTTGGAATCTCTGTGTTCTCATTTGTAATTTATGGATAACATCTCCAGGCAGAGGGCACCTAAGACCCCAGTGTCCTCACAGTGGGGACTGCTTTGCATGCCACCACTTACCCATCTGTAAGATGGGAATAAGAACCTCTGACCTAAAGACTAAAGCAGATGGCATGCGTGAATCCTGGCTCATGGTAGAACTTAAGTAAGTAACAATTCTTTTCTTGTTCCTCTAATTAAATGGGTGTCTGAGTTTCAAGAGAGCTTAGAAACAAAGACTGTGTGAAAGAGCTGTATAAGATGATGTCTGTGCAGAAGGAAATTGCATTTTCCCTCTGAGCCTTACTTTCTAAGGGGGAGAGAATCCCCCCACCCCACGACCCAGGCCAGCCTGTACAGTCCACTGTTAGCTTTCTTTAAGGGCATTTTGGAATGGGTTGGTGGTAGACTAGCTTACAGGGGCCTGGAGATTCTAGAAATGGGGGAGAATCCTCAGTTCCTTGTGGTCCCCAAGGCATGAAGGCAGCCTTAATAATATCTGGATGGGTTGTTAGACTTGGCCATTGTTTGGTAGGATCTAGGGGGCTCCTCTAAGATCCTTCGCGGGGCCTCTCAGTGGATGCCAGTCTATACTACAGGACTCTATGTCCCTGTGTGTATGTATTTGCATGTAAGAAAGTGCTAAATTGTGTCACCTCATGTAACACTTGTTTATTAAAGCCCAGGCATAAGTGAGTGGAGGTGGACAAATCACAGGTCCATACACAGTGGGACTTTAAATAAATAGAAGGATAATTCCTGAGAGAATAAATAAATAGGAGGATAATTCCTGAGAAAGTGGGTATTGCAAGGTGACAACAAGTAGGAGACCCAGGACCTGTGAAGACATAGCACCGTTAGAAGCATCTACTTGTAGAGGCTGAGCGTGACAGATAATAGACCTCGCCTGTGTGAGGACAGACTTAGCCGCACTTTAGTGGTGGGATGTGGGAAGAAAGAATGCACACCACCACCCTATACCCATTACATTTGGGGAGCACCACTCTCTTTCCAGGTTCTCCATCCCCAGCAAGAGGTAGGGTCAGCTGAGAGGGGAGTGGGGGTAATGGTTATCTTTTAAATGATTTTGGTTTTGTGCTTTGAAATTTTGTGATTTTTTTTCACTTGGTAGAAGACCCTCTCTGGAAAAGCCTTCAGATTAAGAACCCAAGACTTGGTTAGCTCCTGGCAAGGGGACAAAAGAAAAAGACAATCATCCTTTCTAACAGCCTACAGGTTTGTTGCCATGCTTGCAGCTGGAGCCCAATTTCCTTTCCCTTGAGTAAGGACTCAATGGTTTGATTCTAACAAAAAGAATGTGGCAGACATGGTGGGATGTGACATCGTGTGGGTCGTGAAAACCATTTGGCTTCTTCTTTGCTCTCTCTGGGGCACCAACCCAGGAAATGCCAACTGCCATGTCCTGAGGAAACTGAAGCAGTCAAGTGCACAGGCCCGTGTGAGGAAGAACTGAGGTTTCCGGCTAATACCACAGGTGAAGCACCATCTTGGAAAGAGACCCTTGACCCCATGAAGCCTTCAGACCAACTCTAGTACCAGCAACAACTTGATACATGACCCGAGGTCACAGGCCAGAATCAACCAGCCTTACTGTTCTCAGATTCCTGATCTACAGAAATCGAGAGATACTCAAAATGTTTGTTGTTAATTCAAGTCACCAATAATGTCTGGATGATCAGTTATATGATAATTGATGATGAATGGAGTTAATAGAGAAAATAAAAGGAAAACTGATATGGCTTAAGTAATCTCTGCTCTGCGTGTTTGTGTGTGTGTGTGTGTGTGTGTGTGTGTGTGTATTTGCATGTGTGAAAGTGCTAAATTGTGTCCACTCATTTAGCACTTGTTTATTAAAGCCCCAGGCCTAAGTGGGTAGAGGCAGACAAATCACAGGTCCACAGTGGGACTTTAAATAAATAGGAGGCTCATTCTTTCTTTTTAACCCTTTTTTGTTGAATCACTGTGAAATAGACCATTACAAAGCAGTATATGATTGGGTTTCATCATACAGTATTCCAATACCCATCCCTCCACCAGTGTACATTTCCCAGCACCAGTGTCCCCAGGTTCCCTCCCATAACCCCCACCCCCTACTTCCTGCTTGCCTCTATGGCAGGCACCTTTCTTTTCTCTCTCTCTCGCTCTCTTTCTCTCTCCCTTTTTCTCTCCTTTTGGGCATCGTGGTTTGCAATATTGATACTGAAAGGTTATTAAGAAAATCCCTTTACCTATTTCTAACTCTTAGATCTTGTCCAGAGTGATCATTCCTAGCTATTATTGTTATACTGGTCTCTTCTCTATCTTATCTATCCTCAACAATCACCCCTCCCACCCCACATACACAAAGGACATAGGAGGCTCATTCTTGAAAGAGTAGGCAATGCAAGGTGCCAAAAAGTAGGAAACCAAAAACCCCAGGACCTGTGGCAGTTAAGAAAAGAGGTCTAACAGCAACAAAGAAGAAAAACCGCTACCGCTAGGAGGCTCCACAGCTCCCAGAGAATGCTCCAGGTTCCAAACAGAGCCGAGATCACTGGGAAGTCCGAGATGGGGTAGGTGCCGCATCCCGCCTTCTTCAGATGAAACCCCAGTGACCATGAGCCTCTACAAGCATAGTCAGGCATGCGGGAACCAGGACTTTTATTCCAAACTGCACGGCTGCTTATGCAGCTGCGCGACATCTCCTTATATACAAAGTGATCAATGGAAAGTAAATCATCCAACGTTTTTCCCTGAAAATCAGGCTTAACTCTTTTACAAACCACAACACCCAATAGGAGAGCGAGAACAAAAGGGAATGCCCTGCCACAGAGGCAGGGTGGGATGGGAGGGATGGGGGGTGGGAGGGATACTGGCATCCGTGGTGGTGGGAAATGGTCACTGGTGGAGGGATGGGTATTCAAAACAAATAAATAAATAAAAATAAAAAAATTATCTGTCTAAAATAAAGATGGTAAGGTAAAGGTAAAGGCCCTCCCGTTGTTCGTCGATTTGCTCAAGCGGGCCCAGTAACGTCTCCATTGGAAACTTGTTGTTACTGTGTCTGGCATATCAAATACATCACGGGGAGCTTGCCAGGCTCTGCCGTGTGGGCGAGGTACTCTAGGTAGCTTGCCGGGCTCTCCGAGAGGGGTGGAGGAATTGAACTCGGTTCGGCCATGCTGGCTGCATGCAAGGCAAGCGCCCTACCGCTGTGCTATCGCTCCAGCGATAAATAAAATAAATAAATAAATAAAATAAAATAAAATAAAAAAATAAAATAAAAAAATAAAAAATAGCTCTGGAAAGAAAGATGGCGGCCGCACGGGAGCCTTGTGGAAAGCAGGTTTGAGCCGGGCTCGGGGGAGCGGCGGGGACCTCATGGGAAGGGGGGCTTTGTGGGCCGTCCCCCACGCCCCACCGGGGTCGCCAGCTGCCCCCCACGAGCGGCTCTCCGGCACGGCCACGGCCCCGGAGGCACAAGGACTTAGCACAGAGAACCAGCCGCTTGGAGCAGAAAAGCAAATGGACTTGTGTTGATCCGCGCCACCAAGCCTGCCCGGAGGGGGAAGGGCGTTGACCGGCCCGCCCGCTCCTCTCTGGAAAGAAAGATGGCGGCCGCACGGGAGCCTTGTGGAAAGCAGGTTTGAGCCGGGCTCGGGGGAGCGGCGGGGACCTCATGGGAAGGGGGGCTTTGTGGGCCGTCCCCCACGCCCCACCGAGGTCGCCAGCTGCCCCCCACGAGCGACTCTCCGGCACGGCCACGACTCCAGGGCACAGAAACCAATCTCTTAACTAGCTAACTTTTAATAGAAATTCTTCCAGGGTCAATAAGTAAAATAGCAGAAATTCAAAACCGCGCGGCCGCTATCGCGGCCACGCGACATCATTTTATTCTTAAACCAAGTTGTAGAAAGCAAATCATTTCACAACGCTGTTTCAGCAGGTCTGATTGGGGGGGGTGTGGGTCATAAACTCTAAATAATAATTGTGCATCTTCTATCGAAATAATCTATCTAGTCAAAGTAGATAGAGTATTAACTAGAACTCATCTGCCTCACAAGAATTGGGAGGGGTGGGAGGTGGGGGTCTATTGGGGTTCGGGGTTAAAAATGAGTATTGGTAAAGGGAAATGTGTTCGGCATCTACATGACTGAGACCTAAACCCGAAAGCTCTGTAACTTTTCCCACAGTGATTCAATAAATAAATAAATTATATTAAAAAAAAATAAAAAATAAAAAAAATAAAATAAAAAATAAAAAAAAATAAAATAAGGATGAATAAACATAAAAAAAGAGGTCTACAATCTGACCCAAAATTTGAGGTCATAGGAAGGTTTTCTAGGGATAACAACAGTTATCCAGGGAAGCTAAGAATCATCCACGTAAAGTGGAGTGTAAGGAACAATGTTCCACACGGAATGACTTCTGCAAAGCCTGGGGGTTTGCTAGATTCCATTGTCTTCTGCACTCTAAGCTAATTAGATATAGCCAAAGCTTAGGGTGTGTGTGTGTGTGTGTGTGTGTGTGTGTGTGTGTGTTGTATAAGGGTAGGTAGAGAAAAGGTAGGTTATAAGACAAACCTAAGGAAGACAAGGAAAACAAAATGGAATCTCAGTTTAGTCTGTCCCAGGTGTATAATTTTGGACAGAATATCTTCCTGCCTGAACTTTGGCTTCCTCGCTTCTAAATAGGAATTCATTCAGTAATTCATGGAATAGGACTTCGATCTATGTCAGGCTCTGGGATAAGTCTGTGAGTACAGTAATGGAAGCCAGACAGCAAATCTAACCCTCAGGATCCTGGAGCCCAGTGAAGGTTGTGTCTTCTCCTTCTCTCATTTCTAGAACATTGGCCAAGACTTCTAGAGTGACGGATGATTACCTGGCCTTTACTTGGTGCTGTGCTTTGGGTGTAGAGTAGACCTATGCTTTGATATTTTTTGGGGGGTACTGAGTCAACGTTTAATAAACATTAATGCCATCTCCACTGGCAACATTTAGATAAACTGAGTAATATTGATTTTGGTTAGGTCCTTTAAAAACCAGGGGCTGGAGCTATAGCACAGTGGGTAGGGCATTTGCCTTGTACACAGCCGACCTGGGTTCAATTCCTCTGTCCCTCTCGGAGAGCCCGGTAAGCTATTGAGAGTATCCCACCCACCTGGCAGAGCCTGGCAAGCTCCCTGTGGCATATTCAATATGCCAAAAAAAAAACACTAACAAGTTTCACAATGGAGATGTTACTGGTGCCTGCTCGAGCAAATCGATGAACAATGGGAGGACAGTACTACAGTGCATAATCTCTAGAACTAAGTCTATGCTCTGATTTGTTATAAGTGCCTGGCACCAGATTGAAATTTTATCTCCAGATTTGCCAACCAAGTAACCTCCAAAGTGGCCAGAGTGATAGATAATACAGAGGGTAGGGTTCTCACCTTCTATGTGACCAACCTGGGTTTGATTCCTGACATCCCATATGTTCATCCGAACCCTGCCAACAGTGATTCTTGAGCAGAGAGCCAAGAGTAAACCAGGTGTGACCCAAACACCAAGGGCTGGTGAGGAGGGGTGGGGGGACTTAACTTCCAGCCAGTTGCTCCTTGGTTGCTCTGCATTTCAGTTTCTGTAGCTCATGAGAGGGAAGACTGCAGCACCATCTGTGTTAAAGAGATTTTGTGAGGAGTAAGTGTGCCAGCACACTTTCTCAGACTCTACTGAGTGACTGCTCAGCCCTCAGCAGAAGCAAGCTCAGCGAGTGTCTGTCTGTCAGCGGGATAACTTGGTGCATGCATGTCGCTTTCTGATTCCCTGCTGGGCCTCTGGAGTCCAGTTGCTGGGATCAAGCCCCACCCTGTTCCTTCACAGAGGGTCTTGGGGAAGCTGTTTTCTGTCTCGCTGCCTCTCGACTTCCTAAACTGCAGAGAGGGAAAAAGAAGAGAGCCTGCTCTTGGGTCTGCTGAGATTGCTCTGAGCACTGATGCATAGGTGTGCACCATCCACTGGGGCGATGTAACCATAAGATGTGATCCTCATGGCCGCACTTCTATCATTCTGTGACCTGTAGGAGTGAGCTGTGCTTTGGTGGCGGAAGTCCAGAGGGCTTCTTCTCAACCCTCAGATGAAAGCTTGGCAAAGACAGCAGTTTTCAGAGTGAGCGAAGTTGAGGTTACACCTCCTCCACCCACCCAAGCACCCCTCCGGGGCAGGGACTCCCCTCCCCCTTGCACTTCCCACACTACCCATCCCTCTGCTTTTGTACTTAAACCTTTTCCTCACCCTCAAACACACACTTCCGGGCACTTGGAACTCAGGAGGATTCACGAGGTGCATAGACTCAGGTGAGGGCCAGGCAGGGAGAGGGGGTGTGGCGGTTTCTCTCTGCTCACCCCCCACCCCCTGCCATTGGCAGGCAGGGCACAGAGCAGCCCCACTTTCATCGCTGAATGGATTTTTCAGGGCTAATTTCTCTGCTGCACACCACGGGAAGATCTGCAGGCCTTAATGACCAGCTCGACTGGCTCAATGTGTTTTCCAAAAACTAAGGTTATTGATCCCACAGATGAGTTTCCCTTGTGCCCCCACCCCTTGCCATCAGCCTTTTAATGCGAGTTTTATGTAACGGGGACAAATAGATCGCTGTGTAATGTCTTTTTTGAAAATCCCCTGTGATCGCCGTAATAATGCTTTAATATATTAATCCCCTTAATCCTCTTCCCCAAGAATTTCTGGATGTCCTGACAGCAGTTTAGGCTCCCAGCACTGGCAGCAGCAGCCATGGCAGTCAACATTTTGTGGCTGGAGAGGAGGTCTTGTTGGAGATGGGTGCAGATTCGGAACCCACCTTGGAGATGGTGGGAAGAGATGGGAGGGAGGAAGCTTCTGGCTCAGGGGAAGCAAGACAGCAAAACAACAAGATAGCCTTTAGAGAACAGAAGACTGGGTTAAAGAATCTTTGGTACATCTACACAATGGAATACTAATGGAATACTATGCAGCTGTTAGGAAAGATGAAGTCGTGCAATTTGCTTTTAAGTGGATGGACATGAAGAGTATCAAGCTATCATTTCTGACTGAAATGAGTCAGAAAGACAGGGACAGACATAGAATGACTGCACTCATTTGTGGAATATAAAACAACATGAGACTTATGCTCAAGGATAGTAGAGACAAATGCCAGGATAATTGCTCCATAGTTGGAAGCCTGCCTCATGAACTGAGATAAGGAAGGGATCACTAAGTCAATGATGGTTGGAGGGATTGCTCGGCATGGGAGATGTGTGCTGAAAGTAGATAAAGGACCAAACATGATGCCTCTCAGTATCTGTATTGAAAACCATAATGCCCAAAAGTAGAGAAAGAGTAAGAGGGAAATTGTCTGCCATAGATGCAGGGGGAGGGGTGGGATGGGGTGGGGGAAGAATACTGGGGACATTGCTGGTAGAAAATGTACACTGGTGGAGGGATGGGTGTTTGATCATTGTATGACTGAAACTCAAACAATCTCATGGTGATTCGATAAAAATAAATAAATTAATTAAATTAAATCAAACAACAATGAAAAAGGAAAAATAAGTATTATTAACGACAGGTGAGATATGATCATTACTGTAATGAAATCCCAGTATAAAATAAAATTTAATGTTTGTGTGTGTGTGTGTGTGTGTAAAGAACAAGGCAGTCTTGAGATCTTCCATGCAGAACTGGACAGGGCAGAGTGGCTAGCCAGGGTGTCTGTGTGGATGGACTTCTCCACAGTCTCTCTGTGTCTGTCTCTCTCTTTCCCTCCTTCTCCCTCTCTTTCACTTCTTCTATGCCTCTTTCTGTCTCTCTCTATGTCTCCTCTTTCCTCTCTTCCTCTCTGTCTCTGCCTTTCCTTTGAAATCTGTTTTCCCTCTCTCCCTCTCTTTCTCTCTCTCCTCTGACTTCTCTGTCTTTCTGTCTCTGTCTCTTTCTGTGTCTGTCTCTCTCTGTCTCTGTGTCTCTCTTCCCCACCCCACCCCTGTTTCCAGGTTGCTCTAAACATGTCTTATCCCCATGGCTTCCCTGTGAGCAGGTGCTGCCATTATTCATAGCAGTAGCCGAGCTTCACAATCACCAGGAGCTGAGGTGTGGAGCCCCAGGTCACTTTAAATCTCTGCTCATGGAACAGATAGCCAATCAGAATAGACAACAGGATAGCTAGGGTAGGATTTACAGCACATAAAAGGAAGCCCCCAACCACATATCTCTCTGTCTCTCTCTCCATTCTCTCCTCTCCTTTTACTCTCTCCTTTCTCTCTCTCTCTCTCCTCTCTCTCCCTCTCTCTCTGTCTCTCTGTCTCTGTCTCTGTCTCTGTCTCTGTCTCTGTCTCTCTCTCTCTCTCTCTCTCTCACACACACACACACACACATACTCACACACACACACACAGAGTTCTCTGGATTTCCTCTCTCCTGGACCTCCAGGATCAGGTAGGGCAGTGTGCCCAGAAGTTTCCCCCGCCAAGCAACAGCAAGTCACTAATTTTGGAATTTACCTTGTGCACTCATGGCTGCCTCTGGCACAGAAGCAATAAAAGGTGGGATGCATTCCCATCAAGCATTATTTGCAAAAACAGGCCCGGGGGTGAGCTGTGCTGCAGGCTGTGCTTGACTTACAGGCCTTTCCCTATAATGGGAGGTTATGGAGAAGTTGTGTGTTTACAGTATTGTGTTGTTCCTGTGCGACCGGTGGACGTATAGTTGATCAGAATCCATCAGACGTGATCAGAATTGACCAGAAGTGAGCATAGAGTCAGTCTACTGGTTCAAGTCTAGGGGACTTATGGAGGGGGTGGGAATGGAGAAACAGGGCTCAGAAACTGCCCTGGCAGCAAAGTGACTGATATTAGCATGTACAGAAGAGGGTTTAGGAACTCTGCAGTGTCTAGCCTTTGCTTGGTAGACCAAGAGTCAGAAATTGAGAAGATCTGCTGAGACCTTCAAACAGGCAGTTACCATTAGAATTGTGCACCTTTTTGCCCATTCCACATCACGGTTCTCCTGTTGTTCATCGATTTGCTCAAGCGGGCCCAATAACGTCTCCATCATGAGACTTGTTGTTACTGTGTTTGGCATATCGAGTACGTCATGAGTAGCTTGCCAGGCTCTGTCGTGCAGGTGAGATACTCTCGGTAGCTTGCCGGGCTCTCTGAGAGGGGCGGAGGAATCAAACTCGAGTCGGCCATGTTGGCTGCGTGCAAGGCAAACGCCTTACCGCTGTGCTATCGCTCCAGCCCCCATTCCACATGCTCTGACTTATTTGAATCTTGCGGTTTCCCAGAGTAGCAGATTTTGCTGGCTGGGTTCACTCTGTGGTGGGGTAACTGAGGCCAAAGAGGCCAGTGCTGTGCCCACGCATACCAGATCATGAGTAGTGTGTTCTGAGGCTTATGTAAGACCCCGGTTCAAATTCTTCCCAGAACTGGACCAGAGAGATAGCTCGCTGGGATGATCACATAGCTTTTATGTGTAAGGTGAGGCGTGGCTTGGATTCGCAACACTGCGGGTCCCTTGAGCACCACTGGGGATGAAGCCACATGGTCTCCTGAACACAGAGCCAGCATTACCCTCCAGTTTTCTGGGTATAGCCCTCAAACAAAGAACTTTTAAACAAAGCTTTCCTGAAAGGTGGATCTTTCTGAGGTCATCCAGGACCTGGATCATGGTGTAGGGTCACAGCATGCCCTTCCTGTCCAGGCCCCTAACAGGAGTCCAGGACTCCAGTTAAGAGAGACAAGGTTAGGAAAAGAAATAAAAACTTCCTGTCAACACATAGGTGACCCTTCCTAGAGGGTCAGATGCAGATGGAAAATATGATTATCTTTTTTTTTTTTTCACGGGCAGGAAACTGTGAGGCTCAGGGAAGTGCAGGGTCTTTCTGAGCTTCAGATAGATGGAATGAGACAGAAGAAGGTAGATTCAAACCAGGGTAGTTTAACCCATTACTCTTGAACTCTTCCTCTCTCCAAGTCCATTTCCAATCCCTGAGGAGCCTTTTTTGTTTGTTTATTTTTATTTTTTTGCTTTTTGGGTCACACCCGGTAATGCACAAGGGTGACTCCTGGCTCATGAACTCAGGAATTACTCCTGGTGGTGCTGGGGGACCATATGGGATGCTGAGAATCGAACCAGGGTCAGCAGCATGCAGGGCAAATACCCTACCCACTGTGCTATCGCTCCAGCTCCCAAGGAGCCTTTTGATTTGGGGTGGGGGGGCACAGCTGACAGTGCTCAGGGCTTACTCCTGATTGTATAGTCAGGTATCACTCCTGGTGGGGTCTGGGGGACCATGGATGGTGCCAGGGATTGAACTTGGGTTTTCTGCATGCAAGGCAAGCTCTCTACCCCACTGTACTGTCTCACTTGCTCTCTGAGCAGCCTTTTAAAAGAGCCTTGACTGGTGTTTCAGACAGTCTAGGGACAAACGCTGGCAGGCTTTTGGCTGTTGGGGCTCCTTATATATTTAGGTGAGTCCAGTCACTCTAAAGCCAGAGCCCCCTTTTCCTTAATCTCTTGCTTCCTATTGGGCCCTGCGTGTTCAGCTTCCTTGCTCTGCATCCTGACTCCTGACTCTCTCTGACTCAGCTCCCTGCATTTGTGCTGTAGGCAGCTGCCTCTCCTGACTTACACACACACACACACACACACACACACACACACACACACACACATACACACTCTTATTTCTTTTAATCTTTCTGCCTGGATCAATTCTGTCATTCTCCTAATCATTTCCCCCCTTCTCTTGTTCGCTTTCAAATTCTTTCCAATCTGTCTAGTTTGGCCTAGTAACGAGCTGCCCCCAAACAAAATGCAATATTCTGCATGTGACTTCGCCAGGGTTGAATAGATTTTCTTGCTAAGTATCTCCTCAGACCCCCAGTGACATGCTTTTCAGTGCAGTGACTCTACTAATGAGTGGGCTCTTGGAAAGATGATGTTAAAAGTGGCGCAATTACAGAAAAGACAGCCTTAGGAACAGGAGAAGTCATTGTGGTCATGTCTGCCCTGACCTCATGCACTCCAGGTCTTTGCAATATTTTTTTTCTTCCTAGAGCCTTTTGTTTCCTATCATGCCCTGACAAGAAAGCACCCTTTTCGCTCACCTTCATTTTCTATCAAACACACAGATGGTTTCTACCCCAATCTTAAGACTGGACTTCCATTTTTTCACCTCCTCTAAGGCTGCCTAGGCAAGCAATTCAATGCTTGTCTTCTTTCTTCTTCTTGTTTGTGACATTATGTCACACATACCCCTACACCTGTGAGAAAAATCCTCTGATTTGTAACCATTTACCTGTCTGCCTTTCTGGAAGCTGTTGGTATTTGGTGGGGAGAGGAAATGAGAACTGTTGCTTGGCAAAATGACCATGGCATCTACCCTGGAGATGTAGTCTAAGGGGCATGTGGTGGAAATCAAATAAATATGCAAATTTGCAATGAAAAGTGTATAAGTCAATACACAAGGAGGTCTGAGTACTTGTGCAAAAAACTTGGCTCAGATCTGAGCTGGAGACAGGCTCATTTGAGGATATTTCCTTGGAGTTGAATTATCAAGAATTGGATGGTAAGTGGTTACAGAGGGTCAAAAGCAGAGAAAGAGCATTTGATCAAGTAGGCGCAGGGGGTACAAAGGCTCTGAACAGTAAGAGATGGAGAGATAACACAGCAGGTAGTGCACTGCCTTGCATGCAGCTGAACATGGTTCGGTCCTTAGTATCTCCTATGGTCCCCCACTCCTGGCAGGAGTGAGATCTGAGCTCCTCTTGGGTGGGCTTTGAACAGAAAAAAAGTAACACTTTAATGATCTGAAGAAATTTCATTATTTCTGGAATTCAGAGTAGTGAGAGTCAGACCTGCAGAAGAGAAAAGATACTGGGCTTTCTTCAGAGTCCCAAGAATGACCACTCAGGAGGGTTAAGCAGGAAGGGGAAAGATGGCCCAAGGGATGTTCAGAACATTCACTCTGGACAGCAGATGGTGGGGATTGGGGAGAAGGTCTAGATATTGGGAGTCTCTCGCCATGTGAGTTGATCATTGCTTTGACTTGGGTGAAAGTGGAGAAGATAGATTTAGGGAGGTGGAACTGGATTTGAGGATGAATAAAAGGCACCATAGACTTCCAGTTTACAAGGAATATGAAGGCAACAGTCTAAAGCCTGTGTGTAAGCTCTGGGCATAGATCTACCACTTCCTACCTGGGTGATCCTGAGCAAGGTGCTTATTCTCACTAGGTGAAAACTGAAACCATGGAGAGTTCCTCCTACCTAGGTGTGTACAGTGATCGAAAAGAATTGGCACAGAGTGACAGCGTCTGAAATTTGGTCAGTATTTCATTATTGTTTTCATGGAGATAAAATCATCATTAATTAAGAAACACCAAGCAGGAGCCATATTTTTAGTGATGATCTTGTACTGGACTTTGTAGCTGTTTGTAGCACTCAAACATTCTAGTTGAAATCTCTAGACAGATGGTGACAGGGTCTTTTTCTCAAATATAGATCAGAAGAGCTGAAGATTCAAACTTGGAGCCATCGCTCTTTCTCCCTAAGGAGTATGAGAATTGTACCAGTTGTGTTTAGGGTTTGGATTGAGCATGCTTTGTGGTTTGGAATGCCCATGGGAATGATGTCACTCTGGTCTGATCAGTAGTTGATGGGTAGAGTGATATATGGATTTCTATTCATAATCATATTCTTTTATCTCTCTCCCTCTATGCTTAGTCAAAGAAACTAATCTGGGAGAGATGGTCCTAGGCTGAATGCAGCACTGGAGGCTCCCAAAAGCTCTCTGGGTATGGCCCTGAATGTTTGTGTCTCCCTGCCCCAGCACTACTGTGGTGGTCCAGGTAGCCCCTCACATTGCAGTATCATATTTTCAGCATCAATCTCATTCTCAAGTGATGAGCCACTGGCCCAATTAGTCAAGAATTTCTGGTGGGCCACCAGGTCTCCTGAACACTTCTTGAGAGTACCTTCCCACCCTCAACACACACCAAAATAGATTTGTGAATACAAGTCAGCATTCCAGTTGTGATTTGTGTATGAAATGAGGGAGTAAGAGGATAAACAATCAATAAATATATGTCGGAATTAGTGATATTCAGAGTATGACTGATCCATCTGAAAATTGACTCCAGGCAAGGATGTTTGCAAAGAAATAAACTGATTCTCTAAATTTTATTTTTATTATAATTCTTGTTGTTTTATTGGGTGATTGGGACTGAAGAAAGGCAAAACTATTTCACAGCAAAATGATCTGTTTTGCTAAATGCCACTCTGAGGTAGAAAAATACATTTGGTCTGTGTTGTCTCTCCTCATTTTTCTGCTCATGGTAGATAGTGATCACCAATCCATTATGAAACTCCTCTTTGCTTAGCCTGGATGTGAATCTTTCTAAACACAAAACTCCATATGGTCATGGCCAATGTATCTCTATTAGAGTATGTCTTATTCTCTATTGCTGCAGTAATAATGTTGTACAATAGGAAATGATCACAGTTTGGTAGCATACAAGGTTTTATTACTTCTATGCTGGGATGATGCTGGCACAGAGGCTAGTTTCATGCCTATGCAGTTGGCTGTTGACTCTGCTGTAGCTTGTCTGAGTGGTCAACCTTGGCTACACAGTTTTGGTCACTGGGTCTTTTACCCTATTTGTGGGACTAGCCGGCTTGACTGAGTATCTTCCAGAAACTTAAACTCAGAATGGACACTATCATATCTGCCTTCTTATAAGAAATTCACATGAGTAAGGTAAATGTTAATGGCTTTTCACTCTCTTTGTGTCTCCTCATTGAAGTAGAGGCTCTAAATGTGTTCACGTGATAGAAGTCCTTTTGAACCTCCCGATCTACTGTCAGAAAGAACATGTGCTGGAAAGCCTCTATATCCAAAGTAAAGACCTATGGAATATATTTTAACTCTGCTCACAACCAGGAGTCAGGCTCAGCTGAGGTGCAGAGATCCCAGATGACCACTTGTTAGCAGCACTAACGCTGCAACAGTTAATTACAGAGTGAGAGGGAATTTGACTGAGAAGCTAGCAGCACAGAGTATCCAGGAAAGTAAGATGTTTGCCACTAATACAAATTACAGGGATAATTTGGGACAGAATAGTCAGTCTTTGACTCAGCTATTCACTTGTGTGTTCACTTATGTTATAATCATAAAACCAACTTCAGAGAAGTATAGTAAGAGTGAAATGTGCTTGTGTTAATAAAGAACAGAACATAGGGTCTGCCTTACATTCCCTTTACATAAAAATTTCCATCTCATTGTTCTCTCTATGACCTCCAGCCATTATTTTTTCATACCTTTTTCCGCTTTATTGAGATGATTGACAACTAAAATTGTTATACTTAAAGTATACGTGATGATCCGATACACATGTTTTTACATTGTAAAAAGATTTCCACAGTCAAGTTAATTAACACATCCATCATCTCACATATTTACCTTTTTTTGAATGTGTGAAAAAACAAGTTCTATGCTCTTATCAAATTTTAATGATATAACCCAGTATTATCAACTGTAGTCACTATTATAGTTTTCAGCGTCTCTGACCCTATTCACTCTGTATCTTATAGCTTGTATAATTTTACCACCACCATCCCTCCAATTTATGTATCCAATACCTTCTGGTTCCTATTATTCTACAATTTGTGTTTATAAGTCCAACTTTTTTGCTTTTTAAGAGACAACCTGCAATTTTATTAGTTTATTTTTGTCTGGTTTCTTTCACTTATTGTAATACCTATCCATTTCATCTTTTTTTTTGAATGGTAGGATTGCCTTTTTCAAAGAAATGTTAAACACTTTCCAAACATACATAATATAACAATAGACATAATAATGTAGATGAATAATATTTTCTTTAATTTATTGATGATTGTTTTCATGTATTGTCTATTATGAATAATGCAGCAAATAACATAGTATTGCAATTATCTCTTTGTGAAAATGGTTTTGTTTCCTTTGGATATATATACCATGAGGTAGGATTGCTGAGTGATACAGAAGTTCTCTTTCAAGTTTGTTGGAGAAATTCCATCTTGTTGTAGAAACTCCAGTAGCTCTACCAGCATGATTCCCAAAGATTCCTTTTCTACATTTTATTTGTGTGGTATCCAGTTTCTTTCATAACATTTTATAGTTTTCAGCATATAATTTGTCATAGTCAAGTCTATTCCTAAATATTCTTACCAGCATTTGTTTATCTTGTCTTTTTGGTCATAAACATATGTGATATGTTTGGTGTGTGGTGCCAAACATTTAATTTGCATTTTCCTGATGATTAGTGATATTAAGTACTTTTTTCATGTATCTGTAGATTGTATGTCCCACTTGTTTGTTTTTGCTTTTCTTGCTTTTGCGATTGGTGTCAAAGTTAAAAAAAATTGTCAATATAGATGCCAAGATACTTAGTCTCTATGTTTTCTTTTAGAGCTTTAGGTGCTGTTCTAGGGTCTGTAATTCACTTTGAGTTGATTTTTGTGCATGATTTAAAATAGGATATCCAGTTTCCCTACATAATGTACTATAGTGATTGTCCTTTCACTATTGGGTATTCTTGACTTGGCCAAAATTAATTGACCATATAATATCCTTTGAAAACATGGAGTATGATAAATAAAAACTGTGTGATAAAAAAAAGAAAACTAGTTTTATTCTTTTCTTAAGATTTCATGATCAGGGGCTGGAGTGATAGCACAGCGGGTAGGGCCTTTGCCTTGCACGTGGGCGACCCGGGTTTGATTCCCAGCATCCCATATGGTCCCCTGAGCTACCGCCAGGAGTAATTCCTGAGTGCAGAGCCAGGAGTAACTCCTGTGCATTGCCAAGTGTGACCCGAAAAGCCAAAAAAAAAAAAAAAAAAAAGACTTCATGATCAGAAATAAGGTAAGTGCTTGCTTTGCATGTGTGAGATTTGGATAGATTGCTGGAAGCACTGCTGGGTGTGGCTCCAAATTAAAGCAAAAAAATATATTTCATGGAATTTTGGAGGATCTTAGATGATTTCATATAGAATGTTTATTTTACTTTTGTTAAAAATGCCTTGGGAATTTTTGTCAGGACTATACTGAATCTGCATATTGCTTTGGGTAGCATGCACATGTATATTTTGCTTTTTGTATTGTTTTTTGGGGGGCCACACCCAGCTATGCTCAGGGCTTACTCCTGGCTCTGTGCACAGAGATCACTCCTGAAGGTGCCTGCGAGACCATATGGAGTGCCAGGGATTGAACCTGAGCACTATATATGCAAGGAAAGTACCTGACCCACTGTACTATCTCTTTGGCCCTGGGAATGAATAGTTTAACAATATTCATTCTTTCAATGTATGAGCACGAAACATATTTATTTTTGTTTGTGTTGTATACAGTTTCTTTCAAAACATTTTATAGATTTTAGTGTAAAATTTATTATGGTCAAGTTTATTCCTGAATATTTTACTCTTTAAAAGATGTTATTGTAAAAGGTATTATCTCCTTCTCTTTCTGAAAGCTTATTTTTTGTGTACAGAAGCACAGTTGATTTATGAATTCTGGAACTTTACTGAATCCACTGATTTGTTTTTTGAAGGTGATTTGGTGGTAGACTTTAGGGTTTTCTATGTATAAAATACACTACATGTCATCTACAAACAGGGACAATTTTACTTCTTTCTGAACAGGTGTCTTTTGTTTTTTTTACCTATAGGACTGATAGGACTGTCTTTATTATGCTAGATAGAGGGAATAAAAGGGTGAATTCTTTTCTTGTTCCTGATTTAAGAGGAAGAGCTCTAAGTTTTAGCATTAAGCATAATACTAGTTGTAGTAGTGCTTTATTTGTCTTTTATATGCTGAAGTACATTTCATTTATACCCAATTCTTTGAGTCTTTGTTTATCACAAAAAGGTTAAATTCTGTCAAATATTTTCTCTGCATCTGCTGAGGAAATCATGTGATTTTTTTATTCTTTATTTGTTAAAATGTTTTTACACAGTGTTGAACCATCCTTGCATCCCAGTGATAAATCCCACTTAATCACATCTTAAGATCCTCTAATGTACTATTGATTTTGGTTTGCCAATATTTTGTTTAAAACTTTTGCATTTGTGTTTATCACATCTATTAGTTTATACTTATACTGTGGTTTCCTTATTGGCTTGGAATCAAGTTAATGCTGACCTTGTAAAAGAAGTTTGGAAGTAGTCCCTCATATTTTTGGGAATGATTTGAGAAGGACTGGCATTGATTCTTCTTTTAAAGTTTGGCATAGTCCACCAGTCAAACCATCTGGTCCTGGAATTTATTTTGTTGGGGATTTTATAACATAATCTCCTTACTAGTAATTGGCATGTCAGATATTTTATCTCATCAAGATTTAGTCTTTGTAGTTTTTAAATTTCCAGGAATTTATTTATGTCTAAGTTTTCTAAATGTTGGCAATTTAACTCTTAAATGTTGGCAAACTAAATCTGAATTAATGAATTAATTGTTTTATGACCAAACTTGTTAGTGCAGGTGTGGATTAGCCCTGGCTCTGTGCTCAAGGATCACTCTTGATGATGCTCTTGGGACCACTTTTGTGATTCTGGGATCATGCTTGATGATGCTCTTGGGATCATGTGGTGCTGGGGATAGAACATATTAGATGCAAACAGGAACAGTACCTCAACTCTTATACCTACAACACGCCTATTGGCCTCCTCTTTGTGTCTTCATCTCCCCTTCCTATTTTTAATTAAAAACAATTTTTATTTTGTTGTTGAACTTATAGAGTGCTTTATATATCTTGAATATTAGCCCTTTATCATATATATTATATTCAAATATTTTCCCCATTCAGTTGGATGTCTTTTAATTTTACCCATATTTTACTTTGCAGTGTGAGTGTAGTCCTGTTTATTTATTTTTGCTTCTGTCGACTTTGCCAATGGAGTCATTAAAGACCCCGCTGATGTTGAACTGGATTGATCTAAAGGGCTTGGGCAAGCTGTTGGCAGGTCTGGAACTCTACCTCAGATTGTTGTGTTTTCAGCCTGGTGTTCTTCTCTGCTCGCTGAACTGTCTCCCACTGTGCCTTTCCAGAGCCACAATTTGTGTGGCAGGCTCAGAGCCCTGCCTCTCTAACTGAGAGGATTAAGTAGCAATCCGTGTGCCAGGCTTCCATTTACTCACCAATGGATAAAAACACACTCCCTTTGTGTTCAACGGTTTAGCTAGCATTTCATTTTAATTTTTTTTTGTGCTTGCTGTCTGGCATCCCCAAATTGGCCTTTGTGGAGAAATCAATAACAACTGATGCATGCAAGCCACATATTCCTTTCACAGGATGTTATTCCAGCTATTGAGGTAAACGTTGGTTGTAAAGGAAAGTTTAATTTGTAATTGAGACGACTACAGATGAAATGATGCTTTCCTATGTGTATTTGGGCTCATAACACTATTTCTTTCCCTCTTCGAGTCTCCAGCTGTTGAGATTCATTCTCTTTCCTGAGAACTGTATGCACCAGCAGTTCTTTTCCTGGAATTTTTGTTAATTCATATGCTGAAAATGAGGAAAGAGGGAATTGCTGTCTTCTTGGATTGTTGTGGACTAATTGAGAGATTTCTGATCTGAAGACAGGAAACTGTTGCCCCACTCTTAGTTTGTCTAAGACCTTTCTAAAGAAAAACAAAGACAAAAAGTAAACAAAAACAAACAATAAATATTCTCACCAGAAGTGAGTCCCCCCCTTTTGGGTGTATTTTTCCATTATATTGTTTGAAAGCTACCCTCAAACAAATAAAGAGAGAGAGAGAGAGAGAGAGAGAGAGAGAGAGAGAGAACGGACATCTATGGAGTAACTTCTATGTGAAAAGCACTGGACATTCATTATCTTATTGGTTGGTTACTCACAATAACCTTATGATCTCAGTTTCTGTGTGAGGAAGCAGGTTCAGAAAGGGAAAGAAATCGATCAGTTACAAGTCACAGAGATAGAGAAATTGTACTACTTCAAATATTTTGAAGGGGGGGATGTTGAGATATGTCCTCAGGGCCAATGTTCCTGGGAGATCAGATACAACGTAAATTAGGTGAGACAGAATAGTAGTAATGAGAACAGTGTATTCCACTGTTTCAAATGGATAGTTTTTTTCTCATCAATTCTTTCAATATGAGCTATACTCATTATTATCCTGACAAAAAAAGCACAGGATTATAAAGGATAAGTGATTTCTGGAAAATTTCTTTGTATGTCTCTATAACGGTGTATATATAGAGACATATAAATATATATGTATATATACATACACGAGAGAGAGAGAGAGAAAGAGAGAGAATTAGAGTTAATGATTAAGTTGGGACTCAAATTTGTGTGTCTGATCCATAGGCCTTTTCTTAGTTATTGGTTTAAAAATCATAGCGTTCCTCAGAAGAATATTTTGTGTTGATAACAACAGTGATTTGATAATGACAAGAGTAATGACAATGGTGTTGATGATGATGGTGGCAGTTATGGTAACAATAAAGATGATAGTGATGGTGATCTTGTTTGGATCTAGGCTCAGGGTTGGCTTATGTCACTATGGAAAAGAAACACCCTTATGATAACTTATTAAATGATCCATATTCTAACATCAAACTATTATTTTTTTTTTTGGTTTTGAGACTTTACCCAATGGTGTTCAAGGGTCACTCTGTATGGTGCTGGGGAACTATATGTGGTGCCAGGGGTCAAGTTAGGGTGGCTGCATGTAAGGCAAGTGTCTTAACCAAGGCAAGTGTCTTAACCCTTATCCTATCTCTCTGGTCCTCAACTTATCTTTTTAGTTTTATTTCTACTCATCTTTTCTAACCCTTTATCCTAGAGGGGTTGATTTGCTCTTTTCATGACCATGGTGCTAAATCCAGCTTTTCGTCTTTTCTCTTACCAAATTCCTGAGACAAAAATCTCTTGTGATCAATCAACCAAAAGAGATACTGCTACTCCAGATATGTGTGGTGCATGCTAGCATGCAAACCATATATCAAAAAAGATTCTAACACATCATATAATAATAATATACTTATTTTGTCTAACATATATTTCCAAAACATTTCTGACTTGAGAAATTCCTTTTCATGTATTGTTATCTATTAATACTCCACAGAATGAGTATTTGGATTTTTTTTGCAAATAGTATGGGAAATAGTAACCCCCTCTTGCTTCCTTAGATAGCAACTCACACTGAGTACTGTCCCTCCATTGTTCATCGATTTGCTGGAGCAGGCCCAGTAACGTCTCCATTTTTTTTGAGACTTGTTGTTACTGTGTTTGGCATATCGATTACGTCATGGGTGCCTTGCCAGACTCTGCTGTGCGGGTGAGATACTCTCGGTAGCTTGCCAGGCTCTCCCAGAGGGGCGGGAGAATCGAACCCGGCTCAGCTGGGCTGGCTGTGTGCAAGGCAAATGCCTTAACACTGTGCTATCTCTCCAGCCCAGATAGCAACTCATCTTGATCCAATGTTTCAAAGCTTTAAATAATCATTCAAGACAAACTCCAAATCTATCTTCTCTAGAGAGCCCTCAAAGATCCTGTGCCCCCATTAGTAATGACATGCCTAGAATCCTGCACTGGACATTTGTCCTAGCCTTTCTTATTAGGCTAGAGACAGGGAGAGGACAGAGTGAGAACTTCAGAATTTATTCACTGTGCCTATTTTTTGGGGAGAGTAGTGAAAGACCAAGTCACAAATATATGTCACAGGAGCGTGGAGATGGAGGCAGGCAAATGGAGAATAATCCTAATATATAGATTAAATAAAAGGCTGAAGTTTAAGATTAGATAAAATTATCCACAGAAGATACTGTTCACAGCGAAAATATCGGAATAAGTAAAAAGTCATGATGGGGTGACTCCCAACACAGTCAGATACTTGTGTCAGATCTCATGTTTCTTTATCAGGCTCCATATTTCCCTTATTCATTCAGGGGACCACACCTTGCAGTGCTCAGGACTTACTTCTGACTCTGTACTAAGAGATCACTCCTGGTAGTGCTCTGGAGACTAGGTACCCAGAATCCAAATTGGGGATGGCTGTGTGCAAGGCAAACACTTTAGCCCCTGTACTATCTCTCTGGCCCCCAGCCTTTAAATTTATTTATTTATTATTATTTTTTAATGACTCACCATGAGATACAATTACAGACTTACAGACTTTTGTGATGATGTTTCAGTCATACAGTGATAGTGTACCCATCCCTCCACCAGTGCCCATTCTCCACCATGGTGGGGGAGAATGCAGCTGGGATATAGAAGAGACCACTAAGTAAATGATGGTTGGAGGGCTCCCTTGGGATGGGATATGCATGCCTAAAGTAGACCATAGCCCAGACTTGATGGCCACTTAGTACCTGTATTGAAAACCATAACAGCATTTACATTTAAAGGGGTAAGGGGATTTGGTCTTTCTAGGTATTCAGGTGGAAAAGGAAAACAAGCTGTTAGACAACAACACTAACAATGAATGAATGATTGCCACAAAGGCTTTTTCTTCTATCCAGAAGACCATTCTGAACTTCCTGAGGTGAAGATCCTCTTCTGTCCTCTTTTATTTACTTGTATATTTCTGATCCCAGCATTTGTCATACTGGGTGGTAATTGCCTACCCTGGATCTTGGCAGCCAGAAGGTTCTGAAAAGACTATAAAAGTGCTGAGATACTGAGTTCCTCAACCCCTGGAGCAGCCAGACAGGCCCTGAATTTATCTCCTTTCACGCACTCACAGACTCTTAGATTTACCTCAGAGTTATTTGGACTATTTACCCCAGTGCCTACTTAATGACTTTTCATGTGTGACTTGACATGTAAAAGGTTGACCTTCTTGTTGGTGTCTCCAGAAAATTGTGGTTTTTGAGAAAACATGGCTTTAGCTTGTTAACTCTTTCCCAACACCTAGAACTGTGTTTGGCTTATAGTAAACATGCCATCAATATTTGCTGAAGGAAATAATGGTGAGAGAAAGTAGCTGAAGTGGCTATTGGGGAGGTCTGGCTATAGTTTAGAAGGAAAACCTGAGGAAGTTGGGTTGGCTAGTACACTTCTAGCTATTAGCCATGTGTTATGTATTGGGTCATGTTGAATTCAAACTCCCTAGCATCTCAGAATGTGCTTCTCTTCAGCATCTTTTATTGTTATTTCTACTATCCATTTTGGTAATGTGGTTTATAAAAGTTTCCATATTATTGCTTTATATTTGAAATGCAGTTTCTGCATACCTACCACCGGAGTGTGTAACTTTGTACCCCTGCCCCAAAATTCCCCACAATTTCTGTACCTCAGCACTTTGTCATCTGATTGCTGTTTTGTTGGTACTATTTCAGAGCTCACTTCCTCTGGGAATTGTTTTGTCCCTTTTTTTTTCTTCTCTAGAGCGATAGCACAGTGGAAGGGCGTTTGCCTTGCACGCAGCCAACACGGCCAACCCGAGTTCGATTCCTCCGCCCCTCTCGGAGAGCCCGGCAAGCTACTGAGAGTATCTTGCCCACATGGCAGAGCCTGGCAAGCCATCCGTGATGTATTCGATATGCCAAACACAGTAACAACAAAATCTCCAATGGAGACGTTACTGGGCCCGCTCGAGCAAATCGATGAACAATGGGAGGGCCTTTACCTTTACCTTTACCTATAGTTCACATATGAGTTAGATCATTCGGTATTTGTCTTTGTCCTTTGGACTTACTTCACTTAGCATGATATCCTCCTCCAACTCCATCCAGGTTTCAGTGAACTGCCTGATCTCATCCTTTCTTACAGTTGAATCATAACAACCAAGAGCCCAACGTCACAGGATAATGCAATTGTAGAATACATACAGTGGAATATTACTCAGTTGTGGAGCTATAATCTTTATAAAGCAATGAGGTTGTAATGAGGTCCATGGGCTGGAGAAATAGTACAGAGGTTAAGGTGTGTGTCTTACATATAGCTGACTCCGATTTAATTTCTGGTAGCACTTGGTGTCCTAAAATTTCTAGGGTGGCTCTGGTAGTTCCTGACACTGTAGGATCTGAGCAGTACTGCATTCTGAGCAGTGGTTGAAACCCTCCAGCCCACAAGATAAAATAGAAATAAGAAGAAACTTATTCACTGCTGGTGGAATATTGTCTTGTTTAGCTTCTATGAAAAACAGTATAACAATATCTCAAAAAAGTCAGAATAAAATTCCCATATAATTCAACAATTCTACTTGTAATTCACTCCCAAGACAAATCCCCCATTAATTCAAAAGACACATGCAGGGGACTGGAGTGATAGCACAGCGGGTAGGGCATTTGCCTTGCACGTGGCTGACCTGGGTTCGATTCCCAGCATCCCATATGGTCCCCTGAGCACTGCAAGGGGTAATTTCTGAGTGCAGAGCCAGGAGTAACCCCTGTGTATCATTGGGTGTGACCCAAAAACCAAAAAAAAAAAAAAACAGACACATGCATACTTTTGATCATTGCAGCATTTAGTGCAATAACTAGGATATGGTATCAACTCAGATGTCCAATGATAGTTGACTGGGTAATGAAGTTGAGGTATATATCCATAATGGAATAATATGTAGCAATTCACTGCATGATGAAATCATGCAATTTGATGGAATGATGAAATTATGCGATTCACCGAAAGTTGGATAGGGACTGGAGAGTATCATGTTAAGTGAAGTAAGTCAGAAGAGGAAGAACGATATCAGGTGCTTTCACTATCTGTGGTGTAAAGAATAACATTACAAAGAAATGGAGAGTATCAAAGGAGGGTAAACCCTTAGACCATAGATACAGAAATGAAAAAGCCACGGAAAGAGAGAAATGGCATTTGCCATGCTTATGGCCACTTTAGCTGCAATCCTGGCTCAATCCCTGACACCACATAAGGTCCCCTGAGCTTCTACAGGACTGATCTCTGAGCACAAAACCGGGAGTAAGCCCTGAGAATCACTGTGTGTGTGGCCACAAAACTGATAAAACAAGACAAAACAAAAATAAATAAATAGAGTGGGAGTTAAAAAATCTGCCTGTTAAGGAGGCAGGCTTGGAGTGGGAGAGAACCTTGGGAATTGGTGGAGCGAAGCTGACACTGATGGTGGGATTGGAGTGAGAACATTGTATACCTTAAACCCTATTATTGATAATTTATAAATCATGGTGTCTAAATAAGATTTTTAAAAATGAGGTCCATCAATAGAGTAAATCCTAAACTGCTAGGATGCTAGGACTAGTATCCTTATTATGAAGAGAAATTTGGAGATGAACACACAGAATGCACAGTAAAGATGAAGGCAGAGGCTGGGAGATGCTACCCTAAGTCATTGAATGACAATGGGGCCTAGCAAATCCCCTGATGTAGGCTGGAGGCCTGGAGCAGCTTCTCTCTCCTACCACTTACTTAGAGGATCCAGTCCTGTGGACACCCTGATCTAGTGGTGCCCAGGATTGTTTTCCAACCTGTGAGATAATACATTTCTGTTGTAAGCAACTCAATTTATGTGTGTTGTTAAGGCAATCCTAGCAAAATACTATCTCACACGGACTATTTAATTTTGACTCACGGTTTTCCCGTTGTTCATCGATTTGCTCAAGCTGGCCCAGTAACGTCTCCATCATGAGTCTTGTTATTACTGTGTATGGCATATCGAATACATCACGGGTAGCTTGTCAGGCTCTGCCGTGCGGGCGAGATACTCTCAGTAGCTTGCTGGGCTATCCGAGAGGGGTGGAGGAATCGAACTTGGGTTGGCCATGTTGGCTGCTTGTAAGGCAAACGCCCTACCACTGTGCTATCGGTCCAGCCCTAATTTTGATTAATCAGATAAAAATATTAGTTCCTAAGGTAAGGACAAATCCTGGATGATCTCACTCATCTGTGGTACACAGAGAGATAAAACAAGGGAATGAGCAGTATGGAATTATGGCAAACCCTTGGCCTTGGATTAAAAACTCAGATTACTAAATAATGGAAGAATGGGGAAGAGGAGAAAATACCTAAATTAGAGGTGACATAGAGCCATTGGTGGAGGATTCTGGGCATTTGGTGGTGGTGAGGTACAGTAACTGTATACAGCCATAACATAAATGTTAACCCAACTGTAACTAGGTTACCTAAACTATAAT
This sequence comes from Sorex fumeus, assembly GCF_029834395.1. Classification (NCBI taxonomy): domain Eukaryota; kingdom Metazoa; phylum Chordata; class Mammalia; order Eulipotyphla; family Soricidae; genus Sorex; species Sorex fumeus. Next base: position 10,806,883 of record NW_026606186.1, read on the forward strand.
AAAGAAATAAACAATAAAGTTAATTTCTCAATAGTTACTAGCCACTATTAAAGAAGTTAAATAGCTACACATGGCTATAAGGGCCAGTAGATACTGTGGTATAATGCAGACAGAAAACAGTTCCATCATCACAGGGATTTCTCTTGGTTAGTATTGGGCTGGAGATTTTTCTGAATCTTGACCGAATATTAGATTATCCAAGGAGGTTAGTCAGAAAACAACCAGAATTTAATTATTAAATGACTGAAGATTAACATGAAGTTATAAAAAATGATACATAGATGGTTAGAGGTTTACTGCAGTAGTTAGGGTGCAGTCAACCTGGGTCCAGCCTCTGGCACTACATATGGTTCCCTGAAGACTGCCAGGAATGGTCCCTGAGTACAGAGCCAGGAGTAAGCTCTGAGAACTTCTGGGTATGTTAAGATAAAGAAAGAGAGAGACAGTGAGAGAGAGAGAGAAAGATAGAGGAAGACAGGAAGAAAGGAAGGAAGGAAGGAAGGAAGGAAGGAAGGAAGGAAGGAAGGAAGGAAATAAGAGAAGATGGAAGAAAGAAATGAAGGCACGAAGGAAGGAAGGAAGAAATTCTGAGATCTTGTATATTTCTTACTAACTTTCTCCAATAGTACTATGTCATACCAGGATATTGACATTCATACAGTCAGAGAGAGTGGAGATATAGCACAGTGGGTAGGGCATTTGCTTTGCATGCGGCCGACCCAGGGTTCGATTTCTCCGTCCCTCTCAGAGAGCATGGCAAGCTACTAATAGCATCCTGCCTGCAGGGCAGAGCCTGGCAAGCTCCCTGTGACATATTTGATATGCCAAAAACAAGTCTCACAACGGAGATGTTACTGGTGCTGCTCGAGCAAATAGATGAACAATGGGAGGACTGTGCTACAGTGGTATGGTCAGAGAAGAATAGCTCTTCATCACCAGGATCTTACCTGTTTCACCCTTCTTAGCTATTCTCAATTTTGTTTGGCTGAATGGTGAAGAAAGACATATTACATAGCACAAAAATGACCAGAGGGCAATAGAACTTTCTAGATTTTGTGATCTTTGTTTCTAGAAAACAAAGCCAAGAATAGGACACATAAAGCAATTTCCTTCTCTGAGACGTGTGAACTGATTCAGACCAAGAAAAATATTGTCTCTGCTCGCCAGGAGAAATCCACAAGCAGGGAGAGAATTCCATTTTATAAAGGGGATTTAAGTATTGAATTCACAGCCTCCTTGCACACTTGGGAGAGTTTATTGGTTTGGAACTATAGATGAAAAAAATCTTGTAACATGTGATATCAATCACTTTTTACTTGAAGGAGTTTTTGATCAGTTGGCAGGAAGGGAAAGCATTGGGTTATAGGAATTTTCCCCTTTCTTGGAAGGTGTCTTGAGTGGGAGGTGCTAAGTGTGGGGATCCCCTCCCCGTCTGCCCCTGGAAATTTCTCTTCTATGATTGCACTTCCCAGGTTGGGAGGGGGACAAAAGCAGAGAAATGGGCTGTGAATGCCATTTATATTCATTAACACCCTAAAGATGAAAAATACCTTTCCATTATCCCTGGGATAATTCAAGCTCATTGCATAGGAAAATGTTATATATCTCTGTCACAGCAATCTCAGGGGTAAGAGATTGGGACATACAGCACAAAGAAACTCAGCATGGTCCTGTAGAAACTTCCCAGGTCCCCCAGTGTGCTGAGTTTCAGAACTAATGTGAAGGCATCTAGAGACTTGTCTTTCCACACGAGCTCCAAAGGAGGGGTCAGGTACGCAAGATTAGTTGGGAGATGCCCCAAAACTTCTTGAAACACAGACTTCAGACTCCTGAAAAAGAGTGTGTGTGTGTGTGTGTGGTGTAAATAAAATCAAAACCAAAATAAGCACTGATTTTTTATTCTGTGCTGAGAAATACCAGCTTCCATTTCGCTCTGTATTTATTATTTTAAAAATTGTTCCTATCATCTAAGACTTCCATTTATTTATTTATTTATTTATTTATTTATTTATTTATTTTTTCTTGACCTACCATAGCACTGTGGTGCTGTCCTCCCATTGTTCATCGATTTGTTCGAGTGGGCCCAGAAACGTCTCCATTGTGAGACTTGTTGTTACTGTGTTTGGCGTATTGAATACGCCATGGGTTTCTTGCCAGGCTCTGCCATGCGGGCGAGATACTCTCGGTAGCTTGCCGGGCTCTCCAAGAGGGGCGGAGGAATCGAACCAGGCTCAGCCGAGCCAGCTGCATGCAAGGCAAATGCCCTACCTCTGTGCTATTGCTCCAGCTAATTTATGTAAACTTTGGATTACATGATGCCCGGTGTTCTTTGAACATTTTGCTGTATTTTTCTTCTTTTTATTTATAATTATTTGGTATACTATTTTACTTCTTGTGTCGTTCTTCCCTTGCTAGAGTGTAAGCTTCATGAAGCAGATAATTTTCTTTTTCCTGTATTTCCAGCACCAAAAATGTTTGGCTCACATAAAAACAGTGACTTTCACACAACAGACACTTAATAAATATTTAATATTGAATAAACTGCTTTTTTCCAGGCGGGGGGCGGACACAGAATTTCTCAGGACTTACTCCTGGCTCTGCATGCAGGGATTACTCCTGGTGGGCCCAGAGGGTTGGTATGTGGTGTTAGGGACTGAATGAATCCAGGTCAATTGCATGCAAGGAAGGTGCCCTACCTGTTGTACTCTCTTTCCAGCCTCTAAATAAAAGTTCTTATTTATCATCACCCATGGGGACTGATTTGCTTTGATTTTCCTGGAGTGTTCTTGTTTTAATACTCAATGTTCTGTTCTGGGCGAACTTGAAAAATTGAATAGTACTATGACTTACATGTGATATATTATCCATGTCTTATGCAAGACAGCGTGGCTCACAGATTTAGTGATTTGTCCAAAGTGACTCCATCAGGAAGTAATGGAACTAAGGCTCAAAGTTCAGGATCTCCTCCAGCTGGGCAAAATAGGGCAAAGGGTAGCTCAGATAGAGAAGGGAGCACCAAATAAAGGGTGTTTGGAGGATCCTCCCAGGATGGGAGATGCATGTGGAAAGTAGACTATGGACCGAACATGATTGCCACTCAATGCCTCTTTTGCAGACCACAACACCCCAAAGGAGAGAGAAAACAAAATGGAATGCCCTGCTACAGAGGCAGGGTGGGATGGGGGGATGGGGGTGGGAGGGGTACTGGGATCCATGGTAGTGGGAAATGGGCACTGGTGGAGGGATGGTATTTGATCATTGTATAACTGAAACCCAAGCACAAAAATTTGTAAATCTACAACTGTACCTCATGGTGTTTCACTAATAAAAATATAAAAAAAATTTAAAAAATAAAAAAAATTATTTGAAAAAAAAAGTTCAGGCTCTCCTAAGCCTTATATACCAGTGCCCAGGAGGAGAGGAATGCTCTGTGTATCTCTTAAGCTGAGGAAACTGGAGAGTTCAAGGATATTAGAGTTTGTTGTAGTTTCCTGCAGCTGCCTAGTATTAGGTAACAAATGATTGAATAGTTTAAAGCAACTGAAGTTATTCTGTTTTAAACCCTCTATGGTCAGACATCTGAAATCAAAGTGTTGGTAGTACGATTGTCTCTTGGCTTCCAAGGAGAATCCACGTTCCTCTCTTCCAGTCTTGCTGGCGTCTGGCATTCGTAGGCTTGTGACAATGCCTCCAATTTCCAACTCTTCACTTCCTGTGCCCTCCCTCTTCCATCTTTTACAAGGACCAATTCCATTAAATGTAGTCTAGCATATGCTAAGTCCAGGATGAGCTCATTTGAACTCTTTAATGACATCTGCTAAAAACCTTTGTGAGAATAAAGTCACATTCACAAATTCCAGTGGATCTTTTCTTTATAAAGGTCACCATTCAATTAATCACAGCGCTGACATCTTGGGCTTGAATCCTAGAGTCACTTGCTCAGATGCAGATTTACTGAAACCCTCCTGAGCCTTATTTGTATTAGTGAGGAAGGGGGAGTAAAAAAAAGAGCTTTTTATCCTTCTATGATTGGTTACTTCAGAATACTGTGATTTGGTGAATGGAAATTCCCAGTCCTAAGAAGCACATGATGATGCTTCACAATTAGTTTTCTATTATTTTAATGTGGGGGTTCCCAAAAAGTGCATGGAAGGCCCTGGGAGCACTCTCAGCCAACTGGGACAGACTGTTGAAGGCACTGAGGACGTGATTTGGCCCTGTGAGGGTAGGGATTATCAAGGTCACTCTAGTAGGGCTCACCAGTGCTCTACTACCAGTACTCAACACCAACCAGTGCTCAGTTACTTCCCAGGCCTTCCCAGTGATACTCAGGCACTTTCCAGTGATACTGGGTGATATACACAAAACCCTGGTGCCAGGATCAAACCAGGGTTTTGTGCATGCAAGGCTTGTGCCTTAACCCCTGTACTAGTTCTTTGGCTGTGCTTTATTTTTCTCACTAAAATAAAGCTTGATGAAATGCACATGATTCTCAGGTAAAGCATTCTCACAAAATATTCTTTGATATGGCGGAAGGAAACTCCAAGGTAGTGCTCAAAGATACTGGGGGCCTTGCAGGTAATTCTGGACCCACCAGGCTCTCTATGCAATGAAAGGTCCTGATGGTGGCTCTGTTGTGCCAGAAATTACCCAGGCCATACTGGAAGTGCTTGGGGTACTCCAGGACTGCACCCAGCGATACCTTGGGAGCCATGGGTCTGGGGTTTAAATCAGGGTTGTTGTTTAAACATACACAATAAGCGCCTTAACCCCTGCACTATCTTTCTGGCCCAATTATAATAATATTTACTGAGGATCACTGTGGGTCCAACTAGGTGCCATGTAATCAGGGTAGATGGTGGTGTAGTGGTGGTAGAAACAGAAATGAAAACTTCTGCCTCAGTCAGGTTCAGACCAGTACTAAGGGAATGACATGTTCATGCACATTGGCATGCTATCATCACATTTGTCTAATTGCACATTATGACCAGATAGTGTCAAATGAGAAGGCCCAGATGTAGCAGTGAAGTGGACAGAGTGAACTGTGTTTGAAACTAACTTCGCCATCATCTGACTCTTGGGCTATAGGAAAACTACCCAAGGGAATCTTAGACTTACCTCCTCATCTATAAAATGGGTATCATCAAGGCCACCACTTCACAGGGGCATGTTAGTATTTAACAAGTGTTGAGCGCCTAGAAGGTAAGAAGTCCTACATGTGTTCTCAGTTATTAACACACCCAGAAAGGTTACCAATTTGCTCCTACTTCACGTTTTTGTAATCCATATTTATGATCCATATTTATGTTTATGGATCCATATTTATGCACAAGATCATGATGTAAAATATCTTTCTAACTGCTTTGTATTTCTCTGGCACCCCATTTAGACTTCTTAGTGGCCCACATAGGGGGTCTCATCTACTGTTTTCCATCACCCTCCTCCTGACTCAGTACTGCTGTGAGCAACAGCCCAGAGCGTGGGGCATGGGGCAGAGGCTCATGGTGGAATGTTGTGTAGCAGCAGCTAGGGGGTAGACAATTGTGTTTACACCCTGGTGTTTTGCATTGAAGACCAGCATGTTTCAGATTTGTGCCTCTATTCTGTAAGTCATTATAAAGTGAGACTTATCAGCTCCTTCTCATCTGCCTTCTCTTCCTCTCCTTCTCCTCCTCTTTTCTCTTCCTCTTTCTCTTTTCCTCCCCCTTTCCATCCTCCTTCTTTCCCTCCCTCTCCATACCCCACCCCAAACACCCTCACAGGTCCCATTCTGGACAGATGTTCCTTGGCTCCCCAGGGCTGGTGAGTCAGGCTGCAAAGCGGCTTTCTCATTCCAGGCTTGTCTGTTGATGGCTGGTGCATATGCCTTTCCCCCCTGAGCCTCCCGTTGTTGTCATTTTTCCTTTTCCCTTCCAGTAAAAAAAGCGAATCTCATTTCCTGTATATTTTACTAACATTTTATTTCCAGGGTTGGGTCCTCTCAAATCACCACTGGCTCTGGGGACCTCAAAGAGACTCTCAGGCTGACTCAGGGGACACATCAATGCCAGGCCAGGGAATTGCTTTAATATCTGTGCTGATTGCCACAAATGAATAATCAGGAGGCATCTTGAGCTGGCTGAAGCCTGGAAGAGGAGAATAGGGAGGGATACAGCATGGTCAGTGTGTAGGATCTGCTCTGTCCCAAGCTGGTCTGGAAAGATCTCTGTAGTCTGGCAAAAGCCAACACCAAGCAGCCCCTTCAGCAAATTGTGGGCAAATTGATTGTAGGAATCAGAGCCACAGTCATTAATTCTTTCATTCCAGGGAATATTAGACACCGTTGAGATTGGTCACTAAGGTGTGTTGTTTCCTTACCAGTTCAGAGCTTAGGCTGTCCATTTAACTCACAGTCAGTTTTGGAGTACCCACAACATGACAGGGTTTTTGGAGTAGTTTAAAATATCCCCCATCACTTTCAATAATAAGTTACAGAATCCTAACAAATAACAAACAATATTGAGGCTCAGCAAGGTTAATTAACTTACCTAAGGCCACACAGCTACCAAGACTCAGAATAGGAACTTGAATTCAATGCATTTGACCTGAGAATCATTTGCATTTGACCCTGGTTCATCAGGGTGGGTGTTCTCTGGGAGCTAATTGGGAACACAGAACACAGGTTTCTTTTTAGACCTCTGATTTGAAGTCTGCATCTTAATAGATCCCCACTGATGTATGGGCACTTGGAAGTTTAAGCAGAATGAATCTGAAGAATTTTCATCCCCTAATGGTGTCTCATAGCATTTGGCTGTTACTAAATAAACGGATGAACTAATTAACTAATGAACAAATAGACCTACTCCAAGTTGAATTCCAGGGTCAAAGAGTAATCTTCAGTGAGTCATTCAATTTTCACAATAGCATCAATGAGCTTCTACCATTAGTGGGAGAGAAATGTGACTTCTGTCCCTCAGGGGTGCAAAGACCAGTGAGTAAATGTATTTCATCTCCCCATTTTGTTTCTCTCCCATAGTCATTGGACACGAGGGGCTGGGGGCAGGAGAGAGCTCATGTGAGAGGGGTTTTTTTTCCAGGAGGTGGTAACACCTCATTGATCAACTTGCTCCTGTGCCAGGCAATTTGCTGACTGGGGTCTTCATATGCAGTGACCTTGTTTTCACCTCATAAATCAGGGAGAGAAGAACTGAGCTACAGATTCCTTTCTTTTTTCCTATCTGAACTTAATTTTTGTTCTGACTTTCCAGATTGTTAAATGGCAGAAACTTAACTACAATCTATTTGGCTCTTACGTTGCCCTCAGATGAGGTCTTAAGAACCTGAATCCTTGGGGCTGGATTGATAGTACAGCAGGTAGGGCGTTCACCTTGCACATGGCCGACCTGGGTTCGATTCCCAGCTTCCCTTATGGTCCCCTGAGCACTGCCAGGAGTAGTTCCTGAGTGCAGAGCCAAGAGTAACCACTGTGCATCATTGGGTGTGACCCAAAAAGAAAAAAAAAAAAGAACCTGAAGCCTTATAGAGTTTTAAAGCTCCATGGGACTGGGAAAGGGTCTGGGCATCTGGTCCCAGACATGCCATTATACATCTGTGCTACTGACTGCAAGATCATTTTGGTTCCTAGCCCTGGTCCCTTTGGGTTCTCTTTCATCCTGAAAAAAAATGTTTTCTTCTGATACTCTTGTTAATTATGCCCGCATTGCTCTGGTCATTGAATTTTCTTGTAATTCCAGAACCACCCTGACAGCAAAGATGCTGGAAACAGAGCATGACCTTTGGCTAGGACCTGAAATTTAGCTGCTTAGGCAGAGAGGCATTCTGAGTTGGTGTTGAGGGCACTTTGCAGTCAGATCTCTGATCATATCTGGAACTTTCATTATCCTTCTCCTCTGCCACACACAAGAGACAAGGACTATAGGTGAGAATGGAACTTCTTTGTCATAAAAATCTCCAAATCTACTAATTTAGGGTTTTCTCAGAAGTGTTTTCTTCTGCTTGGGGGACGGGAAGATAACCGTTTTCACCAAATCAATATTTATGTCCTATATCCCTTAGGATCAAGGCTCTTAAGCCTTTGCTCTGATGTCCTAGCCTTGAGGCAGTGAATGCTGGGGACAAGGCACATTTTGTCTTGAGTGGGAGGGCTGATCACATGGGGAATCAGAGAAATCCTTGGATTATAGAGTATTATCTCATTTAATCCTGCTGGTCTGCAAGTGAATTAACATTAGCTACTTTTAGCTACTGATATTACTGTCCTTGGAGAGATAGGAAAATGGTGCCTAAAAGGACAAAAGATTTGCCCAGGAACACAAACCCTGGAGGACTTAAATCATAGGACTTAAATTTAAGACTTTGACCCTGGAAATGTAAATTAAGACCGTAATGAGATACTGCTTCATACCTATGAGAATAGCTTATATCCAAAGTAAGAAACCTGTAGAGAATGTGGAGAAAAAGAAACTTTCATGCACTGTTGGTGGGAAAGCAAATCAATGCAACAATTTGGGAAAATGGTATGGTGCAATTTCAAGATAAAGTTAAAGATAGAGCTATCACATGATCTTGCATTGTCACTTTTGGATATCCATGTGAAGTATAAGAAAACATTAACACAAAAAGTTATGTGCACCAATGTTTATTACCATCTTATCAGTAATAACTAAACTATGTAAGTGTTCATTAATTGATGACTGGATAAACAATATGTGATAGTTTATACCAGGGAATACTATTCAGCCATGAAAGATGAAATTTGGTAGTTTGCAGGAAACTGAAAGGAACTAAAAGGGGTTATATTGAGTAAGATAAGTCAGAAGGGAAAAAGACAAGCATTTAATGATTTGGCTTGTGCATAGCATAAAAATATATAATTAATGGACAAAAGGTGAAACATTGATTTTTTTAAAAAAAAACTAATGTTGCATGAGAAGAGAATGGGGAGAGAAAATAAGGTAAAGGAAATTTTTTTTAAAAAAAGGAGATGAATTATATAAATATAAAAGAACAAATTAAAGAAACCAAACCACTACTTCTCTATAAATTAACAAAATAGACTTTGGGACTGGAAAGATACTATAAGAGGTCACTGTCACAGTCACTGTCCTCCTATTGTTCATTGATTTGCTCGAGCGGCCCAGTAACATCTCCATCGTGAGACTTACTGTGTTTGGCATATTGAATTCATCATGGGTAGCTTGCCAGGCTTTGCCGTGGGGGCCAGATACTCTTGGTAGCTTGCTGGGCTCTCCAAGAGGGGCGGAGGAATCGAACCCGGCTTGCTCGGGTGGGCTGCGTGCAAGGCAAACGCCCTACTGCTATGCTATTGCTCCAGACCTATAAGAGGTAAGATAATAAATAAAAGAAACAATATAAACCCTGGTCTCCACCAGGGTTTAGTCTTGGCACTACATATAGACTTCTGAGCACCACCAGAGAACTCTCCTAAGCATAGAACCAGAATAGTGCTCAAATGCCAGTCATTATCCCCCAAACTCAAATAGCCTTGTAGTCAGGAATATGAATCAGTTTGAATCACAGTTCAGCCATTATCTGACAAAAATCTAAACTTTCTTACTTAGTATTTATTAATACTTAAAATGGAGACAATAGGACCTGAGAGATAGTACAAGGGGTATGGTACTTGTCTCAAACATGGTCAACCTCGGTACAATCCTGAGTACTACTAATTGCCACCAAGGTAAAGGTAAAGGTAAAGGCTCTCCCGTTGATCGTCGATTTGCTCGAGCGGGCCCAGTAACGTCTCCATTGGAGACCTTGTTGTTACTGTGCCTGGCATATCGAATACTCTCGGTAGCTTGCTGGGCTCTCCGAGAGGGGCGGAGGAATCAAACTCGGGTCGGCCATGTTGGCCGCTTTTAAGGTGAACGCCCTACCCGCTGTGCTATCGCTCCAGCCCTTTGCCACCAAAGCCAGCGCTTTGTCACCAAAACAAAACAAAAAAAAGGAGATAACAATGGTGGTGCTACTTTATGGAGGTGATCCATAGAGAATGTTTCTAGAAACTTCTCATACATCATAATTATTCAGTAAAGTTAAGTTGATATTATTGTTATATTATCAGCCATTGATAATATATTTTTATTTTCAGCCATTGTTACTGTTGTATTTTTTTCATTATGTATTGTCTTCTAACCTCATCGAATTTAGCAATATTTGAAGCTCTAAAGTTGTAGAGTAACAAGATGCCTGAAATATTAAATAGGGACTTTGAAAATAATTCCATCCACCCTCCATAACCTACAGTTGTAAAAATTGTGAAGAGAAGAGAAATGACACAAGAACTTAGTCACTACTAACACTAAGCAGTGTCACTAAAGAAGACAAAACTGATTTGGCTGAAGGATAAAGAAAAATTTGCAAAGGTTGAGTAAGACATACCTGGGGCAATTAGTGGAGACATTTAGCAGCTTATCAGGCATGAAGACTTCAGCTTGGAAAGAGAGGTGCATATGAACATGAAAAAAAATGTTCCTGGCTTGTGGATGGCCAATTGCCACAGGTATATTTGGAATTACCTGTAGAGGTATGAGAACTAGTAAGAAAAGAAGATTGATAAGGACTTGATGTTTACCAAAAATGTAAGGTGAAAGCAGGGATGTTAGGCATTGAAAAGTCCCAGAAGGAAAAAAATGGGGATACCACCAGCAGATGAAAGAGGTTAATGAAAGAAAACCCAGATTTCTGTTGCAAGAGGAATGAGCTTTGGAGAAACCAGATGGAAGAGAGAAGGGGTGGGAAGGAGGATATCAGGGAATAGAGTGTGATTAGGTCCAGGTAGGGGGCTTGGAAAGTGTCTCTGCCGATGATCAATTTGGTTGAGGGTTAATGACAGCCAAGCTGTCTATTGAGGCTCATAATGAAGATTTATTTTATTGAACATGTTTAGTGTTTAGAATTATAATTATTTGATCCATTTTTAAAGAGAAAAAATAGAGCTCTCCTCTCTCTCTCTCTCTCTCTCTCTGTGGTGTGTGTGTGTGTGTGTGTGTGTGTGTGTGTGTGTGTGTGTGTGTGTGTGTGTACATTTTCTCTGTTTTATGCCATCAAATAAAAAATGAAGTAAGGGTCACTTTCCCTCAGTAAGACTTGGCAATGTACCCATAAATGCAGTTGTTTTCTGGGTAGCTCAACTCTATGAACTAGAAAAGGTCTTATGAGGCAAATCATTTAGCTCCTCATACAGGCAAGGATTTCTATCAACATTCTGGGCATGCAAGCCCCAGAATCTTCCTTGCATGTCTAGTAGGCTAATTGTTTCTTCATATATTCTTATATGGTTTAGAAATTGAGATTCTTATCTAGTACTTCCTTACATTGACCCCTCCCCATTTCAAACTTCCTAACAGTTAACCTAGATTTGTCTCCTGGGGATAAACTGAGTCATCCAATTAATACTTCCAAACTTTTTTTCTTATTTGAAAACATCTTTCCCATTGCCCCTTTGGACTTATGTTGTCTTAGTTAAACATTTTTGTTCTGCCTTCTTTGGATCTTTTCTTTGTTCCCTCTGTGGCACATAAGGACGGACACACACACACACACACACACACACACACACACCCCAGTGTCCTGATGCCTGCCTACCTTCTGTAACCTGAGCCTTGAGTCAATTCAGCTCCTCTGCATATTCCTTTGATTCTTCTTCCATCTTTGAACCTATTCTCTTGCTTCCAATCTTGGATTTTATTTAGCCAATTCCAAGTTTGAACTCTGACTGCCTTGCATCCTACACTTTGGAAGATTCATATGAAAAAGGAAAATAATTATACTAACTTCATAGAATTGTTGTAATGAGTAGATGGAGCAGTGTATAAAAATGCATCTGGTAAGGATTTAAACAAGCCAACTATTGCTGACTTACTTATTTTAATTCATCAGGAACTTAGGTCTGCTTATAATGTATCAAACAGCTAGTCTAAATATTTTGGAAACACAAATTAATTTAATTTTTATGACTTCATAAGGTATGAATATTATTATCCCCTCTCTACAGATGAGCAAACTGAGAAGTAAAACATTTTGCTAACATGTGTTACTTAGAGTATCAGTTAATCTTTCTACATCAAAAAGAAACACAAAACCTCAATGACTTTGGCTAAGTTCAGCTGATCAAAGTACCAATTTGGTTGGTCTCAGCTGGGGCCATTCACATGTCTTTGTTTTAACGAGGACCTGTGTTATGGGTTGGGATTGGCTGGAGGATCTTAACTCTGACCATATGTCTCTTCCTTTTTCTGGGACTAGTTCCAGAGAACATCCTTCTAATGGGAGAATCAGAAGCACAAGAGGAAATAAGCCTTTACTTACGACACCTGCAAATGTCCTGTGCGGACTTCTAGATGATCTCCATTGGTTTCACCTCCTGGCATTCAAAGTTTTGAAGAATCCTCTCCTGTAGGCTGGGAAGGACTCATGACTTGCTTCCCACAGTTGAGACAATCAAGTTGATGTACTTTCATGATTAGGTGATGAAAGATTGTGACTTCTGTCTTGGTAGCAGATTCTATTGTCTTCTTGACTTATAGTTCTTGGTGCAGTGCACCATATGGTAACAAATTGAGGGTAGGTTCCTCTGTCGATTAGTCTACATGGAACTGAATGAATCCAGCCAATATACTGCGTGAGATTGGAAGTAGATCCTTCCCTCACTCAGCCCTGAGATGATTTCCAGCCAACAAATAACCTTAATTGTAGTCTGTGAAAAGTTCTGAAGCAGAGGTTTCAGCTAGAGATTTCGGACCCACTAATGCTGGGAGACAATCAACGTATTAAGCCTCTAAGTTTAATCAGTTGTTTATGCAGCAGTAGATAATACATGTCCCTGAGACTAAAGCAAGTCATGTAGCCAGGTTTGGGTTGGGGGATTGATTATGCTGCTCTTGCAGTGAGAAAAAAATTGCGAAGTTACAAGGTAAAGGACGTGGGTATAGTAAGGGGTAGGAGGTTTAGGATCAACAATGAAGCCAAGCAAAACCCTTATTACTTGCCAGGATATAAGGATAAAATAGGTGCAGAGCTAAACAGGTCCAAGACCCTCTGTGTGTGTGAAGGGGAGAGGGTATGGGTAAATACCATGAGCAAGTGGAAAATTCAGAGGAACTTAATCAGTTTGAGTAAATTTTACTTAATAGGGACTTTGGCGTTTTCTAAAAACGTCAGCAACTTTACCTGGTAATTGACAAAGAGTGTCTATGAGCACCCAAGGCTTTCTCTGGAGTGGACAAAGCCCAGGTGTCCTGGAATTGCAGCTTCAGTGGTCTCAGCCTCTGCCAATTCTGAGCGGAGACCCTGTGGATGACAGAAATCATCTGTCCTATGAACAGGTCTTGGCCACCACGGAAACTAAAGCCTCATCTATGACTGATGGCAATCAAGAGAACAGGAGGTCATTTGGCTGGAAAGGCAACTTGGAGAGAAGTGGCAGACATTCAGAGTGAAATCTGGTGTTGTCAGGGGAAGCATTCCACATACACCCTTTCCCGAGTTTATGTCGGGTACCAGGCACCATTTCTTTAGGACATCACACCATTTCTTTATGGCATGAGCCATCATTGTCTTCATTTGCATGAGAAAAATGGAGGAACAGATATTGAAGCTGCTTGTCTGAAACATGATTGATTTGCATCCAGTTTACTTCCAGCTAAAGCCTATGTTTTTCCATGGATGCCCCCTTAATTCATCTATCTCTTCCTTTCTGTTTACCCAATTCTTAAAAGTTAAGAGCACTAATCCATTGAGTTAGAAAGAATGGTGCAGCTAATCCTGGATCTACCTGCTTCTGTCATGAGTCCCACAATTATGTATTTTGGTCAAAGTTGCCCCTGTCTCTGCTGGATCTAACTGAGGATATCAAGTCAGTTTTATCTGGGGTGTCAATCCCAGCTGGTATATGGTTGTCACCTGATGGAGGATATTAATGAAACTGCAAAGCTGGGTCTGGGCTCAGTCGCAAGGGGGATGCTGTCATGTGCTATGCTATGAGGTCTGCTGTGGGTATAGACTATGGGAATCAAATTTCTCCAAATTCTTTTGAGTGAAAAATGTGTGACTCTCTTCCTTGGTGTTTCTCCTTTTTCTTTGCGAGTTTTTATCAGGCAAAGCCAATCAAGAGGTCCCATCTGCCTCCTTTGAATGTTAAACCTATGTATGCAAATAGCAAGCTGGCTGGACAACTCATGGGTCTGCAGGGGAGTGAGACTACACAAAGACCCATATGCCGCTGCCCTGATGACACTGTTTTACCACCTTGTATAAATCCCATTTGTAGTGTGGGAGCATGGAGGGCCATGCTTAAACCTGCTAGCCTCTGAACCATCAAGGAAAGAGCTATAAAGATGCTTGCTAGGGTCTTTGGTTCCTGGATGCGTCCCAGAACATACATCTCCTCCTGGAATCGGTCTTGTTTCAAAATGTGGGCACTCAGTTGCTTGGGTTTTGCTTTGAGCTTCTAACCTATAATGCATTTTTGGGAGGTGACTATTCTGGTGCTGGGGAAACAGCATGCTGGAGATAAAAGTAGCTTTACAGTGGATTGATGTGTTCATCATTTTTAAATTGAATCACAATGAGATGCACAGTTACAAAGTTTTTCATGATTTGGCTTCAGTCATATAATGTTCCCACACCTGCCCCTTCATCAGTGTACACTTCTTACCAACAATGTCCCCTGCTTCCCTTCTGCACCTCCTCCCCACCCACTGTCTCAATGGCAGGCACTTTTTTTCCTCTCTCTCTTTCCCCCCTTTCTCATAATGGTTTGCAATACAGATACCAAAAGGTTATCATGTATATTCCTTTATCTATTTTCAATACTCAGTTTTTGTCCAGAGTGACCATTTCCAACTATTATTGTCATACTCTATTCTCTATCCTAACTGTTCTTCATTCTTTCTGAATATGTTCATTATTTCTGACTCTGTGATGTTGTGGTTATATCTGCAGCACTACTGACATTTTGTGACGATTGAGGTTGGAGGCCAGAAGGTCACCCACTTTCCCATTCTGTGACATGATGCACCATCACAAGCCCTTGTGAAAGGGTCACTGAGAATGCTCTCTTTTGTGGTATCAGCTGCAGTGCCACAGAGGGTGTCTGTTGTCATCTACCTCCTGCCACCCATTCCTCAAGTTGGCAAGAAAGGGCAGTGGTAAAGGAGTACATCTAGGAAAGCCAATGGCCATCCAGGATTTCCTGGGAGGAGAGATCAAGCCCAGAGCCTAGCCACTAAGCAGTTTGCTTAGAGACACACTTGGTTCCCCTGACCCTCTACCATTCATCTATGATATAGCTTCATTCCTCACCCCCCATTGCTTGATTATCCTAGTTTTGTCATCCAAGGTCAAGGGTTTGTCATTCTTATGCACTGTCTATTTCCTTGCTTTATCTCTCTCTAGACCACAGATAAGTGAGGCCATATGGTATCTGTCTTTCTTCCTCTGACTTATTTTTTTTTCTTTTTTTATTAGTGAAACACCATGAGGTACAGTTATAGGCTTACAAATTTTGTGCTTGGGTTTCAGTTATACAATGATCAAGTGCCCATCCCTCCACCTCTGACTTATTTTGAACATGAGACTTTTTTGTTCCTTCCAAACTGCAGGATTTCTATCTCTTCTTACAGCTGCATAGAATTCCGTGTGTGTGAGTGTGTGTGTGTGTGTGTGTGTGTGTGTGTATCTACACTTTCTTTACCT
The DNA here is from genome assembly GCF_029834395.1 of Sorex fumeus. NCBI lineage: Eukaryota > Metazoa > Chordata > Mammalia > Eulipotyphla > Soricidae > Sorex > Sorex fumeus. The sequence continues at coordinate 10,822,600 of NW_026606186.1, forward strand.
ATTCAACTGTCATTGAACGTTTGGGTTATCTCCATACCCTGGCTACTTTACTTAAAGCCTGCAATCAACATAGGTGTGCATATATCTTTTTGAATTCATGTTTTGTGTTTTAGGGTAAATAATATAAAAATGGAAACATTAACACAATTATAAACACGCTATCTACATGATTCTAACAATTAAAAAGTGAAGAAGCAAACAAAAAAATTTCACTCAGATGTTTCAAGAGAGATGATGCAACACAAAACGCTATTAGTGAATCAAAACTAACTTCCTGAAAACTGCCTGCCATAGAGGCAGGTTGGGGGTGAAGGTAGGGTGGGGGCATTTGCAGGAGAGAAACTGGGTGGTGGACATTGGTGCTGGGAAATGTGCACTGGCGAAAGGACAGATGGAGCATTGTATGAAACCCAATCATGAACAACTTTGTAACTGCATATTTAACTATGATTTAATAAAAAATTAAAACAGAACAAGTCAGTTTGAGACATAAAATAATGTGTGCCTTAGATAGAAAATTATTTGGGTCATTTTAAGGGCTTACCCTCCTGGAGTTCAGAGGATGAGGCATCTCAGGATTAGAAAAACTCTCCCTGGGGTCTCCCCAGTGTGAAATGAATCCCTTACCCACAGTTCTACTTTCCAGGGGAACCTGGGTCAAACAACTCCTTCTTTTAAAAACATGACGTTAATTTTCTAAATATTATGTCCAAGGTAAATCCTATTTATTATATGATATTGGGGAATAGTTGTAAGCCAAGAGAAGAAAACAAAAATCTTTCATCAGCTGTGACCAAGAGTGACTCCTTCATAATATTTTAGTGGTGGCATCTGGGTAGAGGTTGGCCCTGAAGAGAAGACTTGGAACCTGGTTATGAAGAGCTGCTCTGAGTGCTGGTCCTTTCTTCAGCAAGCTGGGGTGGAAGTGGAGACAAATTGTTCACCTCTTTTGAGTCTCACCTTCCTTATGGACAAACTAGAGATGATGGCATTTTGGGTGTGAAGATCTTAAGCATCTTACCCAGAAAGAGGTGGGTAAGTGTGAAGCCCCTATAATAATTGCTGATCCTGTCTTTGTTTTGCTGACCTGGAGCTCTTTCCCCTGGACTGGAATGGTCTCTTTTAGGGACAGGGTAACAGAAAAGAGAAAAATGGTTTCTGGAAGCAGAGAAACTTTTATCCAATCTTGGGAAGTTAAGAAACTCTTGGGGAAAAAAGTCTCAAAAGAATTTCAAGTGGAAAGTTGTAGGAGACATATACCCTAATTTTAGATTTACCAAAAATGTCAATAATTCAGAAATTTGAAGTCAATGGAAGCCTTTTGGCTTCAGGCTGATGTCTCTACAGTATCTCCCTCCCTCCCTCCCTCCCTCCCTCCCTCCCTCCCTCCCTCCCTCCCTCCCTCCATCCCTCTTTTCTTCCTTCCTTTCTTCCCTCCCTCTCTCCCTCCTTCCTTCCTTCCTTCCTTCCTTCCTTCCTTCCTTCCTTCCTTCCTTCCTTCCTTCCTTCCTTCCTTCTTGCTCAAGTCCTACTCGTGGCTTGTGATCAGGGGACCATATGTGCTGCGGGGACTGAACCTGGGTTAGTTGCATGGGAGGCAAATGATTAAACCCTGTACTTTCTCTCAAGCCTCCAGGTTTTTTTTTTGTTGTTGTTGTTGGTCAAATCATGACACAACACTGTCCCAATACAGATCGCCTTCACCATCTGGACAAAATCTTGTTCATGGAACTGTACATGATCAAAGTCTGAAGTGGGAGGTTCCAGACTGGATTGGGATAGAATTTACCATCCCGGTAGAGGTCAGAAAAATCTCAAGAAAAACTGCATGGAAGAAAGAGGGAATTTCTTATGAAAAGGACTAGAAAGAAAGAAATTGTCTTTCTAAGAGTTCTTTTAGGCAACTTATTGCTATTGTCAAATTACTGAGGTAAATAGGAAGGAAAATGACCCTTTTCCCTCTGTAACTGGTGGCCCTTTATATTGTAAATCAGCACGAGCCACTCTGCCATCAGCACAGATGAACATATCCTCCCTTCCTTACAGATGCTTTATGTCTGCACATATGTGTACATAGATTTGCACTGTCTTTTTAACTGGTTCATTCTTTTGTCACCCCATTGTCGATAACTCTGTGGCTGAACGTGACTTGCCTATCATTGAGCTCACTTGTTTGGTGGGCTCCTAGGGTCATGTTTCTAGTATTGCCATAAACTTGACCTCTTCATTCCTCCTACCTAGTGCCCCCTCCCCTGTTTTCCTCCAGCTTATATCATTATTGTGGAGAGTGGTCTTAAGCATGGCTGAGGCTGGTTCTGGAGGTCTTCAGCTGCTGGGGCACTGCTCAGGGCAGGGAGGGAAAGTCAACCCACCACCCCCTTTCAAAGGGGTCCCAGTGAGAATATCCAGGTGCAGGGGCAGGAGAATGCATTGTTCTCTTCCGGGAACTTGGTTGTATAATCTCTGGGTCTCACACATTAAGGAACTGGCAGAGGAACCCAGGTATATGGGACCCGGGGCTGAGATCTCCAAGGCTGCTTGGATTGGGACTGGGCCCCCTCCGACCAGATCCCCCATCTTCTAGTAGCTAGGTGTTACACCCACCAATTGCCTCCGGTGCTGTGTAATCCCATCAACGGCCAAGCCCCAGAGACTATAAAACCAAGCTCCCGGAGGTGTGCAGCCACATTTGCAGGCTACTGAGAGTATCCTGCCTGCAGGGAATAGTATGGCAAGCTCCCAATGGCGTATTTGATATTCCCAAACCCAGTAACAATAATGGGACTCATTCTCCTGACCCCGAAAGAGCCTCCAATATGGCACTTGCTAAAATCTCAGAGCTAGGACAAATGGAGACGTTACTGGTGCCTGCTTTAGGAAATCGATGAACAATTGTATGACTGTGACCATGACTGTGATATCATTGTTTTCCATACTTGGCATAAGGGTTGCTTGATGATGGCTGCATCTGTATTATTCAACATGCTCTTTTGCACTGAGCTTCTGTAGGGGGCTCTGGATAGGGAACAGCCTTTGCTCACTTACTGAGAGCAGGGAGGTTTCCTCCAAAGAGAGGACACTGAACACCACTGGAAGGGCCTTATCTAGCAATGAGTTTTTTGGTGCCAAGTCAGAGTCTTGGCTTGCGGAGACCAGTGATAGCAGATGTCTGGTTTCTAGAGTGCATAGGTACATGGGTGTTGCCTTTGTTTCTCAGCAAAATCATCATTATGGGGGTGACGACTGTAGCCATGCTTCTCTTTTGGAGATGTGCAGGTGCAACTGTATAAGCAAGAAGAAGGGCAGAGGAGAGAAGAAAAAAGTAGGAGGGAGAAGAAAAGATGTAATGGATTGGCTAGTGAATGAAGTGGGAGTGGGAATGTGGGACTTGAGAATGAGTGGAGACAGTGGGGGTGGGGGCCACCCTTCCATCTTCCTCTTCAACTCTGTTTTTTAGCATACACATAGTTATAATTTTCTCTGTAGCCCATTTCTAGCTCAGAGTAGGTACTCTTGAGAAATGTTTGCTGAATGGATAAATGAGTGAAAGAGGTTGATTTCTATACTGCATTATGGATTGATGCTTTGGATTCCTGATCAATTCTGACCATTTTTCCCCCTTCCCTTCACAGACTGAGCTCATGCACTTCCTGCCCTGCCAGCAAGGTCAGGAAAAGGGCATAACCTCTTGAACATGACAACCCAGGTTCAGACCTACACATTATAAGCATTGTCCCTGAGCAGGGGAGGAATAAACTCTTTTAGCCTCTGCATTTCTAATCTGTACAAGGGGCAGAGAGGTTGTGCAGGGTAATGGGGACAGTGACATGAGATAAGGGGAGTGGATACCTCTCAAGCATTGGCAAATACCCAAATCACCTGAAGATCATGTTAAAATGCAGGTTTTGTCTTAGTAGGTCCAGGGTGGGGCTGGAAGTTTGCATTCTTAACAAGTTCCTTACAGAGTTGCTAATGCTGGCCCATGTAATATACCTTGAGTTAATACTCTAAATATGTTTCCCTTCTTGTCCCTTTTGCTGGCCAATTGCAGTTTTCTTGAATGTTTCTGAATAAGTCTCCACTGAAGACACTAGGTTAGCCTCACCTGGCACCCTGCTTCCATCCCATTCCATGCACCTCTGCATGCCCCTGAGGCTGATTTATTCTTCCCCAGAAGAACAGGAGATTAAATAAGGTCTAATCCTAGGGAAAGAGGGATCTTGTGGTTTCAAGGAGATGTTTGAGAACAAGGGTTCCAGAATCCCAATCCCAAAAAGAAATAGAATTAAAATTAAATTCTCAAAAGAGAGTAGAAGTGATGGATAATTGAAAAGCTATACTCTATTTTACTGGCTGCCACATATATAGGGGAGTTCCAATTGGTGCTCAGGAGGCCCAAGGGCCTATCCCCATGATTCTCAGCCAAAGGTTTACCAATGTTCAATGTGAAAACCCAAGGGTGCCATGCTGCTCAGGCTCTGAGTGTTGAAGATTACATGAGCCACTTCTGTGGTTCTTGGAGAGCCTCTAGAGCACCACCCAGTAATGATCTGGGGACCATGTGGCACTGAGTATCAGACCAGGGTTAGCCCAAGCATCACCAGGAATACTGCACTGAGTACCACCAGGTGTGGCCTCTTGGGAAAAAAATGCAAAAATGTTGTTTCTGTGCATATATTCTAAAAGGTAAAGGTAAAGGCCCTCCCGTTGATCATCGATTTGCTCGAGCGGGCCCAGTAACGTCTCCATTGGAGACTTTGTTGTTACTGTGTCTGGCATATCCAATACTCTCGGTAGCTTGCCGGGCTCTCCGAGAGGGGCGGAGGAATCGAACTCGGGTCGGCCATGTTGGCCGTGTGCAAGGCGAACGCCCTATCGCTCTGCGATAGCACAGCGGGTAGGGCATTCACCTTACACGTGGCCAACATGGCCGACCCGAGTTCGATTTCTCCGCCCCTCTCGGAGAGCCCGGCAAGCTACCGAGAGTATTCGATATGCCAGACACAGTAACAACAAAAGTCTCCAATGGAGACGTTACTGGGCCCGCTCGAGCATATATTCTAATTTTTAAAAAAATATACTGACTCATCATGATATCCAAAATTACAAAGTTGCTTTGTAACTTCAGTCATACAGTATTTGAGCTCGTATCACTTCACTAATGTCCCCTTCCCTCCACCAATGTCTCCAGTTTCTCCCTCATTCCCCAGCCTGTCTCTGTGGCAGGCAGTTTTCTTTTTTCCTTTTAGGCATTGTGGTTTACAATACTGTTACTGAAAGGGTATCATGCATATCACTTATGAAAGCAATTTTTTTTCTTTCTGACCCAGGGCATCTCAGGCTCCTGCCTCCTTTCTGTGAGAGCCGGCAGGGCACAGGACACAGCATAATGCTATGTGAAGATTTATCAGTGCCTTTTGGATGCTTTCTGGTTGACTTTAAGTTGTCACTGAGCTGACAGTCTCAGCCGGGAAAGAGGAACTGTATGGCTGAACTCACTTTTCAAAGGAAAAGAGAAATTAGATCAAGATATCTAAAGGTGGACCCAATAGCACTGGGCTGAGTGAGATTTAATGTGTGGCATTGTTTTATATCACCCAGTGTATCAGACACATTTCCCAAGTGTTTTCTGAAAAACAAGATTTTAACGGAGTTTTGGAAAACTCAAAACAAGAAACAAAAGTTTCCCAAAACTCCTTTGGGAGTTTTGATCCCTATAGAAGCTAATATTAACTGAGGGCTTTACATGTGCCAGATACTATTCTAACTGCTCTGTATATCTTATCTCATTTATCTTTCCTTAAGAACCTGTTGAAGATTGATGCAGAGAAGTTAGGTAACTTGCTCAAGTTACCTAGTGAGCACACAACTAGGAAATGGTCAAGGATTTGTAACCAGGAGTATTATTTCCAGAGCCTATATCCTTGCTAAACTCCCATTCTCTCAACCTAGTTCAGTAGAATCACAAACCTGATTTCAATCTCCTGGCCTTTGTCTGTCCCAAAGCTGTGAATATGTCTGGAGAATAGCGTTCAAAGCCTCCCACCCTACCCTGTCCCCAAGTCCTCATGCTACCTGCCAACCATGAATCATGTTCCTGATTCACCGAGGCTCTCTCTACTTAGAGTTTTTTTTTAAAGCCTGCTCCTTCCATTTTGGATCTCCAATACATCCTCTTACCCCCTCGCCGTCCCCTGATATTCTAATTTCCATTTCTTTTTTTTTTCTAATTTTCATTTCTCCTATGACCACCAACTGGGAGCTCTTTGGCTCTGTTACGGCAACATGGGAAGATGCCGTCATCGACAACTTTGATAAGGAATACGATCGACTGTTTTACCACCTCCATTATTGTGCGAGGAACACCAAGAGAGAGATAACCACAAAAAAAGTCTGTCTTCGAAAACTCTTGAACTTATTCGCCAACATGGCTTGGCGCATGCCTCAGGCAACTGCAAGTGAACATCCGAGCTCGCAAAACAGTGCAGAGAAGCCATCAAGGAAGACCTAAAAGACAGAAGAACAGCAGTGCTGGTAGATGTGGCAGAAGCCTGGAAAAGCATTCATAACGCCCGCCTGTCCTTCACCAACTACAAGACCAAGATGACTGCCCTCCGACATTCTGATGGATCTATCACATCTTCCAGAAGGACAATGGAGAAGATTATTCATGACTTCTAATCAGATGTCTTTAATAGCCACGTCCACTTGCCCACATACCAAATTCTGCAGCATGGATATGTCGTTCCCAATGTTCTCCCTTCCGATATACAACATGCCATCTTGTCGGTAAAGAAACAAAGAGCACCTGGCTCAGACAAGGTCAGACCTGAACACCTGAAGAACCTGCCGTCAGTACTCATCAATACACTGGCTCAGCTCTTCACACGCTACCTGTCTAAATGCAAGGTTCCGTCCCAGTGGAAAACCAGCAGGACTGTACTACTATACAAGCAGGGAGACATTCACGACATTGGCAACTATGGCTCAATCTGACTATTGTCTGTCATCTACAAGCTGTTCACTCGAGTCATCCTGAATAGGATTGGCAGAACACTAGATGAAGGACAACCACGCAAGCAAGCTGTGTTCTGAAAAGGATTCAGCACTATCGACCATATCCACATGATAACCAAGCTCATTGAGGTTTCTTGGGAGTTCAAGATGCTGTTCTGTCTAACGTTCATTGATTTAAAGAAGGCCTTTGACTCTGTTGAGATGGAAGTGGTCATCGAAGCCCTAGCCAATCAGGGCGTTCAAACTCAATACATCAGGATCCTCTGTGAGCTGTATTATGGATTCACTGCCAGGATCTCACCATTCTACAAAGAAGTGATCATCCATGTCAAGAGAGGGGTTCGGCAGGGTGATATTATTTCATCGAAACTCTTCAGTGCCACCCTCGAGAACGTCATGTGACGACTGGAATGGGAAGGAATGGGAGTGAAGATAGATGGTCAGCAACTACACCACCTCTGCTTTGCTGATGACATTGTTCTAAGAACACCAAACCTAAGCCAAGTAGCACAAATGCTGACCGACTTGTGACCGTGAGTGTGGAAAGGTCAGATTACAGCTGAATCTCACAAAGAAAATGTTCATGAGAAACAGTCTTGTTCTTGAACGTTCCATTCACTCTCAATGGAACAACCATCTCCTTCTCAGTATTCTGGCTGGTCCCTTCTCAAACCTGTGATTGTCATGGAGTCTTCAGCTGAATTTTTGTGTCTCTATCTTCATTTCAGCATCACTGATCTCTTGCTGTTTCTCTCATACTTGAAACACCATCTGCCATAGACCACTCCCCAACTGACATTTCCAGATCAAAACACTTCCCTGGATTCCTGATGTCTGTCCGCCTTTACTTGCAGTCCTAACATCTTGAACACATGCCAGACTGAAGTACTGACCCACAGTCTCATCAACCTCTACTGTTGTAGCACACTTGAGTCAGGTATGGCAGCTTCACCTTACCAGCTGCTGTGTGCAAACACTTGATGTTATTCTTGAGTACTTTCTTTCATATCCTACATTCAATTCATCATGAACTGGTAAGAACATACCAGTTTTCTTTTTTCAAAGTGTGTGTAGAATCTAATAATTTTTTTTTACAATTTTTACCACGATTTGGTCTGTACTACCAACTGCTCCTGCTGGATTATTGCAAATAGCTTTTATTCTTCTCTTCTACTTTTTTTTTTCTTTTCTGGGTTACACCTGGAGATGCACAGGGGTTACTCCTGGCTCATGCACTCAGGAATTACTCCTGGCAGTGCTTGGGGGACCATATGTGATGCTGGGAATTGAACCTGGGTTGGCCACATGCGAGGCCAATGCCCTACCCACTGTGCTATTACTCCAGCTCTATTCTCCTCTTTTGATTTCACCAATACTTCTTACACTATTCTCAACCTAGCATCCCAAGTGATATTGTAAAATACACCATGAAGCAGTCATGTCTCTTCTTCAGAATCTTCAAGACATTTCCTTTATTTGCAGAAACCAGAAGACTGTGATAATGGTCCTCTAAACTTAATGTGACCTGGCTATCCTATCCCTACCCTGTAAACTCTGACCCTATTTTCAAGGATCTCACTCTGACTCTATCCCTCCAGTCTCCCAGTTTCATCCTTCAGACTATTTCTTACACCTCTTGCAGGACTGAGTTCTTGATGGGTTCTCTTTCTTTAGGCTTAGGTTCCAGCTCCTCACCCTCTCAAGATTGTTCTCAGACCCGATAAGTGAAATCACCCTGACTGATTTCAAATGAAACCACCCTAAAATGTAGACATGCCCACCTCCTTTACTACATTTATTCTCATAGCATTCTTCTCTATCATCTGTAGATTTCACATCTTTGCTTTATTCATTGTCCATCTTTCCCATTGTAGAATTTTTGATTTCAAGAGAACAGGGTTTATTTTATTCTGCTTTGTACCATATTCCCAGTTCTTAGGCAAGTGAACAACATGTTGTAGGAACTCATGAGGTCTTTGTTGAATAAATGGATGAATAAATGAAACCCTGTACTGCAGAAGTGATCTTGAATAGGGCACTTTGTATCATATTCTTGCCATCCATTTAAGTATCTGCATCAATAAAGAATATCCAAAGATTGTAAAGCCATTTTTACTTTAAAATCTTTTTCTTTTATTTTTTTAACCTGTCAGCATTCGCAGCTACTCATCTGTATAAATAGTGTTTCCAAGATACTATACAACCCAAACTAATGAAAATTATCAGGCTGTTTTGATAAACACAAAAAAGTGAAGTCAGGGGGGTTACAGATGACAATTGCAGTTTAATATCAACCTGAACATCCAATTTATTTAATCAAAACAGCCTTGTTCTTATTGATTGACTTTATAATAAGTAGAGGTTATCATCTGTACTTATGAAATAAGTTCACATACGTAAAAGCTTGCTTTTTAATAACCAGCTTTGTATATTGAATTCCATGCAAGATTTTAAAAAATGACTAAAAATAAGTGTTAAAGCCATTGGCTGATAACATAATCTCTAAGACTACTTCCCATGTCAGTATTGTATGAGAGAAAGTTGGCCATTGCCAAGCTGGTTAGGATCAGGGTAAAGATATTTGCATTTTTTGAGGGGGAGCTCACTCATTTCTTGCAACAGTGGGCTTGTATTAAGTCTTTAGACTTATTCTTCCCCTCCTGAATAACCCCCTTTCTCTCTACTCCAGTCCACCTCTTCCTGCCCAAGCTTTGATAATCGACTCTTGTTTATATAATTCTGGATGGAGCATTTACTTCACTTCCTCTTAGAAAGTCCCAGAACAGAACTGCATGGATTAGATAGGGAGGCAGAAACAGGAGTCACACAGAGACTCAGAGTCAGGCTGGGTCTGGAGCTCAGGTGTCCTATACCTTCCTGGAGTTCTTCCCACCTTTCACTAAGCACCTCTATCCTCCCACTAGGAGTCTTGCTTCTATCTGAGGCACTTTTTTTCTCTTAGGAAGTAATGAAAGGTAGTGGGTGGCAGCACTTGGAAGTCCAAAGTCCTAGATCAACTATTACTTATAAGGGGCCAATATATCCACCTCTCTGTGGCTCCGTTTTCCTACCTACCAAATGGTGAGCAAGAACACGATGGAAAGGTAACAACCTATGATGATAAGATGTTAACCATCCCTTTCCCCCACCCCAGGTTGTCAGTACTTTAAAATTTTATAAAATCATTGTATAAAAACTTTTATACAATGGGAATTTTATCCATATCAGTACTTTAAAATTTTATAAAATCATTGTATAAAAACTTTTATACAATGGGAATTTTATCCATATTAGGTACTCATGCCATTCCCAGAGCAATAGACTCTTGCAAGATAGCAACTATTTCCAGGAATGGGGCAGATCACAGTTGGAGACATAGTGGTTTCTTACCTTAGTATGACTGGACTGCATGCTATTTCTGGGCTTAAACTCTTTCTAGGACTCCTGGGTACCTAAAAAAATAGTCCTAAGCTCCTTGATGTGAAATGAAAGCTGGCTTTTTATCTTCTAAATCCTGTTTGCATCTCTAGCTTTATTTCCAGACACACTTCCCAGAGTTTGAACTCCATCCTTCAAACATATCAACACATTTTTTCTCTTCATACACCAAAACTTTCATGTCTTCTTGACTTTACTGTCACCTTTTATGCAGAATGCCCTTTCTCCACATTGTACTTAGCTGCCTTCAACGCTTTCTCTTCAAGTCTAATCAGGGATAATCTACTACCCTGTCTTCTGTCTTTCACAAAGCACCCTTAGAAAATTATTCTTACAAAGGAATTAACTACAATTAACTATACGTAATTGGCATTTATGAAGCAACTACTATGTGTGCCAGTTCTCAGGGATAGACATGTAATGTAAATTTTCATGCTTGAGTTTCATCACCATTTCTGGACCTCCCTCCCTCATGTTTAGATGTTCACAGTCCCAGGTGGTGGTGGGCCTAAGGGGACACAGGGTGAAAGAAGATCAGGGTTTACATCAGTCTAGCCTGCCTGCCTGTCTGCATAGACCTGTGACCTACATTATAAGTGTGAAAGGACCTCCTACCCATGTGACCCCTGCCATCCCTGCACTCTCCCCTCCAGGTCTCCTTAACCTGTGACATACAACAGAACCTCAGGCCTTCACAACATTACCCAAAGCATGTAGAAGCACGAATCTCCGACGTTGTGGAAGGAAGGGCCTGGAGAGGAAATCTATATTTGAAAAATCGTTAATTTCACTTAAAAATCACGTCTGTGCTATTGACTAGATCTGCTGCTTGGAATTTAGTTTATGGTTCCACTTCATGGTTTGGATGCTCAGGCTACGAGGAGAGAATCCAGAGAGAAAGACAGGCTAATACATCACAGTCATTTTTCTTTCTTTTTTTTGTGTGTGTGTATGAGTGTGTGTATGTGTGTGTGTGTATAGCCTCAGTTAGTGCTTTCTCAGAATGGGGTGATTTAAGGAGGAGGGAGCTAGTACTTATGGTGCCCTATATGCCTCAGTGAGTGTTCTGATCCCCTATTTCTATGCAAGATAACAGGCTTCAAGGTCACAGCTTGCCCAACATCACAGGGGAGACACCTGTTTTAGCCCCTTGAATCCTGACCACCCATCAGTTTAGCTCAGTCTCTACTTAGGAGCTAACACAGACCTTCTCCCAGCTCCACTCTCTGTTTTCTCTTCCCTCCCTGGCAGTGCACAGACTTTATTTTCTGAAGGCACAAACTGTTCCCGACATAAAATCATCCCTGAGAAGATATACTTTCCTGGGTGACTTACTGTTCTTTGTGTTTTTAGTGCTTTAAGATTTTTATGTTTCCAATAACCCAAAGAAAGATGATGGATATATAATAACACTGAGCAATAACAGACTGTATTTACAAACACATATATATGCTCCATCAAATGTACATATTTTTATACCTCTCACCCATCTTTCTGGGGCAGCTGCATTTTTTGAATTACACTGTGTAAGCAATGAGCCCATCATCCTGTTCCCACAGCCATAAATTACCCAAAGGGAGTAGGGCATCCTGGAAGCATCCCAGTGCTAAATCACTGGCAAATATATTTCCCCTCCTTTGCCGGGGAGGATTCACCTGGAGATGGGGTGGTGGGCTATTAGGATGGGGAAGAGGGCTGTGAATTCTGGTTCTCTTTGTGATTCTTTTTTATTTTTTGCTTTTGGGTCACACCTGGTGATGCTCAGGGATTATTCCTGGCTCTGCACTCAGGAATCACACTCAGGAAACACACTTGCTGGGAATCGAACCAGGATTGGCTGTATGCAAGGCAAATGCCCTACCTGTTGAACTATCGCTCAAGCCCTTCTCTTTGTGATTTTATTGACCACTTTCTGTGTGACACTGAGACGGTTGCCTCTCCACTGTGAACCTTGGTTCTTCCATCTGTGGAATGATGAAAGAGGCGTGCTATTGATCTTGTGTTACTCAGCCCCGCTGCAGAGAGGCGAGAGTGTTACTAGATCTCTTTTGGGATCTCCTCACCCAGTAGAGGGCCCAAAGTTCACTCCTCTTGTGAATTGACACTACAAATTGTATAATCAATAGCTCCTTTTACCCCTTTACTTCAGTGGTATCTGCAGATATACTTTTTCAGGCACAGCCTTTATGGGTATAAGCCAAAACTGTGCAATCTGAAAGGGTAACACTGCTTTATAGTTCTCTGCACTGTATAAATTATTATTTATATATTCTATATGCCAAAACAGTAACAATAATGGGTATCATTCCCCTGACCCTAAAAGAGTCTCCAATATGGCAGCGTTGGGAAAGACGAGTAAGAAGAAGTTGCTAAAATCTCAGGGCTGGGACGATTGGAGACATTATTGGCACCTGCTTGACTAAATCGATGAACAATGGGACGACAGTTATACAGTGATACAGTGATATCAGGTCCTTAATAAATAAATTCCTGTGCTCAGGGACCCTGGGATCTACTCCTAGTGATACCTGGTCAAACAGACCAGATGATTTGATGCTTAACCCAGGTCTGGGTAGGCAGCTCAAAGGGCTAGACACATCCTTTATATTCAGGAAAACTGGGTTCAACCCCTGGTATTGCATGTTCCCTCAGCACCACAGGGAGTGATCACTGAGCACTGATCTGGGAGTAGACCTGAAAGTGACCCTAAACTCTTTAAAAAAGTAAAAATACAAATGAGAAAAAAGCACATTAAAATGCTCTGCATTGCTAATCACCAGGGAGATGCAAATTAAAACAACCATGAAATATCATCTCACATGACAGAGAACAAAAACATCAAAAAGAACAAAAACAACTGGCGCTGGCATGGACACAGAGAGAAAGGGACTCTTATTCATTGTTGGTGGGAATGCTGATTGGTCCAACCTTTTTTGAAAAAAGTATGGGAATTCCTCAAAAAAGTAGAAATTGAGCTTCCATATGACCCAGCAATACCATGTCTGGGAATATATCCTGGAGACCCAAAACAATGCAGTAGAAATTCCAGTTTCTCTTCTATGTTCATTGTAGCACTATTCACAATAGCCCAAATCTGGAAACAACCCACGTATCCGAGAACAGACAACTGGATAAAGAAAATACAGCACATCTACACAATGGAATACGATGCAGCCCCCAGAAAAAATGAGATCATGAATTTCACTATAAATAGATGGAAATAGAAAGTATCATGCTGACTGAAATAAGTGAGAGAGAGAGAAAGGGAAAGACATAGAATTATTGAACTCATTTGGGGGATATAAAAACAACACAATATGAGACTAATACCCAAGGTCTGTAGAAACAAGGACCAGGAGGACTGGTCTATGCTTGGAAGCTTACCACAAGTGGTGGTGGTTGTGTAGACAGGGAGTGCAGTTAGATTGAGAAGGGACCCTTACAACAAGGGTAGTTGGAAATGATCACTCTGGACAAGAACTGAGTGCTGAAAGTAGGTAAAGGGACAAATATGATGACCTTTCAGTACCTGTAGTGCAAACCATAATACCAAAAGAAGAGAGACACAGAGAGGCAGGGCAGGTGAGAGGAGAGGAAGACACACACACACACACAGAGAGAGAGAGAGAGAGAGAGAGGAAAGAAAATTGACTGTTCCTATGGGTGTTGGAACATTGTATGACTGAAACCCAATCACAAACAACTTGGTAACTGTATATCTCATCATAATTCAATTAAAAGAAAAAGAAAACTGTATATCTCATCATGATTCAAGAAAAAGCATTTCGAGCTGAAATGCAATGCTCAATCCAGTGATTAGATGCTGCTTGAACCCAGTGGTTCTGGGGACAATGAAGGACACCTGGTGGGACATGTCATACCTCAATGAACTTGGAACCTCAATCAGACAAGATACCTGGTGGTCCTTTAAGCTATTACTCTGACCCTGCATAAATTAGTTTTCTGATTTGACCTCTTTCTAATAAATCATAGAGGAAATAGGACAATGGAGGGACATGATGCTGAGGTCTAAGTTCAGAATCGTGTATTACAGGAGTTAGTGGGCCAGTGTGGAGGCCTGGAACCTCTGGAAGGTAGGACCAGTATTGAAGTGAAGCATGCTCACTGCTAGTGGGGTTCTGTGTTGCAAAGATGTTTGCTGTGGGGACAGCTGAATCCAGGCTAAATATCCAGGTTTGCCATGTTCATCTTTAATTTAACCACCTAGAGTTTTACAGGTCACCATGGATTATTCATGAGTCCCTGGTGAAGGTAGCCTCCAAGGCCTTAGATAAAGAGATGTCACAACCAATGAAAAACAAAATCTTTTCCTCAAGAGTTGAGAATCTTAGCCATATGTATGAATACTGGACACTGGCAGGGAAATTCTTATCTTTATCCTGGGAAGCTTCAGATTTGAAGCTTTCTCTCTCTCTCTCTCTCTCTCTCTCTGGTCTTCTCTTGAAATTGAGCTGATCAGTAATTAAACCCTCATCCTCCCACTCCCACTTGGTTTGCACCAGAGAGAAATATACCAATTTATATGTTTGTGTGAAGGGGTGCCTAGTGGGACTGAACTAGAAGGAAAAGTGAAAGAAAATGAAAAGAAGGCATTTTGATTGTTTAATAAAGAAGTTGTCAAACATTGCTTTGTCCAATGTCTGTATCTAACTGAGTCTTCTGGGCTTCACATTAATGTTCAAAGCAGCCTTCCGAGGGAGGGGCATTCATTGCTGTCTCCATTGTGGAAAGAAACTGAAGCTTAGGTGATTGTCCCATGCCAGTTTACAGCAGAGTGAATAACCCAAGCCAATCTCGCGATTATTTTTCCTCTTTTGGACTGGGTTTCTTCCATCCATCCACTGGGTATGAGAAACTGGAATGGGAAGCTCATTTTAAATATACTCATAAGCATGTATGAGGCTTGAGCAATAACACAGCGGGTAGGGCATTTGCCTTGCACGCAGCTGACCCGGGTTTGATTCCCAGCATCCCATATGGTTCCCGGAGCACTCCTAGGAGTGATTCCTGAGTACAAAGCCAGGAGTAACCCCTGAGCATCCCCAGATGTGACCCCAAAAAGCAAAAAAAAAGCAAAAAAAAGCAAAAAAAATAATGTATTTATGTTGTGAGGGTAAAAGACACCAACTCTGCTTTCACCCCTGGTTCCTGGACATTAAATACTCCACTTATGAGTGACCTGCACTATAGCCCTCATCCTACAGCACAGCATCCCAGCTCTGCAGATCATTGTCCTAGCCTTGCCTCCTTAATTCGAGCCTTTTATAGGGTGTTTAAATCTTCACATATCCAGAGATCATACATCCACTGTCATTGCTCTTTCTTGGACCCCCTGTGATACTATACAGGGTCCTATTTAGCAAGACTCATATTCTTTAAATCCATAATTGGTACTGTTCACAGAGGCAATGCAGAAATGTTAAAACCATCACTAGCATGAATATCAGTCCCCATATGGATGTTTGCTACCCAGTCTTCAATAAAATGGAGTCTGATATAATTAATCTGCTGCCAAGCGGCCAGCTAATGTCCTTGTGGTGCCATTATTGTGGACTCATTTTCAGTTTCTGCTGCTGTTAGAATAGACACTCATCAGTGGTGATAGCTTGCTCAGCCTTAGTGAGAAGGAGCCCCTGCAGCTGAGCTCATGTAAAATTTCTATTCTGTATGTGGCTGCACTGTTCCTAACCCCACTACCCCGACCCTGGTGGTCCACCAAGAAGGCTGGTTGGCACCATTCATTGAGTTGACCTGTCTATCTAGGAGCTGGATCCTCTTTCTACTTAGATGACTATTTGAGCGCAGAGATTTGACACAAAGAAGCACATTCATCATTTCCATAGCCATAGATTCATTCGTATCTTCTCTCTTCTTCCTCAAACTTTCTTATCTCTAATCTCATGTCATACTCCTTCCAGACCTTTGCTCCATGCATTGCTCAGGAATCTTTGTATATTAATACCTCCATACATTAATGCCTGCATACAAGGTGAACAAGCTTAGATGACAGCTCAAAGTCCTACCTACGGGGAGTAACTCCCTCATCTCCATGTCCTTCAGGAATCTTCTTGAGTAGGTCTACAGTGCAACAGTCATGAAGTTTTGAGTGGCAGTGACATATTATGAACCAGACCGAGTTTAGTTTGTCATAAGGAAGTTCCATAGAAATTAGACGTATATGTTTGTGTAAAGATGGTTCAAGGGATGTTTTCAGGCTTCAAACATACACAGGGAGCTTTGGTAGCAAATACTGGAGTGAGAAGACAGATATGGAGGATGTGGAATAGGTATTCAAAATGCCCAATTTAGTAGTAGTATTTCTAATGTGCTAACTAGTGATCAGAATGTAGCAAGTTAGCCATTGAGGATGTAGAGGAAAAAAGACTCTAATTTAAAATTTTTCAAAAATAAAATGAAACAAAATTTAGTCACCATAAAATATCAAAGTTTTAGATTGAGTTTTAGGCATATAGTGTTTCAACACTGATTCCTTCACCAATGTCCATTTCCCTCTAACAATGCCCTCTTCCACCCCATTTTATGAGGTGTGTACACACACACACACACACACTCACACTCATTTTTCAATGTTATTTATAGGATTATTGAGGCTAGGGTTTCATACACACTACTTTACCATCTACCAATTCTTCCTCTCAGCTGAGTGCTTCGTTCCACCACCATTGCCCTCTTCCTGTCCTATCCCCCAGCTCCCATAGGTGGCATATTATCTAATGAACACCAGTTCTCATGTTCTTTGTTTCCATTGCCTTTGAGTATTTTTCATTCCACCATTATATTTCTTTATGTCCCATATATATGAGAGATCTTTCTGTGTCTGTATCCTTCTAACTAACTTCACTTGGCATGACACTCTCCAACTTTCTCCATGTAGCAAAAAATTTCATGACTATCTTTTCTTATGGCTGAGTAATATTCCATTGTCTATATGCATGATAGTTTCTCTATACAGTCATTTATTCTTGGAAGTCAGATTGTTTCCAGATATTGACTATTGTGGATAGTGGTGCAAGGAACATAAGAGTGTTGACTCACTTAATGTTTTCAATAACTTTATAATGAAAATTTCAATTTCATGCCCTATATTCACTTGTAAAAGCAGTAAGAAAAAAGCCAGGTACAGTTATAAAGAAGACACAAGAAGTCAAAAACCATATTTGGCAGAATCATTTTACAAGTTCATTATATGACATGAGTTCATCATGTAGATCAAAACCATCCATGCTTACTCACAGTTCCAGAAGGCCGAATCTACAGGTTGGACATGGGAGTCTCTTGGTGGACGGTTCCACAGCAAAATTGACCACATAATGTTCAATCGACGGTTTTGCCTGACTGATGTTGCTGTTATCACAAAATTCCAAATGGGATCGGACCATTGTCTCAGTCATGCAAAGTTCTACTTCACAGAGCGGGGAGAAAGGAATGCAAAGTTTAAGAAGAGAACTCCCAGAATGACCATCAACTGAGAGCTCTTTGGCTCTGTTGCAGCAACATGGGAAGATGCTGTCATTGACAAAATTGACAACAAATACAATCAACTGCTTCAACACCTTCATGATTGTGCGAGGAACACCAAGAGAGAGATAACCACAAAAAACGCCTGTCTTCAAAAACTCTTGAGCTTATTCGACAACATGGCTTGGCGCATGCAAGTGAATGTCCAAGCTCGGAAAACAGTGCAGAGAAGCCATCGAGGAAGACCTCAAAAAAAGAAGAGCAGCAGTGCTGGTAGATGTGGCAGAAGCCTGGAAAAGCATTTATAATGTCCGCCTGTCCTTCACCAACTACAAGACCAAGATGACTGCCCTCCGATGTCCTGATGAATCTATCGCATCTTCCAGAAGGGCAATGGAGATTATTCATTACTCAGATGTCTTTAATAGCCGCGTCCACTAGCCCACATACCAAATTCCGCAGGATGGATATGTCATTCCCAGTGTTCTTCCTTCTGAAATACAACACACCCTCTTGACAGTAAAGAAACAAAGAGCACCTGGCTCAGACAAGGTCAGACCTGAACTGCTGTCAGTACTCATCAATACACTGGCTCGGCTCTTCACATGCTACCTGTCTGAATGCAAGGTTCCGCCCAATGGAAAACCAGCAGGACTGTACTACTATACAAGAAGGGAGACATCCACAACATTGGCAACTATCGCCCAATCTGCCTATTGTCTGTCATCTACAAGCTGTTCACTTGAGTCATCCTGAATAGGATTGGCAGAACACTAGATGAGGGACAACCATGCGAGCAAGCCGGGTTCGGAAAAGGATTCAGCACCATCGACCATATCCACATGATAACCAAGCTCATTGAGGTTTCTCGGGAGTTCAAGATACAGCCCTGTCTAATATTCATTGATTTAAAGAAGGCCTTTGATTCTGTTGAGATGGAAGCGGTCATTGAAGCCTTAGCCAATCAGGGCATTCAAACTCAATACATCCGGATCCTCCATGATCTGTACTATGGATTCACTACCAGGATCTCACCATTCTACAAAGAAGTGATCATCCATGTCAAGAGAGGGGTTCGGCAGGGTGATACTATTTCACCGAAACTCTTCAGTGCCACCCTTGAGAACGTCATGCGAGGACTGGAATGGGAAGGAATGGGAGTGAAGATAGATGGTCGGCAATAACACCACCTCCGCTTTGCTGATGACATCGTTCTAATAACATCAAACATAAGCCAAGCAGCACAAATGCTGACTGACTTGCGACCGTGAGTGTGGAAAGGTCAGATTACAGCTGAATCTCACAAAGACCATGTTCATGAGTAACAGTCTTGTTCCTGACGTTCCATTCACTCTCAATGGAATGACAATCTCTGAATGCAACAGTTATGTGTACCTAGGTTGAGAAGTCAATATGACGAATGACTGGCATCTGAGTTGCGCAGGAGGAGGAAAGTGGCTTGGAACACCTTCAAGAGTGTCGAAGAAATAACTAAGAGGACGAAGAACCTCCGGCTCTGAGAATATCTCTTTGATTCCACTGTTCTTCCTGCATTAACATATGCCTCAGAGACCTGGACCCTACGCAAACAGGATGAGAATGCTATTCGAGTCTCTCAAAGAGGAATCGAAAGAGCTATGCTTGGAGTATCATACTTCACTCAAATGAAAGAAAGAATCTGAAGTTCCGACCTCCGTCAATGCTCAAGAATCAGGGACGCTATCTCCTTTGCCAAGGCATCGAAAATCAGATGGGCTGGACATGTAATAAGATTTAGAGACGACCGTTGGACTAGAGCCATTACTGACTGGATTCCACGGGACGTCAAAAGATCACGTGGCTGCCCACCTACGAGATGGTCAGACTTTTTTTTTAAAATTTATTTATTGAATCAGCGTGGGAAAGGTTACAAAGCTTTCAGGTTTAGGTCTCAGTCATGCAAATATCAAACACATTTCCCTTTACCAAAACTTATTTTTTACCATGAAGAACCCCAATAAAACCCCACCCCCCACCCCTCCCAGTCCCTGTGGGGCAGATGAATTCTAGTTAACACTCTATCTGCTTTGATTAGATTCATTGTTTCAATAAAAGATTCACCACTATTATTTAGAGTTTACCCCCCCCCCCCAAATCAGACATGCTGAAAAAGCATTGTGAAGTGATTTGCTTTCTACATCTGGGTTCAAGAATTAAATGTTGGTTTTGGATTTCTGCTATTTTACTTATTAACCCTGGAAGTATTTCTACTGAAAGTCAGATAATTAAGAGATTGGTTTCTGTGCTGTGGAGTCATGGCCGTGCCGGAGAGCTGCTCGTGGGGGGCAACTGGTGACCTCGGTAGGGCGTGAAGGATGGACCTGGGCTGGAGCGATAGCACAGCGGGTAGGGCGTCTGCCTTGCACGCAGCCAACATGGCCGACCCGAGTTCGATTCCTCCGCCCCTCTTGGAGAGCCCGGCAAGCTACCGAGAGTATTCGATATGCCAGACACAGTAACAACAAAGTCTCCAATGGAGACGTTACTGGGCCCGCTCGAGCAAATCGATGATCAACAGGAGGGCCTTTACCTTTACCTTTACCTTTACCTTTGGATTTCTGCTATTTTACTTATTGGCCCTGGAAGTATTTCTACTTTCCAGAGAGGAGAAGGCGACTGGGGCAACATCCTTTCCCCTCTGGACAGACCTGATGGCCTGGATTAACGCATAGTCTGTTCACTTTTCTGCTCCAAGCTGCCGGGTTCTGCATTAAGTCCTTGTGCTTCTGGGGCCGTGGCCGTGCTGGAGAGCCGCTCGCGGGGGGCAACTGGTGACCTCGGTAGGGCATGAAGGACGGACCGAAACGCCCCCCTTCCCATGAGGTTTTAGTCGCCCCCACTCCCCCGGCTCATACCTGCTGTCCACAAGACTCCCATGCAGCCGCCATCTTTCTTTCCAGAGAAGAGAGGGCGAATGGGGCAACACCCTTTCCCCTCCGGGCAGACTTGATGGCCTGGATTAACGCATAGTCCGTTCACTTTTCTGCTCCAAGCTGCCGGGTTCTGCATTAAGTCCTTGTGTTTCTGGAGCCGTGGCCGTGCTGGAGAATCGCTCGTGGGGGGCAACTGGTGACCTCGGTAGGGCGTGAAGGACGGACTGGAATGCCCTCTTTCCCATGAGGTTTTAGTCGCCCCCACACCCCCGGCTTATACGAGATGGTCAGACTTCTTTGTCAAGATCCTGAACAATTGGTTTGAGGCTCTTCATGTTTCTAGAACAAGCAGATGCCATTGGGCTACGCTAGCACACAACACAACAGGGATGAATGGAGACGTTACTGGCGCCCACTCAAGCAAATTGATGAGTAGTGGGATATCAAGTCATCAAGTGATTATACAAGTACAAACTACTTCATTAAGACTGCCATTGGAGAAGGATTATAGAGTGTTCTGCTGAAGGCAAGGCATAGACCAATTCACAATTATTTAAAGGAGATGGATGGTGGTCTGGGTATAGGTGAATGAAACCTGGATTCATGGAATATTTAAGCTCTGTAGGATACGATTATATGGTAGACTCTATGAATGTCCTACCACCCTTCCTTGAACTCTAACAGTTCTTGAATCCTACTATTTCTTGCATTACATACAACTGCAGGAACTGTATAACTCTTTGCCTGAAGGATTTCTCTAAAACTGGGGAACATCCTGTGGGTAAGATAGTATACTAGTGCCAGGGAATTAACAGCCCATCCCCAAGGGAGTTCCACCAACAAGTGATATTGTGACTCTAAGATTTGTTTCTCCACCATTTCTTCAAGTTTTGACATAGAGTTGAGTTTCAATTACCCACAGTCCAGATGGCTTGAGAAATGCAAACTTGGTTGATTTCCTTTTCTTCCCTATTTCACGTGCTCACACTTTTGTCCTGATTTCCTGCACTTCCTAAATAAAAATCTTACATTTAAATTCTTGTATCAGGATTTTCTGCTGGAACACTCGACTCAGGCAGAAATGAATGGTTATGGGGAGTGAAGTAGAAGAATCAAAGACACTGTTAAAAGATTATGGTTGGGCATCATTGCCTGAAACCTTAACATCTTGGGGAAGGGACGTGCTTTGGTGTTGAGAAGTATGGTGACAAGGAACTATACTTAGGTAACTGAGATGCCTGTGGAACATTTTGGAGGAGATGCTTCATAGCAATTGGCTATGTGGGTTTGGAGGCTCAGAAGAAAATTCAGGGTAAGAGAGAGCCCATGTTAGGATCAACATGGTAGTTAACAAGACATCTCAAGATGTGGTAGGGGCTATTCCTGTATTATCTCTTAATTTGGTCTAATCTTTTCTCCCTGACTCCTAATCAAGTGGAAAAAGAGAATGTGTGAATGTTTAGATGGGTGGGAATCAAGAGAGTTCTTGTTAGAGGGGTGAAGGTGGAAACGTGCTTGCATTGAAGGAACATTTACTGAAGTTCTGTCAGCAACTGCAAGCAGGTCAGTGATACATTAAAAAAAAAGTCTGGATGATTTTTCACTCTTTCATGGAATGTTTTTTAAGAAGTGATGTGGTAAGGACTAACAGTGTAATTTTTATCAGCTGGCGAAACAAATGCTCTAAGAGTTTATGAAAAAAATCACTTGAGTTTCCTAAAGGGTCAACATAAAAATATGACCACATTTAGTTTGCATCCTATACTCTTAGAGTAGAATGTGTCGTGGAGGAAGTCTGATCTCACATCCTGCTAAAGAGATGCTGGGATCCCTCTGGATCCCAGTGGAATTTCTCTCTGGATGCTATTATTCTTGAGCTTGAATTTTTCTTAGTGATGAGGAGCTTATTTCTTCTTTGTTCGTTTTGGGGTTTTTTTGGAGGGAGGGCACACCTGGCTTTGCTCAGTGGTAACTCCCGGCTCTACACTCAGGAATTACTCCTGGTGGTGCTCAGGGGACCATATGGGATTTGGGGGATTAAACATGGGTCTGCCATATGCAAGGCAGCTCCCTACCTACACTATTATTTCTCTGGCTCCAATGC
This sequence comes from Sorex fumeus, assembly GCF_029834395.1. Classification (NCBI taxonomy): domain Eukaryota; kingdom Metazoa; phylum Chordata; class Mammalia; order Eulipotyphla; family Soricidae; genus Sorex; species Sorex fumeus. The sequence goes on from NW_026606186.1 coordinate 10,845,571, forward strand.
GGAGCTTATTTCTTGACAAGGTAGACCATTATTGTTCAGGATTCCTTTTTAAAGCTGACATATGTATCTCTATCATTTTCATGTCTGGGTTCTCACCTTCCTACCAGTCAAGCATCCCACTGATCTCCTCCCTACCCTATGTGAAGGGAGCTTTGTAAAAAAAATGGGAGTCAGTGGCTTCCTCTGGTAAGCTGAGTGTTCCTCTTGTTTGGAATAAACTTGCTTTTGGTGGGTTTGACCCCAACCTTGGGGATTCATAGGTTTCAAGGAAATGCTTAACACCAAGTCAAAAGCTCAGGTCAGAGATTCTATCAGCTACCAATTAAGAGTTTCTGGCAACTGTAACCCGGGTTTTTACAGCTGCCACACAGGCACATCCCCCAGGGGTACCATCCACATTATAGGCCACCTGATCAACCATACCTGGTGTCCTAGAGATTGCACCTGACTACTTTTTTTCTCAATCACCTCACAGATGCTGCTCCTTATGTTAGAAATACATTATTGTTTATTAGAAAGGCCATTATGGAAAGAGAGGGGGGTTCTAGAAAATAGTGGGAGTGATCTTATATACGGGGCAGCCTTTTTTCAACACTTCTTCCTCCTCAACATATCTTGTGATATTGGCCTCCTTCTAAAAGGATCCTTAATACACCTTCTTGATCCCACATCTCCATCATCTTTCCATCCACTTGTCATTGTCTGATCATCACTACCAATCTCCTTGCTGGTTTCCCTTTATGCCTTCTGATGAATCTCTACCCGGCAATCAATTAGCTTCTTAAGCTTCAAATATACCATATCTCTTCCCAAATTCTTCAGAGATTCTTAATATGCATAGGCAAAAGACAAATATTTACAACAAGACATTGCATTATCTTGGCCCTTCTCCCCCTGTCTAGCTTTACCTCTAACTGAGGGGCCATCATGTTTGGACAAGTGCAAGAGTGGGTAAAGGGAACTTTAGAGAAGGACTTCTGATTTTAGCACTATTTATTGGCTTTTGAGTTTGATTCCTCCACCCCTCTCGGAGAGCCCAGTAACGTACCGAGAGTATCTCGCCTGCATGGCAAAGCCTGGCAAACTACCCATGATGTATTTGATATGCCAAACACAGTAACAAAAATGTCTCACAATGTTACTGGGCTCACTCGAGCAAATCGATGATCAACAGGAGGACAGTGTTACAGTGCTATTGACTTTTGAGGCCGGGTAATTTTTTGCCATGGGCACTTGTACTGTGCATTGTAAGATATTTAGAAATCCCAATGGCTCTACTATTAGATGCTTTTAACACTTCTTGTTCCAGGCCATGACAGTCAAAAGTGTTTTTAGGCAATACCAGATGTCCCTTAGAAGACACTGAGTCTGCAATTGGAAAGAATTGCTTTACAGAGAATTCAGTCCCAGACTTGAGTCCCAGTTCTATCTCTTACTGGTTATGTGATGTTTGGGAGAAAACAATTCTGTGCCTCTGTTTTCTCATCTATAATATGGAGCAAATAATAAGAATTACTCTATGGGAATTAACAAAACCATAATTTCTATATAGTGCTTAACAACAAAGTGCTGAACTACAATAAGTGTTTGATAAATATGTATCGGTCATTATAATTGTTTATAACAATATCTTTTAAAATCATTATTCCTACTAAAAAATTGTTCAAGAGTTCTTCAGATGCATATTACTCTTCCCATGAGCCTCAGCAAAAACCAGCAACTTCTTCCTAAGTCAGAGAAGAAATTGACCTGCATTTTTACCTCTGAAAAGTCAGTTTCTTGAGGGAATGAACATAAATGAGCATTTCTCCTTGGGGAAACTGTGGCCTTTTCTAGGGGATAGTTTAATCTTTTGGAGACAGATGAATATGAGCTGCAGTAATCCTGCAATGTTACCAGGAGAGTTGGGGAGAGGGAGAGAATTTCAATTGGGCTTTGGAGACTTTCATATGTTTTAGCAAGAAAGTGACTTAAACTCCCCACTTTTGATGCATTCTTGGAAGGAACAACTCAGGCTGACTGACAGCATTGCAGGGTGGAATGGGGAAAGCTAAGTCTTTCTCAAGTTCATGACCAGTTATCTGGAGCTGGCAAGTGTGCCTGATGTGCTTTCTTCTCTCTCTAACTCCTCTCTCTTCTTTCTTCCTCCACGCTGATTTCCTACTGGATCAACTCTATGGACTCCATCTGCAGACCATCCTTCATATTTTGGAATCCTGTGGGTTCAGTTAAAAACTTGGAGGAGAAAGTTAAGGCTAATTTCCTTTCTCTTTCCTCCATTCCCAGTCTATACAAAGCCCCAGTCACTATGTCTGGGTTTTAATAACTTACTGCCCTCTTTTTTTTGTATTCAAACTAGTAATGATGGTTTCAAAATTCTATGCTAACCATAGTTGGTTTTTACTATTTTTGTCCTTGCATTTATAAACAAAGATTTTAATAAACTCATTTCAGTTACCAATTTTGAGTATGACATTGGTTTTCGGCTAGACCCTTCATATGCTAGATCTTCAAGGAACCCAGATTAAAAAAAGGGTCAAATCTAGTCTTGGTGAGATAGTCGAGGTTTAAATTTCTCATGACAGGTTTTATCCATCTCTGATTCCTCTCTATAGCATCGAGTAGGTCTTTAGTGAATTCCTGTTGACCTGGATTAATGGGATTATAGTTAATATAGGAAAGACAACTTCTCTCCCAGTAGAAACTCTTGGAGTTTGGATTCTTGAGCTTGCTGATGCAAAGAGGAGAAACAAATAGGAAGACTGGAGGTGTCATAAGGACATTGGTTGAGGAGGGTATTGGATACCTAGGTGGTATAGAAAGAAGGTAATTGTGAGCATTAAAGCATACAAGTCAGCAGTCTTGTAAGCATGTGATCAAAACTATAATAATTCAAATTTAAAAATGAGTTTGTGGGACCAGAGTGATAGCAGGTAGTATATAGTTCATACTTCCCCTACATGCAGCCAATCCAGGTTCTATCCCCAGCATCCCATATACTCTCCCAAGCCCTACCAGGAGTGGTACCCAAATGCAGAACCAGGAGTAAGCCGTGAGCACCACCAGCTGTATCCCTCCCCCAAAACAAGCAAGCAAAAACACAAAAAAGAGAGTTTACTAGGGAGGCAGGAAGGAGTGTGGGAGGGGACTTTTGAACTTTGGTGGAGGGATGCTGACACGGAAGTGGGTTTGGCATTGGTACATTGTATACCTGAAAATCTATTATTGTGAATCAACGTACTTATGTAAAATAAAAGGAATGTATATACTTATGTAAAATAAAAGGAATGATAGGTAAGCTGTTGGGATCACCTGTCTGGAGTCCTTTGCATTTATCTTTTCACTCATTTTCAGGTTCCTAGGTGACAACATGCCATGCCTGGATTATCTCATTTGGCCACGAAGTGGTCAGACCTCTGTAGACAATCTTCTCCCACTTTAGACTGAAGGGGTCTTCCAGTCACTGAGCCCTCCTCCTCTAAGGTGGGTTTCTCTTACCTTTATTCCCAGGAAGATTCTACCTTTCATTTTTACTCCTCAAAGCATATCCACAGGGTCTCAAGCTTTCCTAGCTGTTCTCTGACAGCCAAAGGGATGAAAGAATACAGGGGAAGTGGAGATTAGTTTAAGAAGGGATTCAGAGAGACCTGAAGAGTCTCCCATGCTGCTGGAGCTCCCCAGTCACCTGAAAATCTACTATCATTGAGCCTCTTCTTCAGTTTAATCACAGTTCTCTTCAAATGCAAATGTGACTAGAATGAGCATTGCACTGAAGTCTCTACCTATATATCAATTGCACTGTCATCCTTAATACAAGGAAATCAGCCAGCTGACAGTTAGATACCTGGGGACAGGAGAAAGGGCACCCATCTTGGAACAAGTCTTAGTTCAGCTACTTACCAATGATGTGACCCTGAAAAGTTTCTTAATTTTCTTGAACCTCAGCTTTTTCATTACCAACGGAGCTCAAGAATATCTCCCTTGGGACTTTAGTTGAAGATTAAAGGCAATGTAAGTCACACACACAGGGCAGTGTTTGGCATGTAGTACTAAAAACGATGAAGCGGTTGTGGCCTAAAAGTCCCCTTCCTTTTCTTCCCTTCATGCTTCAAGTCCCATATGGCTGTCTGGCCCCAGCTCATCATCTTCTTCCTTTGGTCTTCCTTGGTTATTTAATGAGCCTTGGTTGAGACATGGCCTATGGTAACCTCTCCTTGCAGAGGCTGCCAAATGTCAGCCCCTCTATAATAAAACTTTCTTCCCCCTTTGGGCTTGGAGGAGGGCAGGACAGTCTGATTGTGGCCTTCCCTCTGTGATTAAGGTCTGCAATCAGCCCAGCTGCTTGATGGCATTGGAGCCGGCTGATTAGCAGGGCACACTTTGGCCTCAGGTTAATGGATGATCTCACACTGTGGCTGCAGAGTAATTACCAGTTAAAAGGTCTGAGGCCAGGGCTCCATGGTCTTGGGGAGGTCTGGCCTGTTTTAAATGCAGAATCAGGAAAATAATCTTATATCAGCCATCAGCCGAGAGCTAAGGTGGGGGTCTGGGATACCTGTAATGTGGCTACAGAGCTTCAGGCTCATTCTCAACTTGGCTGGCTCTGGTGCTGAGAGATGCTGTAGTATAGCAGGTAAAGGGATTGTATTGCATGCGGCCAACCTGGGTTCAATCTCCAGCATCCCATATGGCCCCTGAACACTACCAGGAGCGATGCCTGAGTGCAGAGCCAGGAGTAACTCCTGAACATCACTGGGTGTGGCCCCAAAACAAAAAACCAAACCAAACCAAACTAAACAAAAATCCTGGATGACAGGATTTCACTTGTGTTAGGAGTATGGCAAGAGCGGGATTTGGGGGATCAGGCAGAAATGAGAGGGTGAGTTCTGCAGGACCATCTAGCATCTCTGAGATCTTTGGAAACGTCCTTTAAACTTTGGGTGCTCCACTGACCTCATCTATGAAGTGGAGTTACAAATGTTTATTGTTGCAGATCAGTGTGGAGCTGACCCACGTCTCTGAAACCATAGGTGTATACAGTGACTCAGCACAGAGGCTCTCTTCCTGCTCCCTGTAGTGTGTATCTTCTTTCATTTACTTTCACCCCTCCACAACTTGACCCAGAAGCTTGATTGACTTTGTTATTACTGAATAACTAATGCCTGCTCAAAGATAAGACATTGTCATTCAATTTAAGGAGCTTAAGGTCTTGTGAGGGCTGGAGCTACGATAGCCCAACAGGTAGGGCATTTGCCATGCATGCAGGCGACCCAGGTTTGATTCCTCCATCCCTCTCAGAGAGCCTGGCAAACTACTGAGAGTATCCCACCCACACAGCAGAGGCTGGCAAGCTCCCTGTGGCGTATTCGACATGCCAAAAACAAAAACAGCAAGTCTCTCAATGGAGATGTTACTGGTGCCTGCTTGAGTAAGTTGATGAACAATGGGAGGATCGTGCTACAGTGCTATGGTCTTGTGGGAGTGTCAGACTAAGAAACCAATTGCTGGAATGATGCTGTGCCGTGCAAGAAAAAATCAGGGCGGCAGAGACCCTGAATGGAGACCATTAAACTAGAGGTTAAGTCAGAGAGGCTTCCCGGAGAAGGTGGATGCAAATAAGCAGAAGTTGTGTTAGAGGCAATGAGAAGAACCAATGCAGAGACCCAGAGGAGAGAAGTGTCATGAGTGACATCTATGAATGGGATTAAAATTTGCTCAATACGAGAAACTCGATTGAGGCAATTCATAAATGAATACATCAACAAAGGAGTGAGCAAGCAAATGGAAGAGACTACATGAGTGAATGAAGGAATTGTTGAATGAGGGTGCGGGTGGAGGGAATGAATGATTTGGTGGAATGAATGGATGTGTGAATGGGACAATCAGAAGGCAAATGAATAAATTTTGCCATCTCCATTTAAGTAAGCACTATCTCATTCACTTTATCAAAAGTTGCCTTCTTGGGGGCTGGAGTGACAGCACAGTGGGTAGGGCATCTGCCTTGCACGAGGCTGACCTGGGTTTCGATTCCCAGCATCCCATATGGTCCCTCAAGCACCGCCAGGAGTAATTCCTGACTGCAGAGCCAGGAGTACCCCTGTGTATCGCTGGGTGTGACCCGAAAAGCAAAAAAAAAAAGTTGCCTTCCTCCCACTCCCACTCCACATTCTCAATCACCCTTTTCCTCATCCGATTTTTAAAATTTTGGTGCATTCAACAATATATATTTAAATATTGTACTCAACTATATATTTATGTATAGTTTTCTGACTTATTGTATTGTTTACTGTACATTATAATCATGCCTTCTTTCTTGTCCTCCAAAATAAACATATTTTTAAGTTTCGCTTCTTTATGTATCCCCTAGTACAGGGTCCTGAGTCAGTACTCAATAAATGCAAGTGCAGTGAGTGAATAAATGACATGAGAAATAAGAGAGGGAGTGGGGAGAATTCCCAAAGCTTGAGCTTCTGATCTCAGGTTCTGGACCCCAAAGTCACACTCCAATGAATGCAACTTCACCTTTTTTCCAGATTGGTTTTTTTTGTTTTGTTTTGTTTTGTTTTGTTTTTCAGAATTTAGTCAATTAATGGCCCCAGTCCTCAGAGATGCTGTCCTCAGTTTTCTGGGCATGCCAAGGGACAGACCTTGTATTGGGCAATGCCAGATTTTGAAGGAGGGGGGCAAGGGACAGAAAGGTAATGGATGGAGGGATAGGGAGGAAAGAACAGAACTGGAGGAAGGAAGGGAAGGGAGGAGGTGGAAAGACAGGAGCACTGCAGAAAGCAATTCTCTCTCCTCCAGCATTCTCAGCAGTGGCCACTTGTCAGAACCGGCAGGGGAAAAAATATGACAAAAAATCAGGTCCAATTTATCACCTTCAAATCGTGTTGAACAAGCTACTGGGGCTACTTTGGTTTTGAAGAACTCCCCCCTTTTCCCTCGGTAAAGAACAAACACCACTAAATGCTTCTCCACCTGCAAAGCTGAGTGTTGGCAACATTTCTACCAATTAAAGGGCTCCCTGCTGTGGGGGTTGATCCATGGTAGCTGTCAAAAGGGGTGTAGAGAGAAAGGAATCATTAAAATGGAAGAACAAAAAGAGGTAGGACAAGTTCAAAAGGAACTAAGACACAGAGAAAGTCTGTCTTTTTTGAGGCATTTATGCCCAGTATTGGGCTGAGAAACTTTGGCAGAATTTAGAACTGGCCCAGACAGATAGTGATGGCACCTTGCTGAGGAAATTCACCCTCACAGAAGACTTCCAGAGGCACCCGAAAGCATCCCCATGACTCTCATGCCCTTCCTCTCAGTTTACTGCTCTGTAAGGAAGAGTGGTTGAAATGGTTCCCAAACTTTGCCTCACTCCAGGGTTTCAACCTACTTCTGAGCTGTCAATGACCTAAAATATCAGACGATCATAGCTCACGGATCTCCTAAGATGAGAGCTTTTCCCCAGATTGCAGTAGCATCTCTCCATCTTTGTGCTGCAACTCTTTCCATGATCATTTGCTGGCAATGGTGAGGTAACATCTGCTTCTGACCTCTTACTCTGTGCTGACACTGTTTCAGGAACTTGAGAGTTGAGTGTACACTGTTCAGTTTCATCTTGCCCCACTCTCTTCTGGGCTCTCAACTCTCCAGCCATCTTATTCCTATCTTCCTCAGGACCTTTGCACTAACTGTGCCTCTTCAGAGAGCACTGTCCCATTCTCTGTCTCAGTATTGGGGGTGAAACATAATGATGGCAGTGGAAGCACCGACACCCTGTTGCCCTAGGCAGGACCTAGAAAGTGGCATTCAGCACTCAGTTCTTGTCCAGAGTGATCATTTCCAGCTACCACTGTCATAGTGGACTTCCTATCCTAACTGCCCTCCTGCATTTCACCAATTGCAGCAAGCTTGCTCTCAACGGCCAGTCCTTCTGGCCCTTGTTCCTACTGTCATTGGTCATTTTGTCTCCTACTATTTTTCTTTATATTCCATAAATAAGTGCAGTCATTCTGTGTCTGTTCCTCTCCTTCTGTTGAGTTGTAACATTTTAATTTTACTATTTTCCAAGATATTTTTCTCTATGTCTGAAGGTTTTCACACTATCCAAGATCAATAGGATAGGGTGATAAAAAGTCATTATTATAGCCTGGGCAAATAAAAGGGTGGAATATTGTTCTATTCATCTCCACCATCATTGCTACCACACCACCACCACCACCATTGTAGCATTATCAATATCATCACTCCATCCATCATCACCATCACCGCCATTAATACCACCTCACCATCACATCACCACCACCACTACCACCATAACCCCCTCCTAATCATTATCATCATCCTATCACTGTGACCATCATCATCACCCATGGCAAAAGTAGCACCATCATCACCACCTTTATCATCACCATCACCACCTCTATCCTCCTCATTATCATCATTCAAATTTTCTGTATTTTGAGGTGACTGCTTTGCATGAGGCATTTAATCAGGGACTTTATATGTGCTTTCTAAGATCTGATAAAAGTATTTTTCCATTTGAGAAAAATAGCGGTCTAAGAAACAAAAAAGCTCTAAAAACCACAAAAGAACTCGCATTTGCATAGCTTCTAAATTCCCTAGTCAGGATCTGAACCCAAGTTTATCTGACCTCTTAGCTGGGGTACTTTTTATTGACTTAATGGTCCATGCATCTATTTTCTGCCTGTTCTCTCAACTAACTTAGAAATATGCCTCTATGAAATCCTGCCATGCACTCCAGACAACCATAACAAAACCAGGTTTAATTTGGGACTGGTTTCTATAGAGCTCACAGTTTTCTCTTTTAAACAGTTTTCATATTAACTTCTCTTTATCTGCATTGATTCCAGCTGTGGCACAGGGAGGTGGCTTGAAGATCACAGTACAAATGTTTTTTATCCACCTTTCCATCTCAGACGCTGCTCGGCATATGGCTCCTGACACAGCCTACCCCATCCCCATGCTGGAATCACCTAAGCTCCTTCTGTGACGTCCTCCTTCCACAAAGGCTGGAGCTGTCTCTGATGTGAAGAAAAATAGGGTGCTTCTTCTTGCTGGTTGATGAGTCCCCATTCCTTCACTTCCATTCTGACCTAGATCTAGGAGGTCCTATTTATTCTATCCTATGTCATGTTTCTATTTATTAACACCTGATTACCTGTGTCTTCCGGTTCAGGTTCTAGGTTTTCCACTGCAGGGTATGGAGACTCTCCCTCACCTTAAGATCTGGTGGCTGGGCCCAGGACCTGGTTGAAAGGTCACCTTATCTATGAGGTTTTCTTGACCTCAGACCCTCCTCTACACTTGTGGAACTGCTCTTCTTCTTTTTGATCTGGGACACTGGGCAGGCTTTATCCTAGCATGCGTATCTCTGTGCCATCATTGGTCTGACTCCTTGTTCTCATAGTAAAATAAGGTAATTCTAGCAGGCTCCTCCTAGACTGCCTTTGTCTGAGGTTAAGACTTTTTTTTTTAATCTATGACCTCTGTCCTCTGATCTGGAACCTTGCATCTGTCAGAGACCTTGAAACATTTTTCATGGGCTTTCATGGATTGGATCAAACAGAGACATAGTCTGTGGGTACCACCAATATCACAGCACTGCAAGTTAGGTGAGCAAAGACTAATGTGGCAGACCTCTGGCAATGGAATTCCCTCACTTTTACTGAGTCAGCGTATGTTCCTGTGCCCTGATGTTTGTGGTACAATGTTGAGTAACATTGGGTTGTTCTTGATCCTCCCTGCAGGGAGCTTAGGTTTATTGAGTTACTCCCACAACAGTGCCCCTGAGGCACACCCAATTCCATCAAGCACTAATAATTCTATATTGTTTTTCTATTTCCTTTATGTCATTTGCATGGTTTATTTAGCAATGTCCTTTTTGTATAGACACAGGAAGACAGTTCATGGTATGCTTTGTAACATGGGAGTTAATTGACTTCAAAATAATATTTACTCCTGGGCATTCATATTTACATAAACCTCAGTTTCTCTTAGTACCTAGCACTCCAAAAGCAAGGTCCCAAAGAAGGGACTGAATGGGCTCAGGGCAAACTGTAAGCTACCCTGCCATTGAAAGGGGACAAACTAAGCTCTATAAGTATAATAAATTAAGACCACAGTCATGGAACAAACTCTGTCATTACCCAGGAAAAAGTAACTAAATAAGGACCCTTCTGGGATTAGGAAAAGAGTAACCTGGCCTGAGGACTGTGGTCTGGAATATATTGTGAGATGTCCAGTAAGAGTCAACCTTTGAGCTTAATAAATCTCTTACTGTGTTCATACAGAATGACTAGAAATATTATAAGAAGTAAAATTACTATGATTGTTTAAATGGATTACTAGCTGAGGAAAGGAGAAAACAACACACCCTGGGTGGAATCCCACCCTTGAGCACATCTTCTAGTAAGTTGGTGTGCTGAACCCTCAGATGACATTTTGTCCTTGAGTTAATCTAGAACTTCCCCTGAAAGAGTGGCTTTACCTCTGTTTGTTGTTATGACAATATTTAATCCCACCTATGTGTACCCCACCCTTCATGATTGCTATATAACTATACTGTAAGGGGAAAGAAGAGACTCTGGGACTTTGAGGTCTTTTAGGACTATAGGGTCTGTGAGGACCAGAATGAGGAGTAGATGACGATGATGACTGGAAGTAGAGGACTCTGAGATTACAATGAGATGAGGAAGAAAATGTAACTGGGTAGAGGACTTTGAGGTCTACAAGGAGACTAAAATGATGGAACTATGATGATTGGGACTATGATCAAAACTACGACTATGCTTGGGAGAGATCAGGTTATGCTGGGGAGGAGAGAGAAATAAACCTACTACCAACCAGCCTGGGGCCCAATTCTTGTTTCTCCATTCTTTTGGTCCTTTGTCTATCGTCCATCAACATTGTGGGTTGGCCAGGGGAACAGTTCTAGGCCACCGAACACTCTTCTCCCTGTTTGGGCACCACAGATTTTTTTAGAAACTCACAGTACAAGGTTCCTTTCTTACTCTAAGCAAAGATCCACTCCATTCTCTCTAGTTTCCCATGGTTGCTTCCCAAATGTTATCTCCCTTTCTCATTTTCTTTTCCTCTTCTAAAGTCATAATATCTAGCTGGTAAACATATGATTTTTCTTTCCTTTAGCATTTTTCATAGAAACCTTTGTTTTATATTGCAGAGAGGAGCCCCAGGAGTGGGGCAGAGAAGAGACACTGGGGTACAATTGAAAGAATTCAGTGACCCCAGAGTCTAAGAGTAAATAAACATCTAGATTAATACTTACAAGGATTTCTCACCATATTGCAGTTCCCATAAGAGCAAGATTTGTTCTCATTTGTCTTTCTCCCTGCAACACTTCACCTGGTGCTGGGACCACAACAGGTGTTCAGTGAACTCTTGGAATGAATGCAAATATAGTCTCTGGCTCTGACTTCTACTTGCTGCTATTTCCAGCCCTTGTTTCTGACTACCTGATACAATGACAATTCCTTTAAAAAAACCTAGGACTCAGAATGTCACAGGAATTCCCCCCAAGTGACTTGAATAGTCAGTTGGGTTGTAAGTAGTGGAGCCTGGACATGAATTCTGATCTTGTTTACTGGCACTCCTACTAGTCACCAGTCATCTCATGTCTCCTAAAAAGTCATGTATACTCCGAGGATTCTCCTGTAGAGGATTCATTTATATGATTCAGATAGATTCTCTACTTGAAGACTTATTGGCTATAATTACTTATAGTAATTGCTTAACCTAGTAAGTAATTACTTAACCTCTCTGTGCATAAGTTTCCTGATCTATAAAGTGGAGATGATAATGGTAACTGCCTACAAATAGTGGTCAAGTTTTTTGAAATTTCAAATTTCCAAAGTATTTAGCTACAAGGCTTAAACAAGGTTTAGCATTTTCATTATCACTAGTACTATTGGTAGAATAAGAGTATAACCTTTTGTTATTTGTTATGGGAGACACACCCAGCAATGCAGCAGGTGGGGCATGCAGTGGTGAGGTTCAAACCCAGGGCTTTCCTTTGTCACTTTGAGCTACATCCCTGCCTCCCAGTAAGAGTATATTTTAACATCAAGATCTTACTCAAATACCTTTCTTGTGTGAAATAACTCTCACTCTTGTCAGATCACTCTGTCTCTCCTCCTTACTCTCACAGAGCTTTGCTCTCGTTGGTGGTATTTCTATACATGGGTCTCTCACTGGTCTGAGCAACTATAGAGCAAGCGTGTCTCGCTCATCACCAATGTAGACTGTGGGTGCTCTACACACACAGTGAATTGTCTAGGATATAAAAGCACTACTTCTTTCTACCATATACATGGGATATCATTTGGGCCTTCTCAATGTGATAAAGGGTTGAGTCATTCCTGGGAGATTCTGGAAGGTGGGGTTTGGCCTCAGGAAATCCTCCTTCTGTCTATGCTTCCAGATACTCATCATTGCTTTTGTTTCCCACCTAGAGCCCCCAAAGTGATTTTTATTGCCTGTAATTCACCAAAATTGTTCTAACATTTGGAAGGACCTGAAAATTGACAGCCTAATACCCTAGCTTTCCTGTCTGTCTCAACTTGTTGAAGATGGAACTGATTGTTTTTCCTGCAGTAATTATTCTGGAAGCTCAGACAACATCAGAGGAGAAAAACAAGTGGAAAGGTTAGAGTCAAGGACTGGAGAAGAGAAAGCAGGGAGGGGGTAGGGGAAAGTTGGGTGAACAGCTATACTGACTGAGCATAAGACTGACCTGAGAATTTGGGGAGAGGAGGAAGGGTGGGAGAAAAATCCCATTCTGTGCTAAATACTCCTGGTGCCCAGAGAGTCTCAGAGACTTTGGGAACCAGAAGTGGCAGGTAAGACAGCAATTTTACCTTAAAATTTCCTTTCCTCCCTCTGCTCACTGTTTTGCCTCAGTAGAAGCTAAGCATAGTGAGTGCTGGGATCTTGTGTATCTTGCTCAGAATTGTGCTCCAGAGACTAGATCAATGTCGGGCATGTACACATGTCATAAACATTTGCTGTCTGACTGATACTCTGATATTCTTAAATTGATTTCTAGAGAGAATTGTATCGAGGTGTAGGTGTCCACATGTCCATCAAACACAAGCCTCCCCTTTCCATCATGACTGTTCAGAGGCACCAAGAGGCCAACCTATCAAGTCAGGTTCAAATTGTGATCTGAGTTCAACATAAGCCACTTTCCAGCTGGATAAACTTAAAGAGGTCTGTTGATTTATCTAGACTTGGGTTCTTAGATATAAAGTTGGTTCTTTCATACATGGTGGGTTTTAAACGGAAGTTCTGCCTCTCTTACCTAGATGTAGAGTTCCACATGTGGAATCAAAGCCAAATGGTGTGGGTTTGTCTCCTCCATCAGCCTGAATACTCCTTCTCATGGAAGAGCACCTCCAAAAATGTGTGCTTTTTAAATGTAATATTGTTGCCTGGTATTTGAGGGGGAGAAAAATGGATACATTTGCAGTGGTAGACATACTTCAGCTTTGGTCTAAGGAGGGTGAATTTACAATTTTAGCATCTTTCTTCAAGTAAGAACTCTAAGCCCCACTCCTACCTCTCCTCTGAGTCCTTCCTATGATGACCTCCTTTTGGGAATGACAATTGTCCCCCACATAGAAGCTCCCTTGGTGTCCATGACAGTGAAGAGGAAGCAACTGTAAAGGTCAACTATTCAACTGGTTCCCTAGTGATCAGTTCAGCCTATGACTGTGTGGGAGCAGATGGGTTTCCTTCCTCTTTGTACCTTTTTGGGGACAGACCTGGTCTTTCTAGATCCCTGACCTTATGCAATCTCTAACTCAACTCTGACACAGAAGAACTCTGTTGTGGGTTGTTCAGTTCCTGTGTTTCTGTTAAAACTACTGCTACTTATTTTTTCATTTTTCATTTCACTTTGTGCTTGGTTTTCAAAAAATCTAAAAATGCAGGAAATAAAATTTGGACTCTTAAAATTTGTACTTATGGAATACTTTTCAACTGTTAATTTAGAACCTACAGCCAAAAGGGAGGTTCATTTGAAGGGTCCCCTTTATCATTGTACTGGACATCATACATATACCTCCTTAAAAAATCTTGTGGGCTGAGAGCTAATATAGGGATTAAAATGTTTGCCTTAAATGTGGCCACACCTGGTTTAATACATGACATCACTCCTGAGCACCATTGGGAGTGCCCTGAACACAAAACCAGGAGTAGTCCCTGAGAACTTTCAGAGGTAGCATGTCTCCCCTCACCTACACTCCCCACAAAAAAGCAAACAATAACAAAACAAAATAAACCCAGATATCCTTATTGTGAAAGGGTGGAACTTTCTCCATGTTAGAGATGACAAGATTGGTGTTCAGTCTGGCTGGGTTTTTTTCTTCAGGTCATCCACCTTCTAAGTAAGAGCTTGGGGCATTGAGTCCGTATCTCTAACTTTGAAGACTGCATCTTAATGCACTATTTCTTCTCTCTGTGAGTCTTCAAGAAGCCTTGATGTATATTAAGTTACAATTAATTATATTTCTCCTTTAAAATGTCTAATTTTTCAATTACAGATCAGAATATCAATCTGTATGAAAGAGCCTGGGTTTTAGAATTGACTTATTGTAATTAGAATTTTAAAAAATTGAACTATTGGGGCCTGGAGCGATAGCACAGCGGGTAGGGCGTTTGTCTTGCACGTGGCCAACCCAGGTTCAATTCCCAGCATCCCATATGGTCCCCTGAGCACCGCCAGGAGTAATTCCTGAGCGCAGAGCCAGGAGTGACCCCTGTGCATTGCCGGGTGTGACCCAAAAAGCAAAAAAATAAATAAATAAATAAAAATAAAATAAAATAAATTGAACTATATAAGATTGCTATCTATTTAACAGCAAACACAATTCCTTATCCTTACTCATTTCTTTACTTCCCAGTTTCTAGCCAAGGGCTATGCATAGCATGTTTCCTAATCAGTTTCAATAATGCTATATAACAAGCATCTCTATAGCCTCAAACAGCGTATAACACCAAGTGTTTGTTCTTAGGCTTACAGTTTGCATTCCAGCTGTGGTTTGGTTGGTATAGTCTGGGTTTTACTACTTCATTGAGAGACTGTTTCAAATGGTGGCTCCACACTATGGGTGAGTGTGGACACTCACACCGATGGACAGCAGCAACTTGAGAAGTGAACCCATGACACATTGCTCCATCTCAAGGCGCCCCACTAATCCACCCAAACAAATAAAACCTCTGCTCACTTCACAGCTTCCGTTGTTCCATTCGCTAAAGAATTAAATGGTCTAGTCCAACCCCAGTGAGTAAAGAGAAGGTAACTATTCACTGGGTTACCCACCTGAAAAGGCATTACATTCTGGGATTTCAAGGAAGGTTGACCCAGACACTGGGGACTGATTTGGAACGAAGCATCCTGTCAGTACTGGACCATGTCTCCTGAGACTCATTTTTTCCCCCAAATCTTCAGTGTTCAAGGATCATAGGAAAGGAGACACTGAGCCCCTTAGTGTCAAAGGATCTTCTCAGGACCATACTGCATGAGGTTCACTGGGCATATGGATTAGGGGAGCACAGGGCGACAAGAGTAAACACAAGTCTTAGAATCAGGTTAAGGGCTGATCATCTCCAGACCAGAGATGTAATCTCTGTCCACAATGACTAAGGCCCTCAGGGCCTGACATCTGACATCACAGCTCCCTTTCTTCTCCCCTTGCCACAATCCCCAGCCTCTGGTCCTTGGGACACGGTATGCAACTTCTCACATTCTATTTGCTCTTTCCTGCATTCTGCTTGGCGTACTTTTTGCCCATAGTGTTCTTAACTGAGACATTTATATGGTTCCCCCATTGCTCTCTTACGACCTAGGCTTGTTTTCTTTCTTGCATGTATCATCTAAAATTCTTTCTTTCTTTCTTTCTTTCTTTCTTTCTTTCTTTCTTTCTTTCTTTCTTTCTCTCTCTCTCCTTCCCTCACTCCTTCCCTCCTTCCTTCCTTCCTTCCTTCCTTCCTTCCTTCCTTCCTTCCTTCCTTCCTTCCTGCCTGCCTGCCTGCCTGCCTGCCTTCCTGCCTTCCTGCCTTCCTGCCTTCTTTCCTGCCTTCCTGCTTTTCTGACTTCCTGCCTTTTCTTTCTTTCTCTTTTTGACTCACACCATCAGTGCTCAGACCTTACTCCAGTGCCAGGAATTGAATCCAGGTGGGCTGCATGTAGGGCAGTACCTTACTGCTGTACTACTTTTCCAGCTCTTGATTTCTTGATTTCTTTTCTCTTCTTTTTTTCAATTTTTTTTAGTCACTGTGATATACAGAGTTACAGAGTTGATCGTGGTTGAGTTTCAGTCATACAATGTTCCAACACCTGTCCCTCCACCAGTGTACATTTCCCACTACCAATGTACGATTTTTCTTCCACCACCCTCCCCTAAGCCTATCTCTATGCAAGTCCTTGTTTTTTTTATTTCTCATATATCTCCTCCTTCTAAAAAATAATTTTTGTGAGGAAAAGGATCAAATCAATTATTCATGATTTGCCTCACTCATGATGGGTGATCAATCAACATTTGTTGAATGAATGAATGAAGCAGTGAACTAACTGGATACCTTTATCTGAGAAATTCTGAAAACTCTGTTGCTTCTTCTTCAAAACGGGTATGCGAATGAGGGTGTTAGACACTAGTGGAATTTGGGATAATTTCTGCATGGTGTGCAGAAAGGAGTCGGATATATAGCAGGTACCGAAAGTGGAAACCTCAGGGTTTTCTCCACCACTTGCTCCAGTTTTAATATTTTTCCTTGGCTTTTCCCAGCACTTTCCTGTCCACTCTTGGCTACTCCCAACTCCCTACCCACCCTCAAAGATCCAGGAAGGCTAAGAATATGGTTGAGGCAATGAAGGGAAATGAGACTGCAAAGGATACTTAATTCTAAAGGATTATCCCCAAACCCAGAAACGACGTGTTAAATCAGAATCCTTCCCATAACTCATAGTCTATCTCCATGGAAATGGGCACCATATGGAGTTAATTAGTAGAACAACAAAACAATCAATTAGTTCCTTAATTAGTTTTACTAAGAAATGATAACAAACAAACACAAACACTTTATTCCAGCTAATGCCTGAGTCGCAGTGATTGTTTAATGACCTTGGGAAGCCAGCTCCAGCACTTGGCTTCTGTGAAGAAAGATTTATTCCCAGGATATTGACAAGTTCCCTGGTCTCCATCCAGCTTGTGCGTTTCATCTTTATGATCAATTATTTACAATATCTGAACACAGCCGATGGGTCGTCTGGAGCTTTTCTTTCTGGATGGGGAAAAATGCAATAACTCAAATCATCGGAAGCCACGAGGCTCTGGAAAGATCATTCCCTGAATCATTTATTTGACAAACATTTACTGAGCATTTCCTGGGTGCCAGGCATATCACTGGGCACAGGGTAAGAGAGACAAAAAAGTGATAGTCTGAGGGACTCAGTGTTTGGAAAAGAAAAGACTTGTGTTGAGAGCATGTTTTTGTCAGATAAGGAATAAGCAGAGTTATCAAGCATCTGGCTCAGTGCTGTGGTGGGAACCACATGAGTGCAGGCCTGGGATGTCAAGAGAGAGAGCTGGGGCGAGGGGGGACTTTAGGAAGAGGTAGGTAGTAGATGAACTTCCAGGGGTGAGTAAGGTGAAGGTGCTTGTTCGAGAAGGAGGAGCATGAGGGTAGAGTTTAGAGGACCTAGACACCCTAGAATAGCAGCTGTATCAAACACCCTATTTCCTCATCTGTATCCTGGGTTGAATGATAGCCAAGTTCCTTCTCTCAAAGGACTTTCTGAAAGACAGAAAACAACTGGTTTCACATAACCAGAGAGAAGATCTGAAAAGGCTGGAGATGAGAGCAGAACAGAACCCCAAATAGGGCTTCATAACTTACTCCACTCATGACTCCTTTTCACCTGAGAAATTGTATGCAATCCCATGGATAAAAGGAATTTAGTGTCGGTACATAAATCAGACAGTTACTGATAATAAATCAACAACATAAACTGATATGGAACTGTGGCCCAAAGTTGATAAGAAGCTATGGTTTAGATGCCTCACCTTTGTAAGGGGCCAGTTGGGAAAAGGGATTGTCCAAGTATGGGATATGCCTGCATGTGTATCCTTATATCTATGGCATCTATATAGTTAAGTCTGTGTGGGCATCTGCTTCAACATTTACATATAGTTATTTCAATGTTTGCATCTTTATCATCTATATATATCATCTACATATCTAAATCTATATTTCTATGTCTACACATGTATCCATATATCTATAGATGTATCTATTTATATATACTTCTCATAATAGATATATATCTCTATCTAGATATGTATCTATATATCTATAGTTTATTTCTATATAACTATATCTGTATCTGTGCATCTGTCAATATAACTATATTTATATCTATTTCTAAATGTCTATCTACATAATATCTGCATCTTTGGTTATCTGTGGTTATATACAAAGCATATTTGTATTAATATTATCTGTCTTTATTTGTGTCTGTGCCTATTTCAATATCTGTATCTCTATTTATACTATCTATTCTATACCTAATTATGCATGTTTGTATAGGTAAATATGAATATTTCTTTATGTATATATCTAGAAAAATTAAATTTAAAGAGATAATGCAGTGGTCAGAGAGATAGTACAAGGGTTATGGAACAAACATGCCTTGCTTGTGGCCAATCCCAGTTCTATCCTTAGCACCACATGGTACTTTAAGCATCAGGGATCACAAACCTAGAGACCTCTGAGCATTGTGGAGTGGCCGGGTAATCTCTGTCACCCTGAGCTCTCACAACACTGCATGCATCCTTGGACTCTCTCATTAACCTGCTAGCCTGGTTAACCGAAGATCTCAGAAATGGGTCCCCGGACCTCCTGAGCACTGCTTGGGAGAGTCCCCTCCCCAGAAGACAATGTACATTAATGTCAAAAGCAAGTGTCACTATGAGAAATTAGGCTCTCCACTGGCCATTCCCATAGCTAAAACCACCAGAAGCACCTGCTGTGCCTTTTTTCTTTTGCCCCAAACCCCACCGTAGCCCCAACTTGACTAGAATCATTCTGTTCAAGTAGCACCTTTTCATAAGCTCTTTTTTTTTTAATTTATTTGTTGAATCATTGTGAGAACAGTAACAAATCCTTTCAGTTCAAGTCTTGGTCAGTCATACAATGATCAAACACCTGTCCCTTCACCAGTGCACATTTTCCACCACCAAGAACCCCAGTATACCTCTCTCCCACCCACCCCCAACCTGTGTGGCAGATTTCCACTTTACTCTCTCTCTCTCTCTCTCTCTCTCTCTCTCCATTGATCACATTCAATATTATGACAAAAGACCCACCATTGTTATTTGGAATTTTCCCCAACATTCAGACCTGTTCAAAGACATCATTAGAAAATTTTTTCTCTCCTGGGAGAGAACAAGACAGAGTCTCCTACCCTATGCCTGACTGTCTCCACCAGGGCCCAACAGCTGAAGACCACCGAGGCCCAGCCAAGGCCATGCTGGGAGCACTCTCCACACACTTGGATGAGCCTCACGCATAAAAGAACTGACAGAGGAACCCAGGTGTGTGGGACCCGGGGCTGAGATCTCCAAGCCTGTACAGTTTGGGACTGGACCTGCCAGTAACTAGACAGTTACACCCACCAACTGCCGTGTAACTCCAACAACAGCCAGGATCCAGAGATCATCACACTCAGCTCCTGGGAGAGAACAAGACAGAGTCTCCTACCCTATGCCTGACTGTCTCCACCAGGGCCCAACAGCTGAAGACCATCGAGGCCCAGCCAAGGCCATGCTGGGAGCACTCTCCACACACTTGGATGAGCCTCACGCATAAAAGAACTGACAGAGGAACCCAGGTGTGTGGGACCGGGGCTGAGATCTCCAAGCCTGCACAGTTTGGGACTGGACCTGCCAGTAACTAGACAGTTACACCCACCAACTGCCGTGTAACTCCAACAACGGCCAGGATCCAGAGATTATCACACTCAGCTCCCGGAAGCGCGCGGCTGCAAGCGGCCGCGCGACATCTTATCATCTCATTCCTAATTCGGTCAAACTGGCAGGCTACCAAATGTAACATGCCCACACGGCAGAGTCTGGCAAACTCCCCGTGGTATACCCAATATGCCAAATACCAGTAACAATGATGGGTCTCATTCTCCTAACCCTGAAAAAGCCTTGAATATGGCACTTTAAAAAAAAAAAATCTCAGGGCTAGGACGGAGAAGACGTTACTGGCACCTGCTCGAGGCAATCGACGAACAACAGGGTGGTCGTGATCGTGAATGTTGATTATGAAGAGCATACGATGTTGTGTGGCCACAGTAGCAGCCACGTGAATTTGGATTTCTAATATCTTAGTAATAAACCTAGAGGGATTACTGCCAGAAGCCCCTGGGTTCCGAGATTGGTATGTGTGCCTCTGGGTTCATGGTTGGCCAGAAGCCGGAGGAGGCATTTGAGGGTGGCAACCCAGAGCATTGTCATGGCGGGGAGCAGGGCAGATTCTATCCCCCCCTCCCATGAAGCCGCACGTGCCTCGTCAATGCAGTCACATACCTGGCTGTTCATTAGGCTCTAAAAGATGCAGGCCACCATGTTGCTGCAGCAGAGGGGGACAGGCGGAGGGACAGACACATTTCCCCTCCCAGGGCAGCATAGCACCGTAGTTAAATACACAGTCCAGTTGTATTTCGGTTGGGCACTATCTTTTGCTCAGATTTTCCCACAACCATTCAAGCCTGATTTTCAGGGAGAAATGCTGAATGATTTACTTTCCCTTGATCTCTTTGCACATCAGAAAATGTCATGCGGCCACTTAAGAAAAAGCCGGTTTTCTTCTTTGCTGCTCTGTGCTGTAAGATGGCGCTGGGGGATGAGTTGTGGGAGTGATTTCCGGAATCAGAGGTTGCCTGGGAGCCAGGGAAGCCCCATTCCAGTTCAGAAAAATTTCTTGGTACCCGCATGCCAGATCCATGCTTGTAGAAACTCATGGTCATCGGGATTCCATCTGGAGAAGGCGTCATAAGCATTTTCTTTTTCTAAAAACATGCTGTGGTATATTTTTCTTCTTTCTCATATTTTACTCATATTGTACCCTGGTCAGTGGTCTATGTTGGTATCTTTGGATTGTCTACATCCTTTTTAATGATTGGATGCTGTTTGATCACATAGACATTTCTTAATTTATCTGACTGCTTTCCTTTGAGAGAACTTTTAAACTCTTTCCCATATCTTGCAGTAAGCAATGAGGTCTCTTGGTTGCTTATGAAACTTTACATGAGACATCTAATTTTCTATTGAGATAGATGGGTTCGCTCACTTGATCTTTGCTGATGGTTTGAGGGATACCCCACTTAACTTTTATGCCATTTTTGAGAATTTGTTGCCAGAAAGAACATAAATTGATCTAAAAGAGGGGCTGACACTCTAAGGTCAGTGTTCCAAGAAACCTTAGTTCAATCCACTGCTATTACAGACACAGAACAAGTATTAACACAGCTGAACACAATCATTAACTGAAAGTCTGCCAAGCAGTCCAGTAAGAGGTACGAATTCTCTTTCTTCTCTTACATACTTTTATGGAAGACCCTACAGGTGTTTGGGCCAAACTAGGGGTCTTCTGGTCCATGAGGGGAGAGTTATCACTAATTTATTTGGCCACTAGTTGATTTGTGTCCTATTCTCTCTTGAGTCAATCTGCAGAAAGGGAGCAAATAGTGGGTATTGGAGGATGCTTTTAAAAACTATGGAACTTCCAGCCATGTTGGGTGGTTGTGGAAACTGAAGAAGGATACTGGAGATGCAGAAGTCACATGACTTGCAGCAGCCAGAACATATGGTCTCTGAAACAATCCAGCTCATCTTCTCTGGGCCTGATGAATCTTCTTTTTTGCTGGGGCTGACTGGTGGGGCTTTTATCCCTTGCTATCAAATAATCCTGAAGTCAAACAAATAAATGTGAGATTCTTTTTCACTTAGATTGAAAGAGACAAGAATGACATTTATATACAATGTGTTCCTTTTATCACTAGTTTTTATATGTAATCACTTATTTCCTCATCAAACCCTGGCTTTCTCCCCAGACTTGAGTAATGCATAACTTTTTGCCTCCACTTTAATTGAAGACACTTTCTCTGGAGCTTATCCAAAGCTATAGGTTTTATATGTAAATGAGGGCTTAAAACCCAAGAGAGGTGATGTGATGGAGAGGTAGGGGGTATATGCTGGGGCTTAAATTTGCTGGGTTCAAATCCCAGCTTGTGTAAAACCTCAGAGCAGAATTTTTTTCCGTTTCCATGTGTATAAAATGAAAATAATAACTTCCCTGGGTCATTGTGAGGCTTAAATGTGCTAACACAAGGAAATCCTTAGAAACTCTCTGGGGTCAAAAATCCTTTGAGTGTTTCTATTATTCTTAGCTTCCTATTTGTTCTGGCTTCAGGATTGTTAGGAAAACTTCTCTGTGAGCCATTAGTTTCTTAGGGAGCACGATAAATTTCCTCTCTGTAGATATTCGCTTGTTCCAGTTTCAGCTAACTGGAGGGAAAAACTTTTGTGAGGATGACAAAGCAAGCATCTTCTTCTGTTCTTTGCATCACCAATTAAACAAAGAAAAAGAGTACAATCATAGCCTCCTGCTCTGAGGGTACACCTCTAGCCAGGCCCTCAGTTTTTCCCCAGCTTGAAGAAAATAATTTCACCGTCTCACATCCAATCAATATCTCTGCCTGGTCTATTGTAAGCTGATAATTTAAATACAATTGTCTCCTTAGCAACCTTCTTTTCAAAGTCAGCCTTCTTTCCCTTGAAAAAGCTTGCAGTTACAAAATTCATAGTTTCAGCCAGAAACTTTTCTTTTCCTACAAGAACTGGCTTCTCTTCCAAAATAAACTCTTTAAAACTTAGAACTATAGAACAGGATTTCTAAAGTAAAATGGAAAAGTGTTTAAAAAATGATAAAGGTAATTGAATAGGAATTTTAAGCAGAGATGTGGGGGTTCTATTTAGCGCCTCCTAGATCCTGAATGGCCTGTTTGGGGCAGGAGCAAGGGACAAGGAGAACCCAATTAGATTCATAGGAGGAAGTGATGGAGTTATCTCTGAGCTCTACGTGTTATTTCACAAGAGAGGAAATAGAAGGCTAGGTGCTGATCAGCCTTCACACAGGTCACACAATGTCTAGGATTAGAGAGTACACAAGAATTCAGTCCTTGTCCTGTGTCTCCAAATCCTAAGAGGGGTTGCCACCAAAAGACTACCTCACCTCTGGCATTTCTTGCCAGGCAGTTGTGGTGGTCCTATTATGATGACATCTTTTTTGACATTCCTTTTTTTTTTTTATAAATGACAAGATGCCAAGAACAAAGCAATCCTGCCCAAGATTGGACACGATGCTTGTTTGAGGATCTACTTTCATTACATCTCATTTTGCGTTGAATCTCACTCCCCATGGGCCATCATACATACTCAGTGAAGATTTACTGTACAAAATAAGACTTCGGGGTTTTGAAGTCAAGTGTACAAATCTGTGTTTGAATCCCTGTCCTCCTGGTTTAATGATCTGGGAAGTATGTGGATGTGGATCTTCCTACGTTCCATCTAGGAAAGTCCAGGACAGATCTGGACAGACCAGGACTTATTATTAAGTCCATCTTTATGTTTTACTTTTTGTTTTTGGATTTGGATCACACCTATTGGTATCAGAGCTTGCTTTTGGCTCTGTGCTCAGGGATCACTCCTGGCAGTGCTCAGTGTACCATTATGTCATGCTAAGAATTAAACCCAGGCAAGTGCTTTACCTATTGTTCTACCTCTCCCATCCCTTCTAAATAAATCTTTAAGTGATTTGGGGGAAATCTAAGATCAATTCCCTCATCTTGTCAACAATGCTAGTTTATTTTCTGGAGTGTTCTGAGGATAAAGAAAAATAACAACAGTGAATACTAATTTCTTTCATTCCTCTCCTGATTTATCTTGTCCAGTAAGAAACTCTTGAATTTCTTCAGCTGGAAAAGCTGTAGTCAGCTTTAAAATTATAATGATGATGGTTCTTCTCCAGATTTTCTCAGAATAGGGGAGGTAGAGGAATGAGATCTTCATTCCAGAAGGGCCCATATAGTCAGTCCTTGGAGACTCCCCCAAATGCCACCTACAATGCGAGAAATCAAAATTAGCTTCTTGGTTGCTGTCGGCAGCTGTGATTAATCATTTTCATAACAAGACAGTTGAAGCACAACTATTTATTTGCATTGGATCAGGAAGATTACAGAATATAACATTTTCATAAATTTGTTAGAATTCTAGATCTACGTTCATGTGATGAATAGTTTAGGCTGCGATAGATGTTTTCGTTTCAATAAAGTTATTTTTGGGATATATTTACATGATGAAATAACCTATTATTTATCCAACTGCATTTTTATGAACTAATTTTTCTTTCTGTGCCAACTTGCAATGGTGATTCATTACTTTCTGCCCTTCAATTTTCTCTTCTTATAAATGGTTTCTTGTTTATTATTTTAAAGTGTATGTCTCCCTTCAGATCCATCGACCGGTTTTGCTTGGGATCTTTGCTCTGAAGCAAAATGCTTCCAAGAATCAGGGAAATTAAAATAAAATGAGTCATTTTTTTCTCATTGTGTCTGAGTTATGCTACTTATTGGATCTGTGACTTTGGGGAAGTCACTTTCTCTCTCTGAGACAGAGTTTCTTGACTCAGAAGGATACACATTGTATGTTTTCAATTCTTATTTGCTGAAGAATAAAACTACATGATTCCATGGGGTATGAACAAAGACATTAGTGAAAGATTTAGATTGGGAGGGAAAGTTTTACCAAGGCATACTTCCCTGGAGGATGGTTTGTTTGTTGTCTCCCAGGGAAAGGTAGATGAAATCAATTTTCCATTTTTTTGTTTGTTTTTTTTCTCTTGGGTCACACCCAGCAATGCAAAGAGGTTGCTCCCATCTCTGCACTCCTCTGGCAGTGAGGTTCTGGGGATGGAATCTATATCAGCCGTGTGCAAAGCAAACATCCTACCCGCTGTACTATTACTCCAGTCCCCATCTTCCAGTTTTTAATCAATAATAAGAGACAACTAGCTCTTTCTTGGGATGGGGGACATCCAATAGTACTCAAGGCTCTGTGTGCTCTCTCAAGTACTCCTGGCTCTGTGCTCAGGGATCACTCCAGGAGTTTCGTTGGAGATCAGGTTGGTGCTGGCAGCTGGATCAGGTTGAAGGCAAATAAGGTAAGTGCTTTAACCCCTGTATGATCTCTTCGACCATTAATTCTTGAAAAACTTCAAAAACCTATTTCATAGAATTTGGGGAATTTGATTTCATTGGAAAATAAGTATTTTGGAGAGGAAATGCTATATCTACTTCCTTCAAATAAGTCAAACCAACTATCCAAAAATGAAGTAAAAGAAGATTGTAATTATGATATATATATATATATATATATATATATATATACACATATATGGGCTAGAGCGATAGCACAGTGACTAGGGCGTTTGCCTTGCACGCAGTCGACTGGGTCGACCCGAGTTCAATTCCTCTGCCCTCTCAGAGAGCCCGGCAAGCTACTGAGAGTGTCTTACCCACAAGGCGAAGCCTGGAAAGCTACCCATGTAGTATTTGATATGCCAAACGCAATAACAAGTCTCACAATGTTACTGGGCCCACTTGAGCAAATCGATGAACAATGGGAGGACAGTGACAGTGAAATATATATACAAATATGTAACTAGTAGGTTGCTAGCCAGATAATTTAGAAGAGAAAGTAGATTCCAGAAAGAAACCGCAGCAATTTCAGCACCTCCACTGTGTGATTGAGCAAGTGATGTACTGCTGGGTCTCAGAGGCCTCATCTGGGTAAAGAGAAGAGGATGGTCTCAGGTTAACAACCGCTCTAAGAGCTTAGCTCATTGTTTTGCAAACTGGGGGCATAAAACTGGAGCCTGCAAACATAGTCTTGAGGCTTCTTGAGTTATGAGATTTTTCTTTATTTCCTTCTTTATTTTAACAAGCTTTCAGGATGGATTTCCCCAAGCAGTACCAATTCATTATTGAAAGACATTTTTTATAATATAAGATTTTATTTGATTTTTGATTCTTTTTTATTCATTTTTTTTTTTTTTTGCTTTTTGAGTCACACCTGGTGATGCACAGGGGTTACTTCTGGCTCTGCACTCAGGAATTACTCTTGGTGGTGATCAGGGGACCATATGGGATGCTGGGAATCAATCCTGAGTTGGTCGTGTGCAAGGCAAGCACCCTACCCACTGTGCTATCACTCCAGCCTCGATTCATTTTATTCATTAACAGTTTTTTTAAACCCAGGTCAGAGGATCTGGAAAAACTGGGAGAGTCTATGGGGAGTCTTTTTTCTTTAAAAAGGATTTATTTATCCTCTTTATATAGTTGCTAGAAATTCAAATCCTATAATTTCAGATTGTACAAATAGTCATTAGCTTATGTACATGCAAACAAGGAATTTTAAATCACAGGGATGGGAGATAAAAAGCTTGAATCATGAAGTGATCAAGAATGAGAATAAAGTACCCAGAGCTAATAATGGCACTAAGATGTGGGGGTTTGCTGAGTCATTCTTAGTGGTGAAAGGGAGAGAGGAAATGTTTTGAATCACTATTTTAACAAATATTTACAGTGTGTTTACACTGTGCTTAACACCCTAAAAGGAGAAGCATGGAGCAGACAATAATAACTCAATTCCCAAGTTACATGGCTTAATGGGACAAAAGAAGCATTGTTTTCCAGTGGGATAGGATGGTGATAGACCAAACATGACTGCCGTGGAAACCAGTGGACAGTGGGTTATAACTACTGAACTTCTGAGCAGAGAAAATTCTTTGGTGATGGAATCTGGACCATATAAATAATGATTATGTCTAGTGTTTGATACAAAATTGCATTCAGTTCATGCAAATACCTTCTCCAGCTCCCCTAATTTATCAATAAAATTGACTATGCACAAGAATGTTTTGCGTGGATGAAATGCTTCCAGTGACCATTATGGAAGGATATGAGCTTCTCAGTGGATCCTGGTGATGTCAGATAGAACGTGAGTTGAAGGAAGATGATCTGTTAATAGAGTAAATTCTTCAGAAGCAAAGGGTCAGTGAAGTGTTGGTCTGAGGGTTTTGTGCTTTCACAGGTGTGAAATGGAGCGTTGACTTACAAAATAATGCATGCATTCTTTTTTTCCCCTCAAAGATGTATTTAACTCCTCCTATATGTCAGCTGCTGTCACAGGCATGAAAATCAAAGAAGAGGAATTTCTTGCCCTGAAAGAACTTGCCCCCTTATTAAGGAGACCTACTTCAGATTAATAAAATGAGGTGACACAAATTAGATGATCATAATTATTAACAAAAGTAAAGGCAAGATACAAGGTGGCAGTTCAGAAAGGGTAGTTCCAGAAACTCCCCTTGTTGACTACTTTTGTTTGTTCTTATAATCAGAGACCCAAATTAAGTAATGAGGGGAAATATAGGGAGATTCTGGGTAGAGCTCCAGGTCAAAATGTGTAAGCTCTTTCTTTTTTTATCACCTGTGGCAAATGACATCTCATTCTTCAGCATTCTCATCTAGATGAAATCATGATGACTGTTTGGAAATAGGAAATGAAGCATTAATAGAAGAAACTGTGGGAGACCCAGCAAAGGAGAGGAATTAGTTTCACTTCTTTCTTTGGGGCTTGATATGATCCATACTCTGGGCTGATTTGGGTGAGTTCTCCTAGCACAATTGCCTGCTATAAGAAACTCAGCTTAAAGATGGACAATGCATTAGAATGGTAATGTCCAAATTTTGCTGAAGTGACCTGGGAGAAATGCTTTCATAAGTCAATTTGCAGAGGTTCATGAATTCTGTATTACAGTAAGTCATCCCCTGATTTTGCAATTGTCTTGCTGATAATACAGTCTCTGATGTATTTATCATCACAACTCAGGCAGAAAGACCTCATGCATCTTGGTTGCATAAGGACTAGTCTACTTTGATCATATCCTCTAGCTCTGATCTTGTCTTCCCCTTTCCCTTCTGGATATTTGTCCTTCCTCTTAGCTTGCTGTGCTGCCACTTTAGGTTGTCCACCCAAAAATCTTTATTCTTTCTCAACATTGAGGCTGGTGCTGTTTCCCCAGTCTCCATTTCAGCAAGGCTGTGTATATCAATTATCTGTTGCCATACTCATGCACTATAATAAATCTCTCTGTACTCAGTGGCTTAAAACAAGAAGAAATTTATGTAACTCACGAGACTGGGATTATCAATTTAGTCATAGTTCAGCTGTGTTTCTTTTTATATTAACTGAGAACACTCAAGTGTCTGATGGTTCGATGGCTGTTCCCAGGGGCAATAGAAGTGAGTGAGCTACAGGACTTTCATCCTTTATCATGGTAACCCAGATATGCAAATTAAGAAGTTAAAACATACAATAACTATTGTGAATCAGTTTTAGAACAAGCACACTTAACTTTATTCACATTCAATTGACCAAAGGAAATAATAATCCATTCTATACTGAAGAGACGGGGAATTAGACTATCTTTTAGGTGAGGAAAAAAACTAAGTCTTGTGGGAAAGAGTTCTCACACAGAAAGGGAGAATGAATAACTGTAGTAATTGTACAATCTGTTAACCATGGCCTAAGACCCTAATATTAGATGATGAGATGACTTCTTGCATTATGATGAGTACATTTAAAGACCAAATCAATATAATGAGAATAATAAGTAGAAAGCTGAAAAGATCTAAAGTTATTCTTGAGGACATAGTTGATATTCTGGACAAAATATAAAATCACCCTTTTATGGATATCTTGTTATGTGAGACATTCTCATTGCTTAATTCCCAGCTTCTTCAAATTTCAGTTGCAATTCCAGACTTATCACTTAATCACTTAACTTCCCGTTAGTCGTCGATTTGCTCGAGCGGGCGCCAGTAACGTCTCCATTTGTCCCTGTCGCGTGCTAGTGTAGCCCAATGGCATCTCTTCGCTCCGGGAACATGGAGGGCCTCAAACCGATCGTTCATGACCTTGACAAAGAAGTCTGACCATCTGGTAGGTGGGCGGCCACGCGGTCTCTTGACATCCCGTGGAATCCAATCAGTAACAGCTCTAGTCCAACGGTCGTCTCTAAATCTCATTACGTGACCAGCCCATCTGATTTTCGACACCTTGGCAAATGAGACAGCGTCCCTGATCCTTGATCGTCGACGGATGTCAGAACTCCGGATTCGTTCTCTCATTTGAGTGAAACGTGATATTCCAAGCATAGCTCTTTCTATTCTTCTTTGGGAGACCTGAATGGCGTTCTCATCTTGTTTGCGTAGGGCCCAGGTCTCTGAGGCATATGTTAATGCAGGAAGAACAGTGGAATCAAAGAGATGTGCCCGGAGCCGGAGGTTCTTCGTCCTCTTAGCTATTTCTTCGACGTTCTTGAAGGCGTTCCAAGCCGCTCTCTTCCTCCTGCGCAGCTCGGGTGCCAGGTCATTTGTCATGTTGACCTCTCGACCTAGGTACACATAGCTGTTGCATTCGGAGATGGTCGTTCCATTGAGAGCGAATGGGGCGTCAGGAACAAGGCTGTTTCTCATAAACATTGTCTTCGTAAGATTCAGCTGTAGTCCTACCTTTCCACACTCACGGTCAAAGTCGGCCAGCATTTGTGCCGCTTGGCTGATGTTTGGTGTTATTAAAACAATGTCATCAGCAAAGCGGAGGTGGTGTAGTTG
Source organism: Sorex fumeus (assembly GCF_029834395.1). NCBI lineage: Eukaryota > Metazoa > Chordata > Mammalia > Eulipotyphla > Soricidae > Sorex > Sorex fumeus. The sequence continues at coordinate 10,875,404 of NW_026606186.1, forward strand.
CCGACCATCTATCTTCACTCCCATTCCTTCCCATTCCAGTCGTCGCATGATGTTCTCGAGGGTGGCACTGAAGAGTTTTGGTGAAATGGTATCACCCTGCCGCACCCCTCTCTTGACATCAACGATCACTTCTTTGTAGAATGGTGAGATCCTGGTAGTGAATCCGCAATACAGCTCACGGAGGATCCTGATGTATTGGGCTTGAATGCCCTGATTGGCTAGGGCTTCAATGACCGCTTCCGTCTCAACAGAATCAAAGGCCTTCTTTAAATCAATGAACGTTAAGCAGAGCGGCATCTTGAACTCCCGAGAAACCTCAATGAGCTTGGTTATCGTGTGGATATGGTCGATGGTGCTGAATCCTTTGCGGAACCCTGCTTGCTCACATGGTTGTCCTTCATCTAGTGTTCTGCCAATCCTATTCAGGATGACTCGAGTGAACAACTTGTAGATGACAGACAATAGGCAGATCGGGCGATAGTTGCCAATGTCATGGATGTCTCCCTTCTTGAACAGTAGTACGGTCCTGCTGGTTTTCCATTGAGATGGAACCTTGCATTCAGACAGGTAGCGAGTGAAGAGCCGAGCCAGACATAACTGAATTATATAACTGAATGTGGGAGTGACAAAAAAAAACCTAAAAAATTGTTTTATTTAAATTTTTTCCAAATTTTATTTTGGAAATTTATTAGTAAAGCACTGTGAGTTACAAACTTATTCATAGTTGGATTTTTGACATACAATATTCCATCACCAATCCCACCACTAGTGTCAATTTCCCTCTACCGTTGTTCTTAGCTTCTTTCTCCTACCCTAACCCAAGCCCCTGCACCCCAGACCCAGTCTGCCATCTTGACAGACACCTTTTAAGTTTAATTATTAAAATTTGGGTCTTGTGATTTCAGTTTATTGACTCTGTGGTTTGGATATTTAGTTCTATCATTCCTTAATACCACGGATATACCTAAATTCCCTTGATTCCTATCACCACTGGTTCTCATCTATCTTTCCCCCCTTCCCTTTCACTCCATTTACTTCCTTCTCCTCCATATACTCTAGGGCCAAGGATGATCTAGATATCCGCTCCCAAAACCATTACATCTACTCACCCAGTTACTCTAAATATCACATAAAAGTGATGTCATTCTGCATTTGGCCTTCTTCTTTTGGTTTAGTTCATTTAACATTGTATCTTCCATTTCTATCCATATTGCAACAAATTGCATGATTTCATCATTCTTTCCAGCTGTGTAGTATTCCATTACATATAACCCACTGATCTGTTGTTGGTCATCTCGGTAAAAATTTGTTTTAAAATTAATTTCCTTATTATATAATATTCATGTATGGCTATACCTAGCTCACTGTGGTTATGTAAAAAATTCCTGGGGAAATAAGAGGTTGCAAGTGGAAAATGTTTAAGAAGTACTGGTTTAAGCCATTATAAAGCAATTTAACTCTGTAATTTACTGCTGAAAGCATTCCAGGCTTCTCTGGATACCCATGAATTTTGGCTTCCCTTTTCTACGTTTTGGGAGACTCCCACGTTATGTGTAGAGACCAAATGCTATGACAGATGCTGGGCTGCTTTCCCAGTGAAGTGAGGACATGGGTCCTGACCCAAGTGCTTCTACCCTCCCCAGATTTTGATTTTGAAGATGCAGGAAACTAGTAATGAGAAGAAGCAGGGATTGATCCCTTGTGCAGTAGTGGTGTTAATGATTTCTCGATGGATCATTGTCACTTGGAATAACTATGATGGTTGGAACTCTGTGATGTACTGAATGAGACTTAAAAAAGGGAAAATAATTGGAGCTATAAGATATTTTACAAGAATCCAGAAAATTCCCTTGAGTCTAGGCCAGCACCCAGTTCTACTCTAACTTATTTATATGCATGGAGGATAAAAAGGCCTCTCCTGGTAATCCTATGCTCAAACCATAAGAAGAAGTACTTCCATGGACTGACTCTAAGAATGCTGATCCCTGTACCCTTCTCATTGTCCACTGCCTGCGGACCTGGGCTGGTCTGATCTTTGAAATCCTGTTCTGATTTTGGATTCAGATTTTAGTATGAACCTCTTGATATTTCAAAGTAAACTTCCTTCATGGCCATTATTGACTTATGAATATTTGGGTGTGGTTTCCTGTCTTCCCAGGAAATATCTGCCTGCCATTCTACCTAACTGTTGTGCTCCCCATGACCCTGTGCTAATGCATAAAAACATTCAATTGTGATTGCCTGCACTCCTGCCCTCACCTCCTACTAGACTCTGTGACCATGTGGGGAGAAATTGGTCTCGACTTGCTTCAAATCTGTCTGCCTGGAGTAGTCTTTGCTGGAGAGCAAATATTCTGTGAGGGATAGGCCCAAAATGGACCACCACCAGAATTAATTTAGCTTAGCTTAATAGGAAACTGCATTGCAAAATAACTGGTTTTTGGAGGAACAGGTCTAGATAAACTTTTTCAGATCCACTTTACAGGAGCCCACATTGCAAAATAACTGCTTTTTTTCTGCCCCTGAGCAAGGAATTCAGATACAGATACTTGAAGGGTGGGGGTCAGACCAGATAATCGGATGTCTTTCACAAGACTCATGTTGCAAGACCCAGGACTGCCCTAAAAACCAGGACGTTCCTAAGCACTGACACAAATGCTGATCTTTAAACTATAGGCTAAGAAGTGATGTACCCTTAATTGGATTGGTTAGGAAAGTATCTGTTATTACAAATCTATTGGCTATGAAATGCACGGGCTCTGCTGTAACGGTCGGTGAAGGCCTATATAAGATCTCCTTTGGAAAAGATCGGGATCTTCTACCCAACCTGCCAGACCTGCGTATCTGTGTAGGCAGTGGTGATATAGGCAGGTAGATAGGGAAAGGCTCTCTGCAATGAAACAAAGTCTCATAGAAGAATTCTAGGACCAACCCACCCTGTGGAGACAGAGAATAAGGACTTGATAAGACCATCCCCAGACCCTGAAGATATGGGCCTCCTCCCCATGAAATTCCTCCTTTCCGAGAACCCCCCTTTCAATCCAGTTGACTCCAGCGACCCAGCCCCAAGGTGATTCCAGGACATTCCAAGTCAGATGATTCTCGAACCCCTTTTCAATCCGGTTAACTCCAGCGACCCAGCCCCAAGGAGATTCCAGGACATTCCAAGTCAGATGATTCTCGAACCCCCTTTCAATCCGGTTGACTCCAGCGACTCAGCCCCAAGGAGATTCCAGAACCTTCTGAGTCAGAAGGATCTATAAGAACCAGCTCAAGAGCCCACTTGGCGCTCTCTCCACCCTCGGAGAAGCCCGCGTTCCCTCTGGACGCGTTACTCTCTCTCTTTTACTCTCCATTCCCCCGCTTATCTGCTTATCCCTTCCTCTCCCTCTCCAAAAGCCTCCAAATAAAACCTGTTACTTCACTGCTCGTCTACTCCTGAAATTCTTTTCTGCGAGCGAGACAAGAACCCCAGAAACCTCGGGTAAGGCTTGGGACTGGTCTCTCCTTTCCTGCAAAGAGCAAACTCTCGCCCCAGCTTGAGTCCGTGGCTCCCCGAGCAATCGGGTGGTGGGGATTAACTCCCGTGCCGAGAAGATCAAGCGGACTTCAGGTGTGGCTTGACGGCCACCTCGTGGGGCTGGTGGGGCTCAGGCCTGTGCCGAGCAGGTGCTCACTGCAGACTTTACCAGTCCTAGCCCACCCAGGGTCCCGGGTGGCAGAGGCGGGTGGGGAGAAAGTGATTGTCTTTCTCCTCCCCACTTCACATAAGTCACCCGTGGGGCCACCGACATCAGTGGGACCCTGGTTAGCCAGTCTTTCAATAAACCCTGCTTGCTGTTTGCAGTCTCTTGAGTCTCTTTGTCGTTAAAGGGAGATTTCAATCTGTGCCCTAACAATTATACCCAAATTAGAGTCCAAAACAAAGACAGTAAAGTGAATTTAGGAAAGGAAAAAATAATCCTTCAGAGTGAAGGCACCCCTTTTTTAAATTTTTATTAGTGAAACACCATGAGGTTCAGTTGTAGACTTACAAATTTTTGTGCTTGGGTTTCAATTGATCATACAATGATCAAGTACCCATCCCTCCACCAGTGCCCATGTTCCACCACCACGGATCCCAGTATCCCTCTCAACCCCCCTCTCCCCGCATTCCACCCTGCCTCTGTGGCAGGGCATTCCCTTTTGTTCTCTCTCTCCTTTTGGGTGCTGTGGTTTGCAAAAGAGGTATTGAGTGGCAATCATGTTCAGTCTATAGTCTACTTTCAGCATGCATCTCCCATCCTGGGAAGGCACCCCTTTCTTAAGGTAAAGACATGAGACTTTGAGCAGGGGTGCTTCCTGATTTTTAATATGGGGTGTAAGGTATTGTAGGATAACACTGTTATGTCCTTCCTGCATAGCCTCAGAAATAGTTGATACTTGATAGTTTATTGGACTGAGGAGAAGAGGAAAACACCTTAGAAAGTATTTGCCCTTGGGCAGTCAGGAAGGGCTTTAGTATGCCTTTTAGGCGGTGTTCCCTTTGAACTTGATGGGCCCTCAGGGAGGGCTTTCTTCTGTTGATTTGGCTACCTGACTGGGTGCAGTGTCAGCCTGGAGAAAGAGGGGAGTTGGAGAGAGAGGCAGGGGAGAGAGACACGAGTGAATGAAGAGAGGACTGGAATAAACTGCAACTAAGACCAACCAGCCTGGCTCTCTTCTCTTCCTTTGTCTACCTGTGGTCAACTGCCGTCCCTATCCAAGCCACACACAGCGGCTCTAGGACACCAAACGCGGGCAGTGAGATAGAGCCATCCAGAGAGCTCGCGAACACATAACCTTCTGCGTGTTTAGTTTTTTACAAGGTATAAGGAAGGCAAAGAGATGATATGCATTCTTTCTGGAGATAGTTCCTGAACTATACTGTAACCTTCTTCTGCTGGTGATCACCATCATTCTTGGTGTGGGTCCTCTTCTGTACCTTTTCCTTAAGATTATATGTTATGTAAAGGCAAGAGGTGTCTCCTGTGCTCATTGTACATTCATACTCCAGTAAGTAGAATATGGTAGGCATTTATTTTATGAGGAATAAGACTGTTCTTTAATGTAGACCATGTCCTAATGGTCTCACAAGATGTCACTGTCCTAAACCCTTGATCCTGGAAATAGGTTCAGTTGGAAGACCAAGAGCAATGAAGGTAACAGATGGAATGAACAGGCTGATTTAGCTGATTTTAAAGTAGGGGAGTTGTCTTCTGTGTTAGCTAGGTCACCCTAATGGAGTTATAAGGGTCCTCAAAAGTACAAAAAGGAAGTGGCAGAGGAGGGGAGAGTGAAACTATATAAGGTTTCAGTCCACTGTTGCTTATTTGAGAAGGAAGCGGTCATTGAAGTTCTAGCCAATCAGGGCATTCAAACTCAATACATCAAGATCCTCCGTGAGCTGTATTACGAATTCACTACCAGGATCTCACCATTCTACAAAGAAGTAATCATTGATGTCAAGAGAGGGGTTCAGCAGGGTGATACCATTTCACCGAAACTCTTCAGTGCCACCCTCGAGAACATCATGCAACGACTGGAATGGGAAGAAATGGGAGTGAAGATAGATGGTCGGCAACTATACCACCTCTACTTTGCTGATGACATTGTTTTAATAACACCAAACATTAGCCTAGCTGCAAAAATGCTGGTCAACTTCGACCATGAGTGCGGAAAGGTCGGACTACAGCTGAATCTTACGAAGACATATGAGAAATGCCTCGTTCCTGATGCCCATTCACTCTCAACAGAACGACCATCTCCGAATGCAACAGCTATGTATACCTAGGTCGAGAAGTCAACATGACAAATGACCTGGCACCCGCGCTGTGCAGGAGGAAGAGAGCGGCTTGGAATGCCTTCAAGAGCGTCGAAGAAATAGCTAAGCGGATGAAGAACCTCCGGCTTAGAGCACATCTCTTTGATTCCACTGTTCTTCCTGCATTAACATATGCCTCAGAGACCTGGGCCCTGCGCAAACAGATGAGAACACTATCCAGGTCTCCCAAAGAAAAATTGAAAGAGCTATGCTTGGATTATCACGTTTCACTCAAATGAGAGAAAGAATCCGGAGTTCCAACCTCCGTCAACGATCAAGAATCAGGGACTCTGTCTCATTTGCCAAGGTGTCAAAAATCAGATGGGCTGGTCACGTAATGAGATTTAGAGACGACTGCTGGACTAGAGCTGTTACCGACTGGATTCCACAGGATGTCAAAAGACTGCATGGCCGCCCACCTACCAGATGGTCAGACTTCTTCAAGAAGATCAAGATCACGAACGATCGGTTTGAGGTTCTTTGTGTTCCTAGAGCAAACGGACGCCATTGGGCTACACTAGCATGTGATAGGGACAAATGGAGACGTTACTGGTGCCCGCTCAAGCAAATCGACGATTAACGGGAAGTCAAGTGATCAAGTGATCAAGTTGCTTATTTTGCATCTGGAGGGGAAGGATCATAAGTTAAAGGAGGTTGGACACCCCTAGAAGCTTGAGCATCATCTACTTTGCACCTAGTGTTGTTCTAGGACCTAAGTATACAGCAGTAGAGCTGGTGCCTCTGAAAACAAGCCAATGAACTGTGCAGTGCGGAGCCTCATGAAGGGAACGCAGCCTTCCCAGCACCTTGTTTTTAGCCCAGGGAGATTTTCCTGGGTTCCCAACCCATGACATGTTTGCACTATCTGAACCAGGTTGGTGGCAGCTTATTTCATCAGCCATAGAAAGTAAACAAGTATCCTTCCATGACCCGAATATGATATTCCAAAGTTTGCATCATGAGTGTCCAAAGGTATGATATGGAGAAAGGAAACTTTAGGAAGAGATTAGATTGTGAGGGAGGAGCCAACATGCATGGGGATTAGTGCCCTCATTAAAGAGACCCCAGAAGGCTCCCTGTTCCCTTCCCCAGGTGAGGATATAGAATTCCTCACCACAATTTAGAGAGTTGGAAAAGAGACCCCCAAAGAACCAAGCTCCCGCTCTGATCTCAGACCTCCAGGCTGTAGAAAACTGAGAAATACGCTGGACTTGTCTGAGCAACCCAGTCTGGGATTTTGATGGAGTGGCCTAAAGAGACTAACACAACTTCCTCTCACTCCAACCTCAGGGGAGGGGGGAGGGGTCTCCTTAAAGGGCAAAGCTGTGTCCTGGTGTCATGCATGCTCATTTGCAGGAAAGCCCTAGCAGCAGGCTCAAGGCTCTGACTCTGGACGTGGCCTGTATGTGGTTTGTCAGTGATAAGGTGAGGTCCTTCAAGGTGTGATGATGCTGTGAGACCTAGAAGGCAACTGAACCCTGATCATGCTTCAGTCACAGGCTGTTACTTTTCTTTTCTTTCTTTATTTTAATTTTTTTTAACTGAATCTCCATGAGACACACAGTTACAAAGTTTTTCATGATTGAATTTCAGTAAAACTGTATTCTGTCACCCATCCCTTCACCAGTGTACATTTTCCACCACCAGTGTCCCGGGTTTCCCTCCCTCCCCTGTCCCCACAGCCTACTTCTATGTCAGATACTTTCTCTCCCTCCCTCCCTCTCTCTCTGTATTTTTCTCTCTCTTTCCTTTTGGACATTAAGGTTTTCAATACAGGTGCTGAAAGGTTATCATGGTTGTCCCTTTACCTACTTTCAGAACTCAGTTATTGCTCAGAGTAATCATTTTCAACTGTCATTGTCGTGGTGGTCCCTCTCTATCCTAGCCCCCCTCTCCTCTCCACCACTCGTGGTAAAGTTTCCAATCTTCAACCATTCTTCCTGGTCCTTGTTTCTACTGAACATGGGTTACTAGTCTCATACAGTGCTTTTTTTATAGTTCACAAATGAGTACAGTAATTCTCTGTCTGACTCTCACCCTCTAACGCATGTCTCTCAGCATGATACTCTCCAGGTTTATCCATGTATAAGCACATTTCATGACTTCATTTTTCTCAGTGACTATGTAGTATTTCATTGTATAGATTTGGACTGGTATTTTTATTAATTAATTAATTTATTTAGAGACAAGCATAGCACAGCGGTAGGGAGTTTGCCTTGCAAGCTGCCGGCCTGGTCAAGCCGGGTTTGAGTCCTCTGCCCCTCTCAGAGAGCCTGGCAAGCTACTGAGAGTATTTCACATGCACGGCAAAGCCTGGCAAGCTATTCATGAGTATTCAATATGCCAAACACAGTAACAACAAGTCTCACAATGGAGACATTACTGGGCCTGCTCTAGCAAATCAATGAACAAAGGGAGGACAGTGCTATTTAGAGAAGAGCAGCAGTGCTGGCAGATGTGGCAGAAGCCGGGAAAAGCATTCACAATGCCCATCTGTCCTTTGCCAACTACAAGACCAAGATAACTGCCCTCTGACGACCTGATGGATCTATCAGATCTTCCAGAAGGGTGATGGAGAAGATTATCCATGACTTCTACTAGGATCTCTTGGATAGCCACATCCACCTGCCCACATACCAAATTCCGCAGGATGGATATGTCCTTCTCAACATTCTCCCTTCCGAAATCCGACACCCCATTTCATCAGTAAAGAAGAGAACAGCATTCAGCCCAGACAAGGTCAGACACGAACACCTGAAGAACATGCCATCAGTACTCATCAATACACTGGCTCAGCTCTTCACACACTACCTGTCTGAATGCAAGGTTCTGTCCTAATGGAAAACCAGGACTGTTCTAGTGTACAATCCACAACATTGGCAACTATCACCCGATCTGTCTGTTGTCTGTCATCTACAAGCTGTTCACTCAAGTCATCATGAATAGGATTGGCAGAACACTAGATGATGGACAACATGTGAGGAAGCCAGATTCCGAAAAGGATTCAGCACAATTGATCACACATGGTAACCAAGCTCATTGAGGTTTCTCGGGAGTTCAAGATACCACTCTGTCTAAGGTTCATTGATTTTAAGAAGGCTTTTGTTTCTGTTGAGACTGAAGTGGTCATCGAAGCCCTAGCCAAACAGGGATTTCAAATTCAATATATCAGGATCCTCCGTGAGCTGTATTATGATTCACTACCAGGATCTCACCATTCTACAAGGAAGTGATCATCCATGTCAAAAGAGGGGTTCAGAAGGGTGATATCATTTCACTGAAACTCTTCAGTGCCACCCTTGAGAACATCATGCAACGACTAGAATGAGAAGGAATGGGAGTGAAGATAGATGGTCGGCTACTACACCACTTCTGCTTCACTGATGACATTGTTATAATTACACCAAACATTATTCAAGTGGCACAAATGCTGGCTGACTTCAACCATGAGTGTGGAAAGGTCGTACTCCAGCTGAATCTCACGAAGACAATGTTTATGAGAAACAGACTTGTTCCTGACATTCCATTCGCTCTCAATGGAACTAACATCTTTGAATGCAACAGTTATGTGTACCTAGGTGGAGAACTCAACATGATGAATCACCTGGCACCTGAATTGCACAGGAGGAGGAGAGCAGCTTGGAATGACTTCAAGAGCGTCGAAGAAGTAGCTAAGAGGATGAAGAACCTCCAGCTCTGGGCACATCTCTTTGACTCCACCATTCTTCCTGCACGAACATATGCCTCAGAGTCCTGGTCCCTACGAAAACAGGATGAGAATGCTATTCAGCTCTCCCAAAGAGGAACTAAAAGAACTATGCTTGGAGAAATAATCTGGAGTTCCACCCTCCATCAACAATTGAGAATCAGGGATGCTGTCTCATTTGCCAGGGCATCAAAAATCAGATGGGCTGAACATGTAATGAGATTTGGAGACAACCACTGGACTAGAGCCATTACCGACTGGATTCCATGGGACATCAAAAGAACGTATGACCGTCCACCTATGAGACTGTCAGACTTCTTCGTCAAGACCCTGAACTATTGTTCAGGGGCTCTTTGTGTTCCTGGAGTGAGACAATCCCACTGGGCTACACTTGCACGGGACAGGGACGAATGGAGACATTACTGGTGCCCGCTCAAGCAAATGATCAGTATTGGGATGTCAAGTGATCAATTGATCAAGTGATTTATTATTTATTTATTTATTGAATCACTGTGAACTACACTTACAAAGCTTTTATATTTGAGTTTCAGTCATACAATGATCGAACACCCATCTCTCCACCAGTGTACATTTTCCACCACCTATGTCCCCAGTATTCCTCCCTCACCCAGTCCCACTTCTCCTTCTGCCTCTCTGGCAGACAATTTCCTTCTTACTTTCTCTATACTTATGGGCATTATGGCTTGCAATACAGATACTGAGAGACCATCATGTTTGGTCCCTTATCTACTTTCAGCACACATCTCCCATCCCAAGCGATCCATTCAGCCATCATTGACTTAGTGATCCCTTCTCTATCCCAGCTGCTTTCTCCCCCAGCTCATGAAGCAGGCTTCCAACTATGGAGAAATCTTCCTTGCTCTGTTTCTACTGTCCTTGGGTATTAGTCTCATATTATGTTATTTTATATTCCACGAATGAGTGCAGTCATTCCATGACTGTCCTTCTCTCTCTGACTCATGATACTCTCCATAACCATCAACTTATTAGCAAATTTCATGACTTCATCTTTCCTAACAGGTACATAGTATTCCACTGTGTAGATGTACCAAAGTTTCTTTAACCAGTTGTCTGTTCTTGGGCACTCGGGTTGTTTCCAGATTATGGCTATTGTGACCAGTGGGCTGGTGTTTTTAAAGGGGAAATGTATTGGGGTAAATGCCTCTGTTAGATAAAATGAATGGAATTTTAAGAGTTTGAGACATGTCAGTGGAGGGATGAGGATGGCTTTTGGTGTGGACAAACTGAGACAGCCATGACTCAGCCCTTGGAGTCGCAAAAAAAAAAATTATAGTAGAGGGTTTTTTGTCCTGTTTTGATTTTTAATCTGGACTAGACTGAAATTCTGTACAATTTGTTAATGATGCTTAAATTCACTACTAATCAGCTTTTCCTTTGAGCCTTAGTTTCTCTATCTTTGAATTAAGAGATACTTTAGCTATGAAGTATTTGGCTCCATGTGGAACCCCCCCAGATGACAGACTGTATCAGTCCAACAAGGAACTCTCTCCTCTAAGCCAAGTTTAAATGTTTCCCAGTGTCTGCCCTCTCCCCCATGCAGAGAGAGCTGTGTTTTGATTAATTCATTTGTTCATTCACTCATTCATCTGCCTATTTATTTACTTTTTCCTGTTATTTTATATTATAGTCATTCATCATCAAGTTCATGCTTCAAATGCCTGCACTAATTCATCTCTGGAGCTTCAATGCCTGCCAAATAGTAGCTGTTTAATAAACCTTTGCTGACTAAAACAAAATTCAATTTGATATTAAGAATCATTTAATCAAAAACATTCTAACTAGATTCTGATCAGCAGCTAGGCTGCTCTCATCTTTGTTGGCGAGGGCCTGTTCTAGCTATTCTTGGCCAAATGGGCCCATGATTCAATGTGAGGGTCAGAATATACAGTTCTGCTCTTACCCTGCAATGCCAGGGATTACCCAGACAACTGTTTGGTGCTTGGGGGTTTCCAGAACTGCACCTTTTAATGATCAGGATTCCCCAGAGCTAAACCCCACAAAGCTCAGGGTATCAAATTGGGGTTGACCACGTGCAAGACACACACCTTAACCCCTGTACTTTCTCTTTAGCCCTCTAGTCTATTCTCATTTTGCCAGCAGGGTAACTGAATTCCAGTGGTCAGTGCCTTGTCTAATGCCCAACATAGCATGTTTGGAGCAGAGAGTAGACCTCACCTGTGCTGCTTTATGATTTAACTTTTTGTTGATTGAGTTCCTGTGATTAACAATACCATGAGTGATTTTTTTAATTGATTCACTGTGAGGTAAAGCTTTCGTGTTTGAGTTTTGATCATACAGTCAGCCATCAAACACCCATATCTTCACCAGTGAACGTTTTCCACCACCCAAATTCCCAGTATTCCCCCCACCCCAATTCCACACCTCCCCCGGCCTATGTGGCAGAAATTTTGCACAATACTCTTTCTCTACTTTAGTTACCATCAATATTTTGAAACCAGTCTTACCACCACTCATACCTGCTGAAACAACAATGCTAGACAATGTGTTTTGTATTGCACTTAGCAATTCATTTACACTTAGATTATTTGCACTTAGCTCATCAAAATGTTGCTTTGTAATTCTAAAATTACCGGAATCCTAAAATTTTAATAATTAGGGTCTGAAGAGATCGCTGCAGCAAGTTGTTCTGGTCCGAGATTTGTTTCTGTGTCTCTGGATCATGGCCATGTGGGAGCTTAAGTAAATGGTGGCCAGATGTGGCATCATCTCAGAGTTGCATTGGGGCGAGGAGACGGAAGGAGAAGGGTCCTCTCCTCCCCTGTCCTGCAAGGGCTGGCATTTGCCGCCACTGCCACTTGTACTTGGAGCTTGTCGCTGACTTCTAGAAGATGGGGCTCCTAGAGGGCAGGTGGAGGGATGGCACCTGCCTCCATCTGGAGCAGCCCAGCGGAAACGATCCACTGCAAAGTCCAGGGCTATCTCTGCAGCAAGTTGCTCGGGTCCAAGATTTGTTTGTGTGTCAAGTGATGGTTTTTCATGCACAGAATTCTAACACCACACCCATCAGCCATATTTTAAAGTCAACCATGTGATCTTTCATCTGCATGTATGACTTGGTTGCCCAACACTAACTGCCATAATGAGAATCCCTGAGGCCTTGCTGATTTTCTAGAAAAAAAGTTTATTTTGTTTTCACATAAAGTCCCCTGTAATTGAGAACGACTGAAAAGTACAACAGGGGCACCCCGGAGTGATCTTGAGCCACACTGTCCAGCTGGCAGCTGAAGAGCAAGAGAAAAAGAAGGACATGATACATGAGGGTTTCACCGTGACACACCCTGCGTCTGCCCAGCTTCTATATTCAGAAATACCCTGGAACATTTAGTCCAGCTGTAAGCAAGAAGGAAAAGCAAAGCTGATATTGAGGGACAGCTGCCAATCATAACTTACTGCATAGGTTTCTATTTCTATCATTGCATTTTAATTTTTCATGCCTTTAGCTAGAAGCCTTTACAGGCCAGGAGTGAGCCGCAAGTCTATCAAACCATGTTGATACTATTATTCTTGTTGCTGTTTACACTAATAACTGAGGGGAATGGCAGACAGGCACCAACTTGAACTGCTTTGCCGCGTTTAACCCAAAACACGTTTTGCCAGGCAATTTTCCCTTAATCTTTAAACGTATGTGTATTTCAAGGGAAATTTAATCCTTGTGTTTCTGATTCATTTGCACTTAGCTCATCAAAATGTTGCTTTGTAAGGCATGTTTGATGTATAAGAAGGCTCATAAGCCCTTTCATAAGCCTTTCAAATGCCTTTTCTCTTTGAAGCCAAGTTTGCGCTCTTCTAGCGCTAAACTGAGCAAAAACCTAGAAAGTCTTCAGCTGCCTTCCCATCCCTGAGGCCACAAATTAGGGTGGTTTGTACAGGTCAGTAGTGGAGGGAAAACAATATCCTGTGGTTAAATGTCCATGGGGCATGGGGACTTGCGATGCTTCACTGTTTTATACCATCAAGCTCTTGGTTTAGGCTCCATTGAGTATAGCCGGAGTTTTCCTCACACATCTGCCGAGAAAAGATTCCCACCTTCCATACTCAGGCTGTAGTGCCTCTCTCTCTCTGAAGACCTCTTAGAGAGAGCTGAGTACTCCTTTTATTGCGTCTTATAATATCTGACTACAACAATGATCATAATGGTGGTTATCATTAATTGAGCAGATAGTAGGGTCTCTTTGCTTGTACCTCATTCCTCCCAACTGTCCCCAAAGGCATTACTTTTAACTTCCTTTTGCAGGGGATAAAACCATAGAATAAAGTGAGTGAGTAACTTACCCAGAGCTTCATAGCAGAATATTCAGCATATGGCATGGACCCTGGAACCCTCATGTCCCATGAGGTCACTCAAGGCAGCTGTTCTGTCCTTTCTCTGCATCAGGATCAGAGAGTTGGGTTCAGACTAGAGGCCCTTCCAAATCCACCTGTGTTGCAGGGCATGGGGCTAGGTTCTGTCTCTGTCACTTTATTTACTAAGCTCTTGATTGTGCTATGTAAGTATGAGACATCCAAACTGAATGAAGAAAAAGAGGTGTAGATGGCAGGCAATCGGCTGGTATCAAGAAGAGATCTCAGCAGCACATACCTGGATAGAATCTTACAGAATCAGACTGTGAATGACCAACAGTCTTAAGAATAAGGCCTTAGACATCAGTAGTATGGGAATGGGATAGGGATATAGCTAAGATGATGCACATGTTAGATGGACCTGGGTGTTGGCATATATAGTCAGCCCAACTCTGTTATGTATTCCTATCTTGTTTCAACACTATAATTAGGGGGTTTGTTGTCTGGAATGTGTGTGTGTGTGTGTGTGTGTGCGTGTGTGTGTGTGTGGAGGGGGCAGGGAGTATGGGGTAGTCTTCATCTCAAGTATTTGATCCATATCTGAAGAAAAGCAAACATATATGATATATCACATTACAGTTTTTACTTGAAATATATATTATCCAGTTATAAAATATATGCCAATGATAATTTAGAAAATACAAAGAAAATTGATGAAAATACAAAGGTCTTTCTTAATTGTTTGAATATCTCTCATCAGCTTAGCTTTGTTTATTTTCTTCTCTGTCATCTTTTATTGATTTTTTTCTGTCACTCGGGTGAACTGGAATTTCATGATCTCCTGCAAGCTGGAGAAATTGATTCAAATTCTATAGAAAATTTAGTAGCTTACAGGTTTATCACCAGCAATGGTGATAAAATATGGAGTTACCAATGTCAGGTTTCCACTGATGTGGTCAGTTGGACACTTTGTGACAGACAGCTGAAAGAGACTTTTTCCCTCATGGGGTTTTCATTTGCTTTTGGTTTTGCTCTCTCTCTCTCTCTCTCTCTCTCTCTCTCTCTGTTTTTTGGGTCACATCCTGTGATGCACAGGGTTTACTCCTGGCTCATGCGCTCAGGAGTTACTCCTGATGGTGCTCGGGGGACCATATGGGATACTGGGAATCGAACCCGGGTCAGCCGTGTGCAAGGCAAATGCCCTACCAGCTGTGCTATATTTCCAGTCCCGTTTTTTCATCTCTTGAAGATGTCTTCTGGTCTTGCATCCAGAGGAAGTTTCTCTCTTCTCTGAGTGCATTCTGCCTGTAGCTCATCCTTGCTATGGCAGTGGTATCTGTTGGGCTGTGAGGTGGCATGTGTAAGATCTTCTGCTGAAGGGTTAAGAATAATAGACGTCTTTCCTTGCATTGCACCTGGAAAGGCGCCCAGGCAAACAACAGAAAAAGCACATGCTAAGCCCTCATGTCTTTATGCAACCCACTCAGCTGCCCTGTCAAAAAGTATCCAACTGACCCCATCAGTGGAAGCCTGACATTTGCCACCCCATATTTTCTCCTCTCCAAACTCTAATATTCCATCCCAGTTAATTTTCTCCTTCACCACGTTTCGGAACCACAAACCTTAGAGTCTTCTTTCCATCTTCTATTTTACTCATAACCCACATTTGATCAGTAAACGTGTTTGATTCTATTTTAAAATACAACATGAGTCTGATTGTATTTTGTCACCTCCTTCCTGCCCTCCTAGTCAAAGCAGGTGTTTTACCTGAGTTATCACAAAGCTGGTCTCTCATTTCTAGGCTTATTCCTCATCTCATTCCCTAGTGGTATGTCCTCCACATTTCAGCCAGAGTGATCTTTTAGAAATATAAATCAGGTTCCTGCCTCCCTCCTTTTGAATTCTTCCCATGTCTTCTCACCACATTCAAGATAAAATCCAGAATCCTAATGGTAACCACCGAGACCCCTCCTGTCCTAGTCTCCAGTGTGCTCTTTGACCTTATCGAGTGATCACACCTAGAGGAGGCAGTGGCATTAAGAAGAGGTATTTCCAGAAGCCAGGAAAGTAAAATACTGTCAAACAGGCATTCTGATGAACGTTCTTGAAGTGGAGCTACATGTTGAAACCAGATGGGGAACAGCTGGTGGGCTCTATCCAAATAGGTATGTTGAAAGTGTAGCCATGGTGGGGTGGATGATGAATACAACTTCCCCCTGAATCATGGGTCCCCATTTTCTTCATTAAATTATCCAGAATTCACCTGTTTGTTCCCTGTGAAAAAGAGAATTTTTTAAAAACAATTTTGGGGGCTGGAACAGTAGCACAGCAGGGAGGGCATTTGCCTTGAACACAGCTGACCCAGGTTCGATTCCCAGCATCCCAATGGTCCCCTGAACACTGCCAGGAGTAATTTCTGAGTGCAGAGTCAGGAGAAACTCCTGTGCATCCCCAGGTGTGACCCAAAAAGAAAAAACAAAAAAACAAAAAACAATTTTGTTTACCTTTCTGACCTTGCATGATTAAGTAAGTCAATTCATTTGCAAATACTTCTCTGAGTAGAACTAAAGTTCTTCTTGGAACCTTCCTAGCCTGACTCTTCATGGTTTTTCCTTCTCTGGCTACACAGAACAAACCTGCTTTCTGTCTTCTGTGATAACCTGAAGGGATTTGTACACAAATCCAGAAAGCAAATTTTCTCTGAGGTTCTCGTTTCTTCAAAGCTAAAGCTTGACATTTTTTTCATCCATTTATCATAAATATGGCTCTTGGGAGCCACTCCCAGGATTGTAGTCTGGGCAACATTTCTTCTCCTTCTCTCTCTCTCAAGACATCATAGAATAGATGCTCAATAAATGGCAGATCCTTTGACTGATGGTTGGTTAATGTTGCTGTAGAAACTAATGTGCACTGAGCACAGAGGAACTATCAGTGCTGTTTTAAGCACTTTGTGAGCCTTCAGTAAGCAAGAATCATTATTATCCCTGTCTTTCGATAAGGAAACAGAAGGAATTGGAGAACAGGTTTTGTAATTTACTCCAGATCACTCAATAAGTTTCAAACGCAGGGCCATCACTGATAGTTACTGGGTGCCTTTTATTGGTCAAGTGCTTTCATATAACTTACTGAATGTTTCTTTCAACGAGGAGGCATGCATCATTATTCCCACTTGATGATGGAGGAGATGGAGTGCTGTAGGCTTGCATCTTCTGCACAGGGTCACCTGGCTGGCATAGGCCAGTGCCTAGCTCTGAACTCAGTCTGCACTGCCTCCAAATGAAGGTTGCCTCTGTTCTTCAGGGCAACACAATCACCTTGTCTGGACTCAGAAAGAGGTCATTAAGCACATACCCTCCTCCCCTACACACACGCAGGCATCACACATGCTGGGAAATAGCTCTCTATTTATTATGCATGGTGGTGGAGTTTATACATGAGGAACCATGACACTAATGCCATTATATTAAAAGTGTGAAGATTCCAATAAGTTTCTGAGAGCATGTGTTAGAATAGTCTTCCCTCTCTCCCCAAGCGAGTGTACAGCTTTCTGTTGATTTGCTTCGCCTCACACGGTTATTACAGAGAGATTTCCCCTAGTGTCTCCATCTCTCTTCAGTTCTCATTTAGATTTTCCTCTGAGATGCAGCCATTTAAATGCATATCTGCAGTGATTGTGCCCACCAGAGCCCCCCACTTAGCTAGGAAGATGGTTCTGTTAGTTTTCTATCTGTGATCTGAGAGTGAATAGCCTGGCTGGTTGGGCAAAATTACTTGGTGACATGACCTGGTTTTGCCAGGCTCTGTGGATGCATACAAAGGTTAGAAAAGCTCATTCCCTAGTGAGAAGTTCAGTCTTACAATGAGTCTGCTGCCTGGGAAACCAAGGCATCTGGTGGACCCTGTGGCCTGGTCACCGTGAGCAGCATAAAGAAGAATCAGAAATTGTGGAGGGTGGACTTGGGTTTTCCAACTTGGTCACATGATTCTCAGTAGGACCTCCTACTGATCCCACCTTTCCTAGCCTCAGTATGAAATGGAGATAATATTTCCCAGCTGCCTAGGGGGTTGTATTGTCCACAGAACCCATGGCTAAGGGTAAGCACAGTAGAGGGGACTTCCTTTCCTTTGTCCATAGTCCTCCTGCCTGGTCACCCCTGACCTCCATGTCTGGTAACCTTTCTTCCATTTGACCAAGGGAAACCTTGGACATCATTAATCAACTCCCCACTTGTTCTTCTGTCAATTTTCTTTGGAACTACACTTTATTATTTTAACTGCTAGCTCCCTTTCCATATATCCATATCAGCCCTTTAGCTCAAAAAGTCTTGAAATTACAGGACCAAAGAGATTGCAATTGAGCACAATTTAATCCCCAGTACTGCCTAAAGTTCCCTGGGCATCTCCAGGAGTGATCCCCAGGCACAGAGCAAGAAATAAGCACTGAGAATAGCTGGGTGTGTCCCCAAGCACATCCCTCACCAAAAAAGTCCAAATTCAAGCTCAGTTTTTGTTCCCAAAGCTGTTCCTATAACCTCACTGTGTCTTATAAGACTTTTATGGAGAAGTCTGTGCTATACGGATGTATTCCTGTATTATGAAGGGAGAGGATAGAGCAGAACCAGTTTCAGAGAGGGCAAATCATTTGCCCAAGGTCACGCAGCTAGTGAAGCATTGCAGTGGGAATTGAAGTTAGGGCCATCTGCACTAGAGCTCAGGTGCTTGGGCTAGGCCTGTCCCCTGTCCCCTTATGTGTCAGTGTCAACTGCGGAAGGACACACTGGGACTAGGTCAGGCAAACCCCCATCAATCCAATCATCCTCTGGTTTCAGGCAAAGGCTCCTTGTAGCAGTTTGGAGGTTGAGCCAAGGTGCTCCCCTATACCTCCTCCCTCCTAGTCACAGCAGCAGCATAATCAGCCCATTAGCAAGTCACTCCAGGTGCAGAGAAACCTTTCCTGACAAGCTGTCAGAGGCCAGCCCAGGGGGGTTGGAGGCTGGAGGGAGCCAGGTTGGGGGGCCAGGGCAGGAGGTGGGGGGAGAGTGGGCTGCCAGCTGGCTCCATCCATAATTTAATACCAATGTGATGTCTTCGATCAGCCTCATCTCTGCTCATCTGTCGGTGCGGTATTTCCCACCTCCTTCCCTTCACTAAGTGGAGCGTGAGCAGTCCCTGCAGCTGGGATCATGAGCTCAGCTTGGGGTGGTCAGACCAGGCCAGCTTGGCATCCTTGGAGATGAGATGTATGACAATGAGTAAACCCTTCACCTTCGTGAGCTGCAGACCTTTCCAGGCCTAGTTTTAAAAAGTGAGTTTTCTGGACTAGAGAAATAGTTCAGAGGCTAAGGTGCTGGCCTTGCAGGCAGCCATCTAGGTTTAATCCCTCAAGCCCCACCAGAAGTGATCGTGAGCATACATGATAACCTTTCAATATCTGTATTGCAAACCACATGCCCAGGAGAGAGAAACATACACACACACAAACAGAAAGAGAGAGATAAAGAGAAAGAGAGAGAGTAAGAGAGGAAAAATGCCTGCCATAGAGGCAGGCTGTGTGTGTGTGTGGGGGGGGGCACTGTGGGGGGTGATGGGAGAGAAACTGGGACATTGGTGTTGGGAAATGTACACTGGTGGAGGGATGGGCGTTGGGACATTTTATGACTTATGACTGAAGCCTAATTATGAACATCTTTGTAAGGTTCTATATCCAGTGATGTTTCTGGCTCTACAGTTTGGGATAACTCCTGATGGGGCTCAGGGTACCATGTGGGATGCTGGGAATCAAAACTGGGTCAGCCATAGTCAAGGCAAGCACCCTGCCCACCCCACTGTACTATCACTCCAGCCCAAGAAAGGAGTTTTTCCCCCCTCAGGAAAGCCTGTTTCTGATGTTTGCCTCTCTCTGACCCTCACCGGTAAGACCCCAGGGAGCACTCAGCTCTGTCTTTGCATGGTATAAGGCAAGGACAGCATGATCATTTCCAGCTATTATTGTCATACCAGTCCTTCTCTATCTTACCTACCCTAAGTCCCCCACACACTTGTGTTTAGATCCAATCATTGATCATGCTGAACAAGAATTAAGTGTTAAAAGTAGATAAAGTGATATTCTTGATAACCTTTCAATATCAATATTGCAAACCACAATGCCCAAAAGGAGATAGATATGGAGGGAGGGGAGAGAGAGAGAGAGAGAGAGAGAGAGAGAGAGAGAGAGAGAGAGAGAGATGGCATAGAGAGCATAGAGATAGGGGGTTGGTGGTGGAGGATAATGGGAGGAACCTGGGGACACTGGAACTGGGAAATGTACACTGATGGAAGGATGGGTGTTGGAATACTGTATGACTGAAATCCAGTCATCTTTGTAAGGGTGTATCTCACAGTGATTAAATAAAAAAGTAAAAAAAAGGTAAGAACAAAGGGACCTTCCTCATGAGGAAGAGATTCGATGACCTAATACACATGAACTTCAGCAGACAGTCTGGCAATAAGCAAGCAAACTTGCCTCAAATCCCCAGCTCCTAAACCCAGTCAACCTGTGGTTTTCAGTTCGCCAGCATCCCAGCCTAGAGAGACAGTGATGGCAGAGCCCAGTGGACAGCCTTAGGCACTGTCCCCAGCATGGCTGTTTTATTCGCTGGAAGTGTCCCTCAGAGGCACTGGCTGACTCAGGATGGGAGATATCCTCAACTCTGGTAACCCTGGGAGACCCTCTGGTAGTCCCTCAAAGATCCTCTTAAGAGGGATATATTTGGGAGGCGGGGCTGGAGCAATAGCACAGCGGGTAGGGCATTTGCCTTGCACACAGCCAACCCAGGTATGATTTGTCCATCCCTCTCAGAGAGCCCAGCAAGCTACCGAGAGTATCCAGTCTGCTCAGAAAAGCCTGGCTAGCTCCCTGTGACGTATTTGATATGCTAAGAACAGTAACAACAAGTCTCACTTACTGGTGACGTTACTAGTGCCCGCTTGAGCAAATTGATGAACAACAGGAGGACAGTGCCACAGTGCTACATCTCTCTCTCTCTCTCTCTCTCTCTCTCTCTCTCTCTATATATATATATATATATATATATATATATATATCCGGCAAGCTACCGAGAGTATTCGATATGCCAGACACAGTAACAACAAAGTCTCCAATGGAGACGTTACTGGGCCCGCTCGAGCAAATCGACGATCAACGGGAGGGCCTTTACCTTACCTTATAAATAAATATCTGTGAAAAAAATATTTCCCTCTAACATTGGTTGCCTTCTACTTTGAACTCCATCAAATGTGGTGCAATACTCTTGGAGAATTGGTAGGGTATGTGGTATGAAGTGTCGAGGGCTGCTTATCTCTGCTAAGTGCCTTGCCCTGAACATAGTTTGTCTGGAGCAGATGAATGACATGCATGTAAAGGACAGAGATCTTCACCAATGGTTATGTTCACCCCACCAGCAAGTTTGGCTCCCATCCCCAACCTCCACAAAACAGGCTGCTCCGATCAAGCAAGGAAGACAGTGCCTTGTCAAACTGCAGGGAAACTGGGGACATTCTTGTGCTTTGAACTTCTGCCTCTGTCTCTCCTGTGGCCTGTGGGTGCCAGGGTCAGGGAGGGGGCGTGGTTCAGTTCTGGCAGCCTGCAGGACCTGCAGTCCCTGGAGGTTATTGGTGGGGACGTGGACGAGGGAGGCAGGCTGGCTGTCCCTTCAAAGCTTTTCCATCTTCCTTTTCATTTCTTAATTTCATTTTTCTTCTTTATCCAAAGGTTGCAGAGCTGAAATAATTTATTTTGGATTTGAATAGGATGCGATAAGCTGAAGTCAGAGTGGCCAGGGTGGACGTGGGGGGAAGCATTAGGTTTTAAATGAGTCATTTGATGCTGGTGTGGGGACCGGAGCAGGGCCTCTTGTGGACAAAGAGGCGCCAGAACCCCCTGGGCTGACTGTGATGATGGCTGTGTGGAAGGAGGGGGCAGGCTGGGGGCCACAGAGGTACAGCCAGGGATTTGGGATGTCAGGCTATGTTTTTGGTTTTACCTAAATGGTCAGAGGCTTTCTTGTCCTGTCCTCAGCTTCCACATATGGACCCTATGACCTAGGCTGAGTGAGCCAGCACCCAGAGCTTTGCCTACCTTGAGTAAGCTACAGTTTCCTCTCACGCAAGCACCCACAGCACTTTCCTGCCAAGTGTCTGATTGTACCTATTTGAGGTCTCTATTGTAGTCTCTGCAGGCCAGTTTTTATTGCAACTACTCAGTTCTGATTTGGGAGTGGGAAAGCAACTGTAGATAGTGTTTGTCCAGAGTTGCAAGGCCAGCAACTAGACTGTGAAATTCTATTGACAAAGACGGGCAGTAGGGAGGGTTCAGATTCCTGTTCTAACATCACTGGGAAAGCACCATAGGAACCGGGGCTGGCAACCCCACCGTCACCTGACCTAGAACAGAGCTAATTTTCTCTTTCTGCCTCATCCAACCAACTCCCATGGACAAAGCTATTTAAATCCCAGTTGTGATTGTGTTACCTTAACACCCTCAACTTTTGGGACCCACAGTTATCCACAAATGAAGCAAAATGCCTTTTTCTGAGGTATCTCTGGACCCTTCAAAATCCACCCACCTTATCCACAGCCCTAATTGTCTTATTCGCCCATCCACATGATGGGGAGGAATGAGGCAGAAACTCTTGGGTCATCATGATATTTTCCTGTGCATTTGCTGACCTGGGGCTTCCTGTGTTTGTCTCCAGGGACTCTAAATGTCCCCACTGTCCCCATCTTTCCTAGCCCATGCTAGCTCTCATGTGTCCAGCAGGCTTCTTAGAGCCTCTGGCAGAATGATGGTCACCTCTACCTATGACAGCTCTCTCAACAAGGGTCATTATTTAGTCTTCTCAGACCAAGGAGAAAAGGGAGAGGAATGTCTGAGATGAAACTGAGTGGCCTCTTTGGGGACAAAGAGCACCAAGCAGGGGAAGACACAGGGCAAATCTCTCACTTGCAGAGAAGAAGAATGGATGATTTGGGGTGGCCAGAGAAGGCACTCATAGACTGAATACTTGACCCCCAACAAATCTGTTTCCTTTTTTATTTTTTAAAAAATTTGGATCACATTCCTCTGTGCTTAGGGTTTAATTCTGGCTCTGTACTCAAGGATGACTCTTGGTGAGACTTGGGGAACCTTAGGGAGTACTGGGGTCAGCCAAGAGCAAGGTAAGTGCCTTCCCCACTCTATTCTATCTCTAACCCCAACATTTTTCTTAACTCTAAATTAGGTAGTGCTGTGAGAATAACTGAAATCATATTTATATTAACAGTGAGCAGTGTCTACTGCATCCTTATCATCTGCCAGGAACTGTGCTATGTACTTTGCAAGCACTGAGTCATTTCATCTTTACAATGACCTTTGACATGAGAGCTATGCTTGTTCCCAACTCTAAGATGCAAAACCAGAGGCACAGAGGTTCTCTAGCAGGCAGCCTCATTGGGTGGATGGGCTCCAGACCCCAGATTTTGTTCTTTCCTCATGGAAGAGAGAAGTGGATGAGATGTGAGGGTTGCAGACACAGCACTAAGAACAGGGAAGGTAGGCAAGAAATGTTCCATCTTTCCTGTCTTTTGAAAAGATATGACTGGAGAGTGGGTGGGTGAGAGTGGGAGGACTGGATTCAGCTCACTTGGGGCTGGGATTGGCTTGTTGTGTTTCCCCTTGCATTTCCATCTTCTTATCTAAAGAACTGGGAACATCTGGGCTGCCCTGGATGGGGCTGAGGTGGGGATCCCTGGGGAGGGCATGCGGTGCCCTGTTCAATCTCACCTGCACCCATTAGCCAGATGGAACTTGGAAATGAGTATGAGAGTGTACTGGGGACAACTCTGGAAACAAATAAACACCTGGCAAGAAAGATCTCTATTTTCTCTTTAGAGCCCATTAGCTTGACAGAAACCCATGAACTTAGCACAAACCTAATTAAGCTCATATAGGGATGCTTAAGAGAAGGTAGGGAGTGCAGGAAGGGTTGTGGGGATGGGGAGAGAAGTAATCTCTGCAACAAAGTGAGGCTTGCTCGGAAGGGAATAATTTTTACAGAATGTGGGGACACAGATAGGCATCTGGTTCTTGACTATCTGCCTCCCATTATGAATACCATCACTTTTCTTAATGTACAAAGAAGGTGTTGGAGGTGGGTAAAAGGACATAGGGTTTTATCCCTGACAGACAAGGGTTTGAATGAAGGTTTTTCTGGTCCCGATACCTAGGTGTTTCATTGTTCAGTAGAGTTTCTGCTGTGGTAGGCTAAAATGAGATGATGGCCTGATGTAGGGCTTGGTATCTGAGGGTATACAGGCAACTGGTGTGGCAACAGTGTCCTCTGGTACAGATGAAGAGAGAGAGCTCCTCCTATGTACTCCCCTCTCCATGACTCATTAATCCTTATTTCTGACTCTTCACTCTCTCTGTGCCTTCTGATTGGCATTGAAGACCACTATTCTCTTTCTATATATTCTGTAACTGGCAGCATTCTTTCTCCAGCACTGTTCTTGGTCTTGTGACTTCTTATGTAAAACAAACAAAAAAAAACAAGCAAAACCCCCAAAACTGTGATACATGCTTGGAAACCCTTGTGCATTGTGTCTTGCCCACTTCTAATCCTGGTGACCCTCTGAAAACCATCCCGAAGCCACCCTGCTAGAGCATGGAAAGCACATGAAGAAGGGCTGATGCTAGTTGAGAATCAACCCTCTTATCCTAGCTGAGGCTGTGTTAGACCATCTGACTGTCAGTTGGCCCTAGTGATGTCAAAGTTCCCCCTCCCAAGATCAACAGAACCACCCACTCAGGTGCAGGTTCATAAGCAGAAGTCCATGCCTAAATTTTCAACAAATGCTGTACTTTTGTAGATATCTCATTACACAGCTGTGATATATAATGTGTGAGTGTCTGATTCACTAGAGATCACATTCTAGGCAGCCCAGCTCAGCTCAGCACTCTGATTTCCTAGAAGCCTGACCAAACACACTTTCCAAAAGTGTGTTCCCTTCTCAGACTCTTGAGGGATCCATTCTGTAGTTCCACCCTAAAACCCTTGCTAGATCTGTAGACTCTATAAAGTTTGAAGTAGGTCTAACTGCTGTGGCTTTGCTCCAGCTCAAAGGCTAGAATGGGTATAAGGAGGGAGAACATGCAACTGGATGAATAAAAGTTTTGTGCAGATGTGCATTAATGAGCACCTAAATGCATGCCATGGTGGTCTTTGGTCACTGCTCTTCCAAGATAGATGGTAAAGAGTGAAGCTTTGGTGTAGCATCTCCTCTTGCATTTACCAGGACAACCACAATGGATCATCTACAGGGTGGGTTAAATTCCCTCATGTGATAGTGACACAATTTCATACAGGGATGATATCTGCAAGTATTGTATGAAACGGTGACCTGATGCTTCCCATGAGTTGTCTCAATGAATTGCTCTAACTCCTATAAGGGTGGAGCCATACCCTCCCCATGTTACTTTTGAGGAATTGGAGACATAGAAAAGCCCTTCCCCATGAAAACTTGTGAGTCAGCTGCAAATACATGGTTTGAACTGAGGTGCTGACTGTGGAGCTATTGGGTTTGGACTAGGTTCCAATGACTATGAGCAGGAGAGTTCTTGCTTTCCTGCTTAAGAGAGGGACAGGGAGCAGAACTGGGAAGGGTGATCAGATTGCAACTCAATAAAAATCTTTTTTTCTTTTCTTTTTCTTTTTGGGTCAGACCTGGTGATGCTCAGAGGTTACTCCTGGCTCTGCACTCAGAAATTACTAATGGCGGTACTCGGGGAGGGGATAATATGGGATGCTGATAATCTAATGCCCTACACCCACTGTGCTATTGCTCCAACACCTCAATAAAAATCTTTGAACAATCACTATAGAATAGGATTCTCCTTCACTTAGTTCCTGAGGGAATTCAGGACAGAGACTTTGGGAAGTCTGAAGGAGAATGCTTTCACTGGGATTCAACCAGTTCTCCTTAGAAAGAAGAGTTATTTCCCGAGCTGGAGATGGTGAAAGGACCAGCTGTTGGTTTCTGTGGACTGGGCAGCTGAGGGGGTCATGCGTTACTCTCTTGATGAATCAGACTGCAGCATCAAGCACTCTCCGTGTCGAAGTGTGGTATGAGGCAGTCACAATCCCCCAAGGGACTCAGCAGAGACATATCTTTCTGTAAACTGATCCCCAGATGTGGGGAAGGTGTAGAAGGACCCTCTGTTCTCTTGTACAATTCGCCTGCTCAAATCCTCTTTTATTAGTCATGAAGCTGGTATATCACCTCTGGCTGACTTGGTTCTCCCTTTTATATTGGAATCAGATTAGGAGATAAGAGGTATGTGGTCATTTATCACCCTCAACTTCTCAAAGAGAGGACTTTGGAGGAAGGAGGTGGTGAGCTTACTGTCCCTGGATACATGCAAGTTGAGAAGGAATCACTATGTAATGACTTGTTTGGAGGAGAGATAAAATAGCTTTAGGTTTCCTTAAATTGTTAATATTCTGTGATTTTGCTATCAGACCACCAATAGAAAAAAATTTTAAAGTACAAAGTATTAAAATCCCATAAATACAGTAGCAGTTTTGGCCAGAGAATGATTTCCACGATTATATATACCCTAGAGCCCATGTATTATAAGAAAGAGCACATCAACATCTTTTTTCCTCATTCTAGCTGCACCATTATCAAGAGAAGAAAGGCTTTAATGACGATTCCCTGCATTGCTCTAAAAAGTCCTTTCATGTCTGGCCTCAAAGCAAATGCAAGAGGCACGTCTGGCTGAGAATCATCATTCGGCCATCCTCCTGTGTGCTGCCTATCGTCTTTGCTCTATTTGGTTCTAGGCTGGAACAATGTTTTTGCTGTCATGGGTATGGGCTGGGGGCGGGGATGGTGCAGGCAAAGATTTCACAGAGTAAAAAGACCAACAGGGGAGAAATGTGTGGAAAATCACAGTAGTATGGTATGGTCCCCTGTGTGCCATGAGAAGCAGCCCCAGGACACTGATTTTCCCTGTGGGCAGATAAAAGAAGGGATGGCAAGACATCCAGTAAAAAATCAGAACAACATTTCTAGAACATTTATGAGGGGTTTCTCCCTATGAATACACATTCCTGTTTATTCTCGTGGCAAGCCTGAATGTGGGGGAGTGGTGATAATACTTCTTTGCTATGGATTCACAGAAACTCAGAAAAGATGGAGTGACTCTTAAAAGTCACATGCAGGAAATGTTTGAAATTGAACTTGAACGCACTTGTATGAGGGCGAATCCACAGTCTTTTCTGGTATCAGGTTGATGGAGAATCAAACATCAAAGAAAAACCTGCTTCTGTTTTACTGTCTGATAGTTGATCATGTCCTAGTCTCTAGGATCCAGTCAGATAGCCAAGGGGACTTTGCAGTTGTGATTTTTTTTTAAGAATTCTACATTGCTGACCTTACCTTGTTGAGTGAGGTCTCATTCCAAGTCCTTACAAATGGAAGGCAAGGAAGCAAAAAGTTGGAGAAAGGATGGCTAATATAAAGCTGAATTTTGGAACGATGGGCCTAGAAATCACATTCTCTGGGAGGAGGCAAGGATTGAATTCTCCCCTGGAGCTTCAAGGAGGAATCAGGTCTGTTTGTACTTTTATTTAGTCCCTAAATCTCATTTTGCACTTCTGATCTCCAGATCTGAAGGGAAATAATAAACACAAATTCTGATGGAAGATGCAACTTGGCTATCACTTTCTTGTTGTTCTTATGTTCCTCCTGCTTATAAGCTTCTGTATGTCTGAAAAAAAAATAAAAGGACATCTTTCTCTCAGCAAAATTACATAATCTTAAGAATAAGAAGTGGGACTACCTGATTTCAAAATAATCACCTTGGCCTTGGATGGTCAAGAATGGTGTTCTGCAAAGCCAGGTCCACACCTGGAACTTGTTGATGAACAGTTTTTTAAATTTTTGGGTCACACCCGGCGATGCACAGGGCTTATTCCTGGCTCATGAACTCAGAAATTACTCCTGGCAGTGCTCAGGGGACCATATGGGATGCTGGGAATCAAAACTGGGTTGGCTGCGTGCAAGGCAAATGCCCTACCCTCTGTGCTATCACTCCAGCCCATTGTCCATGAACCTTGAGGGGAAGAGTATCCACTGCCCTCCATAATCCTCTGGTCTCAGCTCTTGAGAGAATGAGCAATAAACTAAAAATATTGGTGGAACTCAGTGCTCCATCTTTTTTTGCGGTGATGGCTTTGCTGGGACGCTCAAGCATGTGATGATAGAATTTTCCTTATTAAACAGGATGCAGTCCAGTTTGAGTGTAGTTGGAAATGGCTGGTGAGTTTCGGATAGAACAAACCTGGCAAGGTCCTGGAGGCTATTTACAGTGGGACCTCATGTTTTGAGAAGATGGCCTGGCTCTTCTCTGGGGTTATGCAATCTTCTTGGGACATAAGCGTTCTCACAGAACCATAACATTAGACATGGTACTCTGCCTTTCATGATTTGAGACATGAAACAAGACTCATTCCTGATCTGGCATGGAATGGACAAAATCATCCTTATGCTACAAATCCCTGGACCAAATATCCTCCTCTTCCAGATACTTCTCTTGATACTTGATTTGAGTCTGGCTACTTTGTTAACCTTAACAAATGTAAGTAACAAATTCTATTCCCTAGTATCTGAGTCCCTCAGAGATCTTTTTTTTATTATTATTAGTGAAACACCATGAGGTACAAACTTTCGTGCTTGTCTTCCAGTTATACAATGATCGAGTACCCATCCCTCCACCAGTGCCCATTCCCCACCACCAATGATCCCAGTATCCCTCCCATCACCCCCACCCCATTCCCCCACCCCATCCCCCCACCCCGTCTCTGTGGCAGGGCACTCCCTTTTGCTCTCTCTCTCCTTTTGGGTGTTGTAGTTTGCAGTAGAGACCCCTTGCCTGTGTGGCAGATTTCCACTTTACTCTCTCTCTATGTTGATCACATTCAATATTACACAAAAGACCCATCATTATTGTCTGGAATTTTCCCCAACAATCAGACCTGCCAAAAGGACATCATTGGATTATTTGTTTTCTATTGCTGATTATGAAGAACTTACGATGTCGCGCAGCTACTATTGCAACCATGTAATTTTGGATTTCTGATATTTTAGTAATAAGTCTCGAGGGATTACTACAAAAACTCGCTGGGTTCTGAGGTTGGTTTGTGTGCTTCTGGGATCATGGTCGTTCAGGAACTGGAGTAGGCATTCGTAGGCGGCAACTCATCAGGGCGGGGAGAAGGGTGGATTCCACCCCCCATCCCATGAGGTCCCGCGTGCCCGTCACTGCAATCTCATCCCTCAGAGATCTGAGACAGAACAGTTCTCTCCCATTCCTGGGGTCTTCTCTGCTTCACCCCCAGTTCTGTCTTCCTCAGTTAATCATGTGATTTTTTCCCTTAAAAGGTACTAGATTCCCCGGAGTTTACTGGAACAGGAGACCTCTCAGTTTGTGTTTTCTCCAAAGGTCTAAGGTGTTTTCCTTCGCCTTAACTCTGTGAAAGGACCACATAGGACATGTCACAATCACAAAATAAGAAAATCTCATTCTTGTCCAAATCAACATTCAACAGAGGAGGGAGTTTTCTCTTCATCAGAAAACTCAGCTATCCTGAAGATGCAGCTCACATCCCTGGGACAGAAGCTGCCATTGATCCTTTCCCCCAGACTGGCAGTTCTGTTTGGCTATTAAAAACTGCCTGCTGTGTTGATGAATTATTTAAACCTTAGAAGCACCCAATTTATGTAAATCCGATTATCTGTTTAAGGGCAGGTTGACTTGGAACAGCTTGTCATTGTGATACTTTTTATTACTATTATTATTTTTTTGACTGAAAAACTGGCAAATTCTGTTGGAAATGGAGTTTATTTTCTCCTGAGAACTGCATAGCCCATGGCTACCTCCTTGGTGGAGGTGGGCAGACCGCTTGGTTTCCCAAGGGAATGCTTTCTTCCCTGCTGTTTTTACACAATGTAGGTGGAGATTTTCAATACTGGCTGATTCCTAGTGTAAAGGGGAGAACCAAAGCCCACAGGGAAAAGTTGACCTGCACAGGTTATATGCAGGTTTTTTTTTCTTTAAATGAGATTAGTGCTCAAAGTCTTGTTCCAAATCTGGGTTACTTTCTCCCTGCATTGCACTGCCTCTGTGTTGTTAAATGGTAGTGGGGCCGGGTACCAGAGTTTAGTGCTGGGCTCATTGTAGGACTTTCAAAGGCTTCTGGGGGCTGGAGCGATAACACAGAGGGTGGGGCATTTGTCTTGCACGTGGCCCCCCTGGGTTTGATGTCCATCATCCTATATGGTTCCCTGAGCACCACCAGTAGTAATTCCTGAGTGCATGAGCCAGGAGTAACACCTGTGCGTCGCCGGTGTGACCCAAAGAGCAAAAACATAAATAAATAAATAAAAATTTTAAAAAAAGATTTTGCTTTTCACTGAATTTCAGACCCAACTCTCTGAGTACCTATGGAAGGAGCAGGATTTGGACTAAATGATCTCTATGAATTTTTTCCACCTCCAGCTGTCTGGTAAGTGGGCCCTAGTCTAAGCATAATACCAAGAGCCCATTTCATTGATTAACCAGTTGCTCCTGTCCTGCCCTCGGATGGGCCTATCAGAGCATCATGCTCTGCTGTCATTATCTTGAAATTCTCAACAATTTTCTGTCAGGAGACCCTGCACTTTCACTTTGAATTGTGGCCATTGAGAACATAGTTTGATCCAGGCATTCTTATTCTTAGAGAAATTGTGAGTTTCAAAAGAAAATAGGCATGGGTTCGCGTAAGACTCAAGCATTCAGTGATCGAGAGTCACCTCCCGAGGCTGAATGATGGATGATGGACGGACAAAGGACCAGAAAAGTGGAGAAACAGGGACTCAGGCTGGTTGGTAGACAGTTTATTTCTCTCTCCTCCCCAGCCTAGTCCAATCTCTGCCTCACAGTGCAATCATAGTTGTAGTTTTGGTCATAGTCCCAGTCATCATAGCTCCATCATCCTAATCTCCTTGTAGACCTCGAAGTCCTCTACCTCATTACATTTTCTTCCTCGTCTAGTCTCATAGTCCTCTATTAGTGCTTGATGGAATTGGGTGTGCCTCAGGGGCACTGTTGTGGTTGTAGCTCTACTTCCAGTCATTGCTATCATCTAGTCCTTCTTCTCATCCTCACAGACCCTATTGTCCTCAAAGACCTCAAAGTCCCAAAGTCTCAGTTCTCAACCTCCCCTAACAGCATAGTTATATAGCAATCATGAAGGGTGGGGTACACACAGGTGGGGTTAAGCATTGTCATAACAGCAAATAGAGGTAAAGCCACTCTTTTGGGGAAGTTCTAGGAGATTAACTCAAGGAAAAAATCTCATCTGAGGGTTCAGCACACCAAATTACTAGATTTGCTCAAGAGAGAGATTCCATCCAGAGTGTATAGTTTTCTCTTTTCATCAGCTAGTAATACATTTAAACAATCATAGTAAATTTACTTCTTATAATATCTCTAGGCATTTTGTATGAACACAGTAAGAGATATATTAAGCTTAAAGGTTGGCTCTTCTTGTAGACACCTTGCTATATATTCCAGACCACAGTCCTCAGGTTAGGTTACTCTATTCCTAACACCAGCAGGGTCCTTATTCAGTTACTTCTTTTTGCGTCATGACAGAGTTTGCTCCATAACTGTGTTCTTAACTTATTATATTTATGGCACTTAGCTTGTCTCCTTTTGATGCCAGGGTAGCTTACAGCTTGCCCTGGACCCATCCAGTCCCTTTGTCCGGACCCTGCTTTTAGAGTGCTAAGAACTAAGGGTAACTGAGGCTTAAGTCAAGTAAATATGGATGCCCAGGAGTAAATATTATTTTGGAGTCAACTAACTCCCATGTTACAAATCATAGCATGAACTGTCTTCCTGTGTTTATACAAAAATGACATTGCTAAATAAACCATGCAAATTACATAAAGGAAAGAGAAAAGCAATATAGGATTATTAGTGCTTGATTAAATTGGGTGTGTCTCAGGGGCACTGTTGTGGGAGTAGCTCAATAAACCTGATCAAGGACAACCCAATGTTATCCAACAAGAAATAACACTGATGCAGTTGAAGGGACAACTTCCTTAGTGGCTTATTTCCCTCAGATGGTAGTTCAAGAAGAAAATCTTGGGTTGAATTCCCTCCTATAACCCCCAGGAACTGAAAACCACTTGATTTTTTTTGGACATTTTACTCTTCTAGTCATTACTAAATGTACCTATATCTTCTGGAACTTTCCTCTGGCTCCCTATACTTGCTCTGCTGACCTGTAAGAAGCTATTCCATACCACGCTAAACCATAGACCACAGTCCACTACCCCTGTCCCTTTGAGCACTGCATTAAATGAGGAAACAGAACAAACACTCAACCAGAGATAGAATAAAAACCTGTCCTTGGGAGCTGCCTGAAAGGAACAGAGTGTGATAGCATGGACCAAAGGCAGTCCCAGTCCAAGAAAGAGACACATCAGTCTGCTATCACAAGAATCTGGATTCTTCCAGCCACTGCTGAACTTGGAAGAGGATCTTAGGTCTTCCACAAGTGCCACAGACCCTTCCCAAATATCTATTTTGCCATGTGACCCATGAAGAGAATCTCTAGCAGTCTGTCCCAGGGTCTCTGACCAATGGACACTGCGACATGATAAATATGCATTGTTGCATGCTGTGAATTGTGTTGATTTGTTGCAGCAATGAGACAAACACTACTATAGTTTTGGTGTCAGATAAAAGATTCTGTGTTTCTGATGTTAGTCCTATCACTTGCTCTCCAGATGTTCTTGTCTCAGATACCTTTAGCCTCTTGAATATCAGACCCAAGGAGAACTTTTTTTTATAGTTATATATTTGATATATTTAATATCTTAAGCTATTTTGATATCAAAGAGATCTTTATATTTTTCTGATAATTATCATATTAAAAATTTAAAATGAACATTTATAAGATACAAAACCCAAACCAGCCCCTTTTCCTGCCTATATTTATGCCCTCTCACTGGGAGCCCCCCCACTCCTTCTGAACGGTATCAGATATTTTTCCAACTTTGCCATCGATTACTGGCAGTGGGGAACATTTTACTTTTATGTTTCCTTCCTCGCTCCACCCCCCAGATACCTAGTACAGTATTGGGCCTTGCCTGAGAGAGTTGGCTTTGCACAATTTCCTTTCTTTTTGTCCTCTTTCTGGCCTGCAGGGAGAGAAGAAAGGCATAGATCTGGTCCTTGGTGGGATGCTACTGTACCCTAATTCCTGAGTAATTCTAGAGGTAGTTATTTCCACCCAGTGAGGGTTTTTTCCACCTCCAAGATGGACAGGAGAAAGAGACCTTTAGTGCTTGGTCAGCTCATCCTGAGGCTTATGGGCATCTTGGATTTCATTTCAGCATCCTCTTCAACAACTTCCTAAGCATCCTTCCAGTCTCTCTCCTCTCGCCTGCCTTCATTTTTTTTTTCCAGAGGGGGGCACATCTTTCATTATCAAGCCATACCAGCCATGCTGTTCTCTGGATACAAATCTCAGAAAGGTGCCCTCAGGTTAAAAGGAACAAACTCCTGCAGGTTAAAAGTAACAAATTTTAAAAGTAATGGTGCCCTCAGGTTAAAAGTAATAAGCTCCTTCACTGGGCATTCAGGTTGTAAAGTCTATTATCATCCTTGTTGCCACTGACTGAATTCTAACTCTGCCCAGTGGTCAGAAAACCCTCTTACTCATTATGCCTTTCTTCTTGTCCTCAGAATTCTAGAATATTCTCCTTTGTGAAATGACTTTTTTCTCCCCTTTTAACACCCTGTTCTCTAGGAAAGTGCGTCTCTTCCTTTTCCCAATGGTTTCCCCTTCTAATCTTGTTTCCCTCTTGTGTCCTACAGGTTGGCTCCCTAGTTTCATGTTGTGACCTCCTCATTTATGATATTTTATGGGTGGGTACCCTTGTAATATCTGGGGGACCATAAGGTCCATATGGCATCCTGGTTAAACAATAATGCTTTAGAGAGCCATCTTCACATTAATAATACTCCTACTCCACCTCACAATATACTGGACACTTTCCTCCTGTAGCTTCCATCATGGCGGGTTGGAGGTACTGGTTTCTCTCTCTTCCTTACAAAAGAGAGAGGTGGTCGGTGCTCACTTCCCTCTTCGTGGGGTCTGGCAAAGTACAGGGATCCAGCAGGTGTGTCTATAGTAAAGATTGCAATGTCTCAACAGGAGATGTAGAATAGAGGAATAAGTTATGACTTTAGGAAAATTGTTCATGAGCATTGGGGTAGGGTGTATCACTGTATCACTGTCATCCATCGATTTGCTCTAGCGGGCACTGGTAATGTCAGCATTCATCCAGCCCTGAGATTTTAGATTTTCTCGATCTTCCCAGTGGGGCCACATTGGAGGCTCTTTCAGGGTCAGGGAAATGAGACACATAATTGTTACTGTTTTTTGCATATGGAATATGCCGTGGAAGCTTACCAGGCTCTGCCAGGGGGGTAGGACGTTTACCTTGCACACGGTCAACCCAGGTTCAATTCCTCTGTCCCTCTTGGAGAGCCAAGAAAGCTACCGAGAGTATCCCACCCACATGGCAGAGCTGGGCAAGCTCCCTCTGGCATATTCGATATGCCAAAAACAGTAACAACAAGTCTCACAATGGAGATGTAACTGGTGCTCGCTCGAGCAAATCTATGGACAACAGTGGGGTGGGATGAGGGAGATGAATGAAAGGAATAGGACTGGAGGCAGAAATGAGTTGGGAAACAGTTCCAGTATTGCCACAAAACTGATGAGACTAAATTGCAGTGGCAGCAAGAAAATAATTTACTGACAAGCGAAACTATAACAATGAATTAAAAAAATGCTCACTCAGATAAGATCTGGATCTTTAAAATTACCACTACATGCGTGTCTAGGGAGACATAAGATAAAATTTCATGATATCATCCCAAACTTCATTTGGTGACCAATCTTATACAGAATCAAAGAGGAATGTCTACCACCTTTAAAGAAGATGGTGATACCTAGGAGATAGCAGTGGAGTCCCAGGGCCTGTCTTTTATACTCTTACACCTAACCCAACCCCCCAAGTACCACTGAGGTGGCCTTGGTGATCCTCAGCACTGAAGGCTTACTGGCATCTCAACGTGGGACCCTAGCACTTAGCCTGGTTGGCTGAGAATCGCTGGGAAGTATCCCCAAGTCTTCTGAATATTACTTGGGAGACCCTTCAATAAAAGAAAAACAAGCAAACAAACAAACTAACAAAAAGGAAGATGGAAGTGCCTGCCTTACTTTTGTTTTATGAAACCAAAACTACTTGAAGAAAGCTAAGAGATTCTGTATGGACTCTATCTCTAAGACCCGAGGACTGTTAAAATAAGAAAAATTGGGCAGTCATCTTTCTAATGAGGCAACTAGAGTGTTGCTCTTCCTCACCCAGTCCTGACCCCATGCTTTCCTACCTTCCCTCTTCTATCTGAGTTCAGTAAGAAACAGTAAATCAGAATTTTCAACTGCCACTTGTGTTTGTGTGTTTGTGTGCAGGGATAGTGCTATACTCTAAGTGGTGGAGGTCAAGCCCTACAAATGAGGTCCCATAGGCATAAGAACAAGCTCAGAATGAACTGCCGTACTGCATGCTGGGAACAGTTGCTCTTTCATATACCTCATGAGAAACTTGTCTAAGGATATAAGAAGTACTTTTTGGAAAGGAGGACCTCACATTTCAGTCTATCCTCCTTGAAAAGAAACAAGTACCAGTACCCTGCGAACAGAGTAGGGCCTGTACTTTTTAAAATCTTCTGTAATTAAAGGATTAGATTTTGAGGCTCTTGAAGAGGAATAATAAAGGAAAAAACAATAAAAATGAATTATGAAAATACATCACAGAACAAGACAGACCTATAATGAAGGCACAACTGTTCAGATACCAAAATCTCCTGCTCTTTCCAAAAACCAAACAGGAAGCAATCATAGATGCTTGATGGATATTAAAAAGACAACTTATTTTTTTATGTTCCTTTTTTCTGTTATTAATTTTTTAAAAATTTTTAATAGTGAGACATCATGAGGTACAGTTGTAGACTTACAAATTTTTGTGCTTGGGTTTCAATTATACAATTATCAAATACCCATCCCTCCACCAGTGCCCATTTCCCACCACCACGGATCCCAGTATCCCTCCCACCCCCATCCCCCCATCCCACCCTGCCTCTGTGGCAGGGCATTCCCTTTTGTTCTCTCTCTCTTATTGGGTGGACAACTTATTTTTTAAAACAATTTTTTACTGAATCACTGAGAGGTATACTCTTAAAAACTGTTCATGACTGGATTTCAGTCATACAGTATTCCAACACCCATTCCTCCACCAGTGTACGTTTCCCAGCACCAGTGTCCACAGGTTCCCTCCCATCACTCCCTCCCCCCACCCCCTGCCTTCTTCTATGGAAGGCACTCTTCTTCTTCTTCTTCTTCTTCTTCTTCTTCTTCTTCTTCTTCTTCTTCTTCTTCTTCTTCTTCTTCTTCTTCTTCTTCTTCTCCTTCTTCTCCTTCTCCTTCCTCCTCCTCCTCCTCCTCCTCCTCCTCCTCCTCCTCCTCCTCCTCCTCCTCCTTCTTCTTCTTCTTCTTCTTCTTCTTCTTCTTCTTCTTCTTCTTCTTCTTCTTCTTCTTCTTTCTCACACACACACACACACTCCCCCTTTTCCCTCATCCCTCCCCTTTCTCCCTCTTGGGCATTTTGGTTTGCAATATTTATACTGAAAAATTATCAAGAATATCCCTTTACCTTCTTTTAACCCTCCGATACTGATCCAGCATGATGAATGGTTGGATCTAACCACAAGTGTGTGTATAGCTGAGGGTAGGTAAGATAGAGAAGAGATCTGTATGACAATAATAGCTGGGAATGATCATGAAGACATATTATTTTAGAATAGAAAATAGAGATCCAAAGGAGGCTGATCAAACTTAAAAGATGTTGGATGAGATAAGGCAAAAATTCAATTACTCTTTAGTAAACAATTAAATCAAAACAACCTATAATTATGGACCACCGCAGAGAACATAGTAACAATAAAAATACAACAGATCAACACTGGTGAAATATCACTAAAGATTTACTCAAGAGGGTTCTGCATAGCCTTTAACAATTTTCTTATCAGGGAGGAAAGAAACAAAAGAAACATACTAGCATTAGCTTGATAGATGAAGATGGGACTAGGAATTAGCCCAAATATGTAAAACTCATGAAAACACATTTGAGACCAGAAATGAATGAGGAAACACAAAAGCTGTAGAATTGGAAAATATCTAAGATTCAATTTTTTTAAAGGTGAACATAAGACAATCTTTGACAATCTTAATTAAAAGGATTCAATGCAAGTATTCAATGTTAGCTACGAAAAATGTACTCTAAATCTTGATAAAAATGAACATTAAGTTAAACATTCTGCAAAAGTTCTTGTTCATGAATTGGTAAATATGAGTAAACAAAACAAATTTATAAAAAAAGAATAAAGTGACCTACTTAGACATGTTGATGTCACACAGAACAATAAATATGAAAACTTGGAGAGGAAATCTTAAAGGTCCACCTTCAGAAGTTATAATCTCTTCTTTTCTTTTTGTGTGTGGGGATTGGGATCTGCATACTCAGCAGTGCTCAGGGCTTATTCCTGGTTCTGTGCTTCTTGACAACGTCATTCCTGACACTACTGTGGAACCATATGTACGTGGAACCATATACAGTGCTGGGTATCAAACCAATACTGGCTGCATGCACAGCAAATGCTGAAATTTCTGTATTGTCCCTTTTGACTCAGAAATGATGAACTATTTTTACACGGTTAGGAAAATTCCTACAGACTTTCATAAGATAAATGAGTTCTATTTTCTGTAAACTTTTCTGGAGTACAAAAATGTATGGAAAGCAGAGGTAGATAATAAAAGGTGGTACCGCAATATTTTGCAGAATTTTGAAGAAACATTTTGATTCAAGAATTTTACACCCAATTGAATACTGTCACCCTATTGAATACTGTCAACAGAAAGAATTACTTGGCTATGAATGGGCTTCAGCATCCTCAGTAGATGTGACGTGTCACATGTCATTGGGGAGACTCAATCAGTCATAAAAGGTGGCAAGATAAGTAACCATTCATCAACACTATGGATTTAGACCACAACTG
Organism: Sorex fumeus; assembly: GCF_029834395.1. Taxonomy (NCBI): domain Eukaryota; kingdom Metazoa; phylum Chordata; class Mammalia; order Eulipotyphla; family Soricidae; genus Sorex; species Sorex fumeus. The sequence goes on from NW_026606186.1 coordinate 10,913,552, forward strand.
CATTATGTGTTGATTAATCTCCAAAACCAAGAGAGTTTGAAAAAGAAAGAACTTTTATGGGAATGAGAGACAGTACAGCTAGTGGGGGTTGCTTCACACGTGGCTGAACAGGTTTGATCCCTGGCACACCATATGATCCCCTGACCCTTTTCAGGAATAATTCCTGGGTGCAGAGATAGGAGTAAACCCTGAGCACAATTGGGTGTGCCCCTCCAACAAAACAATCCCCCCAAAATACCCCAAAGAAAGAACATGTAGGTGGAAAGTAATAAGTATTTACATGATAAAAAAGTGGAGAGTGTTGCAGTGTTAAAAACATATGAAAGAAAAATATGATAGATTAAACTGAATAATATAAAGTGCTATTGTGCTTCAAAATCCCCTAAACAAAGTAAGCACTTAAATGTAACCAAGGAAATATTTACAGTATCCAAGGCCAGCAAAACATTCAAGACAAAAAGAAAACCCAATAATACAATGGACAAAATACAATTTAGAACAAACATGTCCAATGCTTGATAAACAAGAGAAAATTATATCAGTGGTGATCCAAGAAAAAAATGAAAATAATACTGATGCATAATTTTCACCCATTAAATTGGCAGAGATGAAAGATTATTATCCTAATGCTCAGGAATACATGGGGTGGAAATGGGCATTTTCACGCAAAACTGTTGTTCTATAAGTGATGACAAAATTTTTGAAAGAGTTTGGCCAAATGTGATAAAAGAACTAAGAAATGAACCACAATTTTCCCCCACCACACGACTCAATCTTTCCTCTACATCTCGGTTTTTAAAAATGCAACCCAGGCAAGCTACCAATACACCCAGACCATAAATGTCAGCACCCTGAAGTTTTATTTCTGTACATGCATACTGATGAAAATAAGTATTAATAATAAACAAATATTGACAAGAACTCAAGTTTTCAGTTCAACTTTTCCCAACTATTTTATATATCTCTTTGTATCTCTTTACATAGATATATTTTTATATCTATATAAAATATATGAATAATATATATGAATAAATAAATGATAAATAAATAATAAATGATAAATAAATATATGAATAAAATATTTGAATAACTGTGAGATACACAGTTACAAAGCTGTTCATGATTGGGTTTCAGTCACACAATGAAGAACTAAATTTTAGGCGTATATCAGAATAGTGAACTCCATACAAAAAGGATTTGGTTAAAGTATACATCCTATAATAAGGGAATTCTATGCCACCATTAAAAAGGAAAGGGAAAACAACGTCATGTGAAATGTTATTGTTACGCTATTGACTTAGAAATATGGAGGACAGGAGGTTTGGTGTATAAATCCTTATGTATATAAATGTGGGTGCACACAGGCGACTCAACCAATAAGTTCAGCATACATATGCATGGAAGGTAGACCTAGTTGATACCATACCTGCATTTTGTGTTTTCAGCATCTATTTTTTTTTCACTGTCCTTGTAAGACTTGGTGATCTGAAGAATTAAGAAATGAACCACAATTTTCCCTCATCACACGACTCAATCTTTCCTCTACATCTCGGTTCATGTATAAAAAAATGCAACCCAGGCGAGCTACCAATACACGCAGACCATAAATGTCGGCACCACTGTAAACACATTATCTCAGCTATAATAACTTAAATGAAACCCAGATATCTGTATGTCTCCTTCCCCCTGATTCTCTGATTCAGTGCCTTGGGAGTGTTTGAATTATTTTCATAACTTCTGAGAATTTTCCCCATATCCTCTAAGCTTTGTTCTTTCTTCTCCATGATACCTTATATAAATATTTTCTTTCTTTCTTTTTTTTTTTTTTTTTAGTGGCGGGGATGGGGGAAGAGTTGTGGGGAGGATGCTACTAAACCACAAAGTTAAGGCACTTTAGCAAGTCGTCTCCCCATAGTGTATGTGAGTTAATTGCTTGAAGAAAATGTGAGGGATCATGGGATGCCTTAGCATCCCAGGCATGCCTTATAGCAGGTGGGCACCTGCTTTTCTTTTCTATTCATTCCCTTTCCCCCTCTCTCCTCAATTTCTTCCCTGTGAGCATTCTTTCCTGGAATCACAAGAAAAATCAGCCTGATTTAACCTATTTCCCCCCAACTAGCATACCCATACCATGGCTTCCTTAACCAAAAGGAAGTTCTTTGAAGGTTAGGGGCAAAGGGGAGCAATGATGAGGGAGTAAAAATATTTCTATCTTGTTAGATCTGTCCATTATATACAGCCTCATGCAAATGCAATGCTATTCACTGCCTTTTTTACTCTTCAAAATTTTGCTTTCACCACCTTTTCGTTCACATCAGAACATTTTTTCATATTGCTATCCAATTTCCACAGTTATTACTTTTTTTTATTAGAAGAATAGGTGATCTACTTATTAAGGCTACTTGTCTCTAAAAATACCCACGTTTTCTTAGTTCATCTGGGCTGCTGCTTACTCTGCATTGAATTTGACTAAATTGCTGAGGTTTTTCTTTAGGAAGGCAGACCAACATTGATTGAGAGCCTATTACATGCTAAACAGTGCTAAGCTAAGTGCTGTATCTATGTTATCTCATAGGTGTCACAAATCCATTCTGGAACAAGGCAACCATGTAAGTACATTCTGAAAATACATTAGCTCGTCCAGGTTCCCGACAGTTCCCTGGGCAGCATCTCAACATCAGCTCAGGAAACTGAGGACGACAGGAGTGGACATTGCTAGAGAACTAAATGTGGCCTAAGGCTAGCCCATCCAAAATTACACCTTCTGGATTCCCAGACAGCCTCCCTGAGTCAACTCTTCATCCATGCATATGGCTCTTAACCATAAATCCATGTGCATCTATCTTTGAGTTATGGCAGGTGGGAGTACACTTTGATTTTTACATTTAAGTCTATTTCTCTTTCTATGTCTTATATTTTGTGGGATTATATGGAATCTGGGCTCTTACTTGGTAGAGACTGAATTGAACTCCGAAGCTGCATTAACTTGAATTAAACCTAGGCTCACCTGAGCTAATAGAACAAACAAAGCCTCAAATTAAAATTTTATTTTCCTTCTTTACATCCGTAAGTCCTTAACCTAACTGGGGGCAGGGGTTGAGGAATGCTTGTGGTGGTACTTAGGGGCTACTCCAGGATTTTCTTGAGGTTTGTTCCCACTGGTTGTTCAGGGGACAGTGCAGTGCTGGGGAATCAAATTGGACTTTTAGCAGACTAGGTTTGAACTCAGCCCCTCAAGCTACCTCTCATCTTCCAGCATTCTTTTCACTACTCTGCATGTCTTAACTAGGAAAGATTTAATCAAGACCATATATAAGACCACTTTTCTTTTTGCAACTCAGGAGCATGGGTTCTTATGGCTTGACTTCTGGTTGGAGGTAGGACAACCTGGGGACTGAGAAAATGTGTGAAGTGTTTTCTGTTCAGGGAAGCACTCAGTTCTTCCCTGAGAAACCACTTCAGGCCTTGGCATAGACAGAATCAAGAAACTCTGGGGACTAAGGTAGGTAGGGTAGTAGGTAGGGTGTTTGCCTTGCACGCAGCCAATCTGCAGCTCTGCCCTAAGAGCAGTTAGGAGTAAGGTCTGAGCAACATCAAATGTGGTTCCAAACCCCCAAACCAGAACAAACTAACAAATGAAGAAATCCTAATCCTGCTGCCTAGTTTCTTTTGAATCACGGACTCTGTGCCCTGAACAGCCAAACATGAAGTGCTTTCCTGAACATGTGGGCAAGTGGATTTGGAAGCAGGGCCCCTGGCTTCTAGGCCCCTCAGATAATCTCCACCTACTGCCTTCTGCTTCTGTCTTCACAACCAGAGAGGGGAGGACAGGCTCCTTTCTCTGCTCCCTGGTCGTTTATGAGCCTCTGCTTCTGGACAAACTCAGCTGTGCTGAGGTCCCTAGTGATTCCCAGGGAGATGAGGCTCTTCTACTAGGTGCTGGAGGAACTCTGGCCAGAGCTTAACATTCATAGTACAAAGGGTCAACTTTCCCATGAAGGGACATCTTTGAAAGATCTTGTCTCTGGTGCTGGATTAACGTGTATTCTCTACAATTAATATCTACCTGGAACTTCAGAATGTGAACTTATTTAGATGAAATGTGGTTACAGATGTAAGTTCATTTTAAAATATTTATTTATTTATTGGTTTGGGGGTCACACCTGGCAGTGATCAGGCCTTTTTCTTGTTTCTCTCTTTTTCAGGGACCACTCCTGGCAGGGTTCAGTAGACCCTCTGGAGTACAGGGGTTGGAGCATAAGCAAGGCAAATGTCTTACCTGCTGTACTATCTCTCCAGCCCCTAAAATGAGTTTCTTTGAGGTAAGAATCTATTTGGCTCCCCTCCCACCATTCACACACGCGTGCATGCACACACACACACACACACACACACACACACTGGACACACATGGACCACACAAGCCCAGCAGTCCCACTTTGCCTCTGCCTGTTGAAAGTTTCTTCAAAGGACAAGGGTTGTGCTCCTGTGTGAACTGGTGGAGACAGGAGAGAAGGGAGTCAAAGGGGCCTTTCCCAACCCTCACTCCTTGGGGTGCTCATCTTAAGAGATGTTGGGGGCAGAGATTGCTTTTGTCGGCTTTGTCTTCTAGCCCCATCAGCTTACCTCCCACCTGGACCCAGTGTCATCCTCCTATAAAACATAATTCTGATCATGACACTACCTGCCCCCAATTCCTGTGAGTCCTTTCCCCTGTGACCCCCTAGAAGCCCTAGGCCTGTCTCTCCAACCTATTCTTAAAGGATTTAGCTCCTTCACCCCCTACCTGCTCATGCCTAATTTCTTCCCCTCCAAGCCCCTTTTTCCTGTCACTGAGTCAGGGCATTGCCAGAATATTCTCTCCTCTCTCCATAACCAGCAAACTCTAAGCACTGTTGGGGTCTCTTCAGCGACTGTCGGTCCTCTTCCACTTTGCACTGTGCTGTAGCCTGGAGTACCCATTGCTCTGTAGACCTCGATCTCCCTGACAGGTACGGAGTCCCCAGACACCCCCAAACCAGGCAGGTATTTCCTTTCTGCAGCAGCTCTAGGTCTCCCTGATGCTTGTGGAATGAGTGACTAAATCATGTAACCTCAGAATTAGAGAAGGAGGAAAGCTCAGCTGAGTCAACTCTCTCACTATTTACTAATAATGAAGAGTCTTAAATGCTTAGGATATATACAAAGGGGCTTGATTCTGCCCCTTGATTCTTCCCAGCCCCCACCCTCCCCCATAACTTTTCCCAATTGTGTAGGCTGCAACACCCTTTCATGCAGTGTGGAGGAGTTGGGGTGGGGTAGGTGGGCGGGGTCTTTCCTAACTGCTCAAGCTGGGTCCAGGGCTAATAGTGATTTACGTACTAAGACTGTCTTCCATGGATGATGAAGAGTCAAATCTGTTTCTCATCTAACCCCCAATTTCCTATGAAAACCAAAGCTTCCTAATGCCCCAGCAAAATCCAGCATTGAGAGCTCTGTGGAGTCTTCAGATGGGGTCCTCTCATTTTCTCATTGCCGTGCTCTCTGAAACTGCAGGCCTCAACATTGCAGGACCCCAAAGTTGAGATCTGTTACACACTCACCAACCCCCTAGTAAGATATGGTGCTTGAATGAAATTTAAAAGTTTTCTGTCCTGATCTTGTTTGTTTCATTAAATCACACTCTCTTTCTTGTGCCCACAGGAGGTGCGATTTGCCTTGCACATGACTAATCTGGGTTCGATCCTGGCACCCTGTATGGTCCTTCAAACTCATCAAGAGTGACCACAGAGCACAGAGCCAGGAATAAGCCTGGAGTAACCCACACCACTGGGTGTGGTCCCCAAATCAAAACTGAACAATAAATAAATAAATGACAGTGTCTTCCAAGATAATGGGTCTAAATCAAGATGTGTGATTATGGTGACTATGTCTGTCTACGTGTGCTCACTAGTTATGCAATAAAACTGCCTCATATAACCAATATCTCACTCAAGAAGAAAGCGATTTCTTGAGGGTAGCCTTGTCCTTGGAGACTGTGAGGATGGACACCACAGACTCTGCCTGGTGAATCCCACATGGACATCAGTCTTTGCAGTGTGAGTTGGGAGTATCAATCAAGATGAAAAATGCAAATGTTCCCTGCCTCTGTAACACCACTCCTTGAAATTAATCTTAGAGGTGACACTGCCCCGCACCAGGAAGAACAGAACACTCACTAATCACACATGGCTGTAACTGATGCAGGTGTCTATCAACAGGTAAATGGTTAAATCCAGTTATAATACTGATAAATACAATTATGTGCCTGTCAGATTTTTAAAGGGAGCACTGATCGTTGCTTATTGTGCTTATTGTATGATATCACCAGGGATTCCATACCACCTCTCAGACTTGGAACTCAGTGAGGACAAGATCTGTGAGATTCTATGGTCAATCTCCAAAGGCTCGGATGAGCTTCATTCATGAGTGAATATGCTGAAAAACCTATGTATGAATCTCTAGGCTCACACAGAGTCGGGAATGGGTGATCTCCCCTCATCGACCTGTGCTTCTGGTAGCCACTCCTTGAACTGCTTCTGGTGCCACTCATTAGTGGCCATGATTCAGAGACTCACAAATAAATCTCTCAGGACAGAGCAACAGGAGAGCAATATGCCACCAGAATAGATGCCTCCGGATCCCAAATTTTTTAACCATCCAGTTAAAAAATTAAATTAATCTCAGTTGTATAAACCGTATTTAAAATTTTAGAATTCCTGGAGTGACATCTCATATTCTACACCACTGATGTACCAAGGGTAGCACACCACAATTGATGGGGTGTAAAGTAGAAGGCAACCAATCTTGGGGAGAAAAAAATATATATGCACACAAGATGTTAGCAACATGTTAGTAACCTCTAATATAAGGGCTTAATGACTTCAGGGTGAAATCCAGAAATCTTCACACACTTTCCTCTAAGGAAACGTTTTTGGATCATTTTTAGCAGATTATTCATAACAAGTAATACAAGATAAATTATTTAGGTCTTGCTTTGGGGCCAGGGTTTGGGGGTCGGGGTGGAAACATTTGAAATATGGTGGCGGGAAGGTGTAATGGTAGTGGGATTGGTGTTAGAACATTAAATATAATAAATTATTGTGAACAACTTTATAAAAATAAAATAAAATTCAAAAAATGGATCTGTGAGACTCTATTGCACTATTTATGAATCAGACTACATGAGTTCAAATCCTGAATCCACTAACTGAGTGACTTGGAATCACTTATACCTCTATTTCTGATCCTGAAAATAGAGACATTAGCAATCACATCATAGACTATTTTAATAATAAGTTTGACTTGAAGTTTTAAACACTTGTCCTCTGTTCAGTTGAAGATGATGCCGAGTATACGTTTATTCATTTACGAATGATACTCACCAACCACCTCCAGGGACTAACATCTTTCAGAATTTCATAAATATGTGAAGAATGAAGGAAGCAGATGTACCCTTTAGAGAAGGAGAGAAACACAATCAAGTTGTGGAAATGTTCATTTAACCCAATTCAGTCACTCTAAAATAAATTACATTTTCTACTGGGTATCGAGGCATAAATTATATACAGTGTTTGGATCTGAGAAATGGGTTGGGAACCAGATGAAAAGAGCAGAGTGTTCACTCCCCAGAGGGGAGCAGGTGAGAGCGCCCTCCCCTGGCAGCCAAACTCCACTACCCAATCGCCACCATGCTCCAGGGTGCTTTCCGGCCTCTTTGCAGCCTCGGGACACATCATAAGACACTTCCTACCCATTTTCCATAATTACCACACCATGTTTGATGGGGGTTAGACAGTAGGCAACAAATGCCTTCCGGAGAGCCTGGCAAGCTACCGAGAGTCTGGCAACCTCCCCGTGGTGTATTCAATATGCCAAAACCAGTAACTATAACAGGTGTTATTCCCCTGACCCTGAAAGAGCCTCTGATCGTTTGGAAAGAGGAGTAAGGAGAGGCTGCTAAAATCTCAGGGCTGGGATGAATAGAGATGTTACTGGTGCCTGCTCGAGTAAATTGACAAACAATGGGATGACTGTGATACAGTGATTTTAGTTTTTAATGAAATTAACAATAGCACTGAGTACCCAAGAGAAGCTATGGCAAGTGGGTAGGGAACGTGATAGAAGAATACCAAGTCTATCTGCTCTCAAGAATGGTTAGACACAATGTGTGGCAGCTCTGGGGGAATCTCTGAGGTTGGATATATGTTTATCAATCATTTTGTGCAGAGGCTACGTGTGAGGTAAAGAGGGACAGCCCACGAGGAATGATCTACTAGGAACTTCTGTGATGTCCAGGAATGTATGTGTGCTGTGGCGTTGCCCTTCCAGGTGCCTTCTTGACCTCAGCTCTGATGTTTTCCATTAGTGGAGTAGGAAGGTTCAGGGTAAGTCTCAATACTTACTGAGAGACTTTGCTGCAATGCTGAATATGCAGCACATTGCTCTAGTTCAGGCTGCAAGAGCAAAAGGCGCAGACAGCAGCTTGCATGACCTTAGGAGAGAAATTTAATGACAGCCTCTGAGCTTTCATTTGGGCATCCATGAATGCAGATAAAGCCTATTTGGAAAGAAGATATGTAAACACATCATTGATCTACATTAGATGCTTATATGCTTTTGTAAAGTATTTGAACAACAATATATAGCATGCAGACACACTGGTACTCTCTCCATCCTCTTGTCTGGAAGGCGCTTCCTGAAAGTTCATGTCGTTATCACTTTCTCAGTAAGGGCAGCCCCTGTCTCCCCTGGCTCCAGGTAGCCATATGGATCTGACAGAATCTGAAAGCAGAGACCACACGTTGAAATACTGACCAGGAGTTAACTGGCTCAGATGCCCTTTAGAGACGTTCAGAGTTGCAGAGAATCAGAGCTGATCTGTTTGGGATCAGCTTCCACATAGTTCTGCCATTTCTGTCTCTAATAAGGGGGAGGCCAAAACTGATACAGATCAGGTTCCACGTAGGAGGGGAATGCCACATCATCCCTGATGAATTGCGAGAACTACGGGAAAGAAGCCGAGGGGACTCCCGCTTCCAAAGGTTGTAGCATGGCTAAGAGAAAAATGAGGTAGCCAGAGATGAGACTCAGGTATGAAGAGATAAAGGGGTGTAGGCAGAACGTGCTTGGGGTAACCTGCTGGGATCTGGAATTGTAGAGGGTGTTGTCTTTGCAGGGGAAGTGGTGCTGAGACAGGAAAGAAAGGTCAGGTAAGAGAAATACCCTGCTCCTCTCTCCTTTTTCCTGCAGAAGGAAGCAGAGCCTCCTTTTGGAGGAAAGAGGAAGAAGCCAGTGAGAAATTCTTCAGGTCTGAGATGGGAGTTAAAGAAGGAAGACATGACTGATGGAGAATCCTGTCTACTTTCCTTCCCTCACATGACTCACGCTTCTGCCCTCCCTGCCTCTCTTCTTCCTTGCTTTTTCTTCCCTCTTTTCCTTCCTTTATTTAGCAAATGCTACAGTCCCAATCTGGTCCACCAAGTCCTGAGAGTACCTCTTTGAGCCCATCTGTAAAATAGGCTCACATTCTTACCCCACACCGGGATCATGGATCGAGACAATGAGTGAAAGTGTTTTGCAAATGCCATCAAGCTATACAAATAGGACAAATTATTATTAATATTTTAGCCTCAAAGAATTAATGTGACTGGGGTGGATAATTAGGACAATTTTGCATAAACTTCTTGCTGGAAATTGCCACCAGAGATTTTGTAGGATAAAAGGAACAGCTCTCTGCTCCAGTTTAGAATTGATGTTAAAATGATGATAAAGTTCTTTCTTCACCTGTTTTTTTTTAATTACTGCTGAAGGATGAAGAAATATTTTTTTTCCTTCTTCTTGCTTGGAAGCCACAATAATATTTCACCGCCACTGCTTACACTAAAAAATAGATTTTCTTTTCATCCTCAGCTGGCGATTTGGTTTGCATTAATGCCTTTCATAACTCATACATTTCGCTATTAAAAATTAATGCTTGGCACTGACATAAACAAATGAAATTTGTATTATTAATGTTTTACATAGGTAAGGTTCTGTAATAACAGATTCATCATAGCAGACTGTTTTAATTAAAAGATTCACTGGTTCCTTGAACACATCTCAGTGACCGGTTTGGAAAGAACGAGCAAAAAATGACAGGTATGAGAGGAGAGGGTGTCTCTGGTTACTGGGATCTCAAGTTTGGAATTGCCAGATATTGGGAATGACGCCCTCTGCAGAAATCCTTAGTAAAATTCTGAGCACAGAGCCTGACTCATAGTAAGTGTTTGATAAATGGCAGAACTTATTAGAATGGAGAAGGAGAAAAGGAAGGAATATTTTTTCCTTGAATAACACTGTCCATTCATTTGCTTCTTCAGCAAGTATTTAGTGAGTTCTTGGGGTTTCTGTCATGAGGAAAAGATTGCTGCTCTGGTGCAAGAAACTTTTAGTGGTAAGAAACAGATGATCTGGTGTCATCAGATGGTGCTAAAGTTACAGAAAAAAATCACAGCAGAGTTGAGGGCTAGGGAGGGCTGGACAAGTGGTGGGTGGGTGGGTGGGAAATGGAGTTTAGTTTTAAATTGAGTGGGAAGGTACTAGCCTAAGAAAAAGTGTCATTTGAGTTAAAACTTGGAGGACATTAGAGAAGTTTTGAATTGCTGTGTGGAGGAAGGTTAGTTGGGAAAGAGAAAAGATCAAGAGCAAAGGTCCTGGGGCAGAAACACGTAAAAGAGCAGGGGGAGGGAGGGTGGGAGTCTGAGAGTTGGGGTGTGGGTTAAAGGGTTGGGAGTCCATTACAGGGGTTTTGATTTTGCCCCTTTCAAGTGCTCTATGAGGTAGGTCCATATTGCAGGGGGCAGAACAAAGGCATATGGGATTTCACTACAAAGGAAGGAGCCAATGCATTCTTACCCTGCTGCCTTCGAGGAGTTTATGTGAGTCAGAGGACACCACAAGCAGGGCTCTCTCCATCTTTCTTATCTTAGTCCACGATGCTTAAATGGAAAGTCACTTTGGACTTCACCTCATTTGACACTCCAGTTTCACTCCTGGAAAAGATTCAGACATGGTCTTCCTTAGTGAGCCACAGAATTGAATGAGCTTCAAGGTCCTGTCCCTTTGGACTGACCTGGTGTCATCTGTCCTGAATTCTTGGTCAGGGTGGGGCTCAGTTCCCACCCTTAGGAGCTGGAGAATCTCAAGTATGCTTCCTTTCCTTACATTTTTTTAAAACTTTTATTGGATCAGGGTTAGTGATGTCATTTTCTTCCTTTAAAATAAAAAAAAAATTAAAGCACAGAATTTATTGGGCAAGTATAGGCTTGGGGCTGCCTGGGCTACACCTGATGATGCTGGAACGTCCCTGGGATCAAAATCAGAATGTCACACCTGCCAGTTAATACCCTAGTAGTGCTCAGGAGCTACTCTTGGCTCAATTCATAGGACTAGCCCTTGATGGTGTTTGGGGGTCATATGTGATACCAGGGATTGAATCAAGGTAGACTTCCTGCAAGGCAAGCATCTTATATCCTGTATTCTTTCTCTCGGTCACTTGGGAATAATTCTTAACTTCTCTGAATCTCCATTTCTCACTCAAATTCAGAGGATGATAACTTAATTTAAAACTGATGTTGGTAAGATGCAGTGACAAAGTTAACTTCTTCACACCATTCGTGATATAATAAGCTTTCCAACACAGGTCAATGGGGTGAACCTTCCAAACATTAATGGTCGGAGATGAGTATTATCATCTGAATTTACTGCTGGGTGAATTGAGTCCAAAAAAGACATGTGACTTCGCGCAGGCACTTAACAAACTGGGAGAAGCTGTTCAAGCTCATCTGGCCCCTCCCCCAGGGCAGTGCTGTCACACCTCATGCTAGCATTAAGAGCACACTTTGGCTTTCTCTTCGGATGCCAATGAACCTGGGTGGGTGTGAAATCTTTTTGCGCTGCCAACTGCCAAGAAGGCACCCGGGAGTGGGGCTTGAGCATGACTGACGATCACATTGGTGTTGGCGAATGCAGCATATTGAGAAAACAATTTACTAGCTCAGCTCCCAATATGCAGGGGATGGCACTAATGGACTTTTTCCATCTGTGTGAAAATGTCAGTGACACAGCATATGTCCCATTTACACTGCTTCCCAAACTCTACTTTTCCCAGGGCAGAGGTGGCAAGGAGTAAGTGTGTGTTGGGGGAAGACTTCGGAAACATTTCTTAAATGAGCATAGCAAGAGCCCTGTTCATGAAGTTCTTATTTTACGCCCGGAACTAAGGTAAATGCTTTTTAGACCTCATTGCCAATTCTCCCAACCATCCTGCAAAGTCGATCATTTGTTGCCATTTTGCACGGAGGGAATAGAGAATTAGAAAGTATATTTCCAGTATGGCATGGCTAATGAGAGCTATTTACTTGGTAATTAAAAAATTATTGATTTTCCATTGGCTTACAATGCTATAATAACTTGGGAGAGGACAGCTTTGTGCCTCTAGATGTGTAGAAGCCTCTACATACCCACTTGTTTGGTCCATTGCTTATTCATTCATTCGTTTTTTGCTAATTTCTCATTAAATGCCTCCACGGATCCAGCACTTTTTTACGTTTGGAGGATCTATCGGCGAACAAGATCAATGTGATTACAAAGCATATGGTCTAATGAGGAACTGGGAAAGTGAAGGATCACAGCTCGAAAGCTACAGTATGCTATGGGGAAATTTTTGAGGGAGGATCAGAAGGGAAGTGGTTAAGTGACTTATAGGATGTTCCCCAGAATGAACAGTCAAGAGTTCACCCAGAAGTGCACCCTCCCACCCCATCATGAGGCTGGAACAGATACTATCTTTCTGGTTTCCCACCAGAGAGCTGATATCCTTCCTGAGAGTCATCCCAAGTCCACTTCTCAACTCCGCAGCTTCCTAGCCCATTAGTTTATGGTTTCAGCCTCTGTTATTTTCTTGCAGCACAGGCAGGAGCCTTACCTCCCTGAGTCAGAGTGAGACTCAGAACATACAAGCCATGAGTCAGACTGGAAAAGTCAGAAGAGCTTCGCATTATCATAGCTCTGGGGGTAGAAACAGAAGTCATGTATGGTTGTGACAAATGGCAGGACTGGGCTGGAATTTCAGTGCCGTCATGGAATGTTAGGGTAACAATTCAGGCACAGCTGACTTCTTGCTTTGTTTCAGGTCTCATGGATTGGGTCAGCATGTATGTTTCATTGCTCAGTTGTAGTCAGCCAGCCCTCCACAGAGATGCAGGAAAGGACCCTTAGCTTTTTTTTTTTTTCCGGAATGTGTGCAGGTCATCAGAAACTCGTGGGCAAGTGCCTCCAGCTTGTGTCCTGAGAAGATCAAGTTTGTTTCATAAGAATGGAATCAACTTAGAAGCCAAGGAAGAGGTGTCTTGACTTTTGCTTCTACTCTCCGTCTGTCTGCCCTTGGAATATCTGAAATAACCAATTAGGAGTCTAGAAAGCTGCTCTGGGAAAGTGAAGGATTATATTTCTCTCAAGGAACTTAGAAGAGTCTACTGAGCGGAAGGAAGTCTTCCAGAGGTGAGATGCATGACCCTGTGGATGAGAACAAAGGAAGGGCCTGTGAGTGATTATTGAGGACTCTTCCTCATAAATGCGCATTGTTCATTGACTTTGAGAATTGCAGTGTAATTATATTAGTAAATGTACTGTGGTCTACTCATTGAAGGTAATGAAATCTTAATTGCATGTGACTTGTCTGGCTCTGCCTGGAGTCTGGACTCTGCAGGATGTGTGACTAGTCAGAGCTGTGTTTGTGGAGAAGGAGAAGAGGGTAGAAGTATCATGTGGCAATCCCATTGGGTGCCAACCACACTGTCATTCTTGCTTTTACTAGGAAGTGGCATCATTTTTCCACTAGAGGGAGGATGTTGGGTTTCGAAAGAGAGGTGTCATATCTGAGCCTTCGAAAGTGAGATGAAACCAAGCTGGTGGCCTCCAGATGGAGAGTTTGTTCTTTTACATGATGAGGCTGGGAGCTATGGAACAGAAGCTGGATCCAGTTTTGGCTAAAACTCTGATTTCTAAAAAGGAAAAGAAAATGAGTCCCAATAGTTTTAACTAGTTGCGATCAGCAAAGCAGTGCATTGGTGTTGAAGGCATAGTCATTCTTCCTCTTCAAAGAAATGGGAATAATTGGGACCATGTAGGAATAAGGTCTACAAATGAGACAATTTAGGATGTTGGAGTAATCTAGGGACACTTCCTTGAGTAGGTGATATGATGTCATCATAAAGGATAAGCTATTTCTTTGAGACACTGTCACTCTGCATTGTGTCCTTCTGACTCCTAGTAGACTGTGGGAAAGGCTATCTCTTTTATTTGGCAGGTGCTTAATACAGAGCCTAACACAGTTAGTGCTTTATTAATGTTAAATTATATTCAAATCTCACACAAGTTCTAGCAAATTCTCCATAATTGGAAGCCTGGGTATATGAAAATAAATTGAAAGAACATCCAAACCTTGGTGAAGGTTTCTGTCTGTAAGCACTTTCTATGGCAGGAATGGTATATACCTTGAATTCAAAAAAGAATTATTTATATTACCATTATTCTTACTCTGGCAGAACCTGGCAAGCTCCCTGTGGCATATTAGATATGCCCAAAACAGTAACAACAAGCCTCACAATGGTGCCTGCTAGAGCAAATCCTTGAACAATGGGAGGACAGTGCAGTACAGTGCTATTCTTACTGATGATTCTAGTGATAGAGGTTATGATGACAAACAATATAGTCAGGTATTACAGTTAACATTTGTTGAGTACTTAAATATGCCCAATACTCTACTAGTATTTTACACTGATTTTCCTCATTTAATCTTGAAGCAGGTAGTATCATTATTTTTCATTTTTTTCTATGAACAAACTGAGGTCTGGAGATCATCTTTTTTTAACTGCATCACACAATGAAGAAAGGTCTCCTTGATGCTCAACCTGGCGTGATGGCAAGGCATTGTACTCTCTGCTCAGGAAGGATCACACAGACACGAACAGAGAGAGCTCAGGTCCAGGTTCAGTGTCCTTGAATGTGAGGCAGGGGGTGCTAGGAGAAGACCAGGTGGAGCTGATCCTCAGAGAGCATCACTGAAAGGGCAGAGAAGTGCTGATAGACCCACTACATGTTTCTGCCTAATCAGAGCTAAAGGGGAAGTTGATATCCAACAGCAATTCCCAGAGCAGGACATCCCACATTTACTGGAGTCCAAGTAGTGGAAGGCAGCTGGCTGACCTCCCCGTAGAGCAGAAGTTCCCAAACTTACGTGGTCTACTGACCCTTTCTTGGAAAAATATATTAGTCATTACCCCCCTTGGAAATCTACCATCCTCTTTAAATCAACAAACAGTTGTACCCTCTGGTTGTGATGGTGAAACTGATGCCATGACAGGTGGCAGAAATCAGCAAAATCAGCTAGGCCTCAGGTTCTGTTAAGGAACTAAAACAGTTCCAGTTTCCTAGCAATGAAATAATGTGTAACTAGTCAACCTAAACCCACCTGGGAAAGTTCTTGGGCCCAGCAAGTGGGCTCAATCAATCACTATGTCCCAGTCAAAATGCCCCAGAAATGATCTCTTGTTAACCCTAAAAGAATGAGTAGCATATGTAAACATAAACTGCTAGTGGAAACTATTGTTTAACTATTGTCTGACCACTGTTACCCTAGACACTTGCCAAATTGTTTGATAACTAAATAAGATTTCTTTCTGAAACAATAAGATATGTTCTGCTTATGTAATCAAACCCTATATAAACTGCTTGCTGCTTGAAGTCGGGGTTGCTATCAAGAGACCAATCTGTGGGTGAGATAGTTGATCCCAGTATACTGGAATAAAACTCCTACTGCTTTTGCATTATCAAAGTTTGAGTTACTGTCACACTACCTGGGAACCCACAGTCCCGGGCTTAACATGGGTTGTTTTCATACCCCTAGGCAGCTTTATTACCCATTTTTAGAAACTCTGAGATAGATGTTTGTGCAATTTGCACCAGAAGAGTCCTGTGCTAAAACCACCTGGAGGCCATGAGGAGATAAGAGGCGGCTCTAGGGTTGAAACTCCCAGCAATCCTATCACTTTGGTGACTTTGCATTCCAGTCTCTCCGGGGAATATAGCAGCCACTTTTCCTGAGATGTTGCTCATTATACTGAAAACAAACCAAAAAGAAGATTGAGCAAAGTTAAGAGACACTCAGGCATAAAAGCCCAAATGAGACTCAACATCATGCATCTGGGGTGCTGCCAAGTTGGCTGTTCAGTTTCTATCCATGTTACAGGTCCAAGAATCAATGAACTGAAGGCAGATCTAAACTTTGCTCAAAGCCTCTGGTTTTTCACAAAAGTAGAGAAAAAAATGATTCAAGGGGTGTCACCTCTCTTGGAATCAAAGGAGATGATGGGCTCAGGAATGTGAGATTCAGTCAGCTGCAGAATCCTTAGAGGGGGTTTCAGGCTGGAGTCATTGGGAGGTCTTCCTGAAAGAGGTTACAGACGCTGTCCATCACAGTAAGAAGGGCCTGGGATGTTCCCAGCTGGCTTTTACAGTGATTGCAGACACCCACATATTTAGAAGTGCCAGCTAGAATAGTCCCTCTTTGATTACCCAGAAACCTGAAGGAATAAGATGTCTTGGGAGAGTGCATATATGCTGCCTGAGCCCATGTGCTGCTGGCGCCCACGTGTCTGAGCACATGTGATGACAGAGCACATGTGTTGCTTGCATCTCCCCTCTTGAGCTGTGTACTTTCATGCTTTTATATCTAATGCTTGGATGTGTGCAGGGATTCTCTCCACCCTTGGAGAAGCCCATGTTCTCTCTTGAGTGCATTACTCTCTCTCTCTCTTTCTCTCTCTCACTCTCTCTTCCTTCACGCCTTCAAAAACTCTCCAAATAAAATCTACTTTACTTCAAAAAAATGTCCTGGGAGGACCAAGAACACTTGGGCAGCAGGGGCAGGAAGACAATACCCAGCACTGACCAGGGAGGCAGAGGTCTGGGAAAGAGCCTGACTCTGCTCCACCTTACATGTCACTGTGGCTTGTTGACTCTCCTTCAGGGCTCCCAGGCCCACTATGTGTGAAATTGAGGCAGTGGACAAGACCTTCACTCAGGTCCCTGTGGGCTCTGAAAATTCCCCAGGGCTTGATATGTCCCTATGAAAACCTCTATTTCCTGCAATAGCAAGTAATACTCTAGGGAAAGATGCTGTAGGTGGCTTGCAAGGAAGAAGCTCAATGAAGCCAATAATTGGCTGGGATGAGAAGGACAAGGCAGGCTGGGGGATCTTCTCAGGAGTGGTGGTCTTGAGCAGGGCTATATGCAAGCAAGAGAGTGAAGCATCATTTGATCAGAGCAAATGGCCTAAGCAGAGGCACAAGGAACCAGCAGCTCAGGTTTTCTGGAAAGAGCCAAGAGCTGAACAGAAGGAAGAACACCTGGTACCTTGCCCTCTGCATCTCAGCCATATTGCTGAACACTGAGCTGCTTCGGGGCCCCATGGCTGTCACTACTTCTGCATTACCACTGGGGTCCAGAGATCGCCATGGCACAACCCTTGCAGTAAATGAGAGAGGGATGAGTCTCTTGGCATCTAGCTGTCTTTTACCAGATTCCTGAGTTTGAAGGAGTCAGTGAGGACACTGAATTGTGCTAACATTTCAAAGCATCTTTCCTGAGCCACTCAGTGAGCATCCTTGAGATGTTTTGGGCCCCTGGAAAGGGATCCTTGGGAATCTGGAAACTAGTCCCTGGTTGTTAGCCTTCAAGCTATTCTTGGATCCTGAGCACCATGAGACCAGTGTTGGGATGCGTGAGAACTCTCTGTGAAGTATTTGATTATATATTTTCTGCTCATTTTCATTGTTGCTGAGCTCATGCTTTATTTTAATTAATATTTTAATTTAGTACATGCACCATGAGACACTTTCTCTGAGGGTATAATTAAGTGGGGGGAATAATGGGCTACTCTCGTGTGTGAGGCTGAGCTGGTCTTTCAGGCACCCTAGAGCACTCAACCCCTCTTTCCCTTTGAGCCAACTCAGAGAGTGGTTGAGCTGAACTGCACACTGCCCATCCCCCGAAGTGTACTGTGCCAATTATAGATAATGTGATACAGTGACATCGGGCTTGCCAGCAACCCCACTGAGCAGTCTTTCTTCCTCCTGTTTCCTCAGTGAAGAAAGTGTGGCTCCCAGATTTAGCAGACTATTTGGATTCTAGCAAATGCTCAAGGGTTCAATCAGAAATTGAACCCAGACCAGTCTGCTCTCCAGACTGGGTTCATTTGATCATGTCACACTTTCTTATTGGGAGCTACCCAGATCAAGTTGTGCAGTCACCAGGAGATTGACTCTAGAATCCTTTTGTTGTTGATTTGTTTGGGGTTCTTAACTCAGGGATCAGTCTTGGCAGCCTTGAGAGACCATATGGAATGCTGGGGACCGAATCGAGGCTCATGCAAGGCAAATGCCCTATCCACTGTATTATCACTCAGGCCCTGGCTCTCAAACCCCTTGACCATCTAGGGGAAGGAGTGGCTCTGCAGCTGTCAGTAGACTGAGTTTGACTAGAGGTGATGCTCAAAGTCACTTCACTCCTGCACCTTTTGGAGAGAAGCTTCAATGTACACAGGGTATAGAATAACACTGTTCTGTCCTTCCTGCATAGCCTCAGGTAGTTTACGTATATTGGGTTGCTCCCATCACAGTGCTCCATTCTTCTGTGTTTATTTGTAACTTCTTTCTTCGTGCTCTGTTGACTTGTAAATATTGCTTTTCTCTTCTCCCTAAGTCCTTTGCATAGTTTATTCAGAGCAATGTTCTTTTCGTATGGACACAAGAAGACATGCTTTTGTAATGTGACTCTCAGTGATATTTTCCTCCTGGGCATCTGTTCTCTCATCTAAGCCCCAGCTGCTTTTACTTCCTAAAGCCCCCAAAAGCAGGGTCCTGATGAGAGACTGGATGGAACCAGGGCAAGCAGGTAAGCTATGTGCTACACTGGCATTGAGATGGGCCTGGCCAAAGTGCCATAATGCTTAACTATAAGTTAAGAGCTTGTTTATAGACAAATGTTGCCTTGATCCAAAAAGTAATAACTAGATTTGGACCCTGCTAGGGTTAGGAATGATTAATCTGGCCTGAGCGCTATAGTCTGAGTCTGTGTCAAGATGTTCCCAGGAGAGCTGCCCTACAAGCCTCAATGGTATCTCTTACTGTGTCCATACAAAAATAACTAGAATTAAGATGTTGATAGTTATTGAAAACTGAGGAAAGGAGAAAAACCCCTTAGGAGGTATTTTGCCTGGGGCAGTCAGGAAGGCTTTGGAATACCTTTTAGGTGGTTTTTCCCTTTGAATTTGGTGGGCCCTCAAGAAGGGCTTTCTTATGTTTATTTTGCTACCTGACTGGGTGCAGTGTCAGCAGAGAGTGAGGGGGAGTTGGAGAGACAAGAGAGTTGGAGAGTGAGAGAGAGAGCAGGGTGGCAAGATGGGCTGTGAAGAGGCTAGCAAGTGGGACAAAGAGAAGAATATAGAATACAGGAGCAAGCACTTGGAGAGAGACAGAGAGAGAGAGAGAGAGAGAGAGAGAGAGAGAGAGAGAGAGAGAGAGAGCCCAAGCTGTGAGATGGAGCATGGAGAGATGAGCAGGAGAGACAGAAGGAGACGGGAATGAGAGGCAGTGTGAGACTAGAATGAGAGGCTCAGAGAGACTGGGGCAGGCGCATGGGGAGAATGGAATAAATGGCATCTGATCAATCAACCGGCTTGGCCCTCATTTCCTCCGCTGTCTGCCCCATAGCCCTGGGCC
This sequence comes from Sorex fumeus, assembly GCF_029834395.1. Taxonomy (NCBI): domain Eukaryota; kingdom Metazoa; phylum Chordata; class Mammalia; order Eulipotyphla; family Soricidae; genus Sorex; species Sorex fumeus. Next base: position 10,933,393 of record NW_026606186.1, read on the forward strand.
GCCCTGGCTGGGGGAGCGGTCAGGGCCCACCCCGAACATGGGAAGCTAGGGGAAGAGCCCCCCACTGCCCCCCGTCGCCCCTCGAAAGATTTTTTACAGCGGGGCACTCATCTGAACCAGTACCAGTGATGTAGGCAGGCAGGCAGATAGGGAAGGTCCCCTCCCCAGGCGATGGCAGTAAATTTCCTAAGAAGTAATAGCTCTGAAGTTGTGAAAGCCAACCTTGCAAAAACCAGGAACTAAGGCCTGAGAAGACCCTCACCTTGTACCAGCAACAGACCCTGAGGAGATTGAACACCTACCCATAAAGGAAATTCCTCAAACACCCTTGACCAGGCTGGAATGATAGCACAGCAGTAGGGCGTTTGCCTTGCCCTTGACCAGCCACTGAGCCAGGTTCAATTCCTCCTCGATTCCTCCGCTCCTCTCTGAGAGCCTGGCAAGCTACCGAGAGTATCTCGCCCTCACGGCAAAAGCCTGGCAAGCTACCCGTGACGTATTCAATATGCCAAACACAGTAACAACGAGTCTCACAATGGAGACATTACTGGGCCGACTTGAGTAAATCGATGAACAACAGGAGGACAGTGCTACTGTGCTACCCTTGGACCTCTCCCTTAATCCGATTAACTTTAGTGATTCAGCCCAGAGAAGACTTCAGAACATTCCAGACCAAGACATCCTGAGAAGATACTGTATAAAAGCCACCTTGAACAAAGGAAGGGTGTGCATATGCTGCTCGAGCCTATGTGCTGCTTTTGCCCACATGGCCGAGCACAAGCACTTATGTAGCCCACATCTCCCCTCTTGAGATGTGTACTTTTATGCTTTTGTGTCTAATGCTGGAATTTGTGTAGGAGCTTTCTCTGCCCTTGGAGTAGCCCATGTTCTCTCGAGTCTCTCTCTCTCTCTGTCTCTCTGTCTCTCTCTTTTCCCCTCCACACCTTCAAAAACTCTCCAAATAAAAACTGTTTTACTTCACTGCTTGTCTACTCCTGAAATTCTTTTCTGTGACATGAGACAATAACCCGGTAATCCTGGGTCCTGGGTGGCAGAAGAGGATGGGGAGAAAGTGACCATCTTTCTCCTTCCTGCTTCACATAAGTCACCAGTGGGGCCCACCAACATCACCAACACATCTGTGTTCCTACAGAAAACAAGGACTATGGCCCTAGCCTGAGTGTGTTCTCTGAACCAGGAGGCAGGTCCTGTGATCACCCATGAAACAAGACCCATGACAGCCAAGAGGGTGGGAAACTGGCGACCTCTCTTTCAAAGATGAGCTCCATCCTCAGATGGCGAGTTCTGGGTTCCAACCCAACATCACTCCCTTTTTTTTCTTGACTTTGTGTCCCTCATGGACTGAGTTTAGGTTTTGGGGCTGTAGCTGTTTCAGCTGGAAACATGGGAGAGGGAGCCCAGTTTGATACAACACATATGCTACCAGGAAGAAGCAGGCAAAGAACAAACAAATGTACAGGTTAGAAAAATGAACAACAGACCTGATAAGGACATGCAAAGTGCATGTAGCCTGCAAAGCTGAGGATACCCGAGGGATGGTCATTCATTCATTCATTCATCATCCTGTTATTCGTCGATTGCCTCGAGCAGGCCCCAGTAACATCTCATTCATCCTAGCCCTGAGATTATATTCAAGGCTCTTTAGGAGAATGAGACCCATCATTGTTACTGGTATTTGGCATATTTGGTGTGCCATGGGGAGTTTGCCAGACTCTGCCCTGTGGGCAGGCTATATTTGATAGCCTGCAAGTTTGTCCAAAGTAGGAATGAAATAATAAGATGTCATAAAAAGATGTCCTGATAAGATGTCACGCGGCCACGCAGTTCCGAGAGCTGGATTTTATAGTCTCTGAGTCTTGGCCGTTGATGGGATTACACGGCGCCAGGGGGCCAGGTGGTGGGTGTGACCCCCGCCTACTGGAATTTGGAGGATCTGGGTGGAGGATGCTCGACTCCAATTCGAGAAGGCTTGGAGATCTCGGCCCCGGAATCCGCGTGGCTTTGTCCCTCTGCCAGTACCTTCATGTGTGCGGAGAGTGGTCTCAGCATGGTGGTGGCTGGTCCTGGAGGTCTTCGGCTGCCGGAGCCCTGGTCGGGGCGGGGAGGAAAGCTCAACCCGCTCCCCTCCAAGGGACCCCAGCAAGGAACAGCCAGGCGCAGGGGCAGGAGACTGACTGCACTGGTCTCGTCCGGGAGCTGGATTTTATAGTCTCTGAGTCTTGGCCGAGGGATGGTCATTCAGGTCATCCCTTGGCGCCGAGGGATGGTCATTCAGGAGAAATGATGATGCAACCAGGGAATAGGGACTTGGAGCTGTGGACAGCAGCATCCCAGCCAGGGACTTCACTGAGAGATAGGTATAGTATGGTATGTTCTCTTCCTACACAGTCCCCATGATGGGGCTTCTGCCATTGTCGGCTTTCTGACGCTCATGACCTGTCACTTGCTCAGAAACTGTTCACCAAATAGCTGCATAGTATTTCATTGTGTAGATGTATCATAGTTTCTCTAACCAGTCATTTGTTCTCGGGCTCTCAGGTTATTTCTATATATTCTGGCTACTTGAATAGTGCTGCAGTGAACATCAAAATGCAGATGGCATTTCTTTTGTGTGTTTTTGCACCTTTAGGGTGTATTCCCAGATGTGGTATTGCTGTGTGAAATGGGAACTCAATTTCTAGCTTTTTTTGGAATGCCCATTTTGTTTTCCACAAGACTGGACCAGTGGGAATTCCCATCAACAATGAATGAGAGTCCCTTTCTCCCCACATCTGGCCGAGCACTGATCATGAACAGCTTTGTAACTGTATCTCATGGTGATTCAAATAAAAAAAATTTTTAAAAAGAAACTATTTACCACATTTCATCTCATTCATCACTGATCACCAATATCTCCTGCTTTCTCTCTCTTCTCTACTCTCTATTCTCTCTACCTCCCTGCCACCATTGTTCTTGGTTGCCTTGGTGTGTCCTCCTCATCCACATTGCTGAGATTCGAACTCCTGTTTATCCTTGAAGACTGAAGCGTACATCCCTACCTCCTCCAGGAAGCCTCTTCCAATTTCTCCAACAAAGATCACCTTCTTCTGCCCTCTGCCTGCATTTCCTACGTTGTCTCTTCACATGTCTTCATGCCCGAGGGTGTGTATCATTACAGCGATTAATGATGACAAGTGATAGAAGATTACTGCAGTTGGTATTGGGTACTATTAGCTTTCATATATCTGTCTCATGATCTCTGATCCCTTTTGAAAGGGAAAGAAATCAGTGACTGTAACTTCTTGGATTTTATATCTCCTTCCCCAAAGTTTTATCTCATTATTTGTACACAGCAATTACTCAAACAGTTTGTTGAATAATTGAATAAATATCAGGGGCACTATAGAGAACAGCTTGGGGCTAGAAGCAATTTCTGGGACAAGGTTGGTGGGGTGGGGTGTGAGGGAGTTGCTGTCCTTATATTAGTTCCCAGCCACTGGATTACACCTTTACCTGAGTCACTTCCTGTCCCGGGATGTCAGGAAAGTTCATATTGCAAACATTCCCTTGTTTTCTGCGCAGAGATCAGTCAGCCTTCTTGAATTCAATGCTCCAATATTTTGCCTTTCAATACGTCTCTGAAAATATGCTAAGTGCTTATTATATTCTCTGTGCTAAAGTAGATGCCAGGAAGAGGTAGAACCTAAAACAACAGGGGTCCCGCTTGTGGGAAAGTTCAGCACCTGTTTTGGGGGAGAGGGCTGACTTTCTGCCCTCAGGAAGCAGAATGGACGAGGGATGCTACTTCCGACTTTCAGGGCAGTTGCCCACAGCAGCCTCCTTGCTAATAGAGCTGTCACTGTCGCTCCTTCTTTTCAGCAGCTGCAAGCAATCCTGGGGATTGAATCATTCTGTTTCGAACATGTCTGTTTCTGTTGCTGGTTGGCCCGCACCACTTCTCACCAGAATCTCTTTCTTCTTCCTGCTTCTGCTCCTCAAACAATCCTAACTGCTTTCTCTTTTCTTTCCAGTAACTCTTTCTTGGTTTCTCTTGAGACTTTCCTGCCAGCCTGTCAGGAACTTGGCACAAAATAGTGTATTGCTGTCAAGAGTTCTGCATGAGCCTTTAACTGTCTTTTGAACCCCCGAGGCAGCCGAGATGGTGTCGGGGTGCCCTTGTATTGACGTCTGTTTGCTTCCTTTCTGATGAGCTCTGAGCCAACTCCAGTCTGCAGACTCCAAGACAGAGAGAGAGGGGTGTATAACCTTGCTAAACAAGGTCTAGGGTCCTGGTTTCTGTGTGTCCTGGGAGTGAGATTCCACCTAGGAGTTCCTAGACCTGAACAGACGCATATGTACAGGTCAAGGTAAAGGGTTTTGCTGAATTGTTCTCATGTCCATAGCCTGGGAAATACATCTCTGTCTTCACTTCTTGTGTCTGCTAGAAAGTGAAACTGGATTCTCTACAGGGTACCTTCAGAGTTTGTTATTCCATGATTTTATGAATCTATAGATGCTAAAATTGGTTGAAAATTTGATTCCCTCTTGAGGATCCCAAGTGAATAAAAAGAAAATAGTTTGGGTAATTAAAAAACCCAGGAGGGATATTCTTTTAGGAGAATAAAGTAACAATAATCATAAAATCAAGTATTAAAATATTTTTCTATATCTTACCTTATCCACAGTCCTGTGAAGAGAGAGCCAGATAAACATAACTGGTTGCTAGATTACTAGGGCCATAGTACAGATTTTCAGGTTGTTCACTGAGAGAGGGCAGTCCCTCTAAAGAAGCATCATGTGTATTAGAACTAAAGACAGACTGGCTTAAACACTGTCCCTGGTCATGAAGAATCCCAGATCCCTAGCTGGTTCTCAAACTGGGTGTGTCCAAAGTGAGAGAATCAGAGGAGCCCCTCATTCCATAGACACATTGACTGCCTCTGTCCTGACCATACTTTGAATGGCTCCTGAGAGCACCTGTATATCCTCTCTGACACCTGATTCATATTTCCTCACCTCTGGGATAGGGTCTCAGATAATGTGCTCTGCAAGTGGCAAATGTGCCTGTATCAGATGGAGTGGGAGTGGATGAGATGCGTACATTTGCTCAGTGACCTCTGAGACCTTCCCTGGGGCAGAGCCAGGCCCAGTCCCTGTGTTGTGTCCATAGTGGCTGCAGCAATCTTTGGTTGGTAGTAGGATATGCACACACTGGCCATCAATTTTAAAAGAAGCTGGAAATATGGATGGACTCTGCTGGTGAATTGCAGCTGATGAGGCAAATAAGACTTAGGACCAGAGTTCCCCGCCTCCCCTCACACACACACCTGGTTCCATCTCCTTACTTCCCTCCTTCCACATTGTCCCCCCCCCCCTTTTTTTTTGCAAGGATCATGTCCCAACAGAACCAGCCCAAAAAGCCATCTGCCCATTATCCTATTATTCCACACTGCTTGTGGCAGTTTGGGTTAATAGAATGACAAGACGTGTGGCTGGAGGTAGGCTGAGCTTCTCTGATCCACACAAAGACACCCTATCAGCTGGCAATAGGCATCACCTTGCCTCTGCCTGTGCTCTCTGCTGCAAATAACAGTTCCCTTCCCAAGGCGCAGGGTGGATACTGTTCCTTCCTTCCTCATTTAGTTTCCCTGACGTCCCGCTCTTTGTGAAAGGACTTGAGGGAAAAGAGCACAAGCCACAATTGCATGGCACTCATTTTTATAAAACGACTTATTTCCAGGTTCCTCTCCAAAGGTCTGATGTTGGAAGTAATGTTGGAGTGGGGAGAAAGTGGGGAGAGGAGTTGGGAGGGAAGTTATGTTCATTTTAAAAGACCTTTCAAAATCTTTACAAGAATCTGATAAGTTTGGTTGAGTAGTACCTTCTGATCATACTATTTAGACCTGGCCAAGATGTTGGAGGTTTTCTGACACTAGCCTATGCTGACATGTCGAGTTTCTTTGCTTGGTCCCCTCTTTCATAGGACCCAAGCTTTCTGTCACTCAGGCTTTACCTTGTTATTTGGACACCTTTGTTTTGATGCCACCTTCTCTTTGAAGCCCTCCTTGATTTCCCCCTCTGCAAACACCCCTCTTTTTCCTTATGTCCCACATCTTGAATGGACTAGAGCCGAGATATGGGAATAGATGATTACATCCACCACATGGCCCTACCTGGCTCCACCCAGCCCCTCAGTTTCTTAGAGGAAGGAAATAAGGAAGGGAGAGAGCATTTTAGGGTTCTGTGGCCTTTAATACTTGCAATCAGCTGAGATTTCGAGCTCTAATGAAGAATGTCAGTGTAGGCTGGAGTCATGCCTCAGGAGACTGACTTCCCTGGCTCCTCCCCATACAGCTCAGGGCCCATCTGGAGGTGGGAAGAAGGATTCTCTGCCCTGCCCACTCAGCATCAGACTCTGCTATACTTGGCTTCCTAAGAAGGGTTCAGTATTACTGTTTGAGCATGATAGCTAGAGACACAAGAGAAGCTGACCTTGGGAGTGAGGGTGAGGACTCTTGACCAGGGAATTCCTGGGTAAAATTCCCATCAAACTTGTTCCCAATGTCTGTGTCTGAAAGAGATTGGAGCCCCTGTGGGAATTCCACAGGTATTTATAGCTGCCTTGCTGGGGGAGATCAGGAGTTTAGATTCTATCCAGGGGGATCTTAGGGATCCATCATACATGGAGGCTCCTTGACCAAGGTATTCCTGGGTCAAACTCCCATCAAACTTGCTCCCAATGACTGTGTCTGAAAGAAATCGAAGCCCCTGTGGGAATGCCACAGGGCTTTACAACTGCCTTCTTGGGGAGTTTAGATTCTATTTGGGGGGACCTTAGAGATCCATCATAAATGGGTGTCAGAAGCATCTGGGGAGCCTTTATTAATCTCCTGCAGATGCCATAATGAAGTGTTGCTAAGCAAGCACTTTTGTTATCTCCCAGTGCTATATAGGCCAGGTGTCAGAAATCATGGTGCTAATGGGGCATGGCCACTTCAAGACTTTAGGGGAGAAGTTTTCATGCTTTGATTTACATTTCTGGTCTCAAAATCCATATTGCACCTTGACTTGGCTGCAAGACTTCCCTCTCTGCCTCCATTGTCACACATTGTCTGGCTCTTTTGATTCTATATCTGCATCGTTCTCATTTCTTGTTAGGGCACCCACCATGTTGAATGAGGGCCCACTCCACTTAAGTAGAACTTGTCTTAACCAATTACATCAGTAACTACTCTATCTCCAAGTTTTGTGCTTCCAACTTATAGTTGAGGGGGTTAGGACTTCAGCATTTTGGTAGAGTGGGGAGGTGGTCACAACTCAGTCCTTATCAGGACAACAATACTGGTACCAAGACCTAGAATTGAGGAGTTTGAATCCAGGCTGTCGTGCCATCATTCTTTTATTACTATCTCTGTGATACTATTCATATACTTCTTTGTAGTAAGACTAATTGAGCACGTAGTATACGCTGCCTACTGTTACAAGCTCTTTTGATGTGTGAGTTTGTTCAAACTGATTAATGACCCTCATTTGACAGATAGCAAGCTAAGACACAGAAGGGTAAAAAACCTGCTCATGTACACACATTTTACAAGCTGAGTTAGGATTAGGAGTCCTGTAGTCTGACTCCCTAGCAGAGGGAACTAACCAGGGTAGTAGATCCTTGACACATTAAAAACTTGATTGTGGAATTTTAGAGAAATCATCCGTAGGACCTAAAATAAAATTGTAGGGGTATCAAGAAAAGGGGCTGAAATGAAGTGGCCCTGTCAGTGCTTCTTAGCACCAGCAAGACTTAAATGAGAGTGTGAGAGCTGCCATGTTTGTATGCACAGGCCAGTCACTGACTGCTTATCACACATGGCTTATTACCACAAGCCCAAACATTATTATCTAACAGGATCTATGCACAGTCTGAAAGGTCACCTTGGCGTTCAAGATGCCCTGGTCATACTGAGCAAGAAATTCAGGCTGCTTTTTCAGGTCCTCTAGGGTTGCAGTGTCACTTCAGGCTCGTCTGCTATGTCTAGATCTGCAGATCCATTCCTAAGAACATTCCTCTTACTTGGCCCTGTGTACCCTTTCCTAAGCTGAGTGGATATATACCAGTGCTTTTCATTCCCCAAAGGATAACAGCCAAGACTATGTGTGTGGCAGAGTGTAGTGTAGGGAATGCTGAATAGGATGCTATAGGCACTAACTTTTTGTGTGTGTTTGTTTGGGGGCCACAACCACCAGTAATCAGGGCTTATTCTTGGCTCTGCACTCAGGAATCACTCTTGGTGGGGTTCTGAGGACCATATGTGGTATGAGGGATTGAGTCAGAGCAGCCACAAGCAAGCAAGTACCCTACCTGCTGTACTATCCCTTTGGCTCAAACAGGCACTAAATTAAAAGGATATATTAGATATTCACTTTCTAGAAAATTTTACTGGTTAGAAGACTAGTCATTGCCTATACTTTTTGCTCATCTTTTTCTCATGTCTCGCTTATATCTGAAGGACATTTAAAATAAGTATTTTTCATCAATTTTATGTAATCTCAATCAAATAGTACTTCTCTATTTTACATTCTCCTATACAGACATACCCATGTGGATATAAAGAGGTTACCTTTCTCTCTAAGGCACCTAGCCAGGTTTTTCTGATTATATAACTATTCATTCTTGAGGATATTACCATTTTATAGTTAGTCCATTAATAATAATGTTAGGGGCTGGAGCACAATGGGCAAAGTTTTTGCCTTGTATGCACCTGGTCCATGTTTGATCTCACACCCCATGTGGTCCCCCAAGCCCTGCTAGGAGTGATCTCTTAACAGAGTCTGAAGTAAATCCATATGTTTTCACTTTATGGGAACAAGTTGTTTACATTTTCTTTCCTGATGATTTGTGAGCCCCTAACTGGTGGAAACCCATTTGATATTCCTTTGGATTTTTACATATATCAAGGGTCTCTCAATAAAGATCCATTGGTGAACCAAAATGAGCTTTCAAAGTAGTAGGGGATGAAAATCAACACTTACCTACTTCATATTATGTATCTGTTGTACATACTTATGCTGTCATTCACCTAAAACACATCAAAATGATCCAGTGTTACTGAATCTTTCTAGGTTAAAATTCCCTCTTAGAGAAAGGAACAAGCCATGCAGAAACAAAAACAACTTCTCTAGGACTATGGAATTCTGGCTAGATTAGGACCATAGATATATTAGTAATCAATACAGGAATCTCAATAATAGGAAAATATTCTTTACTTTTCTTCTTAGTTGCCTCAGGCCACTAGGCTCTACTAGACAAAGAAAATATGGTACATACATCAACTGAATAAGATTCAGTCTTAAAGACAGAAAACCTGCCATTTGCAACATCATGGATGAACCTGGAGGACATTATTATAGATGAAACAAACCACTTGCAGAGAGAAGATGCTACATAATACCCCTTATATGATGTATTTAAAATAGAAGCAGAGAATAGAATTGTGGTTTCTAGGGCTAAAGGAAGGAGGAAAAAGGGATGTATTGCTTAATGGGCATAAAGTTGCAATTGCAAAATATGAACAAATTCTGTAAAGCTTGGGGCTGGAGAGATTGTACAGTGGGTAAGGCGATTGCCTTACTGAGTCACAATTGAGCCAGTTTTCATCTCCAGCACCACATAGGAGTGATCCCAGGGCACTGCCAGGAGTGATCTGTGGGATTAGAGTCAGGAGTAAGCCCTGAGTACAGCTGGGCATGTCCCCAACAAAACAAACAAAAAAATTCCAGACAATTTATATGCAGCATTGTGCCTAATAGTAAACAACATGGTGTTATGTACTTTAAAATATGTTTAGATTGGCTACAGTGATAACACAGCAGTAAGGGCATTGACCTTGCATGAGACAGACCCAGGTTTGATTTCCAGCATCCCTTATGGTCCCCTGAGCACTGCCAGGAGTAATTTATGAGTGCAGAGCCAGAAGTAACCCTTGTGTATCACTGGGTGTGACCCAAAAAGAAATATACATATGTTCATATAATTAATTTATAAGAATATAAGCACACCTATGTTCATTATTGTGCTTAGTACAATAGGTAAGATATGAAAACAGCCCAAATGCTCAATTATAGATGAATGGATCAAGAAGTTGCAGTACACAATAGAATACTATGCAGCTCTAACTCTAAGAAGAACAAAGTCACACAGTTTGCTGCAGCATGAATGGAACTATGGATATTATGCTGAGTGAAGTCAGTCTGAAGGAAGGAGATATGTACAGTGATATCTTTAATATGTGGGACTTAAAGATTCACAAGCAAGAGGCTGGAGCAGTAGTAGAGGGGTAGAGTGCTTGCCTTGTATATACCTGGTCTGATTTTGATCCCCAACACCCCATGCAGTCCCTCTAACCCTTCTAGGAGTGATCCATGAGTGCGGAGCCCAGAGCAAGCATGCATCATTGTTGGGTATGGCTCTAAAGCCAAAACAAAACAAAACAAAACAAAACAAAAAATTACACACAGCAAAATAGCAACAAAGGTCAAAGTCAACATAATGGGAGAACTGATTTATACAATAGAGTTGAAGAGATTTAAGAGGGAAGGATACTAGAGTCCTGGGGAGAGGGAGGTGCATTCACTGGTGATGCATATGAGTGTTGGAATTATATGATGAGAAACCGTTAATAGCATTGTAGACCACAGAATGTTAATCACGATCACAATCACGATCATCCTGTTGTTCATCAGTTGCCTCAAGCAGGCACCAGTAACGTCTCCTTCGTCCTAGCCCTGAGATTTTAAAGTGCCATATTCAAGGCTCTTTCAGGGTTAGGAGAATGATACCCATCATTGTTACTGGTATTTGGCATATTGGGTACACTACGGGGAGTTTGCCAGACTCTGCCATGTGGGCAGGTTATATTCAGTAGTCTGCCATGTTGTCCAAAGTAAGAACGAGATAATAAGATGTCACGCTTCTGGGAGCTGGGTTTTATAGTCTCTGGGTCTTGGCCGTTGATGGGATTACATGGCGTTGGGGGGAAGCTGGTGGGTGTGGCCCCTGCCTACTGGAAGATGGAGAATCTGGGTGGAGGATGCTCAGCCTCGATCCGAACAGGCTTGGAGATCTCAGCCCCGGGATCCGCATGCCTTTGTTCTGCTGCCAGTACCTTCATGCATGTGGAGAGAGGTCTCAGCATGGTTGTGGCTAGTTCTGGAGGTCTGGAGGTCTTCGGCTGCCGGAGCTCTGCTCTGGGTGGGGAGGGAAACTCAACCCGCCCCCCTTCAAGGGACTCCGGTGAGGACAGCTAAGCGTGGGGGCCGGAGACTCTGCACTGTTCTCTTCCGGGAGCTGGGTTTTGTAGTCTCTGGGTCTTGGCCGTTGATGGGATTACGGTGCCAGGGGGTCAGTTGGTGGGTGTGACCCCTGCCTACTGGAAGATGGAGGATCTGGGTGGAGGATGCTCAATCAATAATAATTAATACATAAGATATGTTCAGAAGATAGGTTTTTATGTTGTGTTCTTACACATGTGCAACCAACACATAGAAGAGCTCATAGGGTATTTTTGAAGGTGATGGATATTTCATCACCTTGAGAGTGATGGGATAATGGGCATATGGAGTGATAGCACAGCGGTAGGGCATTTGCCTTGCACGCAGCCAACATGGCCGACCCGAGTTCGATTCCTCCGCCCCTCTTGAAGAGCACGGCAAGCTACCGAGTATCTCGCCCGCACGGCAGAGCCTGGCAAGCTCCCTGTGACATATTCGATATGCCAGACACAGTAACAACAAAGTCTCCAATGGAGACGTTACTGGGCCCGCTTGAGCAAATCGATGATCAACAGGAGGGCCTTTACTTTACCTTTACTTACTTTACATATGTATAAATTAATCATGAGATGCACTTTTTATTTTGATGCATTTATTATTCCACAAGAAGATTTAAAAAATAGATATAGGAATGATCTGGGTTACTGGTCAATAGAAATATTAATAAAGAATTTTCCTTCCAAGTTAATGAAGAGTCCTTAGAATTTCACACTCATGTAAATGGCCACAGTTTTCAGCTTTTTGTGCCTTAGACCATAGTGCACCTACCATTTGTCCCCAGGTTTCCATGCCTTGTCTGCCACTGGGCCCGGTGACTAATTTCTTCTATAAATCTCAGATAGATTTGGTACTGCTTTTCCAGCTCACCCAATGATGATCAGGATGTTGAGAGTGGATGTGGCCCCTTTCCAACTCATGTTATACTTCATTTCACTCCAAGTATGCCATGGGCTTGAGTGGAACATGTTCAATCCTCTCACTCAGAGAATGGCAAGAAATAAACAGAATTCACAATCCAACCTCCCTCACAAGTCTGATGGAACTACTGAGAGCTGGGAACTACCCAAAGTTGGGAAAGGAAACTTGGACATCCGTTATGCAAATTGGAAGTCACAATTTCTTCTTCTTTTTTAAAATTAGTTTAATTTATTTTAAATCAGACAAAAGCCACAACTATCAATATAATCCTAGAATTGAAATTGATTGGATAACAAAGCTCCAATATGAAATCAATAAGTAGAAAAAATCAATTTTTTGTGAAAATTGTTATATCCGATTAAAAAATTTGTTCTTTATTCTCCCCTTAACTCTTTACCCCTTTCTAACTCTATCAATTTCACCTCTTCAATATACTGTGTACATTTCCCACTGTATCACCACCACTAGTCTTAGAAAACACGTTATTTTAACTAAATGACTTCAATCACTTTGTACCTGGTCTTCCGAAACCTGTCCTTTCCCACTCTAAACAGCTTTCAGCATTTCAGTCTGAGAAAGCTTTAGAAAAGCACATCAGAATTTCATTTCTTGAACGTTGCAACTTTTTCCCAGATTTTATTGTATTAAACACCATGAGTTACAAAGTTACTCATAGTTGGTTTTTTTGACATACTTTTTTTTTTTTGCTTTTTGGGTCACACCCAGAGATCCATAGGGGTTACTCCTGGCTCATGCACTCAGGAATTACTCCTGGCGGTGCTCAGAGGACCATATGGGATACTGGGAATAGAACCTGGATCGATCGCTCCAGTCCCATTGACATACAATGTTCTATCACCAATTCTACCACCAGTGTCAACTTCCCTCCACCAGTGTTCCCAGGTTCCCTCTCCCATCCCCTACCTCACTCAAGCCCCAGCCTGCCATCTTGACAGTCACTTTTAAGTTTGATTATTAAAATTTGGTTTTCGTGAAGGCAGTGTTAAATGAAGAGAGCCAGAAGGAGAAAAACAAACAGAATGATATCACTTATCATTGTGATATCATGTGGCATTTAGAGTCACTGGACGAGGAAATGTAATTGTTTAAAGGGGAGACACCTAGACCACCCTTGGCCCAAGGACGCTATAGTTTTTTGCTGAAAACTCTTCAATGCTCTTTTGCTGCTCTTGAGTTACACATCATATTGCTTAAGATAGGAGATAGTTGAATGAAGGAGAAAGGAGGAAAATGAGTGTTGAGTAAGAGGTGAAAAGGAGGCAAACAGATGGCCTCAGAATCCTAGTGGGAGTGCCCCACTGCCAGCTGCTGTGAGGTAAGGTGTGTTGGTATTGTCCTGGGGTAGTGGGAGAGAACTAAGAAGAGGTGGGATCTTTAAACCGTCTCTAGATCCCAAAATATGCTCTTGTCCTCATCCATCACACTGCCTGTGACAAATGGGAAATATGTTAAGAAGTAACTCAAGCTGAAAACGATTTGGGACACTTCTTCATTTTGGAAACCTGACTGTCACCCCAGTTTAATCTAGTCATTACTCATTTTATATACTCCTTGGTCACTCCTACTTTGATAATAAGCACTAATATCTATCATATACAATTAACCGCATATGGTAGATATGTGACACTAATGTTTATAGAAAGAGGATGGTATATGTGGACTACAGTAGGTGTATTAATATGTATTTATCTGTAATATGTACTCAATGTCAGATAAATCTATAAGGTAGCTATCACTTTTGTGTTAGAATTTACAGAGAAAGCAGGAATCAGAAATTAAGGCATTTCTCTCAGAATTATCCAGTTAGTATGAAGAGGGAGGGAAGGAATCTTTTTTTTTTTTTTCATTTTTTTTCCCCTTTATTTTATTTTATTTTTTTTAAAGTTGTAGATTTACAATTTTTTGTGCTTTGGTTTCAATTATACAATGATCAGATACCCATCCCTCCACCAGTGCCCATTTTCCACCACCATGGATAATATCCCTCCCACCCCCATCCCCCCATCCCCCCTGTCTCTGTGGCAGGGCAATCCCCTGTGTTCTCTCTCTCCTTTTGGGTGTTGTGGTCTGCAAAAGAGGCACTGAGTGGCAAACATGTTCAGTCCATAGTCTACTTTCGACATGCATCTCCCCTCCTGGGAGGATCCTCCAAACATCCTTTATTTGGTGCTCCCTTCTCTATCTGGACAGCCCTTTCCTCTAGGATACCCGGCTGGCCTCTAAGTTATGGAGTAATCCTCCTGGTGCTGATCTCAGCTATTCTTGGGTATTAATCTCATACTTTGTTAAGGAGGGAAGGAATCTTAACTCACACCGATTTTTCATGTGTCAACTTCCCTCCACCAGTGTTCCTAGGTTTTCTTTCTATACCCTGCCCCCCTATCCCAGCCCCAGCCTGCCATCTTGAGAAAAATCTTTTATGTTTGGCTATTAAAGTTTGAGTTTCGTGATTTCAGTGTTGTAGACTCTGTGGTTTGAATATTTAGCTCTATCGTGGAATGCATGAGCTCTAGTATTGTACTATATTTCCTATATTTTTCATGGCAGAGCTTGGAAAGCTACCTGTGATGTATTTGATATGCCAAAAACAGTAACAATAATGGGTTTCATTCCCCTGACCCTGAAAAATCCCCCAATACAGCAGCATTGGGAAGGACGAGCAAGGAGAGGCTGCTAAAATCTCAGGCTCTTCGTGTTCCTGGAGTGAGCGAGCAGATGCCATTGGGCTACACTAGCACACGACAGGGATGAACGGAGACGTTACTGGTACCCGCTCAAGCAAATTGATGAGTGATACAGTGCACTGTAGCACTGTCCTCTCATTGTTCATCGATTTGCTTGAGTGTGCCCAGTAACATTCTGAAACTTGTTGTTACTGTGTTTGGCATATTGAATACGTCACGGGTAGCTTGCCAAGCTTTGTCATGCAGGCAAGATACTCTTGGTAGTAATACAGTGATATTTGCAATGCTTACTCAATGCAAAATAGGTGACTACTCAGCCCTCCATGGTCATTACCAGGATCTTACTCTGTATCTACATGATTCAAGACATAGCGCTGATCCTAATGCAGATTTACTAAGCTCAGACACTTGTACGCATCATAGAACTCAGATTCTGCAGCCAAAACACACTGAGATTCACCACCCATTATCTGAATGACTTTGGACAAGGAGTTCAACTTTTCTGAGCCTACTTTCTTTCAGGGTTCTGAAGGGGATTACATGAGAATATAATACAAGGATTTTTGTAGAGTGCCTGATATATAGCAAGTGCCCAAGTGAATGATAACTGTCAAAGCTATTACTGTCTATTCAGTAGGCATTCATGGAGATCACACTTCATTCATAGTGCAGTACCCAATAATTGGGTGGCTACTGTAGCGAAATGCAGTTCTTTTTTCCCAAATTTTATTTTATTAAATCACTGTGGGTTGCAAAGTTATTTATAGTTGGGTTTTTGATACACAATATTCCATCACTGATTTCGCCACCAGTGTCAACTTCCCTCCACCAGTGTTCCCAGGTTATTTCTCCTAACCCTGACCCATACCCCAAGCCCAGCCTACCATCTTGACAGACGTCTTTTAAGTTTGGTTGTTAAAGTATGGGTCTCGTGATTTCAGTGTTGTTGACTCTGTGGTTTAGATATTTAGCTCTATCATGGAATGCAGGAGTTCTAAAAGATTCCCTCCCTCCCTCCTTCCCTCCCTCCCTCCCTCCCTCCCTCCCTCCCTCCCTCCCTCCCTCCCTTTCTGCCTCCCTCCCTCCCTCCCTTCCTTCCTTCTTTCCTTTCTTCCTTCCTTCCTTCTCTCCCAGTTGCTGTGGGAGCCTGTACTGCATATGGAGCGGAGAACTTTCCCTCCCCCGAGACTGGTGGGGAGCTGCTGCTCTTATTTATCATTTAGGAAGCATCTGCTCTTTAGTGAAATATCATCCTCATGAACAAACACAGTGCAGGCATTTGACCTTTATCCATGAGCATTAGCTTCTTTGCTCACTGCAAGGAATGAAGCAGATTTGAGGAGGAGACATGTGTCAAAGAACCTTTTGAAGGGGTCACCAGATGGGGGCCTGGGAGAGGACCCTGGGGTTGTAAGCAGCAGTTGAGACAGTGTATGAGGCTGTGCATTAAAGTCGATCTCATTATTTTGATGGGCCAAGAAATCTCTTCAACATCTACAGGAGGAAACTCTGGACATAAAGTTCACCTGGCAGATGCTAGGAATTCCATGTGGGTCCTAAGGGTCTCTGTTGACTAGCTTTGGTCTCCCTCTGGCATCCTCTGCAATAATGGTTAGTGCCTGACTGAACCTGAAAGGCTCAGCTTCCTGGACCCTCTTGGATGAGTTTGCAGCGGTGGTAGTAATGGCATCTCTGCAAAGTCTCAGCTTCTATCAGGGTTTGCGACCAGAAGTGGTCTGGGATGAATGCTGGACTCTCTAAAGGGAACAATATCAATTCTGTAAAGAAAAAGCCTTCAGCGACTGCATGTGGACAGGAGAGCAAAGTTGTGTTCCCACCATCAGACTATTTAGGACACCAGGTGCTCTCCTACTCCAGGAGCTATTATTATATTCAGCTACATCCATCAGCCACAAGTCTTTTGGGAGACCTCCTGCTTTCCAGGTACTTCCAGGGATGGTGAGGGGAGGGAGCACAGACATAAGTGCCTTGGTGGGGCTCACTGACACTCTTGCATCAAAAGCAGAGATGGAGGCAGGGAGGGGGAAGATGCAGAGAGAGGCTCCTGGTTCTCAGCACTTTCCTGAGTGATGCTCCACGGCACTCCAAGGATGGGCTAGTTCCAGAATTGAAACAAGCCACAGGAGATGCTGAAAGGAACCCACAGGGCACCCCATGAAACCAGTGGGAGGGGTCTGATTAACTGAGTTTCCAGGAGGAGGCAGAGACTTGGAAGAGCAGTTTGTGGCTCAACCAGACACTGTGGGGAATTTCTTCTGAAGGCCATAAGGGGCCAAGAAAGATTTTTCAGCTTGTACTTTGATGGAATTTTAAGCCGGAGCAGCACTGAACACGTATTGCAGGGAGCGGCCTGCACTGCTTGGGAGATTCCCTCCAAATAAACAACAAAACAAAGCAAACACCTAAACCCAAACCCTCTAATATTGTAGCTTTTAATAGACTGTGTTGTGAGGGGCTTAGAAACCAGAGGGAGGTGGTTATTTCAATGGCCACTGCCCTCAAGCAGGAAGGTGAGAAATGACTATCTTAGAATCCCAATTTGGGGATCACCTTCATGATCCATCACCAGCCAGGGGCCTGGAAATGGGTGTGCTTGAGATGTGGCTGGAGCATTACCTTGGGGAAGGCAGAAAGCAACCAGGGTTGGGCAGCAGGAAATAGTCTCAGTCCAGGAGCTGCTGAAAAGAGTGTGTCTCATCCCCACCTCGCCCCCGCCTTTCTTTTACAGCCAGGATCTCAGATTCTGCAAATGCATCAAGAATAAACAAACAAGGGAAAATCAATGCAAATGAGACAGGACCTTTCCAGGCTGGAGAGTGAAGAAGGCAGGAGGTCGCCATTAAGCCCTTTTCCAGGGGTAGGTGAGCTGATGGAAGGCAGCATGTGTAGAACTGGGGTGGAGACAATGCAGGTGGCTGCCACGCGGCCTTTGGGTGACCTTGACCAGGTTTCTTAATTCCTTAAAACTCTCATTATCTGGGCTGGAAATAGGCTAATGGCCATCTAAGCTTGTGGTGAGGGAGGGTTATAATTTTCTAGGGGAAGTAGGGGCTGAAGACATAGTACAGTGGACAAGGCACTTGCTTTGGATGTGACTAATCCAGGTTTGATCCCTGACAACACACAGGGTCTCAAAAATGTGTGTGTGTGTGTGTGTGTGTGTACATACAGAAATTTCACAATCACCATCAGCTTCATCGCCTGTCTTGTAAGGGAGTATGCTTATTATTTCTTATTGCAGTGAAAACACTGACATTGGTATCTTCTCTAGTTCAATTTTTTCAATTTTAACTTAAGATGTCAGTCTTTTTTTAAGTGGACTTTCAATACCAGGTTGTACTTCTGGGGAAGCAGATTCTGAGATTGAAATTAACATGCCGAATAAATGTTAGGGAATGACAGAGAGTGAGTTTTCCCATGATTAACAGTCATTTACATTTTAGTATGAATGCATTTAAAAAATATGTTGCATCTGGAGGGTTCTTTACAGATGAGTCAGAGCAACCTATTTGTTTTAATACTGGGAACTCTATGGATTGTGTGTGTGTATGTGTGTGTCTGTGTGTTTGTGTGTGTGTTGTGGGAAGATTCTTAAGATTTTACAGCGAGAGAGTGAAAGAATCAGAATTGGAACTAGGGTTTGTGTGGTTTCATTGCTACTCATTTAATGACTGATGCTGAACGCTTACTTATTATATTCAACTTTTTTATAGGGATCAAATAATGGAGACTGAGATTCAAGGAAGGAGATAGTTTAGAAGACAAGAATTCGAATCAATTAGATGGAATATGCAACTACAATTTTGTGTGATTTCCTGTCAGTGTAAACAAACATAGTAGATCTAAGGATTCTTACAGGGGTCTGATTAACAAGAGAACATGCCACAGGTTGTATTTCCTGGGAAGAAGATTCTGGAAAAGATTTGCATACCAGATGATTATTAGGGAATGTTCTTGGGAAGAAAACTGGAATGGGCAAAGGAAGAAGCTTTGTTTTGGTCCCAACTAAAGCTGTCTCTGAGCTTCAGAACACTCTGGATCCCAGATGGCCCCTTAGAATAGTTCTGAGTTAGGGCGACAACACTGTGTCATTCTTAGCTATTGATCATGAATTAGAATTGTGAGGCACTGAGCTTCCACTGCCCATACCATCTGTGCTCGATTCCCTGGTTAGTAAAGATAAAGGTTCGTCTTTGTGTTCTGGACATTTAATCTAGTGTCTAGCACAGAGTTGGATGCTCATTAAATGAATGGAATACAGTGAGCTGGAAATTGGTCAGATCAGTTCATTCGTCTTCCAGCTGGAATCGGACGTGGTTTTGCATTTCTCAGATTGGTAGTTGTGGTGCGAATTAGGTTTATTTGCACCATATTTTCAGGCATCAGGTCCCCACTCCCCCCGCCCAAAAGAAGAACCCAGAAGCAAAACCCAGAGATTAAGTGATAAATGCTACTCTTAGGGTTTATTTCTGATGGGACTACAGACACCTGCCCTCAGAGTGTTCCCTGAATAGGAACTAAGGAATGCACAAAGTCTAAGGAGAGAGCATAGACAGTGTTTATGCTTTGGCTGAAGGACCAGTTCACATTTAGCAGGAGGAAGGGCATCAGGGAAGGTGTCCAGATGAGGAGCCCACACACCAAGGAGCTGGGACACAAAATAGAGTCATAAAATTCAGGAGAGAGGACATCCTAGGATTGGTTATAGGAAGAGCAAGTGATTGCTTTGGTGAAAGTAATTACATTCACTCTTCCTTTACATAAAGCTCAAATTCGCCTTTATTCTCCTCTGTCAACATCAACATCTATTTCTATGGGCTATGAAGTTGGGAATTTTTCTTGACGTGTTTCACAAAACCAGAATTTCTGGGGCCTGAGTGATTGTACATCAGCTAGGACATTTGCCTTGCATGGGACTATCCTGGGTTCCATCCCTAGCAGACCCTATGGTCCCTCCCCAAGAATTTCCAGGAGTAATTCCTGTGCAGATCCAGGAGTAAGCCCTGAGCATGACCAGCAAAAAAAAAACAAAAAAAAAACCCAAGAATAAAAATAAAACAAAACAGAACAAACCAGAAGTTCCATGAGCTAATAGAAGTTGAGTCAACGTGAAGTCAACAAGGTTCTCCACTTTGATGTGCTACTATTGAAGAGCATCCTGGAGTTCTGAGTCATCTTTGGAGCCTCACAGAAATTCTGTGTGTCCCAGGGAATCCTCCAGTTCCTCTCTCATCCCTGTCTGTCTGTCTGTCTGTCTGAGAGTTCAGAGAGGAAGAAGGTTCAGAAAGTTATTTGTAGGAGACAAAGGAGCCTTCTCCAAGACCCACTCTCCTGGCCAATGTTCTGAGGAGGAAGAGGGCCACTGACCCTGGTTGAACTGAGTACCTACTCAGTGCCCTGGAAGCTGGGGTGGCCACCCCTGCAATTATTTTCACAGAAGGTAAAGAAAACTCAAGTTCATGTATGTGGGGAGCTGGAGCTGTGAGTCTAGACCTCCTGTACCCACACTTTTCTTGTATTGGCTCCCATATGCCTCTATGGTTTCATTCAACCTATGCATAAATCTCTGAATGTCCCCAACCCCTTCCCCTTCTTCTCTTTCTTCCCTGGTGGGAGCCCAGCTCCCAAGGGTCTCCTTAACTTTGGGTATTAAGCAGCTCCACTCCCCTCTAGCAGGGACCAACCCTGACTCTGGGAAACAAGCTTTCTAGGCAATGGAAACAGTCTCAACTGCACCCTTACCCTTGCTTGCTCTTGTTCCCTTCTGCCATCACCCTACTTTCTTAGAGGTCCCCATTCCAGTTTCTTTCTCTTCCATGGCCAAAGATTCCTTCTGCTAGTAAAGGAGAGCCACGACTTCAAATTAAAGCGCCCTGTGGCTGGAAATAAAGCTGTTTTACTTATGATTTTTCTTCTAAAGTCCTTCCTTGATTTCTGCACTGTCAGAGGCTGTTTTTAAATTTTATGTTTTCCAGTATTTTAGCATTCTGCCTGGTTTGCTCTCACACTCTCCTGGGCAATTTTCAAACATTACACCTCAGTCCTGCCAGACTGTTAGGGGTGGGAAAGGTCAGAACTTCCCAGGTCTGCAATGGATGCTAAGTTTGAGAGATCTGGGACCAGATGCAAGTAGAGTCCAGGGTGTAGTGACTAGAGCGCAGGTGGACTTGGGAACAGCTGAACATCAGTTCTTTCTGCTTTGGACCCATACTCCATAGTACTCCTCTCACAGGGGGACTGTCTTGACCAGAGGTTCAAAGCATCACTGTATCCTACTTTCTGGCTGTGTGCCTCAGGCTAGACATATAACCTCTCTGAGCTATGACTCCTTCAACTTACAGTAAGGGGAATAAGTGGATTTAATACACAGTGTCCTTGAAGGAGTAAAACATTGCCCATAAAATACTCAGAGAAAGTCTAGCACCTAGTAAGTGCTCAGTATTTCCAACCCCATTCAACAACTTTCACTGATAGAGCTTTTGTTGTGATATTTATAGGTGTAGCACTGCACTGTAACACTGTCCTCCCGTTGTTCATCAATTTGCTCAAGCAGGCACCAATAATATCTCCATTGTGAGACTTGTTGTTACTGATTTTGGCATATCAAATACGCCACAGAGAGCTTACCATGAGGGCGGGATACTCTCAGTAGCTTGCTGGGCTCTCCGAGAGGGATGGATGAATCGAACCTGGGTCAGCCGCATGCAAGGCAAACACTCTACTTGCTGTGCTATCACTCTAGCCCATTTATAGGTGTAATTCCTATAAACAAGGAAGGCAGAGTCTAGTGTTGATGCTACTTGGCAGATGAAGAAAATATACTTCAGAGATGTCAAGTAACTTAACATCACACAGCTGAAAAGAAGAGACCAGGCATTGAGCCCAGGTTTATTGTAGGTCAAGGCTCCAGCACCTTGCACTTCTTACCTATTGTGAGATGGTGGAGTAAATGTCTTATGTCCCTTTAGATCATATATGTCTCCAGAGAACAAACTCCTATTCTAAATGCCCCATTATAATCCACCTAGGACCTAAGATGGAGCATAGCATTGTAGACATTTGTGGCAAAAGTGAATGGTCCCAGAAGTAAAGATGAATTGCATCCCCACTGTGTGCCAAACACTTTGTCAGACATCTCTTTAAAGTCTCATGAGAATGAATTATCTTTATCTGGCAGTGGGGAAAGTACCAGAGGATTCTCTTAACTCCAAAGTTAAAATAGGAGATTAAATGCTAGATGACCTTTTAATGGCCTTTGCTAAGATACACTTAGAAGAAAATGGAATTTTAATACAGAAAAGAACTGCAGAGAAGCGAAATAATGCATTTAGTCACCACTCTGTGGCAGAAGGCAGTGCAGGAGTAGGAGTGGAAGTTTGAAAAGAAAAAAAAAAGAATAAGTCAACTTTCTCCAACCTTTATTACTCTCTAGCTGGTTGACATTGGACTCGATTCTGGACATTTTTTTTTTAACAAAAATACGTTACATCAGAGTTTGTCAGTCTACAGATAGTTATTGAATGTCAACCAAGAACAGTACTAGGCCCTGCAAAGAGATTTGTTGGCTGGTGACCACAGACCTATTTTCATAGGGCTGGTGTGATGGCAGAAAATGGACCTCAAACATCACAACCAACACTCACTTTTGCCAAGTGGTTTCAAGCATTGATTAATTAAACCAACTGTGGGAGAGTTGGTGTGGGTACCTTTAGAGAGATGACACTCAACTTGATTCCTTGATAATAAGAAGGAGCTAGGGCCAGTCATGCACATTTCTGGGATCATGCTCTGAGCAGAAGACTCAGCAAGATTGTCTTGGGAGAGGCTGGAACTGGAAGAACATGAGGGTCTGGGCAGTCACAACAAGAGGCACAACAGAACAGTTTGAAGAATGAGGTAGCAGAGGAGATACCTACGGAGGGGCCTAGCATCTAGCTTACCTCAGAGAGGCACCTAAATTTTATTTTAGATTCTATGGAGAAGCCATTCAGGCATTCCAAGGCAAATCAGGAGGCTGTGGCAAATGTCTAGATAAGGGTTGGTTGTGGCTTAGGAAAGAGTTAGAAATTATATCTAGCGATTAGGTTTACTTATAATTAAAATTATTTTTAAAAAATTTTGGGCCGCACACAACTGTGCTCAGAGCTTGCTCCTTGCTCTGTACTTGGGGATCACTCTTGGTGGGACTTGGGCGTTATAAGGTGTTACTGGAGATTGAATGTGGGTCGGCCACCTGTCAGGCAAGTTCCCTATCCACCATACTATCCCACAGGCCCAAAGTTTACTATATTTAGTGAGGGTACAGTTGAGGACATTTCCATTGGATTGCAAATTGCACCTTGGACTTAAGCAATTGTGGGGGGATAGTGTTATTATTTATTGATATTGGGAAGATATGGGGTGGAGGAATCAGTAATTCTTTGAGAATCTTAAACTTTTAATACTATTAGACATTCAAGGGGAAATGCTAGAAAGGTAGCAGATGTATTTATTTCTGAGAATGATGTATATTTGAGATATCATCAAAGTATCTTCTGTGCAAGTTGAATCACATCCAATAATGCTTGGGCATAACTCCCAGCACAGTGCTTGGGGATTACTCTTGGTGTTGCTCAAGGGACCATATGATACCAGGGATTAAACCTAGACCTCTAGCATAAAAAGTATGTGGTCCATTCCTATGAGCAACTCCCCAGTCCCTATCAATATATCTTCATGTATATAATCAAGTATTCAGGATATCATCATTGGGTTATTATTTTATATGTAATGTAAATGTTATATATAGTATAATTGTTATTATAATGTGTAAATATTGTATCTAGATAACTAGATCTATATATGGAAAATTAAGTCATGAAAGTGGTTGAGACTAAAGAAGAGGGCTCTTTAGAATGGTGTCGTAGAACCTGGACATCTGAAGAATGGAAGTAATAGCAAAGAAGATTGAGAAAGTATGGCCAAAAAGACTGAGAAATACAGAGTGAGGTGCCTATGAAAGAGTCTCAGACAGATGAGTCATGGTGGAAAATCAAATGAAAGGAGAGCAGAGAAGTCACCATTGTTTTGGTCAGAGACTTGGATGAAAACCACCTCAATGGAGCGGTGAGTTGTACATCTGATCACAGTGTGATAGACAAAGTTAGGAGAGGAGGTAGAAAAGATAATAAAAAATATATGGAGATCTGTCAGGTTATTTTACTGAGACATATTTTAATAACATTGAACTCAAATTTTATGAAGTTCACTCACAGGCTGACTTTTCCTACCATTATGATCAAGAATGGGTTGATATTTCAGTAAAACCAATGAGTCTTTGTTCTAAAACTAAGTACTTGATCAACAAAGGCTACTATTTTTATTTTACATAAAGATATTGACATCTGTTGTATTCCAAGGTACAAGTGCCTTACCAATATTTTTAGTCTGTACTTTTGGTTCCTTGTGTGGTCTTGAGATTCCATGACTAGTTTTGATAGAAAATATAGATGTGAATGGATGGGATTGCTAACAGGATCAAGCCAGGACATATAATTGCCAACTTGAGATCTTCTAGAATTCTCCTGTCACTTGTGTGCCATTAAAGAAACACCACTTAAAATGGAAACTTCATTCTCCTGCATTACCATGAGCAAAATCTCCTTAAAGACCCATGAAATAAGAAATGAACCACTCTTATGATACATCATTGTACTTTGGTTGATGGACAAATGCGCAGCATATCCTCACCCCTCTTGAGTCAGTAATGATCACCAGTGAGTTAGAATGACATTCCTGCAGAAACATTGACTAGCAGACCACCTGCAGCATCTTTAGGTATACTTTTGAGGTTATGCAATGTTACTACAAGGAGATGCAGGTTGCTGTGGTATTTAATGGCATGACAGAATATCCTATGCTAGGGACCCAGGACCACTTCTTTGAGAAAGGGGCATTCAAATTGAGAATGAGGCTCTGCAAAGAAAGATGGCAGCCGCACGGGAGCCTTGTGGACAGCAGGTTTGAGCCGGGGGCGGGGGGCGGCAGGGGCCCAATGGGAAGGGGGGCGTTCTGGGCCGTCCTTCACGCCCGACCGAGGTCACCAGCTGCCCCCCACGAGCGGCTCTCCGGCATGGCCACGGCCCCGGAGGCACAAGGACTTAGCACAGAGAGCCACCCGCTTGGAGCAGAAAAGCAAATGGACTATGTGTTGAACCGCGCCACCATGCCTGCCTGGAGGGGAAAGGGTGTTGTCCCGCTCACCCGCTCCTCTCTGCAAAGAAAGATGGCGGCCGCACGGGAGCCTTGTGGACAGCAGGTTTGAGCCGGGGGCGGGGGGCGGCAGGGGCCCAATGGGAAGGGGGGCGTTCTGGGCCGTCCTTCACGCCCGACTGAGGTCACTAGCTCCCCCCACGAGCGGCTCTCTGGCACGGTCACGACTCCAGAGCACAGAAACCAATCTCTTTTTTTTTTTTTTTTTTTGCTTTTTGGGTCACATCCAGCGATGCACAGGAGTTACTCCTGGTTCATGCACTCAGGAATTACTCCTGGCGGTGCTCAGGGGACCATATGGGATGCTGGGAATCGAACCTAGGTTGGCTGCGTGCAAGGCAAACGCCCTACCTGCTGTGCTATTGCTCCAGCCCCCAGAAACCAATCTCTTAACTATCTAACTTTTAATAGAAATACTTCCAGGGTTAATAAATAAAACAGCAGAAATCCAAAACATCATTTTATTCTTAAACCCAGCTGTGGAAAGCAAATCATTTCACAACGCTGTTTCAGCATATCTGATTGGGTGGGGGGTTATAAACTCTAAACAATAATTGTGCATCTTCTATCGAAACAATGTATCTAGTCACAGTAGATAGAGTATTAACTAGAACTCATCTGCCACACAGGAATTGGGAGGGGTAGGAGGTGGGGTTCTATTGGGGTTCACGGTTAAAAATAAGTATTGGTAAAGGGAAATGTGTTTGATACTTACATGACTGAGACCTAGACCCGAAAGCTCTGTAACTTTTCCCACAGTGATTCAATAAAGAAATAAATTATTAAAAAAAAACAAATTGAGAATGAGGGGTGAGTGACTGATAGTCAGCTGGACATTCAATGCTGAGGTAATTGATGTATTTGAAGAACTGGTAGAAAGATATCATTTGGAAATAAAAAGAACAATAATTCTGGGTTGCATAGAGAGTGAAGACCCGAAGTGAGTCCCTCATAAATAGGGAGTCAAGAAGAGTTCATAGACATAGGAAAAGCTCACATGGGGGAGGGTTTGTCATTTATTGTATTCTGTATTTTACTTTTATTCCATTCTATATTTTCTCTAGATTCAGAACTTAAGTTGACATCTAAATTTTCTAACTCCAGAAATTGCCTCCTTCCTGAACTGCATCATAAAGGCTTCTGAAGGTGAAACATCAAACACAAACCACTTCCAAAACTAACCACTAAAGGCCTCTTTCTGGGTTTCAATAAAGAAATGGAAGGAGACTTCCATTTTATTATTATAGCAGCTAAGTAAATGTTGATATCTTACCTTCCTGGAGAAATTTGGGGCTTATCCCCAGTCTTCATTACTGCCACCTAGATCCAAGTGGCAGAGTCAGATATTATCATGTCCATTCTATATCTGGCGGCTTAAAAGTGTTTCATGGATCTGGAATGCATGCTCTTCCTTTCTGTGATTCCGAGGGCCCAAGCATCATCAGATAACTAAGAAGTTGAGTGCGACTTTTAAAAAAGTACAGAAGTCCCCCCCAAACTCAATGCAAAGTACTTATTGGATGAGGAAATTAAACTGTTGGAGGAAAAAATATACCTCATAATGGAGACTTTAGTAAAAGTTCCCTCCACACCTCACCCCAGATAATATCTTGACTTTTGAGCACTGACAAATTGTCCCAGTGGCCTCCAGAACCACTTGGCCCAATCAACACCAGACTTCTAGGTCCAAGCATGGAATCATTTGTCCCAATTTGCCTGGTATTCTGAGAATGACCCCCAGGCCCTCTGAGCTCTGCTTGGAAGGCAGCTTCCCCACCTTTCTATCTCTATGTCTTTCCCAATTGTCCACCTACAGAGAAGTAATGATGGGATATTATTTGCATCATGGTGGAATTATAAGAGGAATAGTCACCTTTACTCCTAAAGGGCTGATGCACTTGCCAGTCTAATTAATTGGTACTCAGCTGGTTCAGTTGCTCTGATCAGGTGGCCACATGGAAGAAAAGTCTACAGTAAAGAGATAGGGACTGAGCCTTGATATTTCATCACCGAGGGAAGGAGAAGACGATTAAATGACAGACACCCTGTATTTGATTGTGTTTAATACTGGATGCAGAGAGAGATTTTTTGATTTTATTTTTTTTAACATACTGGGATCCACCCTTCCATTAATGAAATATGACCCATAACCTCTGGTTCCTGACCAACAGATGGAAACTCCACCTCCTGTCAGTGGGTGAACAAAGGGTAGCTGGAGCCTGTTGGAGTACACGGAGCTTAGGTTTATCAGGTTGCACCCATCACAGTGCTCCCGAGTCACTCCCATTACTTTGTCTGTCTGTAACCTCTTCTATGCTCTCTTCCCCAACCAATTTGTAAGGTCTCATCCTGCTTAGACACTGAAGCTGTACTGTAAGTTAATATTGCCTTTCTCCTCTCCTTATGTCTTTTGAGCAGTTTACTTTAATGCAATGTCCTTTTATATGGATACAGGGAGACAATTAATTAATATGCTCGGTAACTTAGGAATTGATTGGCTTTGAATATTATTCACTCCTGGGCATCTGCCTTCTCAACATAAGCCTCAGTTGCCCTCACTTCCTAGCAACCCAAGGGCAGGGTCCCGACGTGGGACTGGATGGAACCAGGGCAAGCCGGTAAGTTATGTGCTACCCTGGCATCGCGATGGGCCAGGCCAAGGTGCCACGATTCTTAACTATAAGTTAAGAGGTTGATCATAGGCAAATGATGTCATGATCCAAAAGTAATGACGAGACTAGGGCCCTGCTGCTAGGAATAGGAAAGATATCTGGCCTGAGCACTGCAGTCTGAGATCGAGACGGCCCTAGGAAAGCAATTCTATAAGCTCAAAGTATTTCTCACTGTGTCCATACAAAATGATTAATATTATGTATGCTTATATGTTGGTTGGACAAAGAGAGGAGAAACACGTCCTAGAAGCAGTTTTCCTTTGTGTCCTGACTAGCTTGGATGAGACTGAACTTTCTCCCCTTCAAACTGCCTTCAGTAAATGATTTCAGTATATTGAGGTAGTTTCTCTTATCTCACAGGAACCTAGCTGGCCTTAGGTATGCAGATCCCAGGTGCTAAGCCAGGCCTGGTCTTTGGGATGTAGATGCCTGGCTCCAGGCTGGCTGATTTTGGAGATGTAGATTCCAAGCTCTAGCAGACTGGTCTTTGTTGTGCTAATCTAAGTGCTTGTAGTTTGTAAAAAGGTGAGGCCAGGATTACTGGCCTGCGGATTTAAAGAAACAATGTATGTTTTGCCTCAGTGTTCTTTCTGTAACTCCTTTTGATGACATCACTATATTGCGCCCTTTAGAGGTACTATGATCTATATAAGGGAGATTTCAGGACTCTCTGGGGGGACACGTGCATCAGAGAACCTGGGAAGATGGGGCTGAGGATAGAAGCTGAGAGAACAAAGGCGCACGTGCTTGAGGATTCCTGAGGCCTCCATGACATACATCTCTTCCATGTAATAAATCGCTGCTAAGACCAACCAGCTTGGCCTCGTTTCCTTTCTTCGCCTGACCATCGCCATCGACCTCCGTGAAGTGGGGAAACGGCCTGACTGCCGGCCCTTTTATTTTTTGTGTGTTTACACAGAAACCCACACAGGGTCCTTCCCTCTATCCTTGCAAATTGATGCAAATATCCACAAATAATCCTACTCTCGTCTTCTGACCTGTTAGACATTCCCTTTCTGAACTTGCAAAAAATACTCAAGACCCTTCCCCTCCCCCCAAGGAATAACCCTATCCTCTCTCTCTCTCTCTCTCTCTCTCTCTCTCTCTCTCTCTCTCTCTCTCCTTTCTCTCTCTCTCCCTCTTCAAGAAAAGCAGTCAGGCCCCTGGGGCAGGAGGGCTGGTTAAGTAACTGCTCCACTTACATGTTTTGCTCCCACCTCGAGGCCTGGATGAGAGAAGTGTGAAATAGAGCAATGCATTTCCAGCCCACATGATCTAAAATGTGTTTCTTATTTTTAAATTGGGCTTATTTATATATTCCACAGTTTCTTTTTATAAATGCAAATGGAATCATAATGCAAATTCTCTTTTCTTTTGTATCCTAAACGGACACTTCCAAGTTTCCTACACCTTTGAGTTCTCCCATTCTAACTCATTGCTCTCATTGAATTGATCCAGTACCTGCAGAAATGACAATAGGTCTGTCTACATGACCAGTGGCAGGGTTACCTCTTACATACCAGCCCTTAGAGACCTGTCCCATCCCGCGGGACTAGTCAACGTGGGTAATAGGGAGAGGGTGAGAGAGTGAAAGAAAGAGACAGACAGCAGGATTAGAACATAGTGAGCAAAAGCTGAAGTTGCTTTATTGTAAATTCAACAGCATTTATATATGTTGAGCTTAAGCTTTGTCCCTCATAGCTTCGGGGCAGAGGCAAAAAAGGGTAGTCATGGTACAGATGGGGGAGATAACAGGTTATCAGGGGGCCTTCAGAAAGCTACTTGTTAAACCACAGGCTGACATCAAGAATGTTCTAGTTCCTGTTGGCCAACCATCCTGTTCTCATAAAATGTCTTTCTTAATCCTGTAAATATCCTATAGGCAATATCTTGTGAAAGCTATGTACCCAAGAGCCTGCTCACTACAGAGACCATTGATTCTGAAAACTTTCTTTAATGATACATTTGACCAAGTTTATATTCTGATCTTGAGCAGATAAGGTCATTTGACTTGGACCAGCCTACGACTCCAAGTTTAATGCTATGGCAGGTTAATGCAATGTCTCACTCAATGCCAGCTGCTACTTTAGTGTCAGAGTCTCTCAGAGCGCTTCATATATTCATTCATTTAATATACATGTACCCAGTACTTAAGGGGAGTACTCTGGAGGTAGAAATTGAATATGACCCAAAGGTGGCTGGAACTTGCTCTCCCTGGAGTACATCATTGGCCCAGTGTGACTCACCTACTAAATGTGATTAAAGTTATTCCCCCCCTGAGACTGTGCAAGGTGCATAGTCAAAATTGATTTGGTGCACATTATGGACCTATTCCACAGGCATGAACTTTATGTCAAACGGAGCAGTATAGTGTAGAGATAGTGGGGTGCTTTAGAAATCTACCTGAGTTTGAATGCTGAACTTACTATTAACAGGTTGGCTAAACACTGGCAAACT
This sequence comes from Sorex fumeus, assembly GCF_029834395.1. NCBI lineage: Eukaryota > Metazoa > Chordata > Mammalia > Eulipotyphla > Soricidae > Sorex > Sorex fumeus. Next base: position 10,963,739 of record NW_026606186.1, read on the forward strand.
ACTTTTCCTCTTGAATGCCAGTTTGCTCATCTTTTGAAAAGCTATGAGATATGTAGCTTTCTTGCTATGCTAACAAGCAACAGTCTAACATGGCTCACATTCAATGAATGGTAGCCCTGTAGCACTGTAGCACTGTCCTCCCGTTGTTCATCAATTTGCTCAAGCGGGCACCAGTAATGTCTACATTGTGAGACTTGTTATTACTATTTTTGGCATATCGAGTACTCCACAGGGAGCTTGCCAGGCTCTGCCGGGCGGGCAGGATACTCTCCGTAGCTTGCAGGGCTCTCCAAGAGGGATGGAGGAATCGAACCCGGGTCGGCTGCGTGCAAGGCAAATGGCCTACTTGCTATTTTTCCTGTGTTTCCGCCAACTCCCTTCTGGGAAATATTCAAGAACAACTCGTTTCAAGGAGTTCATCTCAGGCTATAATCTTTGGAAGGACAGATATTTGGTCTCTTGCTCTCTGTCATGTCATCAGGGATTAGTTCCACATTTAGTCCATGGTTCAGGTAAATGTATATCTATTTTTATTTGGTTACTGTTACTGACTGAGTGATTATGAGTCTAAGGACACAAATCCTAGGCATAAAATTACCCCTCTTGTGTGAGAAGTACACAGGACAGCAAGTGGCATCTACTACACTCATTACTAGAGTTTCCATGATGATCAGGCAACAAGAAAAAAGAACAGAAATATGTTATCACGAAGAACCAAAAATGGATATGGTAACAGGAAATGAAGCTAGATAGGTATGCAGGGTTAAGATCATGGAAAACCTGGATGTTCTTAAATAAGAATCACTGTGGTGGAGCTTGGGGAGTCGTGTGGTGCTGGGAATTGAACTTAGAGGCTTGCACATGCTAGTCATGTTCTCTACCATCTGAGCTGTCTCCTCAGTACCATGGAGGACTTTTTTCTTTTCTTTTTTTTTGCTTTTTGGGTCACACCTGGCACTGCTCAGGGGTTACTCCTGGCTTTGCACTCAGGAATTACTCCTGGGGTGCTCAGGGGACCATATGGGATGCTGGGATCAAACTAGGTCGGCCAAAAGCAAGGCAAACACTCTACCCACTGTGTTATGGCTCCAGCCCCCCTATGGAGGACTTTGAACCTAGTTCTCTAAGCACCACCATTGAAGGGCTTTATTCAGTGTGTGACAGAGTCAGAATGTACTTTAGAAAGCTCAGGAGAAATGAATGGACGGGTGCAAAAGCAGAGTCAAGAACCTCAATTAGAAAAGAGTTGTAATAGACTAGGCATAAATGACCATGGCCTAAGGTCATGGTAGGAGAAGTTGGGAAGAGAAACATCCTGGAGAAATTGATGCTGTACAAACTAAGAAACTCAGTGGCCATACAGTGTCCCGGGAAATTCCTAGGATATAAGACCTTTTTGGAGGCAGAGGAGAAATCTTTTTCATTTTTGTCTCTACCAAAAGTGGTCTGGGGTCTCTTGAATTTCCCAGGGAGGGCCAAGCAATACCCAGTCTTGCTGGGAGTTTCTTCTTAGATGTGTTTGTTAAGATGAGAGGAATTTGCCATCTCTTTGCTCATCAGGACTGTCAATCTTGTAAACAAAGGTGTTGTCAAACTGCCTTATTGAGAAGTAGCTTAAATTAACCTTGACAGGCAGATTAATAAATAATAAGGTCTGAATGGCTTATAAAGAAATCAATTACACTATAAATTTTAAAACAGCACATGCTCAGTTCCAACCCAGAAAAGAGGCAGCATTCTTGAGCAGTTGCAAACATGCCCAAATTTGATTCCAGGCAATTTCATCATTCGGGAAGTTAGACAGGATGTATTTCATGGGTACAGATTACTGTGCATGTCAGGATTCACTAGGTGAAGGACCAAATGTGGAAAAGAAGGCAATTTCTCCTCCTTCATACCTGTATTGCATGTGATCTGGAAGTATCTTTTAGCATACTATTCCTACTTAGTCTGGACTGGAAGGAACTGGAGGCTCATGTGCTCCAGTAGTTCCCAGACCTTCCACACTAATATTCTGAGATGCTCCCTTTATTATCCTGAAATGGAATTCATAAATTATGTAACCTACCAAGACACCTCATTTTAAAAGTCGATATTATGCTGCATGGCAAAGTAAATGAAAAATAAAAAGCAAGGTAATTTATAATAAAATAATATGTATGTTGATAGGCATATGAGAGGATATGGCTAGACGGAAAGACATAATAGCAGTCAGATGATTGCTTGATGGATACTGAAATGAATGTGTTGAATTGGCTGCTCAAGTCCAAGAGCAGTATAGCTCTCAGAGTTGTAATTTTCGGAAACCATGGGAATCTAACAAAACAAAGCACAATCTTGATTTGCATGGCAGGTGCTTTGTTGGAGAAGTCAGTATATAAAACCATGCAGAAAATGTGCATCAGGGCCAGAGTCAGAGTACAGTGGGTAGGGTGCTTACCTTGCATATAATTGATCTGAATTTGATCCTCAGAACTCCATACAGTCCCCTAAGCCCTGCCAAGAGCGATTCCTGAGTGTGGAGCCAGGAATAAGTCCTAAGTATTGCCAGGTTTGCCCCCAAACCCAAAACCTTTATATCACAGATCACAGATCACAGATCATCCTGTTATTTGTCAATTGCCTCGAGCAGGCCCCAGTAACGTCTCCTTCATCCTGGCCCTGAGGTTATATTCAAGGCTCTTTAGGAGAATGAGACCCATCATTGTTACTGGTATTTGGCATATTGGGTGCGCCACGGGGAGTTTGCCAGACTCTGCCGTGTGGGCAGGCTACATTCGGTAGCCTGCCAGTTTGTCAAAGTAGGAATGAGATGTCATAATAAGATGTCGCGTGGCCGCAAATGCGGCCGCGCGGTTCCGGGAGCTGGTTTTTATAGTCTCAGAGTCTTGGCCCCTGATGGGATTACATGGCGCCAGGGGGCCAGTTGGTGGGTGTGACCCCCGCCTACTGGAATTTGGAGGATTTGGGTGGAGGATGCTCGACTCCAATCCCAATAGGCTTGGAGATCTCGGCCCCGGAACCCACGTGGCTTTGTCCCTCTGCCGGTACCTTAAGGTATGCAGAGAGTGGTCTCAGTATGGTGGTGGCTGGTCCTGGAGGTCTTTGGCTGCCGGGGCCCTGGCCAGGGTGGGGGAGGAAAGCTCAACCCGCTCCCCTCCAAGGGGCTCCAGGGAGGAATAGCCATGCGCTAAAGCCAGACCTTTATATGTCTCTGTGAAATGCACCACAATCTTGATCACAGCAGCCTAGATCTTTCACTTCTAGGTCAGGCAGGTTTTCTGAAATTGAGTAGGTTGTACTCCCTATATTCTCTCTTAGGCATCTTCCCCTGCTGCCTGTGTGTGGCAGATTGCCCAATGCCTAGTGCCAGTTGTGTCCTTTGCATCTCTTATGACAGCCCCAAACAGCCGTGGAAATGTGCAAGCTATTCTTTGGAAGTAAGACTGCCCCTGTGGTGATGCACATTTATGTGTATGTGTGTGTGTGTGTGTGTGTGTGTGTGTGTGTGTGTGTGTGTGTGTCTGCATGTGAACACGCGCAAGGCTCCTGGCTTAAATGAGGATGAGTATGTCTGCAGAAAATAGGGGACTTGCATATATCACACAGACCACTGCTGGAAGAGGGAAGCAGAAATCTAGTCATCTGCCAGACCAGCTCCTTCATCTTCATCTGCCTCTTGTGTGTTGCCTGTATTTCCTCAGAAACCTTTGCAATCTGGTCTTGGAGATCTTCTTGCCCACTGGTTGTCCATCTCTTAATCCATTTGATGTGAATTCTGGGTTTCCAAACTGTGTGCCTATTCTTCCAGTGAGATTTAGCTACATTCCATGATAGTATTAGCCCTTCCTCCTTTTGTAAATTGTCTTATTCTAAGTAAATATGGGTAAGAACAGTACTTGTGATCTACATCTATAATGATTTCCAACCACCAGCACATGGACCAATGTCAAAAAGGTTGAAAACCACTGATATAAATCACATTATCACCATACATTCTACATTTGAATTTCTTCCTCTCAGCTAACTAGAATGCATAGCATCCCTGTGGGCCTTTCAGTAAAGGCATTTAAAATTCCCCTGTAAAAGGAAAACTTAGGTTTATCTCTTTTGCTTTAAAACAACAACAAAAACTTTTCTTAGGTACCATGATTTACAATTCTGTTAATAATGAAGTTTCAGGCCCACAATGTTCCCGTACTATCCCCACCTCCAGAGTGCCAGCAGTTCTCCACCACTGTCTCAGGTTATCTGAGCTCCTCAATGATCTTCCAGGGCCCTAATTCCTCTATTCAATCAGGATAATCACACTTCGCTCCTGGAATTGTTATTAAAACATGATTAACACACACAATTAAAACATTTGCTTCCTAGTAGGTGGCAAACTCTTATTATGCTGCATGAGCAGACGTGGTAGACACCAGGCCCACTTCTGTGGTGGATACTGCCACCTTCCCCTATTCACCTCAGAGCTTCTACTCATCTCACTAACCTCGTTGATCACTGGAGTATGATGTCTCAGATTCTAGCTCTGGGCCATAAAGTCCCTTCTAAACTAGCCTTGATCTTTGTTCATCTCTGCCCTAGTAAGCACTGGACGTTAATTCCTCTCATGCAAAAGAGAGATGACATAGGATCCCCACTGCAGGGCATGGAGGGATGGACCACCTTCTGTGGAGAGGGCAAGGATGTCAGGGGAGGGGCAGAACCTGAGCATGCTCACTGGAGAGGACCTGGGTCAGAACTGGGATGCAGGTGCTCAGACCTTGTCTAAGGGAGTTAATCAGTTACATGGAAAGCCTTGGGCAGATATGCTCTTCCAGGCAGGGCACCATCTCTGATGGTTCTCTTCCCTGCTAGCTTCCTCACTGTAGGATAACACTGCTTTGTCCTTTCTCCCTTGCCACAAGGAATTCAGGTTTATTACAGTGCTCCCGAGGTATTTTCCATTCCATTGTGTTTATCTGTAAACTCTTCTCTATGCTCTCTTCCCCAACAAGCTAATCGGCTTTCCCCCCTAATCAGACTCTGTTGATTTGTAAGGTCAGATCCTTCCAGGACACTGAACTTGTATTGTAAGTTAATATTGCCTTTCTCCTTTCCTTATGTCTTATGAATAGTTTACTTTAAAGCAATGTCCTTTTTGTACAGATACAGGAAGACAGTTAATATTATGCTTTGCAACTTAGGATTTAATTGGGTTTGAATATTCACTCCCAGGCATCTGCTTTCTTGACTTAAGTCTCAGTTGTCCTGAGTTCCTAGCACCCCAAAAGCAAGATCCCGACAAGGGACTGAATGGACTTAGGGCAAGCTGTGAACTACCCTGGCATCAAAATGGGCCAGGCCAAAGTACCACGGTTCTTAATTGTAAGTTAAGAGCTTGATCATAGACAAATGCTGTCATGATCCAAAAGTAACGACGAGAAAAGACTATCTGGCCTGAGCTCTGTAGTCTGAGATCAAGATGGCCCTAGGAGAGCAATTCTATAAGCTTAAGTATTTATTACTGTATCCATACAAAATGATTTATATTATGTCTGCTTATATGTTTGTTGGACAAGGAAAGGAGAAACACACCCAGGGGATTCTGTTCTAGGGTGGGTCATCCTGCTGAGACAGTATCTGTTCTAGAAGCGGCTTTCCCTGAGGGAAAGAACTTTACCCCTATTGATTGTGACCATACCTATGTGTAATTGTTACCCCAACCCCTCATGCTTTGGGATTTAACTAGACTGTAAGAGTGGGCTGGGGGATCAGTATCCAGATTCCAGAGTCAGAAGGAGAATGAAGGGGGACCCTCCTGCAGAAAAAGAATGAAGTAGCATGTGGGAGGGGGAGGCAGAGGAGAGAGACAGGAGTGGATGGAGAGAGGATTGGAATAAACTGCAACTAAGACCAACCAGCCTGGCCCTCTTTCCTTCCTTCGCCTGCCCATCGCCATCGACCTCCCTGGGGTGGGGGAACTGGCATGGGACTACGAAATGCGGGTGGCGGGAAGGTATAGACCGCCACTGCTGCTGTTTTTTTTTGAGTTTTACACTCAAGACTCTTTGTCCATAGGCATTTTGCTGCCACTTAGCCTGTGAAGCTCAACCCAGATTTTTATTAATTTCGTTGTGGGGACCATTCTGGGTAATGTTTAGGGCTTACTCTGGCTCTGTGCACTCCTGGTAGGTCTCAGGGGACCATACCCAGTGATCAAATCCAGGTTAGTTGTGTGCAAAGTAATTACCTTCCTCACCATACTATCTCCTTGGCACCCACAAGCTAGATTTAAAAGGATAATGAACAACGAGCATCATGGGTATTATGATGTCCTTATCACATCCCAGAAATTCTTCAAGAGGTGGATGGTTTTACTTTATCCTCATGCTAGCCCTGTGAGATGTACTTGTGCTTCATTTCACAGATGAGGAATGTATGGCTCTGGGAAGTGAAATAATTGTTTGGGGATGAAACTGACTAGTGGCAGAGTCAGAATTTAAACCCAGGCTTTTGCAGAAGACAACACAATCTTACTGCTTCCAGTCCTACGGGGAGTCTTATCTGAGCTACAGACCTGAGCAAAAGCCACCATTCTATACTTCAAGGCACTCTCCATCTGTGCCGGAGACTCAGAATCCAGATTTGGGGTCTTCATAGGGTCTTGGACAAAGAAGAGGGGTTCCAGATCTGTGCACAAGCAAGTGGGTCAGTGAAGATAGTAGTGGAACTGATTTTGTACCTGGACACCTTAATAAGGGCAGGTATGATTCCTGCACGACAAAGCCTGGCACTCACATGGCAGAGCCTGGCAAGCTACACGTGGCATATTCGATATGCCAAAAACAGTAACAATAACACACCTCATTCTCCTGACCCTGAAAGAGCCTCCAATACGGCAGCATTGGGAAAGATGAGTAAGGAGAGGCTGCTAAAATCTCAGGACTGGTGACCACTCGAGTGAATCGATGAACAAAGGAATGACAGTGATACAGTGATACAGTGATGATTCCATGATACCCAGATTCTAGAATTCAAAGACTATGATGTATATAACCCAAATTTCTGATATTCTATGAGATTACACTTTGTGAACAACTCATGTGCAGAACCTGAAACTGACTTTGCAGCATCTTCCTTGTTCTATTTCCCCCCTACTTATCCCCACCCCCCACCCCCTACCCCCGTGTCTTTCCTTGTCTCTCTGATGTTATGTCTGTCTGGTGTCCTCTAGATGGCGCCCGGCCCTCTGAGCAGTTCTTCACATTACACTGGACCCCTGAGACTGCACGGCTTGCTTCAGAGGGTTTCAAGGGAGTCGTCTGAGCTTTCCTTTTCTTGCAGAAATCAAGGCAGCAGCTTCACAATATGGGAAGAATGGCTCAAAGGAAACTTGGGGGAATGAAATAAGTGAAGCAGGCAACTAGATGACTGGTGGTGTGTGGGGATGAACTGATAATGAGTTACTGGGAAGTAATAAAACCAAGATGGGATTTAAAGAAGTTATTCTGTCACTAGCCCTAAAGGAGCAAACCTCATTCCAGACCCACTTTGTGGACACAGGAACTGAGGTCTGTTAAGACTCTAACTGGTTCCAGCACTACTCAGAGTGCTGGCCTGCACCCACCTCTCTCTGGAGAGAAGCTCCAGCAGGAATAAAGGACATAAAGGTGAAACACCAAATTTCATGCTCTTCCTTGTGACAACACAAGGCCTCTTATCTATGTAGAAATCTCCTTACAACATTTTTGGGGAAATCTATAAAACCACTCTGCAAAGGTAGAGTGGAATGTTTCCCCATTTGGGGAGTGGACTGCCTCTCCACCTCTCAGCTCTCTGCCCTTTGGAGAACCTCATGCTCTCTCTCTTGAATGCTATTCTCTCTCCTCTCCCCTCTTGCTAGCTTGCTCACTTCCTCACTCACTCGCTCTTGTTCTTGCTCTTGCTCTTTCCTTCCTCATAATCGATAAATAAGATTGTTTTGCTTCAATGCTTCTTCTTGAAATTCTTTTTTGTGGTACAAGGAGAAAGAGAAGATGGAGTTAGAAAGCCTGGGTAACTTGTTTCTAGGGGTGACTTTTCTTTCTTGCAAACAGCAGTTTCTCACTCCAGGTCAGAGTTCCATAGTTCCCCAAGAAATTGAGTAGAAGGATCATCTCATATGCTGGGCAGAGCAAATAGAATCCAGTCCTAGAGTTAGAGTGGTCACTAGAGTTCCCCATACACTTCCTGAATGATTCAGGTAGGTAGAGAGAGAAGTGGTAAACTACCTTTGCAATGCTGCCATCTCTCCTCTCCCCACTTCACATGAGTCACCTGCAACACAAGCATTCCCAGGAAGGTAGAAAGTGTCTTGAACCAGGAAGCTGGGGCGGGGGGGGGGGGGGGCGGGGGGGGGGAGGCGGGGATGTCATTCCCATATTGTAAACGTGGAAAGGCACAGAGAGTTGAAACTCCTTGGTTCAGATCCCAGAGTTAGTGAAGAACTGAGGTCAAGTTCCACTGTCTGAAGGTCTAGAACTTTCCGCTGCAACTGCTTTGGGAAGAACACAAGTGAGCAAGTGGGCTCATCCACAACCTTCAGTTCTCATTACCCAGTTCAGGGGTCACAGAAACTCAGTCCACGTTCTATCCCCACCCCACCCCCCAAGGCAGCAAAGCATCTTAGTGGTCTCAGTTCAGCTTCTCCCACCAGAAATATTATACATCCTCTGTATCTATCCCCCTCCCAGACCTCCCCCCAGGGGTTATCTCTCCATTTATCAGGACCCAATGGGGAACCTTTGTCATGGAAATCTAATCACTTTGCTCTCTTCCTTCCATGACTTCTCACTGTCTTTTAAACAAGTCTTTCAAAGCCTGGAATTTGCAACTCCCTGGTCCACCTCTGTCTGCAACCTCCCAGCAATGCAGGCACAAGGTGCTTTCATCCCAGTTAGTCGCCTATCATGACTGTAACAAATTGCCATGCTTTTCGCAGCTAAAAAACACAGATTCATAAACCAAATTATTACTTATGGTTTGGAAGGTCAGAGTCTGAAATGGAGGAACTCCTTGGCCTGAAATCAAAGTGCCAGCAGGGCTATCTCTCTTCCTGGAGGGTCTAGGGAGTTTGTGTTTTGGTTTTGATCTTTTTCCCTTTGTTAACAGTAAGGAAGCAGCAGCCTGCATTCCTTAGTTCATAGCCTCCTTCAAACCCAACTGGCCAATGGAGTCTTTCTCATGTCTTGCTTCCCTGACTCCCCTTTCTTCTCTTCTCCTTCTGAGGACTCTGTGATCATGTTGTGATGTAATCAGGTCAGCTGTTTAGCAACCTTGATGTTGGGGCAGGCAGGTGGGCAGGTAGGAGACCCACTCAGTAAGTCTCAGAAAGTAATAAAATTAAAATATGTGGTTTGAAAAGGAGTAGCCCTCAGTCCCAGACTTAGGGGTGTCAGGAACCAGCATAAAATTAAGAATAGCCTGAGTTTAGAATAAACCAGAGTCCTGACTCCAGAGAGCAGAGAATGACTGGAGTTTCTCAGGAGAGACAATTAGCAGGAAAAAAGACTAAATGCAGATCACTAGGGCCCCCAATCTTTTATCTTGACACCACCTTTGTAAGGGACTTGAATCTACATTGGGAACCCCAAACTGCAGGTGTAGTTGATAAAAACCATATAAAACACAGACCTTGAAGAAGCAAGCAGCATACATTCCAGGTTGGAATCACCTGCGCCCAGCTTGGGGCATGTGATCCTTTTTTTCCACTTTATGGTTTTGCATGCTTGAGGAAATTACAGAAGACTGACCTTCAACCTGTTTTCTCCTTAAAGATTAAAGGTAGTGAAGTCTCTAGGAGGCATATCAGGCAGGCAGGTAGATAGGGAATTTCCCCTCCCCCCTTCTTCCCATGTCAATGAATTCCTGTGAAATAATCAAATCCCAAGGCTGTGAAAATCTACCGTGTGAGCACAGAAAATAAGTCCTGATAAGACTTGGCAGTGGCACAGACCCAGAAAAGTCTGGAACCCAAACTGAGAGAAGCTCCAGCAGGAACAAAAGTCAGGAAAGGAATTTCAAAGAAGACATCATCTACTTACAACTCCAGCCCCTTAGGGACCAATCTAGCAAGTGACTCTTAGGTAGAAAGCCCCATAGGGGACAGCTTGGGAGATACCCTATAAAAGCCAACTTTAACAAAGGAAGTGAGTACATATGCTGCCTGAGCCCATGTGGTGTCCGAGCCCATGTGTTGCTGAATGCAAGTGGTACCCGAACACATGTGTCGCCTACATCTCCCCATCTTCCTTCTTGAGTGTGGACTTTCATACTTCAACACTGGAATGTGTACTGTGGCTCACTCTCTCTCTACTCTGGAGAAGCCCTTGTTCTCTTTTGAATGTGTTCTCTCTCTCTCTCTCTCTCTCTCTCTCTCTCTTCCTCCATCCCTCCCTCCTGCCCTCCCCTTCCTCAAAACTTCCAAAAAAAATTAGTTATATTTCTATGTTGAATGGTCATCTTCTCTTCTCCTCTTCTCCTGAAATTCTTTTCTGAGAGAAAGGAAAAAACCCAAAAGGCATAGGTAAGGGCTAGGACCAAGTTTCCTTTCCTGCAAAGAGCAATGCTCGTGTCCTACATTTCCCCAGCTGTTCTTGGGGCAGAGGTGGACAGAAAATGGCAGATTTCCTTCTCAAGATGCTGTCTCTCTCCTTCCCCAATCACATAAGTCACCAAGGGAACACACCAGCATTAAGACTCTTTCCTTGCTCTAGAGAAGCCTGTATTCTCTCTTAAATGTAAACTCTCTCTTAAATGGGCTGGAGCAATAGCACAGCGGTAGGGTGTTTGCCTTGCACGCAGCCAACATGGCCGACCCAAGTTCGATTCCTCCGCCCCTCTCTGAGAGCCCGGCAAGCTACCGAGAGTATCTCGCCCGCACGGCACAGCCTGGCAAGCTCCCCGTGACATATTTGATATGCCAAACACAGTAACAACAAAGTCTCCAATGGAGACGTTACTGGGCCCGCTCAAGCAAATCGATGATCAACGGGAGGGCCTTTACTTTACTCTTAAATGTTACTTTTCCTTACTATCCTTTTAACACATGCATGCGCACCCCAAACATATATACATACGTGCACCAATATGTATGCTTAGATGTCTATATATATATATACACACACAGTATACACATTATATATATATATACATATATATCTGAATCCCTGTGAGATACAGTTACAACATTGTTCATGATTGAATTTCAGTCATACAATGTTCCTTCCTACACCTATCCCTTCATCAGTGCACATTTCTTGCCACCTATATCCCTGATTCAGATATATATGTTTGCCTACCCCCGCGCCTCGCTGTCCTCACAGAGGCCCCTTGGAGGGGGGGGGGGTTGGGTTTCCCTCCCCGCCCCGAGCAGTGATCTGGCAGTTGAAGACCTCCAGAACCAGCCACAGCCATGCTGAGACTACTTTCCACACGTCTGGACAAGCTTCATGCATGAAGGAACTGGCAGAGGAACTGAGGCGTGTGGATCCAGGGCCTGAGATCTTCAAGCCTGCTCAGATCATGACTGGGCCTTCTCCACCCAGATCCCCCATCTTCCAGTAGGTAGGCGTTACACCCATCAGTTGCCGCCGGTGCCAGGTGGTCCCATCAATGGCCAAGACCCAGAGACTATAAAACCCAGCTCCTGGAGCATGTAGCCGCAAATGCGGCTGCGTGACATCTTCTGTCACTGTCACTGTCCTCCCGTTGTTTATCGATTTTCTCGAGCAGGCCCAGTAACGTCTCCATTGTGACAATTGTTACTGTGTTTGGCATATAGAGTACGTCATGGGTAGCTTGCCAGGCTTTGTTGTGCGGGTGAGATACACTCGGTAGCTTTCCAGGCTCTCCAAGAAGGGCAGAGGAATTGAACTCGGGTCGGCCATGTTGGCTGTGTGCAAGGCAAATGCCCTACCCGCTGTGCTATCACTCCAGCCCATGCGACATCTTATTATCTCATTTTTACATTGGGGAACCTGGCAGGCTACCGAAAGTATCCTGCCTGCACGCCAGAGTCTGGCAAACTTCCCATGTCATACTCAATATGCCAAATACCAGTAATAATGATAGGTCTCATTCTCCTAGCCCTGAAAGAGCATTGAATATGGCTCTTTTAAAATCTCAGGGCTAGAAAGAAGGAGACGTTACTGGTGCCTGCTCGAGGCAATCAACGAACAACAGGATGATCGTGATTGTGATCGTGATATACAAACTTCACTTCACTTTTCATGTCCTCCTGAAATTTGTTTTTGTGACGTTAGCTGATAAATCTGGGAAACCTGATGGAGGTCTGGACTGACTTTTCTTTCTTTCCCTGCAGTCTCCCGTTCTGCCTGTGGCTTCAGCCCCTGAGTAGGAGGAACCAGTGCCTATAAGCCCAATAGATCAAGTAGAGCTCAGGTGCAGTTTGAACAATGCCTAAAGCTGACTGCTGGGACCCTAATGTGCACACCCTGCAGGTTCTCATGGAAGACTGTGTAGGACTCCTATTCACCCCTCCCCCAGCATTTCCCTGGTGATAATGAGATGAACTAAAGCATGGGGGAGGCAGCACTCCATTGGGGCTCCTGTTTCCCCATATACTGGTGTCTCATGCATTCCACAAACTACAGTCCTACCTGGACTTCACAGGTCTGCAGATTGGGACATGAACAAGATTTGTGTTGCCTATCACATGTTCCAAGTCCTCTTCACCTTCATAAATTTGCCTGTGCTTTTATTCTCCCAGAAGTAAGTCCCCCCACTATTCCCCACACCACTTTGTACAATTAGCAAGCTTCTACTCTTTCTTCAGGATTGAGTTTAGATGGTGCTTCCCTTGTGGGTTAATTTTTGAGTCCACATAGCTGATTGCCTGCACACACATCCTCTCTCTCTCTCTCTCTCTCTCTCTCTAACACAAGGCACTTCTCGATCTGTAATTTAATTATTTGCTCTCTCAAAGGTGAGCTCCTCACTATTTATTCAGCTCTGTTTACTTAGCACCTGTTTACTGCCTGATACATTGTTTTGTTCAGGAAAAGCTTATTGAACATAAAAATGAATATAACAGAAGCTACAAGTTTGCTTTGGGAAGTAGCAATGCTTTAATGATCTAATTAGAAAACTCAGTTTTGGACACCCCCACCCCTCCCAACAACTAGAAAAATTTGGTATTATTGTTATGGTTAGACTTAGTTGACTGACTTAAATTTAAGCAGTAGTTTAAAATTAGATGGGCTGGAACTCATTTTTCTTTCATGTTAAAATCCAGGGGTAATAAGGAAATCTGTTCCACACAGAGTTCTCCAAGGCCCAAGATCCTTCCTTTCTAAAATGTGTGCTTTGGCCTCAAGGCTCAAGGAGAAAGTATCATATCAGTGTCCCAGAAATATGGTGGAAAGAAGGGAATTAAGGGCAAAGGTAATACCTTTAAAGTTTCTTTTCTTTTCTTTTCTTTTCTTTTCTTTTCTTTTCTTTTCTTTCCTTTCCTTTTCTTTTTTTTTGCGATTTTTATACATTTTATTTTCATAAAGTAGTTCACAGTAGTTCATTACAGATAATATTCAAACACCCACCCAACCATCGAGCTTCTTCCCACCACCTGGTTACACCAGGCGTGAAGGTTGTTGTATTTCATTCTGGGGTCATTTAAGCCTGTCATATACAAGAAATACAAACAAGTATGTTAAAATCAAACACACGTGTGCTACCTTAGGTTACATTAGTGGGTTAGAGTATAAGAGGTCTCCGGCCATGCACTCTGGGAAATACTGCATCGCTCTCTTACAGGAGCTTTGTTTTATAGTCTCTGGATCTCGGCTGTTGATGAGATAACATGGCTCCAGGGGCAGTTTGTGGGTGTGGCTGCCAAACTACTGGAAAACTGGGGATCTGGGTGGAGGAGGCCCAGTCCCGATCTGAGCAGGCTTGGAGATCTCAGCCCCAGGTCCCACATACCTGAGTTCCTCTGCCTGTTCCTTCAGCGCATACATGAGGCTTGTCTGAGCATGTGGAGAGTAGCCTTGGGCATGGCTTCAGCTGGGTTCTGCTTGGGAAAGGGGGGGAGACTCAACTCGCCCCCCTCTGAGGTGCCCCAGAGAAGACAACCTGGCATGGAAGCAGGAGATTCTGTCTCTTCAAAGTTTCTTGACATTTCCATTAAACTCCTGAGCTCATATTCATTAACTAGAATCAATTCATATGGATACTTACTGCTGCCAGGAGAACTAAAGAATGGAGACCAAATTTTGGGAGTTAAATTCTGTTATTTAAAAAGGGGAGTTCCAATATCTCTAATTTCCCACACATTCTCAAATTCAGGAATTTCAGTGGAAGACTGCAAGGATTAAGAAGGTTAAACTGGGCAGGCTAACATATGAGTTGTGTTATGATGCATCATAGAGAAATATAGTATCAACACAAAATGATGGTGACTCTATAAGGATGAAGAGGAGACTTTCACCTAAAGTCTGGATGACTTTGCTCACCATTTACAGAATGACCCTGTTTGCTCGTATCCATCATAGACAGTTGGTGTGGGAAACCTGTATTAAATGAGTTTACAGACCTTGGAAGTCACACACAGAAATCTGTAAACAGGATAACCACATGACCAGTTTGTCTGGGAGAGGCCTGGTTACATCAGTGGTTGTCATGTAATCATCTAGGAAGCTCCCTCTCAAATATTGGAAAGGTAAGGTAAGGTAAAGGCCCTCCCGTTGATCGTCGATTTGCTCGAGCGGGCCCAGTAACGTCTCCATTGGAGACTTTGTTGTTACTGTGTCTGGCATATCGAATACTCTCGGTAGCTTGCCGGGCTCTCCGAGAGGGGCGGAGGAATCGAACTCGGGTCGGCCATGTCGGCCGCTTGTAAGGCGAACGCCCTACCCGCTGTGCTATCGCTCCAGCCAAAGTGGGTGATAAATTACATCGTCACTTTACCCATTAACTGTGTGGCATATAGCTTGTAACTGAATCTTATGAGTATGAAGTTTGAAATTGAGGTTTTTGATTATCATTATCGTATTTTCTTTAATTTTTTTCTTGTATCTGGCACCAGGGATCATAGATAGCAGGACTGCCAAGTTTAAATCTCAGAGCTTACAACCTCCGGCTCCACACTTGGAACACCAGGGATGTGATCTTATGATCAACCCATGCAAGGTTGCAAGGAAGGTACTCTAAATGCCCCCCCCCCACCCCCCGCCCCGTGATTTTTCTCTGTGACCACAAAAATTCAGGTTTTCTAAGATTCAGTTTAGCTTTGAGGTGATGGGTGGGGTGTCAAGATATTTGGTGTTGGAGATACCAGTATTCTAGGGAACATATTAGTAAGGATCAGAGCTCTCGGGGAAGAAAGTTCCTGTACACATATGGAACTGCTTCTAGAATCAGTTCCAACTTGCATCATTTCTGTTACTAAAACTACAGCAGAAAGTGTTAGAGAGACCTAAGAACCGGGTGGGCAGGTATTCAATGAAAGTCTAGGAATGGGAGGCGATAGCAATGGTCAATGGTGATGATCCTTTTGTTTGTTTTTGTATATTATTTTATTGAATTATCATGAGAGACACAGTTACAATGTTGTTCATGATTGGGTTTCAGTCATACAACATTCCATCACCTGTCCTTCACTAGTGTACATTTTTTACCAGTAACTTTTCCACCCTCCCTCCCTCAGCCTGTCTCTATGGTAGGTTCTCTCTCTCTCTCTCTCTCTCTCTCTCTCTCTCTCTTGTTTTTAGGCATTATGGTTTTCAAATGGCCAAAGGAGATGATGAGAAGTACAGAGTCCTGTTCTTGAACATATATTTTCCTGAACATATATGTCTCCAAACAAGACATATGATGACTATCTGGCATATGAAAAAAGACTCATCATCACTAATTATCAGGGAAATGCAAATCAAAAATGACAAGGAGATATTGCCTCACACCAGTGAGAATGGCATGTCTGTGTGTGTGTATGTAATGAATATTTCTCACAAAATTAAATTAGAACTACGATATTATCTAACAATTTTGCTCCTAAAAGTATCTACCCAAAGAACAACAACAACAACAACAAAAGAATCTAAAAAGGAAAATCTGAACGCCTATGTTCACTGTAGCACTGTCCTCCCATTGTTCATTGATTTGCTCGAGCTGGCCCAATAATGTCTCCACTGTGAAACTTGTTGTTACTGTGTTTGACCTGTGCAGGCGAGATACTCTCGGTAGCTTGCCGGGCTCTCTGAGAGGGGTGGAGGAATCGAACCTGGGTCGGCCAGGTCTGCTGCGTGCAAGGCAAATGCCCTACCTGCTGGGCTACTGCTCCAGCCTGTTAAAAGCAAATTTAATATTTTTTACAATAGTCAAGATCTGGAGATAATCCTAGTGCCCATGACCAATAAGTAGATCAGATGTAGTAAATACTTCTCAACTAAAAGATGAAATTGCTTTTTGCTACAACATGGATGGAAATAGAGGGAGTCGTGCTAGGTAAAACAAGTTAGAAAGTAAAAAACACTTACAAAAAGATTCATATGTGGGATTAAAGAAGAAAACAATGTTTGACTTGCAAACCCTTATATTCTTAGCAAAATCAGGTTACAAAGGATGGGGTCGGTGGAAGGGAAAAGTCCTATGACAGTTATGAGCACTTTGGTGGTGAATGTGGTATGGTTGCAATGTACTTCTAAAGTGTACAAATACATTATTTGAAATACACGCTACCTCAATAAAAAATAAATGGGAAAGATAGGCATTGCCTTTAGAGAACAACTAAGCACAATTCTTAAAAAAGAATTTTATTCAATTATGGGTCAGAATATTGACTCTGCTTCCAACAACGAATGAAAATTTTCTTCAACAATAAAATGACCTGTGGATTTACTTTTTTTCACCTACAAAATGGGAGTGGGTGGTAGTGAGAGTAATGCCTATGCATATTTTTTCATCTTACATGGGTCAATGCAAGGACGAGCAGAAGGGATTCTAAAGTATAAAGATTTGATGGGAAGGGGGAGATCCAGTTTTAAATGATTAGGCTGGAACACACTGCATATGATATTAATGCTGAATTGTCTGTAAATACATCTGTGATAAAGCAGGGAAATAAAAGCAAGGCATCCCAAGGAGGAAGTATGGTTGGAAAAGAGCAGAGAAATGTCATCTTGCTGAAAAGAGGCTTTGTGACAATCCAGAAGAGCAAAGTGCTCCATCCGGGCTATCAAATTTAATCCTTAGCATTCTAGGATGTAGATGCTATTATTTTTCACTTTAGAGGAATTTAAAAAAAAGCCAAAATTGATAGAGACTGAATTATTTGTCTCAAACCCTATGGTCCAAGCAGGGCAGAGCCAGGATTTTAACTCCATTCTGTTTGGATTTAAGAGGATTTTTCCAAAGGGTCTTCTCAGGTCTCAGTTTAAGAACTTCATCTTGCACATAGTAGGCACTCACTCAAGCGCCTAAGTGATGTGAAATCACACAAGAGCCCTTGAACAGGGAAGCTGGTGGGAACATGTTCATTTGCATTTATCTTCAAGCCTCTGGCACATACTGAACTCTCCATAAGTGCAAGTTGGAGCCGGGGAAGCCTGGACTCAAAGGAAGTTTTGCAGAATAAAAAGCTGGGGCTTCTAACCAACACCCCCATTCTTTGCTCTGTGCTCTATTGACGTTGCTGATTCAGAGATGGGAACAGGGGCTGATACCTGGGGAGGCCAGGGGGTAGGGACGAAGGATTACATTTCATCTCAGCATTTATATTTCCCCAGAGTGGATCCCACTGCGTTTCAGAACCAGCGTAAAGCGCTTAATTGAAATCTGTAATTCCAGCCCTCATTAATAACCAATCTCGGGAAGCAGAGAGCTCCACGACCATTAATGATGAGCATGACGCAGACACAGGTCTTCAGGGGGGAACAGCAAGTCCCCGGTTCATTTTACACTTGATTAGAGTGAGTTAAACTTTGCCCTGCTTGTAAGTTGTGTATTTAATACTAGAAGTTGGCAATATGTGAAGTTATCAAAATACCACAGGTGCATTGGCAGGTCTCCAGACGGCATCGCTCATCCTAAACAGCATGGTGACCCCGTGGGAAGGGGTCTGGGATGCTGTCTCACAAGACGAATCATGCTATTGAACCCAGGGAGTCCCAGGGAACAGCAAGACCTCCTTCATCAAAGGACTTGGAGCAAGGACCCTTTCAGGTGGGAGCATTGCTCGCAGTAATCCCTTGTTGCCAGGATCCACGAGATCTGATTGTGGATCTGCCAGTGACCTCTCGACCAGCATTTGGAGTCCTGCCTTCTCTCATCTACACTGTGGCCTTGGACAATTCTTGCCCTTGTGTGTGGGAGGGGAGCTCAGTTTTTGCTTTCTGTGCCATGAAATAACTAGATGCTACATACTGCTTTTGGAATCCAGTTTTGCTGGTGCACTAGTTCTCAGACCTTGTGGAAGATGAGCTACAAGTAGACAGTTCTTAGCTCTCCTGCAATCAATACCCACCCTCTGGTCTCTTCCTTTCATATTTACCCACAAATCTGTACTCATTATCTTATTCTCAAATCTCTACATGGCCATTTCACTGTATTTCCACATATGTTCAATGTCTCTTCCCTTCCCTTCCTCTTCCATCTATTTTTTCATTTTTAAAATTTAACTAATAAACCATGATTTTCATAATTATTGATAATTGAGTCTTAAGCATAAAATATTCCAACACCAATCCCACCACTTCTGTCTCTCATCTCTTTGGTTACTGTGTCTCAGGAAGTGATCTCTGTCTAGATGCCTCCTATTTATCCATCAATACTCACCCCACTTATATTCTCTCATTGAATATACAGACTCATTAAACCCAGCTTGAATCCTTCTTCAAATACTTATTTATGACTTTGGGCCAGTTGCCCAAACATTCTGAACTGGGAAAAAAATGTTTTCATGTTTTCAGAGAACTCAGCAGTAAGAGAGAGGGGCTCAAAAACTTCTTTCTCTACATCTGAGTGTTGTTGTTTTCTATGATAACTGGTAGGTCAAAGTTATCTGTCAATGGCCACAAAGTATCTTTTTCAGACATTGTGGATGATAAAGTCTCGGCTATAAGGACACAACCACTTTTGTAGTATGAAAGTCATAAATAACATGTCAGAATGTGCTAGCTGTGTTCTAATAAAGCTTTATTTATAAAAGCAGTCAGGATATTGGACTTGGCACAGAGGCTGTGGTTGCTGCCCTTGACTCCATCATATGTCAGCTGTAGATGCAGTTTACCGACTAGTCCTAATGAGTATGTATTACTGTCTTCTGCAACGGAGTGCTCCCGGGAGGACTGTCTGTCACTTCTACTAACTGAGATGTGCTCATATCACTATTTTCTTTGTGCATGTGTGTTGGGTATGTTTCACACGAAGTGCTCAGAGGTCACAGGGGCGATTCCTGGTAAGAGGAACCAACTGGGCCAGATGGTTCAGTGCTAAACAATGTGACGTTTCTGGGACTCTGTGATGCTGGGGCCTCCAGGATGCACACAGTAGTGCTGGGATAGGGATGTGTCTGAGTGTATGGTGGGTGGGGGTGTATTTAGGGCCTTATGAAAGCAAGGCATGTACCCCTGGCACCTCAGCCATATTCAGGCACTTTATTTCTATTTTCTATGGGAAAACAAGAGACACAGAAGCAAATCTACCACAATTCCCCAGTGATTGGAATATAAAAATCTGATCATCAATAGAGGAAAATGAAGTCATTGTTTTCCTCTGGTCCATCTGTGTCTTTTATTCAGAATCCACATATAGGATTCAGTCTCCACAAATCAGCAACTACTAAGCATCTGTACCTGTTAAATTTGACCCCAGTAAATTTGGGTCACCTTTGAGGCCTGCTTAGGTCTTTTGGATCTTGATGCCTTTGTCCAATGCACTCACTCCCTCTAGCTCCTGCTTTGGAATTGACCACCCCGTTTTTTGGAGGTGACCCAGCTAGAGATGACTGTTAAATTAATTTTGCATCAGTGAATAAAGGCCTAGGCATAAATTGAGTTAGAAGTTGTGCTGTTTCTTAGGATGCCATGCCAAGTACATTTCCTGTGGATTAAGTTCTAAATCCTTGTAGTTTTAAAACAAAAAATCTGTTAAGTTGGCACCTAGAGAACTGAAAGTCCTTGAAATTCTGGTCCAGTACCTGAATACTCATGGTTTGTGTCTAAGGGGATGTGTTGGTTTGATTTTATGGAGGTTTAAGATGTGGGTCATAGAAGCAGATATGATTGAGGGGCATGCGCATACTAAAGTTATAAACAGACTAGATGCAGTTTTCTTGCTATTTATAAGGGTATGAAGTATTGGCCCTACTTTAACAGCTGGGGAAACTGAAGCATAGCAACTTGTTCATGGTAACATGGGTATTAAGAGGTGGCCAGATTCACACCTAAAAACCTCATTTCTACTGTAATTTGCTATCACTTAACCAGCTTCACTTAATTTATTGGTACAAAAGCAACACTTATTAAAGCAATTCCCCTAGAAGTGGGAGGGATCTATTAAATAGATAGTTATTATGTGTTCCATTGTCTGCTGGCCTTATCACACTTGAGTTCTCTAACACTTTTTTGCAAGACTCACATTTTCTTTCTCTCAAGTGGGCTGGGCAATGATCATTCAAAGAATGTGCAGTTTCCAAGATCACAAGACAGGAAATTCAAGGAGCAACATTTAGTCCAGGGATATCTGACTCTGAAGACCAATTCTTGCTCTTTGGATTAGAATTCCTGCTGCTCTTTGGAAATATAAATAGGGAACATTTTCTTTTCAAATGGAGATATTTGGATTCTTTGGCTTCGGGAAATTATGACACATTGGAGGCCAGAGGTGGGGTCCATGCCTTTGCAATTTAAATCTCCCCCATCCTCCCAGGATATTGTAAGGTGTCTGCAAGTATGAGCCATACTTTCTGGGTTTCGTTGGAGTAAGAAGAGCTCTTTCTTCTTTTCACTTCCTGGGAGTACATAATCAGAGGGAATTGGAGCAGGTATCATCATGTTTTGAATGAGACCAGTTGTAGTTACTGGTTTTGGCATATCGAATACACACCTCCACTACCCAGCCACCACACTCCAGGATGCTTTCCAGACCCGTGTGGCAGCTCCGGCCGAGATTCACACATGACTGAAGACCCACAGAACAAGACAAGCAGAACTCTCTGAGACCTTGGACTCAAGGCTCGGCAGACCCAGGGACAGAGATCCTCTGCTTACTTCCACCAACCACAGGTGACAAAGGGATTCTAATCAGGAGCCCCACCCTACCCTGCCCTGTCTGCTTCCACCAACCACCCAGGGATCGGATTGCACACAGGAGACCCACCCTACCCCTACCCGGACGAGATAAATACCCCACTGGCAGACCTCCACTACCGACACTACCTCCACTACCCAGCCGCCTCCACACTCCAGGACGCTTTCCAGAGGAACAGCACCCGGCCCAGACAAGGTCAGACCTGAACACTTGAAGAACCTGCCGTCAGTACTCATCAATACACTGGCTCGGCTCTTCACATGCTACCTGTCTGAATGCAAGGTTCCATCCCAATGGAAAACCAGCAGGACCGTACTACTGTTCAAGAAGGGAGACATCCATGACATTGACAACTATTGCCCAATCTGCCTATTGTCTGTCATCTACAAGTTGTTCACTCGAGTCATCCTAAATAGGATTGGCAGAACACTAGATGAAGGACAACCATGCGAGCAAGCCGGGTTCCACAAAGAATTCAGCACCATCGACCATATCCACATGATAACCAAGCTCATTGAGGTTTCTCAGGAGTTCAAGATGCTGCTCTGTTTAACATTCATTGATTTAAAGAAGGCCTTTGATTCTGTTGAGATGGAAGTGGTCATTGAAGCCCTAGTCAATCAGGGCATTCAAGCCCAATACATCAAGATCCTGCGTGAGCTGTATTGCAGATTCACTACCAGGATCTCACCATTCTACAAAGAAGTAATCATTGATGTCAAGAGAGGGGTTCGGCAGGGTGATACCATTTCACTGAAACTCTTCAGTGCCACCCTTGAGAACATCATGCGACTACTGGAATGGGAAGGAGTGGGATTGAAGCTAGACGGTCGGCAACTATACCACCTCCGCTTTGCTGATGACATTGTTTTAATAACACCAAACATCAGCCAAGCGGCACAAATGCTGGCCGACTTTGACTGTGAGTGTGGAAAGGTAGGACTACAGCTGAATCTTACGAAGACAATGTTTATGAGAAACAGCCTCGTTCCTGACGCCCCATTTGCTCTCAACAGAACGACCATCTCCGAATGCAACAGCTATGTGTACCTAGGTCGAGAAGTCTACATGACAAGTGACCTGGCACCCGAGCTGCGCAGGAGGAAGAGAACGGCTTGGAACGCCTTCAAGAACGTAGAAGAAATAGCTAAGAGGACTAAGAACCTCTGGCTCCGGGCACATTTCTTTGATTCCACTGTTCTTCCTGCATTAACATATGCCTCAGAGACCTGGACCCTACGCAAAAAGGATGAGAATGCTATTCGGGTCTCCCAAAGAGGAAACGAAAGAGCTGTGCTTGGAATATCACATTTCAGTCAAATGAGAGAAAGAATCCGGAGTTCTGACATACGTCGACGATCAAGAATCAGGGACGCTGTCTCATTTGCCAAGGTGTCAAAAATCAGATGGGCTGGTCACGTAATGAGATTTAAAGACGACCGCTGGACTAGAGCTGTTACTGACTGGATTCCACGGGATGTCAAAAGACCGCGTGGCCGCCCACCTACCAGATGGTCAGACTTTTTCATCAAGATCATGAACAATCGTTTTGAGGCTCTTCATGTTCCCAGAGCAAACAGATGCCATTGGGCTACACTAGCACGCGACAAGGACAAATGGAGACATTACTGGCGCCCGCTCGAGCAAATCGACGACTAACGGGAAGTTAAGTGATTAAGTGATTAAGTGATCATCATGTTTTGGACCAAGGGTAAAGATCAAAGTATAAAAATGCTTATACCAGAGATTAATAGTCTCTAGGTTATAAAGTCTCAAATCAAGGCAGCAAAGGGCCTGGGATTCTGAAGGTTCTGGAGAACAGACTTGAAGGATATCTGAAAGAAGCAGCTGAGCTCGGCAATAAGTGTATAGGCCCAGTCCCACCCAGGAAGTTCACACCCTTAGAAACTGTAGGCTACACTCAGAACCTACAGTTACCCTGCTTTCAGTTGGCAAAATGTGCACCCCACAGGCCTCTTAGAAAGATGGAGAGGGGAATGGAGTGTCCTCAGAGCCAGGGGCATGCACAGTGCAAGTTAGTGTTGCTTTAGTTGCTTATAGCTTGAATTTTTCTCCTATGACTCCTCAGAACATGCAACAAAAGAGGCGTCGGTGGTGTCGGTGTCCTTGTCAACATGAACTTGGCTATGAGCATTGATTCATTCGAATGCCTAACAACCCAAATCAGATGATTACACTTGAATAGATGTAACTCACTGTCAGCAGTTTCTATCTTTGTCTTTTTCTATCGGTTGTCTACACACCGATATCCAATTATGATGAAGGAGAAATTGAGAAGTTCTACATGGAGCTGGAGAAGTTCTATAAAGAAGACCACATCTTCTACAAGATCATTGTTGATGATTTTAATGCCAAGATAGGACCAAGAAGATGAGCCAAAGAATTCCATATCGAGACCCATGGCCTAGAAAGGAATGAACAGGGTGAGAGACTGTCTGAGTTCATCATGTCAATCAATTCATGGTAACTCACAGTTCCAGAAGGCTGAATCTAAACGTTGGATATAGGAGTCTCCTGGTGGAAGGTTCCACAAAGAAATTGACCACATCATATTTAATAAAAAGTTTTGCCTGACCAATGTCACTGTTTTCTCAAAATTCCAAACGGGATTGGACCACCGTCTCCTTCGTGCAAAATTCTACTTCATGGAGTAGGGAGAAAGGGCTGCAAAGTTTAAGAAAAGAACTCCCAGAATAACCACCAACTGGGAGCTCTTTGGCACTATTGCAGCAACATGGGAAGATGCCATCCTTGACGACATTGACGAAGAATATGATCGACTGGTTCAGCACCTCTATAATTGTTCAAGAAACCCGAGAGAGAGATAGCCACAAAAAGATGCCTGTCTTCGAAAACTCTTGAGCTCATTTGACAATGTGGCTTGGTGCAAGCCTCAGGCAACTGCAAGTGAACATCTGAGCTCAAAAAGCAGCGCAGAGAAGCGAAAAAAGAAGACCTCAAAGAGAGAAGAGCAGCAGTGCTGGCAGATGAGGCAGAACCCAGGAAAAGCACTCTCAATGCCCGCCTGTCCTTTGTCAACTACAAGACCAACATGACTGCCCTCTGACATCCTGATGGATCTATCACATCTTCCAGAAGGGCAATGGAGAAAATTACCCATGGCTTCTACTCGGATCTTTTTGATAGCCACGTCTACCTGCTCACATACCAAATTCTGCAGGATGGATATACTGTTCCCAATGCTCTCCCTTCCAAAATCCAAGATGCCATTTTGTCGGTAAAGAAGTGAACAGCGCCCAGCCCAGACAAGGTCAGACCCAAACACCTGAAGAACCTGCTGTCAGTCCTCATCAATACACTAGCTCGGCTCTTCACATGCTACCTGTCTGAATGCAAGGTTCCGTCCCAATGGAAAACCAGCAGGACTGTACTACTGTACAAGAAGGGAGACATCCACGACATTGGCAACTATCGTCCAATCTGCCTCTTGTCTGTCATCTACAAGCTGTTCACTCAAGTCATCCTGAATAGGATTGGCAGAACACTAAATGAAGGACAACCATGTGAGCAAGCGGCGTTCCAAAAAGGATTCAGCACCATCGACCATATCCACATGATAACCAAGATCATTGAAATTTTTCGGGAGTTCAAGATGTCTCTCTGTCTGACGTTCATTGATTTAAAGAAGACCTTTGATTCTATTGAGACAGAAGTGGTCATTGAAGCCCTAGCCAAACTGGGAGTTCAAACTCAATACATCAGGATCCTCCATGAGCTGTATTATGGATTCACTACCAGGATCTCACCATTGTACAAGGAAGTGATCATCCATGTCAAGAGAGGGGTTCAGCAGGGTGATTTCACCAAAACTCTTCAGTGCCACCCTTGAGAATATCATGTGACGACTGGAATGGGAAGGAGTGGGATCAAAGCTAGATGGTCGGCAACTACACCACCTCCGCTTTGCTGATGACATCGTTCTAATCGATTTGCTCGAGCGGGCCCAGTAACGTCTCCATTGGAGACTTTGTTGTTACTGTGTCTGGCATATCGAATACTCTCGGTAGCTTGCCGGGCTCTCCGAGAGGGGCGGAGGAATCGAACTCAGGTCGGCCATGTTGGCTGCGTGCAAGGCAGATGCCCTACCCGCTGTGCTATCGTTCTAATAACACCAAACATTAGCCAAATGGCACAAATGCTGGCCGACTTTGACCATGAGTATTAAAATGTCAGATTACTGCTGAATCTCACGAAGATAATGTTTATGAGAAATGATCTCGTTCCCGATGTTCCATTCACTCTCAATGGAACGAATATCTCCGAATGCAACAGTCATGTGTACCTAGGCCGAGACATCAACATGATGAATGACCTGGCATCTGAGTTGTGCAGGAGGAAGAGAACAGCTTGGAACACCTTCAAGAGCATCAAAGAAATAGCTAAGAGGACAAAGAACCTCCGGCTCCGGACACATCTTTTGGTTTCCATTGTTCTTCCTGCATTAACATAAGCCACAGAGACCTGGGTCCTACAAAAACATGATGAGAACGTTATTTGTGTCTCCTAAAGAGGAATCGAAAGAGCTATGTATGGAGTATCACGCTTGACTCAAGCGAGAGAATGAATCTGGAGTTCTGGCCTCCATTGACTATTGAGAATCAGGGATGCTGTCTCATTTGCCAAGGCATTGAAAATCAGATGGGCTGGACACATAATGAGATTTAGAGACCACCGCTGGACTAGAGCCATTACCGACTGGATTGTACTGGATATCAAAAGATCGCATGACTGCCCACCTCCGAGATGGTCAGACTTCTTCGTCAATACCCTGAAGGATTGGTTTGAGGCTCTTCGTGTTCCTAGAATGAGCAGACACCATTGGGCCACACTAGCACAGGACAGGGATGAATGGAGATGTTACTGGCGCCCGCTCAAATAATTCAATGAGTAACAGGATGTCAAGTGATCAAGTGATCAAGTGACTCCTATAGGTGGTTATCCAAGAGTGATTCTTTCTCCTTCCTGACAAACACAATTCAACACACCTCTCACATCCAAGAAGGTGAGCATAATTGAAATCTGCAAAACAACTTGGAGCATCTGCTCATTTAACCCTTTCTCAAATACTGATTACCTTTATTTGTCACCTCTCCTCTCTATGTTTCACTTTTTCCCTCTGTACAAGACTATAAGTAAAATGTAAAGGCCCTCCCGTTGATCATCAATTTGCTCGAGCGGGCCCAGTAACGTCTCCATTGGAGACTTTGTTGTTACGGTGTCTGGCATATCGAATACATCACGGGGAGCTTGCCAGGCTCTGCCATGCGGGCGAGATACTCTCGGTAGCTTGCCGGGCTCTCCGAGAGGGGTGGAGGAATCGAACTTGAATCGGCCATGCTGGCTGCATGCAAGACTTTAAAATAGCCTAATCTTTATGACAGGTGAGTGGATAAAGAAGATTTGGTTTTTATGCATAGGAGAAGAAAGACAAACACAGCAGTGAGCATTTCTGGTACAGTTGTTATATGCCAGGCTTAGCTCTAAGCAATTTTCACACATTGATATTGCATCCAAGGAAATGCCTTATGTTGCTGCCCTAAGTATACAGTTAGGGAAATAGAGGCAGGGAGGTGAAAGGACTTCCTCAGGGTCCCAAAATGATACATGATAGAATGTAGATGAATGAGGCAGCTCCAACACCTCAACCTCCTGCCTCCAACCAGGACTCTTGCTGTCTAATGAGGCAGAATGGGGTTAAGTTGGGATATGGGTGGATCTTTCCATTGACTATGTAAGAGAGCTCACGAGAATTACCCCACCTAGACTTAAAGCATTAGAAAAGACTTTCTGGAAACAGCAATGCCTATTTAGAAAATTATGTACCATTGTAAGTATAACTGAAGACTGGGTGATAGGAGACGGAGGCGAAAAAGTTCATGTGTTTTTTCCAGTTTGGGAGAGTACGAGGAACTGAGAGTAAGAGAAAGCATGAAGCCTTAAAGGAGTTAGAAGAATGTTACACAAGGCCTGAGATAACCAGAAAGGTGAACAGAACAGAAAAGGGGCTGGAAATCAGATCAGGAAGAGGTAAAAAATGCCACAAGTTCTGGGTTCAAGCTTCCCCTATTGAGGTATATGTCCAGACCCTTCCATTCTCTATGAGTTATTGGGTTTACATTTGGTTTCCTAAGTCCCACCAATCTCATCCTTTTATTTCTCTATTCCTTTTGGTCTAGTCCTAAAACATCAATTTATACAAAGAAAAGGGAGAAAAGAACCCAACTCCAATAAAGAATCAATGAATCAAATTAGATGTGATTCAGAAGAGCATCAAAGACAACCAGACTTTATTTCACAAGGATAAGATAAATTGGCTTCTGTAACAGAACAAACCAAAACCATTACTGAGGACCAGCCCCTTTCCCAGGAGCAGTGAGCTATTGGACTATAAAACTTGACTGCCAGACGAGCACCTTCTGGAGGGGAGGGGCCTTCTGCAGTTGTCTTACCCACATAACTCTGGTGTTAAGCATTTCACACTTAGCCAAACAGCCGGCCACCATCTTTGTCGATCCTGTATGATTAATCTGAAAACAAGAACCATCACTTGGCATTTTTGAAAGAAGCTATAGGGCCTTCCCTCCCCCATGCCACCCCACAGCCACTCTGTAAGGTGTCTGTCTCTGTTGGGCATGGTTGATTCAAAGGATGTGCTCTCTATCTCTCGTTCTTGTTAACTCACCTGAGAGTCTGTCTTGTCTCACGCTGTATATTTCATCTGTCTCTCTTTTAGGTGTCAGTGCGTTTTTCTCTACCCCAAGGCCTATGTTTTATTTTCTCTCTCTTTAACTTTATTTCTCTTTCTCTCCCCAGTAGCCCAAAGCATCTTCAGAAAGCACTTAGTCAAACCTTTGGACGCTCAGTGGACAACCTCAGAGCTGTGAGTTTGCAGACAAAGACCCAGACAGACTCATTCACTCTCCAGGGAGCCCTGGGACCAGCTCCTACACTGTGTCCCTGTCTGCCAGTCCCTGTCTGCCAGTCTTTCCCATTGCCAGTCTATGCTGCATCCTCCAGGCAATGACGGTCAGACTCTGTTAGGAAGTTGTGAATAAATCCTAAGCCAGAGAAGGTAGGTGGTGCTTGCCTTGGAGTAAAACACCCAAACTGGCAATTAATTATGCCTTTAGGTTGTCAATGGTGGCTGTCCTTGTTTCCCCTCTAACTGGTGATTAAGAGCTTGCAGCTAATGACTGCAGCTAATGATGGCAGGTTCTCTCTGCCATCACACATCGGCTGTGTGGCCTTAAGCAACTTACTCTGTATCTCTGAGTTTCCCATTCCTCAATAAAAGGATGCTTGACTGATTTTCGCATCCTGCAGCCCTGGAGATGCTGATGGTACATGGTCCTGTACTGGTTCAAACAGGTGAGGCTGTCAATTTGTCTAATCCTCACAGAGGGGAGGAGTCACACATCAAAAGGCACATGTGCAGTCTTGGAATTGGATCTAATTCACTGTCTAGCCTCTTTCTTCACCCAGCTCTCCACTCTGTCTCTTCCCCTGCAGGTCCCGTGGCTGAGTTGCTGCCTCCATTTCCCACATGTGGGACCCGGGCTGGCAACTTTCCTTTTCTAAACATATAACCAGAGGCTTTGGAAATGGGCCAGACTCAGGGAATTGAAAAGTAAGAACAGACTTTAGAAAATAATAACAATTGCTGCTTATGACTTTTTACATAGGTTCCAGGGCTTCAAACACCTCAACTCACTCAGGAGTCAGAGAAGACAAAGCTGCCTCAGAGCTTTGACACTCCCAACTCTGGGCTCTGCCTTCACCGGGACTCTCACCTTTTCTTTGTGAAGCTAGGGTCACTTGCTGGTTAGAGATATAGTCCTGAGTCCACTGCTTACTTTTTGTGTGACTTTGGGCAAATTGCTTGATATCTCTGACTCATTTCATTGTTGGTGATGTGTTGCTGAGTGTGTGGGGCATACAGAAGATGAAAAAAAAAATCAATGACTACCCTTTTTTTTTTCTTTGAAACTTTTCTGTGCAAGGGAGGATAAGTTCAAATTGCATTAGCTCAAAAGAGAGATAAAATGCTCTCCAAAGGCAAACAAAGTTTCCAGTTTCCGGAAAATTATAGATCATTACACGTTTAGTGGGCAGAACTCATCTGCTTTATCCCAGTGGCAGTAAGACACCACATAATTTACCAAGAAAAAAAAATTCACTTTTATGCCAGAAAATAAGAACCCAATGGGGCTACACTTTTATTTATGCAACTTGGTCTCTTCTTAAGGAGCTTAAAGAACCCTACAGATACAGGGAAATATTCTTCTGTACTCTGCAATGAGACCTCGACATCAGGAGTATCACTTTAGAACCATTTTGGTCCCCAGCAAAGTTAAATGACTCGCTCAAGGTCACGCTGTAAGTCCAGCTTCAATCTCAGGTCCACTGACTCAGGGATGACCCCTTCCAGCTCTGGACGCTGTCCACCAAATAAAGAACCCCGAGTGCAACACTGATTGTTAAGGAAGGAAAATAGCTATTGAGCTCGGAAGTTGACATTTAGCCAGCCAGAAATCATTAATGCGGCCTGGTTTAAGGAGAGCTCTATTAAAGTGTCCATCAAACGCTTTACTCTTAAATGGATTTATTGAGAAAGGGAAAAGACCAGGGTAGAGAGAACCTATTAGAACTGGCTTTTTCTTGTCTACTGCAAGTTCGTCCTGAGTGGCAGGGAGAGAATGCTCCCCCGGAGAGAAAGATTCTGGGGAGTAAAAGGAGGAATTGCAGAGAGCTTTGAAACCAGAGAAAAAACAGGTTGTGTTGTCCCTGGCAATTATACATATGTGCTGTGTGACACTTGTCTTTACATGTCTGAGCATTAGAAAAACATCCTAAGGATTGAATGCAGCATGTAAAAGAGGAGTCTGCAGATGTAGAGTGATAGTGTTGGGAGCAAGGGACTTACCTTGAATACGGTCAATCTGAGTTTGATCCTTGGCACTGCATATGGTCCCCAGAACCTGCCAGGAGTGATCCCTGAGTCAGAGTCAGGAGTTAGACTTGAGCACTGTCAGGTGTAGTGCAATCTTCCCCCCTTACTCTTCGAATTCAAACAAAAACAACAAAACAGGAGACTGCCTCACAAAAAACACTCCAAAATGCTGAGCTATTTGATCTCATTACTGTCATTATTGGCTTGAGTTATTTGTCAAAGTGGCAAATACAAGGGAAAAGATTGAATCCAAAAAGTATAATGAGGCGGACTCAGCCAGGCAAACTAAGTCAAACATGATAGCAGAAGAAGATAAAATAAGAAAGAAAAGTGCCACCCAAGTTCAGAATTATCATCCAAGAGGTTCACAGTAGACAGACTCTGTGTCTCAATGTGGAGCAGTGTATGTGCCAGAGAGAAAGTATAGGGGTCAAGTGCTTTACAGTTGCCTTGTATGCAGCCAACTCTGGTTTGACTTCTGGCATCACAGATGGTTCCCTGAGCACCATCAGGAATAGCCCCTCAATACTGCAGGTATAACCCAACTCTAACCAAACCAAAAAAATCAAGTTGGTGTGTCTCAAAAGTTCAGGGGTGCAGGTAGAACCAACCTACTGGCAGAGAGACACCTGAAGTTTTCTTTGAATAAGGGGTTATACATTCTAATCTGATCAGTGCAACCTGATAGTCATACCAGTCACAGTGCTGGGTGCTAGACTCACAGGTGCATTGAAAGTGTCATCGTTGTGGTTGAGAGAGGGGTTGTGGGCACATAGGGGGATCTTAAAGCTAGACTGAGGATTAGAGGAAAGTGATGGCTTGGTGAGTAATAGAGAAGTAGTGAACCAGGATAAAGGAGAGAGGGATTCATTTCAGGAAGAGAAAATCACATGAGTAAAAGCCCACGAATAAGAAATCAAAGACTGGTGAAGAGATTTAATGTACCACAGGTCACTGAAATGTCCAGGGTGGATTGGAGAGAGGCAGGAGAAGGATTTGGAAGGGACATTTGGTTTTAGATATAGAAGACATTCTGAACCACGTTTGACCTATTTTCTTAGGATCATTGGGGAACCATAAACATTATTTGCATGTGAGTTTGGGGAGTGTATGTGTGTGGGGGTATTGGTCATGGGAGAAGAATGTAAGTGCAATTTGGGGGAAAAGTGGGCTGGGCTGTAGATAAGGTTGGATCCCAGAGAGAAGGCCTCTGTTCCTGTCATTGTTCTTCTGATTTACCTTTGGATCTAACATTTGGCACCATGTTTCTTCATAAGACTTCTGGCCCTGGCCCAAGATCCAGAGTGTGCTTCAGGGGGTGGACTCAGCTAATTCTACTTTCGTAATATTTGAGTGGTTCCCTAGATACTTCATTCTTTGGGGAATAGAAAAACAACGTGCTTAGATCCTGGAAAGCAGGAAGGGTGGTGTTGTTGGGGGGCGGGACTGAGGGTGAAGGGGAACCACTTACAAAGCAGAGTTCTAAAGGGCTGGACAGTCAGCAACCTGCCCTGGAAGGATTTAGGGCTTGAGCTTGCGTCTTTCTCCCTCCCTCCCTCCCTCCCTCCCTCCCTCCCTCCCTCCCTCCCTCCCTCCTTCCTGTAGCAATATTCTGTTAGTATAGAAGAATCAGTAGTACTTACTCACTTTCCAGGAGAACATGAAAGGTCAGAGTGGAATAAATTGTTATAACCTAGGGGTGGAGGATGGTGGAGCTTATTATATCTGGATCAGGAAGGGCTTTCTTGAGGATGCAATTCCTGGTTCTCTGGAGAGAAATTTTCCACAAGCAGGAAGGGATAATGTGTTCTCTGGAAAAAAAAAGGAAATTGTGTAAGTTAACCCTTCAGAGTCTGAAATTGTATAGACTATAAGGGGAAAAAAATGCTGTAGGTCAGAGTGGATTCGTGGAGAAATCAAAACCCCATGCACCTCAACATAAACTATAACAAGTCTCTTGCTCCATTTCCATCACTTGTGGAAGTAACTTGACTTCTCTGAACCACAGTTTTCTTATCTATAAAATGGAGAAGCATGATACTTAATTTATAATTATGTGAAAAGAAATACATGAGATCATATTTGAAAAGTATTTGGCTCAGTGCTTATTTGATAAATGATAGTTATTAATACACTTATCTTTATACTCCCTGGCCTGAGACTCAAAATAGAATCTAAATGGTGTACTACAAGGCTGTTTCACTATCTGTGCCAATTCGCATTGATCAGGACTGGTTGACTACAGCAGAGGATTTCACTGAGATGCCATGTGAGGTTACATATAAAATTGGCAGAGGTGCTGTGATCAATTAGTAATGTCTGCACGGGACAGAAAATGGATTGATGACATCTGTGCCAAGTTCTATCTACCCTGAAACTAATATTGCCTGAGACCTAGATGTATAGTATAGGTTAATATGAGTGTAGGCTCATGTGTTAAGAGAAGAGTCATCCGTGGAGAGGGTGTAAAATTTGATTCAGGCCTTTAAAGGTGGCTAGAAAAACATGTAGAATGAAAAAGGGAGCATCTAACCTAGCTGAACCCAAATTCCATATAGTCAACATACCATTCCATTTTGAGGGCTCTTGCATCACAAGGCAAAGTGTTAGAAACTCATCCCTTATTGACTGGCTACAAAACAAACAGGTTGTTGCTTTCAATTCAGGGGTTGCTTTTGCAAAGTTCCAGTGAGGAGGGCAAGAGTATGTGCTGCATTTACCAAACCTTTGGGTCTCCCAGAACTTTCCGGAATGCTAAGCTGTTTATTTTGGGAGTCTTTAGGCTTAGTCAGTTGGTATTTAGAGACAGCTAGGAATTTTAGATTTTACTCTCAGTCCAATAGAAAAGAGAAAAACGTAAATGCCTTCCAAATACTGGTAAGTCAAATGAGGACAGTCTGGCTCCAATATGGTCTCACCCCCTCTACTCTCAACCCCTCCCAGATACACAGAAAGAAACAGAAAAGCAGTCTCATCAATGCAGAAAGCCACAAGTTAAAACTTCCCCTGGAGAATGCTAGACAATGAGACTCCCTTCACATTAGTCTATGCAAAAAAAGTATTTGTCAGTGTTTGTGCAAGTCCAAGTTTGAGGAGGGAGTCGAGAAAGTCAGCAGGGTCAGTACACAGCTTGACTCTCCATTGGGGTGGATCTTCCTTCTTTGCATGAGGCTTTGACACAAGTCTTTAAAAAGCTTCCATTAGCAATGCAATTGATCTTCTGATGAAAAGCAATAAGGAGTCCCAGTCTCCCCCTTCCCCCCCCAAAAGTGATTACAATTTTACAGAAGCAGATACA
This sequence comes from Sorex fumeus, assembly GCF_029834395.1. NCBI lineage: Eukaryota > Metazoa > Chordata > Mammalia > Eulipotyphla > Soricidae > Sorex > Sorex fumeus. The sequence goes on from NW_026606186.1 coordinate 10,997,320, forward strand.
TATTAAGTAGCAGGTTTGAAGTTTGCAGTCATAGTCATCTATGAACCATGCCCAGATGTAATTTTTATTATTTCTTTGCAACTGTCCTTAACTCATATGTCTCTCTGTCTATCATGAACAAGCAGCTTAATCTTGATCGGTTAAATAGCTCATGACTTTCACATTTAAATGTGATCGATTTGAGATTTCAATAAGAATGAATCAGAATTCCCTTTTTATCCTTCTTTTCCTCAGAGTGGGAGGCAGTAAGTTAACTCTCAATAACTCCACTTTTTATCAGCCTGGATTTGGCAGGAAGGTATTTGGCCTTCACGAACATTCATGAGATGTACCTTGCCCCGTGAAGAGTTTTTGAGCCCTCATAGTTACATCTATTGTTTTTGGTGTTCCCTTTCTGATAGATGCTTGTTTGATCCCTGTACTTCTCCCCCTGCAACCTGACTATGAAGTGTTTTCAGGTCCCCATCACTGCCATGTCTTCCCTGTCTGCTTTCTCAGCATCTTCAGCAGATGTATAAGTTTATGAATTTGTCCTAGCTCATCCAAATGGCTATACTCTTAGCCATCATCCTGACCAGTGCTGGGGTCTTGACTGACAGAGACCAAGTATAATTCTTGTGATACTATCCCAAACTTTACTTGGGTTCCAATCATCACCCACGTATACTGTATTGCAGGGCTTAAGTTGTTTTCTAATTTTAATCATCAGAAAAGCAAATACATTCGGTATTCTTGGCTAGGTCTATTTATCCTGGGAGGTCCCTAGCATTTACTTAAACAAAAATATGCTTTCCCATATAGTTAAGCATGCAGTCCATCATTTGAAGGACATGTCTAAATTATCCTACAGGAGGAGAGAAATATGGAAAACAGAACCAAACCGTTTCAGCCAAACCAAACCCACATCATGTACTTCTTCCCCATGATAAGCACCCAGTGTCAAAACTGTTTCGAGTTAGTCAACTATATCATGTGAATAAGTGATAGACAAAGTCCATTGCTGAAATTATTGGTGGTTGTGTGATATTTTGTGTGATTTTCTGGGAAGACCTAACTGATATAAACCCCACTGAACCCAAAGAACACAAAGTCTTATGATGTGGAGGGGAAGGAGAACCTGAGGAGGGTTCCTCAGTCATTTAGTCACCCCATTCATCCTCTGTGGGCAAACTTGAGGTTCCCTACTCATATTTAAGTACAACAGGAATAAGGTTGACAAACCATTGCTATAGGCAGCACCATCTTCACAGTTCTTAATTCCCAGCTTTTATTTTCTGAATTTCTTTTCTTGCATGATGGAATTTTGTCTGGAGCATCTCCACCCAAGTCTTTTAGCTTGACTACCTCCTTGCCAGGGAGCTCCCTCCTTTGTAAGACCACCAGTTCCCACTGTGGATGGCTCTGGCTGTTCTATGACAATGACTCCTCTCTTCCTGGGGAGCTAAGGGATATTACTAGAAGAAACTGAGTAAAATGGTGATAGAAAAGATCTCATTTCTAGTTTAGCACACACCAAAGTTTAGCTTCCATATGGTGCCTCCAATGCCTCTCTCTTGGGATGAGTGGGGTATTGTCATATATCCTTACTCATCAGCAGACCCCCCTCCCCCGACACCTTATTTTCCCTAATACTGATGTCTTTTAGTTGAGCAAAAGTAAAGGGTCAGGCACACAGCTGAGATTAGGAGACCTTACGTTGTTTGAGATGATCATTTTTATGAGGTAAGTTTTCCTAACGGACAAACTGAAGCCAAGAGATGGGAAAAAAAGAACTTATTCTTGGTCCTGAAGCTGGTAAATGGATGGAGTGTGGTTTGAACTCAAGTTATTTTTCTCTAGAACTAGCATTCGTAGGCAACACATCACAGTAACATCAACAGTAACAACTAGTATTTTATCAGTCGCCTACAATGGGTTAAGCATTGCAATAAAAGCTTTTGTGGACTAACTTAATTAACCCTCATAAAATCTCTGATGGGAAGGTAATTTCCTTCCATTTTTTAGAAGTTAATAAACGCAAACCTTTTTCCAATCTCAGCATTTTCATGAACTTACAATATATTCATTCTTTATTTTAAGTAGTAAGTTCTCTGTCCTTAAAGGCAGGTCTTGAAATTTCAAATAAGGGGCTACTCTCAGCACACTCAGGTGGTGGATGGTCTCTTATATGCATTTTTGGTTGTTGCTATGGTGGGCCACAGCTGGTGAGGCTTGATGTTACTCCTGGCTCTTTGCTCAGGGATCACTTCTTGAAGGTGCTCAGGAAATCATGGGATCCCAGGACTGAACCAGGGTAGGCAGCATGCCAGGTAAGTACCTAAGTCCCTATACTATATGTTTGTCTTCTTGACAGCATTTAAGTAGTGGTTGTAAGAACATTTTGGGGGTTTTGTGTCTGCTAAGTGGATTGTTCCAGGACCTTCTTCATGGACCATGAAAGAAGGATTGTCTTCTATGTCCTGGGGTTAGGCTCAGTACCATAATTTCCTCTATCATTATAGCTCCTGCCAGTCCTCACAGCCCTTCTTGCCCAACTGTTTCACTTACTATCAGAGATTTGTCTTTCTCATCATGGGGGAGGCAGGGATCTTAGTATTTTATCCCTCTCTTAAGACTCCCTCTGAGCCAATGGTCAATGAATGTGTTCAAGGGCAAATTCAATTTCAAAAATAGTCTCACAGGGAGAGAGAGAACCAGACTCTGCGGCTGGAGCAATAATACTCCAAAGTATTATTGTAAAATTATTGTAAAATGAAAGTAGGGTATTTTCCTTGCATGTGGCTGACCTGGGTTTGATTCTCAGCATCCCATGTAGTTCCCCGAACACCTCCAGGAGTAATTCCCAAGTGCAAAGCCAGGAAAGCCCCTCCCCCCCACCCCCGGAAAAAAAAGAACCAGGCTCTGCAGTCAGTTTACCTATTTCAAAACCCAGCTCTTTCACTGACGAACTATGTGAACTAGGCAAGTGATTGAACCCACTATACCACAAGTTTCCCTATAGTTCACAGTTTACTGTACTCAGGATGTCCAGGGTGGTTGTAAAAGTAGGGACTCTGGGGATGGATAACCCTAGTTTATATTTCAAAAGCCTGCTTCTAAGTCCTAGAGCCTCTGGGGAAAAGCATTTCTTCCCCGAAGAGCAAAAATAGTGATAATAACAGCTCCTCTTCTAGTAGCTGTTAGAGGAACTGTCTGAGCCAATCCTGGCTAAGCAATAGGAACAAACTCTGGCATAGAGAGAATATGGCAGACTCGAGGTCATCAGCTAATTAGCTAGTCCAAACTTGACTCCAAGCTCTTTGCTATATTAACCATTCTGTACAGAAGTCGAGAGCTAGGATCTTTGTTTAAGTTGCTTTCACCCTACCCTTTCCAAGAGCAAACTCTTTCCTTACACTGTTTCTGCAGCTGACATCGACACACTCCAAACACTTTCTCTCATTGGTAGAGATGTGTATTTTCTACCCCAGGAGGGACTGTGTGTGTGTGTGTGGGGGGGGGGGGGTGGCAGGGCTTCTGGAAGGGAATAAAAAGAGTCATCAAAAACACCAGAGAACAGTCAAGGAAGATGCACAAATAATTAAATTAGAAAACGTGCTGCTGTCTTAGCAGGATTTCAATTTTGCTGTTGCCTGAGGGGAGGGGTGGCAGACGGGCACTTTCTCACACTGATACACGTTTTGATAAAGTGTGATAAAGACTTAGAAAAATTGACAGATGAAATTGGAATAAGTGCTCGGGATGGTTGCATCCTCTAAGTGAGGAAACACAGCATGTAGAACATATGACTGGAAGACAGAGCCACTGTGCCTTCTTGCTCCAGCAGAACAGAGGTCCCTGAATGCCCTTCCTTTCCTCCACTTGCTATTTTGCACCTCTCCTCTAGGAAGATTTCTCTGATTCTGCCTGGACCTTCCGGAGTGGGAGGGGGGCTTTGGCCTTATGGGGGACAGGAGATGAGCACTGGGAGATAGTTCAAAGAGTCTATGTCTGGTGTGTGCAAGGCCCTTGGTGCAATCCTGGACTGCATGCCCACCCCCAGCATCACAATGGATAGCATATATTTAAAAGGAGAGGACAGAAGATGAGTTTTTCTAGTTCACCGTGTTTCGCCAATGCCTATGACTGTGCTTAGTGCCTAGACGATTGTAAACACTTATTGAAAGAAGGCATGGATGACCTAGACCTGGGCTGTGAGCCAAGCGGAAGCCCAGGATTTCATAGTGCCCCATGATGGGCACTTAATTCTATATATGTGTGCTTGTTTGCATACTGATATAAACCTCAGGATCATCGTAAGAGATATTGTTAGTTTTTCGGTTTAGTGACCAAGTCCTGTGAGCACCAGAGGAGGCATCCTAGGATTAGGGCAGGGAGAACTGCAAAGATGCAGAAGGGTTTTTGATGTGTTTGAAGTTGGTATTTTACTACTCCTTCTCCTTTGCCTAGGAGAGGGTTCAGTGGCTTGTCTGGCACTGTATAGCGAGTCGGCTGGACTGGTTACAATCCTGTACGAGGGCTCTCTCAGTTCTGCGACTGGCTCTGGGTCCTAGAGGGATTGATTATTCTCTCATAGTTGGAGAGTGAGTTTCTAGTTTGGGGTTGCAACCCAGGTACCCTGACCCCCAGGTTCCCAAGCTTCCCTCAGCTACCATCATTCCTTCATTTATTCATCCATTCATCTATCCACTCATTTAATTTATCAACAGTACATTAATGACCATCTTAGTATCAGGTCCTCAGTATCAAGGACTGAGGCTAAAAAATGCCAACAGCAGCTTGTATTTACTTTTATTTATTTAGTTTAACTTCTTTTTCTTCCACTGAGAACTCTCATTCTTTCCAGCCCTGCCCAATTCTATGTCTTATGTGAATATCAGGATAGGTTGGGAGAATTGGCTGAGCCATTCATTCCATTTCCTCCTGTGCCTATTAGTCCTTAACAAAGCTCTGTCCTTGACTTAGAATTGCTTAACCCTTTTGCTGGTGCCAGGAAGAGGTAGGGATATACTGGTGCCCTCAGAAACCCAGTTCATTCAACTAAATATAGAAAGTATTAATTAGAGATTATTTTTCTGAGTCAATCTGGGAATTTTTTTAAAAGTCTCTGAAGGGGAGAAGAGAGGGAGATAGAAAGAGAGGGAATGAGAGAGAGAGAGAGAGAGAGAGAGAGAATGCTCAAAAGAGAATACCAGCTTCTCCAGAGGAGAGAGAACCCCAGAACACATCCCAGCATTAAGTTTTGAAAGCACACATATCAAGAAGAGCAAGGTGTGCTTAGGTATCAAATGAGCTCAGCAGAAGCAGCACATGGACATGGGCTAATCTGTGAATTTTATAATACATAGGGCATGGGAGAGGGGGGATAAGCCAGAAGAGAAATTAATTCTGTGCAGCTTTAACTACTATGCCACTTATTCCAATTATTCATTTTAGTTGAGTAACTTCTGTAAGACCTATGCTGGTGGCTGGGAATGGAGTCTTTTGGCCATCCTAGGCATTAGTTGGGGGTGTTTCTCACAGAACTCAGGAAGACAAAGTTGGTCTTCTATTTCTTTGACTCAGGAACAAATTTAGAACCCAAAAGGATGGTGTCTTGAAAATGAACTCAACCTGGGTCTCACATCCATATCTTTATTGTGAGACCAATGAAGCCCTGCATATTACTTTAGATGAGTCCCAGTTTCTTGTTTTGTTTTGTGGGACTTCTCAAAATGGTACTTAAGAGCCTGGTGGTTCCACTAGCAACTGTTAGTCAACTGGGTCTGCAATTCAGTGCAAGTGCTCAAGGACGCTGTTCTGTGCAGGCCCTGTAGGTTCAGGATTACTGGGTGCCAGAGAGTCAGGCCCGAGTCTGACAGTGCTCGGAGAATCTTGGGGTACTGAGAATCAACCCCAATTTCCTATTTTATAAAATATGTGGCAATCCCTTACTCACTGGATGAAGTGAGGAGTTCCATGAGTCATGTTTGTGAAGCATCCAGAACATGATATTCCATTTGTCAATAGCTACTCATTTCCCCTTTCATACTTAGCTACACCAGAATTGCACACTTGTGAATCAACCAGACTTCTGCAAGTTGCTGACCAACTCCTCCAGAACTGATCTTACTGTTGGCTGAGTGACACTCAGGTTCACCTTCCCTTAAAAACAGAAGGTTCCCAAGTGTTTAAATCTCCTTTGCAGGGTTATATTGAATTGACAGGGCTAAGGTAGATTGAGTGAGGTTCCTGGGGCCCAAAATACCATGAGGGACTCTGTACAGGTGAGCCTTCAAAGTGCAAAACTGTATTATCCCCTGATTGTGCATACTAAATTCATTATCAGTGTGAATTACAGTAACACTCAAGGCCAGGTATCAAGAGGCTACTGCTTTAGTTGGCAGTATTTACTGGCAAGAGACCAAATGTACTATATTTGGGGAACAAAGAGGTAGTTTATTTAAAATAATTAGCCCTGGAGTTAAGTTAGGAAAATCCTAGAAATCCTCAAAGAATGAGGATTTAAGAATTGAGGCCACAAGGCAAAAGTCTTGAGTGAGAGGGTGGTTCTGGATACAAAGGGATCCCCAGAGCTCCTCCAGGAGTTGGGAACACCCCTTGTGGGAACCTCAAGGCCCTATACTCAAAGACCCCCATGATGACTGCCTCTCCAGATTCAACTCAAGTAGAACTCACACACACACACACACACACACACACACACACACGGAAGCCAATTTTCTATTTTCATCAACTATCAGTCTTGGCAGTGCCTGGCAAGCTACCCATGGTCTATTCGATATGTCGAAAACAGTAACAATAATGGACCTCATTCCCCTGACCCTGAAAGAGCCTCCAATATGGCAGTGTTGGGAAGGACTAGTAAGGAGAGGCTGCTAAAATCTCAGGGCTGGGATGAATGGACATGTTACTGGTGCCTGTTCAAGCAAATCAATGAACAATAGGACGACAGTGATACAGAGATACAGTGATTGACTATCCGTAAAAAAAAAAAAAAAAAAAAAAAAAACCTTTTGATCTTATGGTGCACAATTGATAGCACAGCGGTAGGGCATTTGCCTTGCATGCAGCCAACATGGCCGACCAGAGTTCGATTCCTCCGCCCCTCTCGGAGAGTCCGGCAAGCTACCGAGAGTATCTCTCCCGCACAGCAGAGCCTGGCAAGCTCCCCGTGACGTATTCGATATGCCAAACACAGTAACAACAAAGTCTCCAATGGAGACGTTACTGGGCCCGCTCGAGCAAATTGATGATCAACGGGAGGGCCTTTACTTTACTTTTACTTTTATACTCCTCAATTAATATCGACAAGTCCCAATTTTGGATTAAAAAATAGTCTAGTCTTAGGGATAAATTAAGTGATATGGAGAGTTTGATTTCAAATCCATAACTTCAGGAACTACCGCACTGTCGCTGCTGAACAGAACAGCTCTGAACTCTCTGGACATACAGTCGCTTACATTTTGCACAGATGCTTGGTGCGACATGAACACACTGTGCACTTAACAGCATTCCCTGACCACAATCTTAACAGGGGGAAATGGACCACTGCCTTTTTATAGGAGGGAAACAGAGGTTCAAAGAATTTAGGTAGGGCCTTGGTGTTTTTTGTTTTTGTGTTTCATTTTGTCTGTTATGTTTTTGGGCCACACCTGGCCATGCTCAGGTCTTTTTCCCTGTAGGGTTCAGGGGATATACGGTGGCTGGCATCAAACCTGGGCTCCAAATGCCTTATTCACTGTATTATCACTCGGCTGAACTTGTGGACTTTGTCAGATCACCCAACCTGCAGGTGGAGAGGAAGGAATTACATAAGCATTTAATTTAAAGCGTAGCCGCTGTTCATGCTGGCTCAGCATAGCACCATGTCAGCAGCACCCTGCCTTTTCCACTTTCCTTATGGAGAAACTGAGGCTGGGTCAGATGAGTAGAGCTGGAATTGGAATCCAGGATACTGTTTTCCAGGCCTGTGGGCTATCTGTCTCTCGGCCAGCTTGATCTTTCAGGTTTGATGGTCTTTCATTACTGCCTCTGGACTTCCTGCCCCTTCCATAGGAAGGATGCAAGATCATCCTTCCTTCCCCAGCCTTTCTCCCTTTCAACACTCTATAAACTGCCTCCCCACCCCCATCCCAGCTCAGTTTTATCTTTTTAGCCTTTTACAGCTGCTCATTTGGATAAGATCTGGTACCCAGGGGTTTCTCTGATGAGAAACATCACAGCCCGGTCCCCTTCCCATGGGAAGCCAGAGAAGGGGACAGGGAGAACAGGGAACATTTCCCATTAAATTGGCCTCCTGCAATCTGCAGAGTTTAATCTTTACTTAAAAGTGTTTTTTGATCAGCTTTCAGGCCGCTCCCCCTTTCCGGCCCACCCCTGTTTGGGGGCTGGCACCCTTTCTTTCCTCTGCCTTGGGAGGCACTCAAAGCATGTGTGATGGGAGTTGGGAGGGGGAACCAGTGGTCTCGCTTTTATCTCCATCTTCCAGCTGCTATTCTGCCAGACAGAAGTGCTAACTCCAGTTCCTTGTCTAGAAGCTTAGGATCAGCTGCCCTGTTGAGATATGACCTGGTGTCTGTCTTTCCAAAGCATCTTCAGCCTAGTGCCCACAACCTTCTCCTACTGTCTTCCCTTCGTCTTCCTCCCCCATCTTCTTTTCTCTCACCTCAGATTTTGTTTATTTATCTATTTTTATTCTTCCCTATATACCCCCTTTTTTGCTGGATGTTGGGGACCATATATGGCAGTGCTCAGGGTTCATTCCTGGGTCTGTGCTCAGGGATCACTCCCAGGGGACAATGCCGGGGATCTAATCGAGGTCAGCCGAGTACAAGCAAGCCCGTGTTCTCTGTACTAATTCTACAGCCCCTGATCTTAACTTTTCATTTTGACTCTTACACCTTTCCACCCCAACCCCTCCCAGTGACTGTTTCTCCATGTCCTTTTACGCTTCTAAATGAATCACTAACACAGCTCCCCTGCCAAGCAAAGCAAGGTATGATATCTTCCTAATGGTATGAGATTTGCAGGGAAAATAATGTCTCAATGTTCCAAAGTCCTCATTACATATTCATTTGGTGAAACGCAGGTTTACAGAGAGATGAGACCATTTGCTAACTCTATAACTGAATTTTGGAGAGGCAATATTCATCCAAATTGAAGCTCCCCTTAGGTCTTCTTTCCAGTGAAGCTGGGAGGCATTATTATTCTAAACAAACCAAATTCAAATTTATGACTGTGGGGTGGAAAACTGAACCGGAAAAGCTGCTCCATGTCTTTGTGTTTACCAGACCTCTGGGCTGGTCTGAGATCTGGTCCAGCCATCTCCTGGCTGTGTGACCTTGGGTTAGATTCCTAGCCTCTCTGAACCTCATTGTTTTCATTAGCGTAGTAAAATAATGATAGTATCAAATTTATTCATTTATTTTGGGGAATTACAATAGTAAACATTCTCTTACCATGGAAATACTCATTGAACATAAATTCTCTATTTTTTGCTTTGGGTCAATGACAAAAAAGATTCTGGAGGGGAGGTAGGGACATACCTGGTGGTGCTCAGGGCTTATTCATGGCTCTGTGATTAGAGATCATTTCTGGCAGTGGTTGGGGGACCATCTACAGAGTCAGGAATCAGATCTGTGTCATCTGTGAACAAGGCAAATGCCTTACCTGCTGTACTATCTCTGAGTTTTGGAATATAAAGCTCAACCCTTCTGTTATCTATCTTGAGAGATAAATACAGCTTGAGTTGGGTACTGTGTTAGTTTAGTTACTTTTTGATTTTTTTCCCTCTTCTATAAAGATAATTCTAGCTCTAATTGTGGGCAGCGTTGGATTGCATTACAACCAGGACACTAAGAACAAATCCATTTAAAACAATCATGCAAAGTTAAAGAAAATTTATCTGTAATGTGTTTTCATTTTTAAAACATTTTCTGGGACCTCATCTTATTTGATCCTGCACCAAAGGAAGGTCCACTTTCAAGGTTTCTACTAATTACAGAACCATCTTACATATTCACTAAAGCATCTCTCTGCACATTTATATTCTCCTTTATTTCTTATTTGAGTTTAATCTACACTATTGTATAGTTCTCAACATTGCTCTATTGTTCAAATCTTTTACTAATTTTCAATTTTTCAACATATGAACAAATGCACATTCATTGGTTTGGAGAATATTGCTACCAAAAAAGATATATATATATATATATATATATATATATATATTTGGTATCAATTGGAGTTTATTCCAATCTCATCTCCATTCTCCTCTGATTCTCCTTTGGCTTCTTCTCCTTCTCCAATTCCTCTCATCCTCTTCTTGGATCCTGCTTCTTCATACTTCTCCTTCCTGCTTCTGGCTCCCTCAGCCCACTCTTACAGCCTTAGTTCCCATGTGTATTTTTTTATGTGAGCATGTTCAGTGCAGGAGAGCCTGAGGAAGATATCAGGTATTGAGAAACCCTCATGGCTTAGGTGTATTTTTGTTCTTAAGTTGAAGTCTGCAATTCGGCCATTGCAACTGCACCACTAAATTGTGTCCTGGATTTCCTCTACAAATGCAGCTGTCATCAACCATCTGTTATCAGTCTTTCATAGCTTATTTCTGCATAGTCTAAAAGAAGGATGTTTTCAGTGAGGATTGTCAAGAGTGAGGACACGGGTGATGGCATAGTATCAAGAACAAGAAAAGGATTTCAAGAGCTTGATGTTTTAAAAGCTTCATAGATGTTTCCTTCGATCAGCTCTTTCCTTCCCTCCAAATTTTATTCTATCAAAGCACCATGAGTTACAAAGTTATTAATAGTTGCATCTTTGACATTCAATGTTCCATCACCAATTCCATCACCAGTGTCAACTTCCCTGCACAAGTCTTCCTGGGATCCCTCAGCTCCCACCTCAGCCCTGGTCTGCCATCTTGACAGACATCTTTTTAAACTTGTTTAGTAAAGTTTGGGCTGGAGCGATAGCACAGCAGGTAGGGCGTTCGCCTTACACGCAGCCAACATGGCCAATCCGAGTTCGATTCCTCCGCTCCTCTCAGAGAGCCCGGCAAGCTACCGAGAGTATTCGATATGCCAGACACAGTAACAACAAAGTCTCCAATGGAGACGTTACTGGGCCCGCTCGAGCAAATCGACGATCAACGGGAGGGCCTTTACCTTTTAGTAAAGTTTGGATTTCATGATTTCAGTGTTGTTGACTCTGTGGTTTGGATATTTAGCTCTATCATTTTATAGCACCATGGATATACCTGATCACCCTTGATCCCTGTCCGTGTTGTTTCTCATTGATCTTCTCCCCTTCCCTTTCACTCTATTTCTTTCCTTCTCCTCCTTATATTGGGCATCCTCCCTTTAAACGATTGCATTTTCCTAATCCAATTACTTGATCACATGAAAGTGATATCATCCTGTGTTTGTCCTTCTTTCTTACTTCATTTAACATGATATCTTCCAGTTCCACTCGTGTTACAGCAAATTGCATGATTTCATCATTCCTTATAGCCATGTAGTATTTTATTGCGTCTATATATATGTATATATATGTATATCACATCTTCATGATTCACTGATCTATTGTTGGACATCTATCAGGTTGATTACAGATATTAGCTGTTGTACTGAGTACTGCAATGTATAATTTTGTGCCCAGGTCCTTTTGAATGGATGTTTTTCTGTCCTGGGGGTAGATACTCAAAAATAGAATTTCTAGGTCATATGGTAGCCAATTTTAATTTTGTTTGTTTGTTTGATTGATTGATTGATTTGTGGGTCACACTCAGCAATGCACAGAGGTTCCTCCTGGCTCTGCATTCAGGAATTACTTCTAGAGTTGCTCAAGGAACCATATAGGTTTCTGGGAATCAATCTTGGGTCGTCTGTGTGCAAGGCAAATGCCCTATTCACTGTGCTATCACTCCAGCCCCTCAATTTTAAGTTTAATGAGAACTCTCCATACTTTTTTCTATAAGGATTGAACCAGACAACATTCCCATAAGCAGTGGATGAGAGTTCCTTTTTCACCACATTCATTCCTATATAAATTGTTTCCATTGTTTTTCTATCCTTTCCAACTTCACTATGTTAGTTCTGGTCTTTGATAGCCCTTATTTGGAGAGTTGAAATTGCCTCTGTTCTGCAGAGTTCACATCCAGGCTCAAGCGCCTGACACTAATGTAATCTTTCTGTGTAAGACTGTGAGTGGTGAGAAGCAATGTTATGTAGGCTGGTGTGATGCATGATCTCTCAGGCTCCTATTTCTGATAACTTCTGAGTCTGCATGATTGGTGCATCTGGTGGACACCATTCTCCGTAACATCTCTTTGCTGTATAGGAGTGAGAGTAGATTCAAACTGAGCTCCCTTTAGTTCCCTTCCAGAATCTGATGCTGTGCTACCTCAGTGTCCAACTTCCTATATTTCTTGGCAGCCATCTGGTATTCACCAACTCCTTCTTTGATGCTTACTGTTCCATAACTTCCATAATGTGTAAATGCATTTGCTGAGAAATGTTTCTCACAGTCTCTCAGGATCTCTAAGTTCATCTGTGTATGGACTGGGTGAAGGTCTTTGTCTCTGTTTATTCAGTGTTACATATATTAGGGAAGAAAACAGGAACAGGTGTTTGATTAAATAAACACACCATTAGCAGTCAAGGTACACAAGGGAAAATTTGGTATCTGTTGGAAGCTACTAAACAGCTCTTGATTTGTAATCAAGGTTTTTAAGATTGGTTCCTTTATGTAATGTGGACTAGTCCCTACCCATTAATGGAGCTCAATTTTCATACTTGAATTTGGGAGAGATGTTGGACCACATCTGCTGGTATCTAGGGATACTCCATGCTCTGTGTTCAGGAATGGGACCACATACATAGTACCCAGAGATAGAACTAAGGTTAATTGAATGTAAGACAAGTGTTTTACCTCCTGTACTCACTAGATACTCAGTTTTTCTTAAAATAGTAATGGAAGGATGGATTGATATGATGATTTTTTAGTAGGAACTGTGTACCCTTAAATTCCCAATACTCCATCGTTTATATACTTCTAAAATAGATTTACATCTTATACACAATGGCATGTCATAGTTCAATTTTCAGAATTTATTATTTCTGGGTGACATATAAAATGAAAGTGTGTCATGCAATTGGTGGCACTAGAGTCTGATAGATTATGCTATGTTCACCCCCATCATTTTTTAACCTCTTGTGATCACGGGAACCAACCAAAAGAAACCAGTCTTCTCATACAAAGTCTTTGTACATCACTTATCCAATCAAGATGCCTGGCTACAACAGGATTAGCTATATATAAAGAAATCCCCCCAAATATAAGTAGCCTTACAAATGTAATTTCTTTCTTTCTCATGTTTAAGAACTACAGATTTAGCAATGTGATATCAGGATCCCAGGCAAGAACAACATCTTATCATTTTGGATTTTTTATTTCAATATTCAGTTTTTGACCTCAAGATCATCCTCTTACCAAGATAGTGGGCAAAGTCTTGTTTGTCAGAACTGGGATTAGGAATGAAAATGGGGAGTTGAATAAAGGATTTCCCTCATTGATTCAATTTCCTTAACTGTTCTCTTGTAACTATCACATCAAAGTCTACTTATTATTTGTCCAAAAATTTTCTATCTGACCAAACCTCACTGAAGACAGACTTGGCAAAGCAATCCTTTGCTTGATGCCTTGTTACTCCAAACAAAACTAAGGAAAAATGGGAACATGGGTCTTGGTCAACCAACAAACAATCTGTCTGAGAGACTGTAAATTGCATCTTAGTTCATTTTTCCTTGCTTGCCTCAGTTTTTTAAAAATATAAATGTTTAATATTTCAATCTAATGAAAGTAATTTTTAATTATGTTATTCATAGTGATGAAATGGCTTCTTAAAACATACACTCAAAAATTAAGGCACTTTTTTTCCATTTATCTGGAAAATCATTTTTAAAAACAATGACTGTCATGAGTCATTCTGATTCTCATTCTGTGAGTCTTCATTTCCAAAATGTACTCCTTTTCTCAAATATGAGAAGAGACTGCCAAATATTTACATTTATGCCAGGGTATCTAGTCTGGGTTACACATGATCAAACATTCTGGGTTTATGATCATCTATGTTTTCAAAAAATACCTGAAGTAGTCCTATTTCTGCTTTGGTATCTAAATAACTGCTGGCCATTCTCTTTTAACTTCTAATTTCAGTCTTTCAGTTTGCAGCTTAATCCCCTTTCCTTTCTTCTTCAAATGACAAATGCAGAGTGAAGTTATAGGTTTTGGTGTTTGGCAGGAGTATTTTCCTATGAACATGGAGATCATTTTGAGATCAAGGGAGGGGTTGATCCATGTGGTGCTGGAATTGCAACTCAGTCAGGTACAATATAAGGAACGTACGTACCCTAATCCTTGTCCCAGTTCCCCAGCCCTAAAGGCTTAACTTTATCCATAGTCCACCAATGAACACCACATGTCTAAGTTTCCATCTTTAATTTGCCCTTATATTAGCAAAGAGGATGAGCTCCTTTCCAGTGCATGGGGCATGGTTAATTTGGGGAAGTAGGTCCCTTCATCTCTCTCACAGCACTGGAAGCCATCTTCAGTGCTGACAGAAGTTGTGGGTACCCACATCAGCCCGATCCCCTGAACTAGTGGGGTCAGGATGAATTTGCTTTCTGACAAGATTTAGAACGAGGCAGATATTCTCTGGACCTGGCGGCCCATGAGATGCCAACAGCTGTCACTATTGGGAAGTGCTGGGTTGACAGCTGATAATGAGGTGAGGTCATGTGACAGCTGGGGTTGTCCCTTGGGGCCTGAGCTGGGAAGTGCCTGTGCCATGAATGAAATCCCTGGGGATATGGCTCCAGTGAGACAGGCCTGTCCTACTGCATGTCTGACCAGTATCCACTGAGAACATTTGCTCTTGAGAGTCTATCACTGACTGTCACTTATAATCACTGCCACTGCTCAGATTCTTTTTCAGGAATGGACTTGAGACCTGACTGCGAATATGATATATCCAGAAACTGGATCCTTGGGGACACCTCTGCCATGTTCTTCCCTGTCATTCGGATGATATAACTTTCCTTTTCATTACTTAATTATCTATTAGACATTTACCAGCTCTTGTTAGGAGTGTGGTGTAATAAAATAAATCAATGGTGGAGTTTAAAGGTGCATTTATATTAGGGACAAGTGAGTAATAATTTGGGAAGTAGCAAGAGAGGAATGAGTTTGTCATTGTCCCTTGACTCAATAAGCAAAGATGGGTGAAGAGGACAAGAGTTCCATTAAAGAATAAGATGAACCCCAGGGAGTGGCTGGTCATAATCTTGGAATCTCGTGGACTATTACACTCAAAATGGGTGGCAATTGGGTGGCAATCAAAGATTAGTATCTATATAAAAACACAAGAAGACAGGAAGTTTTGTCCAGTGCCCAGGAGACAGTCTAGATCCTCTTTGCCCCTTTGCCTTAATTAACCTTTCCAACTACTTTTTTTTTATCTCTTTTCTTCCTTGTTCTCTTCCTCTAGTCCCAAAAGGAATTTGAATTCCTTGATGGTCCAAGCTTATTTCATTTGGATTTCACCAATGT
Source organism: Sorex fumeus (assembly GCF_029834395.1). Taxonomy (NCBI): domain Eukaryota; kingdom Metazoa; phylum Chordata; class Mammalia; order Eulipotyphla; family Soricidae; genus Sorex; species Sorex fumeus. Next base: position 11,012,932 of record NW_026606186.1, read on the forward strand.
CACTATGGTCAAAGCCTTATTCTTCCACCTCCTAGTCTAGTTAACTGTAACAGGAGTCTGTGCCAGAGAGATAGTATAGGAGTTAAAGTGCTTGCCTTGCATGTGTTGACCCTGATTGGGTCCCTGGCTCCACATATGGTTCCCAAACACCATCATGACTGATACCTGAGCATATAGCTTGAGCTGGGTATGACCCCCAAATAAAAACAAAAACACAGGCATACACACTGTCACTGTCACTGTCCTCCCATAGTTCATCGATTTGCTTGAGCGAGCCCAGTAACATTGTGAGACTTGTTACTGTGTTTGGCATGTTGAATACCTCATGGGTAGCTTGCCAGGCTTTGCCGTGCAGGCGAGATACTCTCTGCAGCTTTCTGGGCTCTCTGAGAGGGGCGGAGGAATCAAACTCTGGTTGGCTGATATGGCCGCATGCAAGGCAAACACCCTACCTGCTGTGCTATCGCTCCAGTACACACAATCAAAGCAGAACAGGAGAACTTCAGCTGTATTCAACTGTCACTGCTCTGAGTGTGTGTGTGTATGTGTGTGTTAGAGGTAGGTGGATGGTGGTGGTGGTGGTAGTGTGTGTGTGTGTGTGTGTGAGAGAGAGAGAGAGAGAGAGAGAGAGAGAGAGAGAGAGATACCAAAGGCCTGAAATTTTCTCCTGTACACAGTACAGACCCTGGAAAATAGTGATCACTCAGTTAGTTTTTAGTAGAATGAATGAACAACAAAGATGATGACAATGAGTAGTTATTAAAAACTCAGTCAAGATAGTGATCACTTCTAAGACATTAAGAATAACTTCTATTACAGTTTCATAACCATTTCATAACATCAGCTTACCCCATCAGCTTACACCCTTAACACAAATCCATTCTCAATTTAAAACTTTTTGATTTCCAAAATGTTATCTAAATGAAATCATTCATTATGTGGCAATTTTTAATTGGTTTACTTTTGGAAGGGGATTTCCGGGGGTGGATCCAAAATGGTGCTCAGGAAGTCCAGGGCCCATCAGTGATTTTTGGCCAATGGTACCCACTGTTCAGTGCAATGAACTGAGGATGTAATTTTGCTCAGGTTCTGCAGTGCTGGGGATACTGACATGCTAGTCATGCACCCTAGCTTCTGGACTATCTCCCAAACCCTCAAAAGTGGCTTTTTCTTACTCAGCATAATTCCCTGAATAACTTTTGATTTCTAAATGATGTTCTATGGTATGAATGTGGCACAGCACCTTCAACTGTTTACCTGTAGAAGAACTTCTAGGCTGTTTCTGGTTTCCTTAGTTATGAATAAAACAGTTTTTATTTCTCTGAGACAAATGTCTGTGTGTGCCTTTGCTGGATCACATGTTTTAATGGTCCAGTTTTTTATCTGCATCCTTACCAGCATTTTATGTTGTCATTATTTTTTATCTTTTCCATTCTGATAGCAAAATTTAATATGTGGGGCTGTATCAAACTCAAATATTTTGCACATGTCGAATAAACAATCAAAATGAAAATGTTACTAAGGAATAAGATTAAATGCTTGAAACTATATAACTCACTAGGGCTCAGGACTGAAAATATATAAATAATTAGAAAAACTACAATAAAAAATAAGCAAAAAAATGAGCAGGGCAACTAAATAGAAATTTTTCTAAAACGGAGTTACTAATGGCCAAGGCATATGAAAAGGTGCTCAGCTGCATTAATTAGCAGAAAAATGCAGATCAAAACTGCAATTTTAATAATGTTATAAGAAAAATAATATAGTCTAAGAAATGAACAGAGCAGCAAGAGGAGATAAGAGGAATATTTCCTAAACTATATAAGATGGGAAAATTTTAGAATTCACCACACACACACACACACACACACACACACACACACACACACACACGTGAAATGGGGATGTCAGTATTCCATAGTGTTAGATAAGTTTTACATCATATTGCATTTGAAAAACTACATAGTGTGGAAGGAATCTGTTTTATTCTGTAAAATTGCATACAATTATCTCAACGAATATTTTAATTAATAGTATGGCATATCTAATTTTTGTCTTCTTGTCTGGAATTAGAGGCCACCCAGCTTGGGAATAAGGCCAATATCAAAGAATGCAAGACAGAAAGATGAAATACAATCAGGTTTATCATGATGCCTTTGCTGAACTCCAATGGATACAAGACCAACTCTGATGTCCATCTTTACTCTGGACTTGTCCCTCTAATAAGCCAAGCAATATCCTTACTATTTAAGGAACTTAGTAGAGTTGAATGGGCTTCAAATTTGTACCTAGATTTAAATTTGAAAGGCCTAGATTTGGATCTAGGCTTGCTAGATTCAAAGAAGAGCTGGGGAAATTCTCACCATGTATTTATTTAAAACGAATGTTTTTTTCAGTGCCCACTTTATGCCAGGAACACCTTGGCAGGCCTTGGAGATCCAGTAGAAAGCAAATATGACCATAATGATCAGGTGAGTATAAAAGAGTATAAAAAGACTTTTCCTTTTTAATACTGGGAGAGTTTTCACTCACGTCTCTGGGAAGTGAGCCAAAGAGATATTATGAAATTCACCTTAGGGTGGCCGTGATGAAGGAACAGAAGTACAAGAGTTAGAATATAGATTGAGCCTGGAGCTATTTAATATTGGGGTGATTTGGTCAAGTTTCTTTTCTTCTTCAGAGAGGTTACTGGTATTTCAATTGTTTCTCTGTCAAGATTCCACTCATAAAACCATTTTCAAACATCTGTTTCTAGATTTTAAGATTGTGTATGTGAGTGATGGATAGCATTCTCACCAATGACATTTGTATTCTTGCACATGGAGACAAATACTAAAAGCCTAACTAAAAAAATGTTTAGTATATTGGAGAATGCCATACATGAAAGGGACAAATAAAACCAGAGCTAGAACATTATGGGATGGGTAAAAGGATGGTGGTTTGTATATTATTTTGTGTTCAGAGAACATATTATGATATCAATCATAACATACTATTTGAAAGAGAACTAAAAGAAGTGAGTTCATGAGCCATAGATCTGTTTCTAGAGCTGCTAAAGATGGGCCAGACAGTCTCTTAGGGACTATTTACTCTCTGTCTGTTCGATATATTATTTTGATTTAATGTGGAGCCAGGAACTAAAATTTTTTATTAGCATGGTCACCCTTTAGTTTGCTGAAGTTGGGTTTCGTAGGAATAACTTGCCAGTGAGCTCGGATGTGTGAAATTCTTTATCAAAAGGCAATGGGCTCAGATGTCAGTTTCTCTACCTTTTCTTTCTCAGGTGAGTGGCAGGTAGAGAAAAATAAGTGGGTGTTAGGGATCTGAGCTTAGAGATGTCTGTGTTCCGTGCCATCATCTATCAAAAAGTCATTATTTGCAAGGTTAATTCCACAGGGTTGCAGAATAAGTGAGGAAGTGGAGGAGAAGTCACTTTATATTCTTTATACTGATTGGTATTTTTAGTTTCAGGTTAGTGAGATCATCCCCACAACTTTATAGCTCCAAATTGGTGTGTGGAGAAAGAAGCTTAGGCATGAAATTTGTGGATCCTAACATCCAGAAAAGAAACGTAGACACACTTATTTCTAGGGCAGGAAATATGAGATTTAGATAAAAATTCCTCTTGAGCCATTGTTTAACTTGTTTTTGTTTTTGTTTTTTTGCTTTGTTTTGGGGTAACATTCAGCGGTGCTCAGAGATCACTTCTGGCATGGCTTGAGGTGACAGGCATTGAACCTGAGTTGGCTGTATGCAGGGCAAGCACCCTACGCTCCGTATTATTTCTCCAACCCTGGCCTAGCATGTCTTTTTGATTGAGAATCACATAATTATTACGGAAATCACATGGGAAAATGGACAGGAAAAACTCTATGATATAAAAAAGTGTCTCAGTATGGATTGATATTAAATGATCATGAAGAGACATTTGTATTTAGACATTTGTAGACCAATATATTCATCTGACTCTGTTCATGCCTTGTGTGAAGGGGACTAGAGAGACGTGTGTGTGCGTGCATGCGTGCGTGCGTGCGTGTGTGTGTGAGATGTGAAAATATATGCATGGGTGCATTTAGAGTTTGGTGGAGGGGCATTCCTTTAAGTTCAAAGTCCTACTTGTATGTGCAGTTGTGGCATGCTTCTGTGTTCAAAGACCTTAATTAGTGTTGGAAGAGAAGCCGTGCCTTTTGGATCCAAGTATCAGAGGTCAATCACACACAGAGAAGGCTCTGGTCCCAAGAGGTTTTCTGCAACAATTTCTGCAAAATCTCTTTGCAGGCAGGTGCCAGCACAGATTAAAAGAACTTTGGCCATGTCCAGAATCATGTCTGCTTATATTCTGCAAGGTTTAAAGAGAAAACAAAAACATAATCCTCTCATCTTTGGCTTCTTTCCCTTCTTTCTTCCTCCTGGTGTTGGAGAAACAGGAAGGAGAAAGAAATTCCCATCAGGAGCCTTCTGTATTTTTGTGATATTCAGGTGAGGGAATACAGTACAACAGTAACAAAACCTTAGCAGTTGGAATATTCTATGTCTAATCCTGCCTTTGCTGTTATTGATTGGCACACATTTAACAACTCATTGCAGCTTCCAAAACTACAAATTGCTACAGAGTGAGGATAACACCAATTTTACTAAACTGCTTTATTGAGACTATCAAATGAAATAACATATGCAGTGGTTTGCATAGAATAAACATTTATTTCATAAAAATTATGATTTTATTTTTAACCAATAAAATTTAAAAACACTTGCTTAAAGAATTCTTCATATTCTGTGGCAGGCTTGCTAGACTCAAAAGAAGAGCTGGGGAAATTCTCACCATGTATTTATCTATAAGAAGTTTGCCCACTTTATGCCAGTTACAACTTGGTAGACCTTGAAGATACAGTAGAAAGAAAATATGACTGTGATGACCATCTAAAGTAATTTAAAGTATAATAGGGGGATTGGGCATTAAGAAAGTACAGAAACAAATATATATGATTAAAATTGTGGCCAAGGTAATAAAATTAATAACACTGGCTGCTATAAGAGTGACTAATGGGTAAGATCTAATTTAGCTAAATCATCAAGGAAGACTTCTCTGAGGAAGTGACTTTCAACTTGAGACCCCAAAAGAATCAATTGAATTGTTATGGAGTTTAGAGCATTCTCAAAATTCTGCCTCTTATGCGTGAGTCTTCCCCTTGTGGTTCTGTGGAACAAACAAGTAATTGAATTCCTATTCCACGCTGAACAGTAAGTAAGGGAAAAGGGTGGAGGGATATATGTAAGGAGGATATTAAGAGATAAATCTTATTTTTATATTGTAGTCTCTTTCCTTCAAAATGTTCCTAATCCCCTGACTTTTGATTCATAAATAGATAGAATTTTTCCTCATGTTATAGCCTTGCCTAAAGACAATGAGGAGTTTTGCAACAAATGATTTATGTACTGAAATCTGGAGAGATTGTGCTCATAAAAATACTCTAGCCATTTATCTTGATCATTTGATATATCTGAGCCTGAGTTGGACATCACTGAATTAACTGCAGATTAAATGATTCAGGCCATTGTAAAAGTTTTGAGGCAGAGCGGGAGCTGGGAGGAGGTGGCTATTGTGATCTTGTCCTTTTTTTAATTAGGAATGCAAAGACCTTCCACCCCTTATTGTGGGAATAAAAGCAGGAGAGGTGGAAATGAGAGTCCTGATGTGGAGGAGTTACTGGGTAGGTGAATATTATTTATTGTCACATATTATATTTATCACGGTCACGGCGGGGCTGGAGCGATAGCACAGCGGTAGGGCATTTGCCTTGCACGTAGCCAACATGGCCAACCCGAGTTCGATTCCTTCGCCCCTCTCGGAGATCCCGGCAAGCTACCGAGAGTATCTCGTGCGCACGGCAGAGCCTGGCAAGCTACCGTTGATGTATTCAATATGCCAAACACAGTAACAACAAGTCTCATGATGGAGACATTACTGGGCCCGCTCGAGCAAATTGATGAACAACGGGAGGACCGTGATCGTGATTATATTTATCAGTCACATACTATTTATTGATACATACTAGTATTTAAACAAGGAAATGTAGTGAACATGTTAGATGTGGAAGTTGTTCTGGTGGTAGAGGAAGAAGGAAAATTTAAGATGTTTGTTAATATATCTAAGTCCCAGCATCACTTTAATCTGTGAAAACCAAGACTGGGTCAGGCCATGCTGTGATTTCCTGACACTGGCCCCCACCATCCCAATCCTAAACAAATTCTAATTTACTCTTTTCTCCAGAGAGTTCCTATTCTGGAAATGCCATATGAATAGAATTATATAATATTATAATATGTTGCCTTGAATGGCTCACTTTTTTCTTTAGTCTAGTGTTTTTAAGGTTCATTCCAGGTCTAGAGTATATCGCTATTTAATTTTTTTATGGCTGAATAATTTTCCATTGCACTGAAAAATCACATTTTGTTTATCCATGCAGCAATTCTTGGATACTCCTCTCTCTCTCTCATTTGGTGGGCAGTTGGGTTATTTTCTATTTTTAAAACTTATTTATTTTCGTTAAGACACCATGATTTACAAAGTCGTTAACTATTTCAGGCATACAATGTTGTATCACCAATTCCACCATCAGTATCCCCCTCCCTCCACAAATGTCCCCACGTTTGCTTGGACTCCATAGCTAGATGCCTTGGCAGATATTTAATGAATTTATTTCATATTACTTGTTCCAACAAAACTTAAAGGAGTGGCAAATGGAATTAATTAAGAAAATACATCAATACAAATTGATTTATGATGATTGATTGCTAAGTGATTTTAACCAATATAAATAAGACATTAATTCATTTTTGAAAATATGTAAAATCCCAAGGTAAGGGTAAACATCTTTCTTAATTTTGTGGAGGGTAACCATATGCACCATTAATGAGTGTCATACTCAATGCCATATGTTAGTAAGTTTTCCCTGCCCTTTAGAGAAGCTCTTTTAATCTTTCTTGCAAAACTTATTTCAAACAATAATTGAGAGAGAGAGAGAAAGAAAGAGAGAGAGAGAATGAGAGAAAGAAGAAAAGATCATGCCTGCTATAGTGGCAGGATGTGTGTATATGTGTTGTATGTGTGTGTGTGTGTGTGTGTGCAAAAGGAGGTGTGACAGAGGGTGGTGGGAGAGAAACCAGGGACATTGGTGGTGGAAAATACAACACTTGTGAAAGGATGGGTGTTAGAACATTGTATATGGAAACCCAGTTAAGAAAACTTTTTAACTGTGAATCTAACAATGACTCAATTAAAAACAAAAAATTTTCACCTCTGGTCCCCAGCAAAAACAAAACAAAGCAAAATAAAAAAAAAAAACCGAACTGGTTCCAAGACTATAAATTCCCTAAGCTATTGCCTATCCATGAAGCTCTGTATTATTCCTCCAAGAATGAATGAAATCTAGCTGGATAGAGTATTGTTGGTGAGATATTCATCTTTGTTGACTTCTTGTACTCTATCCATTCTTTTCTGGTTTGTAGAGTTTTATTCAATAGATCTGCTGTATAATTTATGAGCTTTCTCTTGTATGTAAGTTCCTTTTCTGATCTGTTTCTTTTAGTATCTTTTAGTATCAAATCCTCCATCTTTGGATTTCTGTCATTTTGAGTATAATGTGTCTTTGAGTTTACTAGATTGAGTCTATTTTCACTGGGCCCTTTTGGACTTCCTAGATCTCTATGATTATTATTCTCAACTCTAATTAATTCTTATCAATAATTTAACTATTGTTTCTTCATCACTTTTGACTTCTCATTCTTCTGGAGTCTAATGATTCTTATGTTATTCTTGAACTTACTCTATAGTTGTCTGGTATGCTGTTCATTTCTTTTCAGATTATTTTTTACCTTCTTCTATTTCCTAGTGGTTTTCTCTTTTTTTTCATCTCTGAGTTTTTTGATCTTTTGCTCAACTTCTTTTATTCTGTTATTCAGAGCTTCTATTTAGTTTTTAAACTACCATATTCTTAATTTCTGTCATTTATGACTGTAGCAGGTTTTTTTTTTTTTTGGTCATTTTGACTTTCTTGTGCTTTGCTAACTACCCTTGTTATTGTTTCCTTGAACACACTGAATTTACTTATCATGGTGTCACGCAAGTCTTAAGGATTTACTGAATTTTTTATGTATTGTTTTCCCTCATTGAGCTTAGTGGGCTTTTATGTGTTTTCTCAATTAGTTTTCTGGTGTTCTTGCTGAACTAGAGGTACATCTCTTCATAGTTAGACTTCCTGAAAGATGCTGAGAAATTAGGAATTGCTCCCTTTTTTTTTTCTGCCCATCTTCACCAAATGACAGGAATATAACTGAGCAGTGTATAATTTGTTGGATAGATCTGTCTTCAGGATCTGTGGTGCATGCCCATTTATATGGTGTTGGTTGAATGTGGCAATCACTGGAAGGCAGTCGGAAGGGAGATTTTCTGCCTCCAGTTCTAGATTAGGCCCTCAGATGTCAGCCAGAGGCAAGCCTCATCTGGAGAAGCAAGCAGTGGTCCTGTTTCCATCTTTTGAATATCATGATCGATGCTGTTGTAAACATTCATGTACAAATCATGGGGCAGATAGATATTTTCATTTCTCTTGGGAATATACTAAGCATAGAATTAAGAGAATATATGAGAATTCTATATTTAGCCAATTGAGAAGTTGCCAGACTCTTTTCTAAAATGACTAGTACATTATAGTCCCATCAGTGGTATATAAGTGATCTGATTTCTTGTAGTCCTCACCAACATTTGAGAGAACAGGAGTCTGATTCTAGCCTTCCAAGTAGGCGTGAAGTGATAACTCACTGTGGCTTTAATTTGCATTTCCCTGATGACTTATGATGCTGAGCATCATTTCCTGTGCTTATTAATAATTTGTTATATATGTAACCTCCTTGAAGAAATATCTATCCAGATCCTTTTAAAAATAAATTATTTTTCTTTTATTGTTAAAGACTGTTTGTCTAAAACTGTAAAATATTCAGACAAAATGCATGATATTGTGCACTTAGAGTGAGGCTAGGACCAGCAGCTCAACATTCTAAAAGTTTTCTTTTAGGCCAGAGTCACAACACAGCAGGTAGGGCACTTGCCTTGCTTGCAATCCACCTAGGACCACATATGGTCCCCTGAGCCCACCAGGAGTGGTTCCTGAGTTTAGAGCCAGGAATCATCCCGGAGAACTGATGGGTGTGCCCCCCCCAAACAAAACAAAACAAAAAACCCAAAGTTTTATTTTAATTATAAGATCACTGCCCTACTCCAAGATCTTATTGGCATCCTTCTAAAGCATGGTTCTTTAATGGTGGAAACATGGCTTCTAATTGCTATTGGTTCAACTATTTCCCCTGTCCTTCCTACCAAGTGACAGAGCAAGAAGCTTCTCTTTCTCACCATTAAAGTCCTTTGATTACATTGATTTAGATCAATGGCAACCTTTGTGTCAATGACAATGGTGATAGGATATAAAGGACACAAGTTTTATCAAGCCATTTAAGATGTCCATGAATAGCTGAGATCAGTTCTCCCACTTCCTGAGTGCACAAGGTTATGCCATCGGGGAAATCAGGGTTAATTAACATTTCTTAATGTTGAAGACACTGCCACCAAGGGATAATAGAAAGATCCAGGGATTCAGTGGAAGCTTAAGGTGCAATGCCTCTTTGTTAACTTAAATAAGTTAGATTTCCAGGGAGACATACTACATAATTTTTTAATGAAGGGTGGTGGTAGTAGGTCAGATAAGTTTAAGAAACACTCTGGTAGATGTGACAAGGCAATTTATTTGGTATGATTCCCTGTAGCTTTTTGTAACTATTTAATTAATAATGTTTCTTCTTCTTATAGAGTATGAAGATAGGGCCCACATTTCTTTTGATTACTTGAATTTACAACACCAGCCTCATCATCTTAATGGGCAGTTATGGGTTTTGTGCTATATATAAATTCAATTTTTTAAATAATTTATTTATTTATTGAATCACAGTGGGAAAAGTTACAGAGCTTTCAGGTTTAGGTCTCAGTCATGTAAATATCAAACACATTTCCCTTTACCAATACTCATTTTTTACCACGAACCCCAATAGAACCCCACCTCCCACCCCTCCCAATTCCTGTGAGGCAGATGAGTTCTAGTTAACACTCTATCTACTTTGACTAGATTCATTGTTTCAATAAAAGATGCACCATTATTATTTAGAGTTTACCCCCCCACCCCAAATCAGACATGCTGAAAAAGCGTTGTGAAATGATTAGCTTTTTACAGCTGGGTTCAAGAGTTAAATGTTGTCACATGGCAGCTATTGTGGCCGCGCAGGTTTGAATTTCTGCTATTTTACTTGTTAACCCTGGAAGTATTTCTACTAAAAGTCAGATAATTAAGAGATTGGTTTCTGTGCTCTGGAGTTGTGGCCGTGCCGGAGAGCCGCTCGTGGGGGGCAACTGGTGATCTCGGTAGGACGTGAAGGATGGGCCATAACGCCCCCCCTTCCCATGAGGTTTTTGTCGCCCCCGACCCCCGGCTCATACCTGCTGTCCACAAGGCTCCCATGCGGCCACCATCTTTCTTTCCAGAGAGGAGAGGGCAAATGGGGCAACACCCTTTCCCCTCCGGGCAGGCATGATGACATGGTTTAACGCATAGTCAGTTATAAATTCAAATTTTGCGTGACTTTTACTGGTATTATTATTGTTGCTGGTATTACCACCCCTATTTTACATATAAAAAGATTCAGGTTCAGACAGGTGAAGAGATTTGTCCAACAGCCACATGTAGTAAAGACTGAAACTCACATTTGAATCCATGTGTTCTCAGTCCTGAGTACACTGGAATTTCTTTTAAATGAATGGAAAATAAATTTACTTTTAAAAAATTGGCTTTTGGGGTCAGACCCGGTGATGCCCAAGGATTTCTCTTGGCTCTGTACTCAGGAATTACTTTTGGTGGTGCTCAGGGAACCATATGTGATGCTAGAGATCGAATCCTGATGGCTGCATGCAAGGCAATCGCCTTACCCACTGAACTATTTCCCTGGCCCAGAAAATAACTTTCATTATTGAACTCATATCATAAGGTGGGCACAAATAGGCAAGACACCCTATAAGCATGTTAAGTTGAATGCAATTCTAATATTTTTTTTAAATATAGGCATAGATTCTTCTTTAATAGAAGTGTAAAAATAGTAAAGATAGAAAGATAAACCCAAGAGTCAGGTGGCAATAAGATTTTTCCAGCAGCCCCTTCTATCATACTGAATCTGTGCTCTGAGCTTAGAGACAGAGACCTGGGTCAGCACGTCTCAAGTTTTATGTGTCAGTCAGACATATTTTTCAACCTTTGTTGAGCTTTCCTCCTACAAGTTCAGACCAGTGTCTTGAGGTGCATGAGTGAATGGAGAAATCCAGAAATCAACTTTGAAACTAGACCTTAAATGACTTCTATAATAAATAATTAAAATATCCCATAGGGATTTCCCCCCTAGCCTTCCAATCGAAAGAAAAGTAATGTAAGATCAAAAACTCAGAAAAATATAAAGAAAATATTCAGAAAAGATATGGTTGCTTAGAATAAAAAATATCTTCTTTTCTATGCATCAAAAGAAGCTACCAATTTATCAGACATTTTCATTTGGGCTGTAATACATTGGGATGAGAATAAAAGCATAGCAGTAAATTCTAGGTCATTAGACTAGAAAGTCAGCTGAAATGAAGCTAGATCGTATCTTCCCTTTGAGACAGACACATTTGCAAAAGATTTATTTAACCTGTGGATATTTTCTAATTTGTTTTCCCCACATTTGGGATAGACAGATATCTTACATGGCCTGAAAAACAAAATCCTTAGGTGAATATTATTCTATTCTTCTTAAGGTGGTTTTACTTGCTTCATCTCACAAGGATTGTATATCTTTTACAATGAACCTAGTAGTATTGGTCCCGTTTTATACAGAATAAAATTAAGACTGGTAGTATGGGTGTACTAAGTGTTCATACAGGTAGGGAGGATCAGAACAGGAATTCTATTATGATCTGTGGTCCTCTGTGGTTTCAGAGAATAAAAGATAAATAGCTTCTGAGAAATGCAGATAAGGCTCAATCTACTCTAACTTTTTTGGTGGAATAAGTTAGGTCAGCTTATTTTACTTTTATTTTGCTTGGTAAAATTTGGATTATATCAATATTGCACCACTACGGCAAGAATTGAGACAATGTATGTTAAGTTTTTAGTTTGAGATTTCCTGATAACTTGAAATCCTCCTCCCTGTCTAAGAATAGGTTGAAAAAATTACAAAATAGATTAGCAAAATGGATTTTCTAATGCAATTATAAAAGTAGGCATGTGGGAAGAATACTGTTTGTTTCAGTAGAAAATGATTTCCAATTCATTTATACTCAACACTGGTCCAGTAAGAACTTCCAAAGTTCTTAATGGGAATTAAACAAGACCATATGGAAAAATCCAACAGACTCTCCATGATAAGAGCATCTTTATCAAAACATTTTTTCATTTTTCATAAAAACATTTCCAACAAATACTTTTTATTGGCAGGCTGATCTTCATAGGAAAGGGAGAAGGGGCAAGCAAGTTTACAAACACCAATTCCTCAATCTCCAGATCACCACTGCTCTTTATAAACTCTACAAAAAGATGAGCTATTCTTTAGGAAGAAATGAGGGCTTAAATTGAGAATATGAGCTTCTGCTCTAAAAAAAAGTTCCTCCAAATGAAAGAATTTATTTACCATGGGAACAAAATACTTCTCCTAATGAAAACCAACTATAAAGTTGTAATTAAATCTTACCTATGTGATCTAATTTACTTTCTGAAAAAATGGTTAATTTTGGTTACTTATTGCTAACAACATTTCCTGACAAAGAGTTATACATTTATTTTCAAAATGAACCCTATTCCCTTTCTGTATTCAGATACTTTGTTGGTCATTCTATCCAGAAGTGGAATTGAGATCTCAGACCTTTGAATCTGGTCTTGTTTTAACCAAGAGAAAGCAAGAAAAGTGAGAATGTGTCTGTTCTGAGCATAGGGATCCTTGCATGCTTTTTTTCCCCTTTAACCTCCTGGAATTCTACTTCCATTACCATTAGAACATAGCCCAGATAACCTGCTAAAGAGTGAAAAACCTCTGTAGACAGAGGCTTCACTCATCCCAGTTACCTCAGACAACCAGGTGTCACTGGATAATTAAACAAGACCATAAGGAAAATCCAGCCGGAACCAGCCACAGCCATGCTTAATACCACTCTCCACATGCTCAGACAAGCTTCACACATGAAGGAACCAGCAGACGAATCCAGGTGTGTGGGACCTGGGGCTGAGATCTCCAAGGCTGCTCACATTGGGACTGGGCCTCCTCCACAAAGATCCCCCATCTTCCAGTAGCTAGGCATTATACCCACCAACTGCTCCTGGCTCCGCCGTGTAATCCCATCAATGGCCAAGAGCCCGAGACTATAAAACCAAGCTTCTGGAAATGTGCAGCCACATTTGCAGCTGCACGGCCTCTTATTGTCTAGTTCTCGCTTTCAGAGAACCCAGCAGGCTACTGAAAGTATCCTGCCCGCTCTGCAGAGTCTGGCAAGCTCCGCATGGCATATTCAATATGCCAAAACCCAGTAACAATGATGGGTCTTATTCCCCTGACCCTGAAAGAGCCTCCAATGTGGCACTTGCACTAGGATTAATGGAGATGTTACTGGTGCCTGCTTGAGGAAATCGATGAACAACAGGATGACAGTGATACAGTGATACAGTGATACAGCGATACAGTGATACAGTGATAAAGTGATAAGGAAAATCAAACAGACTCATAAATTTGTGATAAAAATAATTATTGTTGATCATAGAAGCCACTTGGAGGAGCAATTATTATTTGTGAAGAATAAATACATTTTTCTTTTATGGATTTATTCTAATTTGTACTCTTACAATTTGTTCATAATCCAAGTAGGGATGCCATTATCTGACTTATATTAACTGACTAAACATCAATTAAATTAAAATTTTGGAGAATGAAATAATGAAATGATATTTTCTCTAAAATTTTTTATAATATGACTAAGGAAATTATGTAGCTGCTACGTCATGAATTGTATATCAGAACTAGAACCCAGGTTTTCTCACTCTGTGAATTTCCCCTCACTGAAACATGCCATCTTGTTTCACAGGAGCTAGATTAAGCTAACAAGAAAACTTGCTAGATTAAAGATAAGTATAGTCAAAGATAAGTATTTCCCCTGGCATGACACAATACACAAATTTTCCTTCATTATGTTAATAAATAAATTTATTTATTTAAAGGATATTAGTGATTGATGACATTGAGTGTTAGACATTACTCCAGGTGGTGGGGATACACCAGAAAACAAAATAAGACAACCACTTATGTCTTATCTTGATTTTAACAAGACAGCAGAAAATCAGTTAAAAAACAAGTTACTGAGGTTTCAGGTGGTGATGAAGGTCATGTAGAAAAACAAAGCATTGAAAGGAATATAAAGAGGAGAATAAAGCAATTTATTGGAGATATTCAAGATAGATGTCCTTGGTGAGGATATCCCTTAATTCATGAACTGAGAGATGTAAGAGAGTAATCCATGCAAATATTGGGGAGATGAACATTTTACGTCTAGGTAAAGAACAAACTGTCCGCCCCCCAGTGCCATCTTTACAGCACACAGCAGCAGAGAAGAAAGGCCGCTGGGCAGCTCCACAGATCCCGGAGAATGCACCAGGTCCCAAAAAGAGCCGAGATCACTGGGAAGTCCCAGATGGGGTAGGTGCCGCAACCTGCCTCCTCCAGATGGAACCCCGGTGACCATGAGCCTCTACAAGCATAGCTCGAGTATGCGGGAACCAGGACCTTTACACCAAACCGCACAGCCGCATGACATCTACCTACATACAAAGTGATCAATGGAAAGTAAATCATCCAATGTTTCTCCCTGAAAATCAAGCTTAACTCTTATACAAACCACAACACCCGATAGGAGAGACAGAGCAAAAGGGAATGCCCTGCCACAGAGGCCGGGTGGAATGGGGAGGGGGGAGGAATACTGGAATCCGTGGTGGTGGGAAATGATCACTGGTGGAGGGATGGGTATTCAAAATAAATAAATAAATTATAAATAAATAAATAAAAATAAGCAATCATGGTAAAAAAATAATAATGTACCAATGCGATATTCAACACTTCATTTAAAAGCTCTATTAAATGTTCTACAATTTTTTTAAAAAAAGAACAAACTAAGAAAATTTAAAGACTTTAATAAAAGATGTTCAGCATGTTTGAGAAATGATAAAGAGCCCAACATGGGTGAAACAGAGATGGAGAAAGTGAAAAGAATATAGACCAGAATGGCAAAGGATGAACCAGATCAAATAGCATATAGAGGAAGAAGACTACATTAAAAATTATTTATTTTTGTGTAGAAAATAGGGATAAGGGTACACACAGAAGGTTATAGAGTTTAGGTACAAGGAGAAGTTGGTGGTTTGGGACATAATTATATTAGTGGAAATGGAAATATAGGGACCAAACTGCATTTTGAAGCAAAGTGAACAGAATCACATGACATATTTAGATATGGGGTGTGAAATAAAGGAATAACATATGACTCCAAGCTTTTAATATATGTTTGAAAAAATGATAACCGCTGCTTATCTGGGTAAGGAAAATTATAGTAGGCTTGGAGGAAGGTGTTACGGAATCAAGAGTTTGGTTTAGGACATGGTAAGTTGAGATACTTATTCAAAAGGCAATAAATTATGAACAAGAGAAATTTGACTAAGGTTGAATTTCAGTACAGAATTCAGGCGAGAAATGTGAACACAATTATCAGTCTATTAGTGATAGTGATAGCCATGCTACTCAAAGAGAATCATGTAAACAATTGGTGTGTCAGAGAAAGGACTTGGGGAATACTGGAATGACCTAAGTTTAAGAAGTCAAGAAGAACAAAGAATTTGATAAATAAAATTAAGAGGTGAAACTGGAGAGATTATACAGTGGGCAGTTGGCATACAGCAAACCCTAATTTGATCCCCTGCATCCCATATAGTCCCCTGAGCACTACCAAAAATAATTCCTGAGTACAGAACCAGAAGTAGCCCTTGAGCATTGCTGAGTATGGCTTCCAAACAAAAAATGCTTAAAAAATGAAATAAAGGGGTAGGCAGAAAAAAAGTAGGGGGTCATCTTTTTTAATCCACCTGAGGAACATTTACTAAGAGATTACTAAACACAATCAATAGAATGCATATATCTATAAAAAGATATCTATCATAAGAAGTTGGCTCATATAGTTTTGGATACTGAGAAGTTTCAAGATCTGTAGTTAGCCAATTGGAGACGCCATAAGAGCACTGTGTAAATTCTAGTCCTAAGATCAGCAAACTTTCGACTCAGGAAGAGCCAGTATTTACGTTTGCATTTTTAATCAGGGAAATAAGCTAATGGCCCAGAGACATGGTAATCAAACTGAAGGAACTTTCTTTCAGTTGTCCATTTTGTTCTTTCAGTTATTCAACTTAGTAAATAAATTCTGCCCTCATTAGGAAATACAATTCACTCTTTTCACTGATCCAATCTCAACCATAAAAATCTTCACAGGTACATCCAGAATATCTGGGAATATTTTGGGCCTAAACATCAAGTCAACATATAAAATTTAAGGGGGAATATTCATATAGAAAAGGTGTTTAAATAAAGCAAGTATTGAAAGATGATACTGGGTGCAGCAAAACAGAGGTCATTGTTTACCTAAAAGGAACAGTTTTAGTGGAATGGTGGAGAGAGTAGCCTAATTCTAGTCTGGTTCATGAGAAGTTATAGTTTGCTAATATTCTATTGAAAATGATACGGAAGAGTGGGAGAACTTAGTAATGTAGGAAAGAAAATGCAGAGATCCACAATAAAGTGACATTCTAAAGACTATTAGAGGACAGAGGAGACAACATCTTATGTGGGAACAGGAAGTAGTTAATCCAGGTAGAAGGAGGGCAGGTAGACTATATGCTCAGTAAAGTGGTCATGAAGAAAGTAGAAAATCCTCTTAATGTTTCTCACTGAAATAGGATGTAACCTGGAACTGAGAGGGGAAGGTGCTAGTGTTTTCATAATAAAGAAGTCAATGAAAAACGTGTCTGGGGAAATGGAATAGTTATTAGATGAGGAAAATATATTGAGAATGCCCAGTAGTCCAAAGGGTATTTGAGGTTAATAGCCACGAATTTAAAGCGAGAAAGTATCATTGAGGTTGCATGTTTTCTCGTGCCATATTTAATTGTGTGGGTGCAAGTGAGAATGAGGAGCCAGATTTAACTAGGGTTGTGATTTTGCCAAGCAAGTGTGATGAAGGGAGTTGGAATATAGGTAAAGTGACAATTGCAACTACGAAGCATAAAACTGAAACTGTCTGAGGCAGAAATCCGAAACATTGAAAAGTCCAGAGTGGAAATCTTTAAGAATAATGAACTGTAGGTTACAATGGGGTCGAATAAATTTTAGGAGCTTTGGGACCATATTGTGATCTAGAAAAGTAGTAAGTGGAAATGGGTGGAGTTCCAGAAACAAGTATTATTGAAGTTATGAAGTTCTGTGAGATAAAGTCAAGGCATGACTGTAAAAATGACAAATATGACATAGAGGAGATGAACACTGGAGATGAAAGGCTAAGAAACTTAGTGGTAAAGTCATGAATTTATATTTTTAGTTGATATCACAATTGTAAACAACCATCCTAACACAACTATTAGTGCATATAATGATATTCAACATCATTAGCCATTATACAAATGCAAATCAAAGCAATGATATCAAGCCAAAACAAGACAACATAGAGTAATAGAATCTTCATTCATTGCTAGTGTAATGTAAAAGCTTCTCAGGTTGTTCACAAATCACAAATCACAAATCATCCTGTTAGTCGTCGATTGCCTCGAGCAGGCCCCAGTAACGTCTCCTTCATCCTAGCCCTGAGATTATATTCAAGGCTCTTTAGGAGAATGAGACCCATCATTGTTACTGGTATTTGGCATATTGGGTACGCCACAGGGAGTTTGCCAGACTCTGCCGTGTGGGCAGGCTACATTTGGTAGCCTGCCAGTTTGTCCAAGTAGGAATGAGATAATAAGATGTCATAATAAAATGTCGCGCAGCCGCATTTGCGGCCGCGCGGTTCCGGGATGTAATTTTTATAGTCTCTGAGTCTTGGCTGCTGATGGGATTACACGGTGCCAGGGGGCCAGTTGGTGGGTGTGACCCCCGCCTACTGGAATTTGGAGGATCTGGGTGGAGGATGCTTGGCCCAAATCCGGGTAGGCTTGGAGATCTTGGCCCTGGAACCCGCGTGACTTTGTCCCTCTGCCAGTACCTTCATGTGTGCGAAGAGTGGTCTCAGCATGGTGGTGGCTGGTCCTGGAGGTCTTTGGCTGCTGGAGCCCTGGTCAGGGCGGGGAGGAAAGCTCAACCTGCTCCCCGCCAAGGGGTCCCGGCGAGCGAGGACAGTCAGGTGCGGGGGCAGAAGACTGCACTCTTCTCTTCTGAGATCTGGTTTTTATAGTCTCTGAGTCTTGGCCGCTGATGGGATTACAATTGTTCAATATAGAGTTAATATGTGACATAGCTGTTTCCATCTCAGGTACATAATGAAAAGAAATCAAAAATATGTTCGCATACAAAATGTGTACACAAATGTGAATTCCAATATTTGTTCATGATAGAAATTTATAAACTAGTGGATAAGTTGAATTTAGTATATCCATACCAAAAGTTTATTAAACAATGAAGAGATTTTTTTTTGATAAGTGGTACAACATTGGTGAACTATGAAAACATGCTAAGTGAAAATAATTCAGACACAGAAAATCACATTATTTGATTTCATTTATATGAAATGTCTAGAATAGGCAAACCTGCAGAGATGGAAAGTAGATTAGCGGTTGCCTGGGGCTGGAGAAAAAGCAGGGAAGAGAACAGTTGGGAGAGAGTGACTGCTGTAAGGTTTCATTTTTTCAGAGTGATAAAATGCTCCAAAACTAGATTGTGGCTCTGATTGCATATCTCTGTAAATAAATAAAACCATAAAGTTGTACATTTAAATAGGTGAGTTTATGTTGTGAATACCATCTCAGCCTAGGTTATAAAACAGAACAATGCTCTAAGTAATATTGGAAGGAGATCTGTAGCCAAAGAACTTTGAGGAGTAAGGGATAGTGACTGGAGAATTTGTAAATGACAAGAGCAGGAGGGAATAGAACTGTCACAGTCTGCTGGTAACAGCTTCAATTGATGTGGGAATATATAAAAAGAAAGAAGATATATAAAAGATCATAAGTAAAAAGGATACTACCAATTTCAGAGTCTTAACAGAAGAAAGAATTTCTGGAAGCGAATCAGTTTCCTTACAGATCAACTATATTTCAGGGAGACCAACCTCAAACAAGGGTTGAAGACACAGACCCTCATGAGGATTCCAATTTGCAGTGGGCAATGTGCAAATATTTGGGGAGCTGGGAAGAGGGATGGGATTTGGGATACCCTGAGCAGCATGGGAATGAGAGTCTGGTTCTGAGCTATGACCTCAGAGATCTGTTGTTTTTGGTGATAGACATAAACAAGGATGCTGGGCATGAGAGAATTCCTCCAAATGTCTCTGTGGCAAACTGTGATAAGAATATGAGTGATAGAAGGAAAATGTCTGCCACCTTTCACTCTAGTTAAAGAATGGCAAGATAGAGGAAAGGATGGGTAGTCTTATCAGGAAAAGAAGTCATTTCAGCTAGTAAGTTAAGCATGTTTTGAAAGAGTGCAAAAAACATGAGAGATGATAACAATGAGGCCTCTTTGATGCCACACTTTGTGGATTACCATTCATACTGTGTTCTATGTTAATGGTGCCTCTTGAAATTGGATATCATGATAATCCTTCATGAAGAAGGAGCTCTAGGACTTATACTGGAAGAAGCATTCACTGTGAAATGGGCATATACAGTGATGGGGATTTTATTGCACATTTCTGCCATCTATTTCTCTCTTAGCATCCCTGAGGCTGTCTGTTGGTGCCTTGATTTCTTAATTTGAGAGTCCCAGCACAGTGAGATAGAAATACCACTGGGGCTATAAACACCATCCGGATCCTTCAACCCAAATCAACCTAGGCCACTCTTCCACACAAGTTGCTTCTAGTCTTGGATCCAATTTATTTTCCTGGGTGCGATTTCTTTAAAATTGGCAGCCAGCTGCAAGCTTTGGTGATGTTGATTTCTGATATCTAAGGAAATAGCAGAAACAAAGGACAATGACTTAGAAATCAGTAAGTGTCTGAATACTCTCAAACCCTCTGATACTACAGAATACTTTAGGGATAAGCAGATGTGTTGATGAAGTGGGTTGGGACAGTTCATTGAATGTCACAGTCAATTTTTCACACTCAAAGGCAATAACCAGATCAAGATGAGGAGGGATAAAATAAGTAAAAGTTCTGACTGACAGATACAATATTTTTACTATACTACATATTTTTACTCTTACAATGAACCCAAGGGAAAGACACTCATATCCATTATGTATGGCAAGGACTTAAAGTTGCTGGTTTACTCTTGAGAGTAATGAAGAATCAAAGATGAATTTACTTGACATTATTCCTGTTTTAACTTACTTAACCATATGACAAAGCATTTTCATGTGCCAAAATATGCATCTTTTATTATAAAGGGGAGGTCACTTATTTAATTCATTATGTTGGACTTTATGGAGAACATACTATGCTAAAGAAACAGATGAAGGAAAGTATCAATTTGGAGACTCCTCTAGAAGAAAGCAAGGGACACAATAACTTATCTTATTATATATTATAAGGGATTTAATAATTAAAAGTGTTTTAGCTTTATTGAGGTATAATTGAAAAATAAAACTCATATATTTTCAAGCATAACACTTGGTGTTTTAAAATATGTATACTTTGTGAAATTATCATTCGGTATGCCAAACACAGTAACAACAAAGTCTCCAATGGAGACGTTACTGGGTCCGCTCGAGCAAATCAATGATCAACGGGAGGACAATGACAGTGACAGTGACAAGCTTCTCAATATGTTCATCACCTTCCACAGTGACTATTTTATTTTATTTTATTTTATTTTTGTGGTAAGAACCCTTATTATCTATACTCTCATGAAACACAGTATTACAGATTTTTTTATCCATTTGTCTATCATTATAAATTTGGGTTATTTTAATTCCTCTGTTACGAGGAATAATGCTTGAATGAATATAGGAGTATATCTATCACCATAGTATTTTATTGTATTTAGTTTGGATATACACACAGAAGTGAGATGTCTGAATCAATGATACTTCTATTTCGAATTTTTAGAGTAGCCTAGATAGTATTTTCTATTATGACTTTAATAATCTATTCCTACTCACACTGCACAAGAATTCCTTTACCCATGTCCTATAATTATTTGATAGCTTTAGTCTTTGTGATAATAACCTTTCTAACAAATATGACATGAATTTTGATTGAATTTTCCTGATAATTAGTGATCTAGCAAGTAAGATGCCCTTTTCATCTACCTGTTGATGATGTCTCATTTTTTAAATATGTGTGACCATGGTCTTTATTTTTAATACTATTACTTTTAACTATTAAATTATGAGTTTTAAAATATATTTTCAGCATTAACACCTTATCGGGTGCATAACTTGCAAATATTTTCTCTTAGTAATTTTCTGTTTTCAGTTCTTACATTAAAGTTTTTATTTCAACTTTAATTGATTTTTTAATATATGATATCAGATAATCTTATTCTTCTGCTGTGAATATTCAACTTTCCCAGAACTATTGATTCGTACTATTAGCGTACCAGTTGAAGATCAGTTAACTATAGACATGTAAATTTATTTCTGGTCTCAATTCTAGTCCTTTGATCTGTATCTATTTTTATCCTGGTACCATACTATTCTGATTACTATAACTTTGTAATATATTTTGAGATGAGATATTGTGGTGCTTCCAGCTTTATCTTTTCTCAAGATTTCTTTGACTTTTTGGGACTCCCATATTTTGCATATGGATTGGAGATTATGTTTTTGATTTTGATAAAGAATGCCTTTGGCACTTTGATGGGATTACATTGAATCTTTAGATGAAATTCGACATTTTAGCAATGTTCACTCTTTCGTTTCATGAATAGATATGTCTTTCCATTTATTGGTTAATTGTTGCATTGTTAGTGCACAAACATTTTAATGTTTTGGTTGTTTATCTCTAAATATTTTATCATTTTTACTACTGTATGAATACGAGTTTTATCCCCATTTATTTTTCAGATAGTTTGTTGGTTATTTATAAAAATGGCATTATTTTTGTATGTATAATTTTTATCTTGTGATTTTACTGAGTTAGTCTAGTCTAACATTTTGTTGTATCCTTAGGATTTCTTTTTTTTAGGTATATGATCATGTCTCTACAATATTTTAAAAATATTTACAATACAAACATAATCTCTTTGACTCTCCTCTAGTGTTTGGAGATGGGAATCATGGTGTCAATAATACAGGGAAGAAGCTGAGATTCTAAAAGTATGAACACTTTTCAAGGCCACATTATTTGAGCCCTATATTCTACCTACCTATTTTGATATAACTTACAATTTTCAGATAAGCATTTTTCTTTCGCTCTTATCATCTTTGTCATCATCATTATCATCATCATCCTCCTCATCTTGCCAGCTCCTTGACCACCTTCAAGGGCAATTGGGAAGGTCAAACTGAATACACATTCATGTGGAAGACTTTATAAACTGTAAAGAATTGAAAACATATTATTGTTTGTTATTACTTTTGTTGTTATTATTAGTTATAAAATATAGCTACTCATCAGTGAAGGATACTCCTTGACCCTAAGCATATGGGGTTTTTGGGGAGTCCTGGAAGACAGAATTTTGCCTTTGCTATCTTTTTCCTGCTGATAGCACAACTCTGCTTCAGCACAAATAAGAAGAAAATACTGATTAAGTGGTGTGATGTTGTCTTCAGCTCCATTAAATCACAGAGGGATGGTGTCAAGGGAAGAGCGATCTGCCTATTGGAAGCAGGCAGGGAAATGAGATTTGCAGGTGGCTGGTTTGCGATTCTTTTTGTGCATGGTGGTTCCTTCTCTTTTTTATATCCTCAAAAATTCTCCCAGGTATAGAAATTACTAGTAAATACTTAGATGCATGGGTATCTATACCAATTTGGGACTAAGCAGGGACTTCTGAAGAGAGCAATAGGAAAGAAGGAATGGTACAGTGCTTCTGAACCAGAGGATTGTTTTTATGCATGGTTTCTGGAGGATGTGCTTTGAACTTAGCCAGCCCGTTTCAAAGGGTGTAAGTGTAGGCAAGCTAATTATCATCTTTGACTTAAATTTCCATTAAAAAATTAAAAGATTGCATTAGAACCTAACTTGTTAAGGTTGCTGAAAGGATAAAAGGAAGCGATCTATGTAAATTTGTTAACACCAAATAAGAACTCAGTAAATGTTAGCTACCAATATGTTGTACAACCAGCCAGATGGGTTCCACCTCTATAAAAGCAAGCAAAGTAGTACTGTCAGTTGCCTTAACTACTTTTTAAGCCAAGATGTGGAAGGAAAATAAAGGAAATGGGGAAGTGTAGGATGGATATTCTTGCTTCTGAGTGCATTAAAAAAGGTTTGGAAACAAATAAGCCTGTATTTGAATAATGAAGTAAGACATTTAACCTCTCAGACTCCCATTGTCTCATAAATAAAATGAGGAAAATGACACTATGCCTCAGAGCCTGCACTAATGAAAGGTATGATCACTATTTCATTACTGACATAAACAGAGCCTGAACTAGGACTAAATAAAGAAGCAACTACCGTTATAAGTTTACACTGTGTGCCAGCGATGATGTTTGATAGATAATATATGTAAAATACATATACAACAGTGCTCAGGAAAAGGTATCAACGTATAGAGGATGAAATTTCAACAGAGACCCATAAATGCCTGGAACTTACTATGTTACTTATCTTCTGCCAGAATTCACAACCAAGGGATTTAAATGTAAGGAGGAATAAGAGAGTGGAGCTGGAAGCATCTCACTTTATAACTGTGCAAAATTTGCTCTTTCAAGCAAAGGCTTTGTGATAAAAGTGGTACTTGAGCACATGATTTAGACTAGAGTCCAGCACACTGAGTTCCCCATTTCTCTACTCCATCTGTATCAATCCTAATCACTGGGGTCAAAGTGCTGAGAAGGGAAGAATGGAGTGGGAGAGTGGTAGGGTGTGTGTGTGTGTGTGAGGGAGAGAGAGAGAGAGAGAGAGAGAGAGAGAGAGAGAGAGAGAGAGAGAGAGAGAGAGAGAGAAAGAGAGAGAGAGGCGAGGAGGTCAGGATAGGGGAAAGTCAGGACTTGAGAGTCATTCTGCGGTAGTTTTTATAGCACCTTTGCTTGTGTAGAAGCTGGAAGAGTAAGACAAGGATGGTCTTGTCAAGAGTTAACCTTGCTGGGTGTGAAAGGCAGGATGTACAAGTAATAAACAGAGTATGGGTCTTTCCTCTGAGGCTTAGTAGCCTTTTCCCCTAGAAAAATGGAGGTACAAATAGTATCCTGCGTTCTGATATAACAGATATGTCTCTCCTGCTGCTTTGTGGAGGTGAGGAAAGGGGCTGTCAGCCTCCTGTTTGATGTGGAAAACTGGATATCTCACTATTTCTACACATTGTATTATCTTTCTTGGAATTTCTTTAAGCTGATTCTTTGGGGGTTTTGTTTCTCCTACAAAGTGATCCTGGGTGTGGATTTCTCCTTTTATAGAGTTTAAACACAGCTAGAAATGGGATGAACCCTACTTTGAGTTTCTATACATCAGATTGTGAGGATCCTTCTGAGACCACAGTTTCTTTTATTCTTTTTCATTCTTCTGTTTATTTATTTATATGTTTTATTGAGTCACCATAAAACAGACCATAAAAAAACTATTCATGGTTGGGGTTCAATCAAATGTTCCAACACCCATCCCTCCACCAGTGCACATTTCCCACCACCAATGTCCTCAGTTTCCTTCCCATCCCCTGTTCCCCACTCCCCACCCAATCTGCCTCTGTGGCAGGCATTTTTCTTCTTGTTCTCTCTCTTTCTCTCTCTCCTTTTGTGAATTACGGTTTGCAACTGGGTGGTGGTTTTGGGTTGTGGACATGACTGCCAGCACTTCTGGAGGTGTAGGAAGGTGGCAAGAGGTAGCCCATCCTGACACCAAGAGAACCTGGAGATACCAAACACAAAACCTGCAAACTCAAATTTTCAGCAAGTTAATATCTCAATGAGGCCTGCCCCAGGACAGTGAAGTGTGGTTAGGGGCATTGGCCACAATTTTGGATTGTGGGAGCAAGCAATTGGCTGCTGGGGAGCTCTGCTTAGGCAGGCACCAGGCTGACCCTCCCTGCTCCGATGTACCCTTCTTGTAAAGCCTTGCATGTGTTGGGACACAGTTTCTTAACTCGTCTCCTGGTGTTCAGCTTCTACAGTCTTCTCCCATCACTCTCACTTCACAGCCACCATATCTTTCCAGAATCCTCTCCCAAGGAACAAACTCAGCTGTCTGTAGACTAATAGTCATATCTCTCAGTATGAAATTTTAGACTTGACTTCTCTATGCTTTCTATTCATGGGATTGTCAATTCAATCTATTCACCTCATTTCCAGGTACCCTGAAGTTACCAAGAATGTTTTTATTATTTCCTTTTACTATATTATAAACTCTTTTAGATGTACTATAGCTTATCAATTCATATAGTTCTTACAGCAACCAGTGTTGTGATTGACCCCTATTAAGTATTTATTGTGTTATCTGTAGGCATTTTAACCCAGGTTTTCAAATTCTGATCTGGTTGCTTCCATTTACCTTGTGTTTTGGAAAACTTATTTTGTGTTTCTGTACCTTAAACCTCTCATCTTAAAAATGGACATGAGAATAACACTTCCTCCATTGGGTTAATGTGAACATTATGTTGGTTGATACAGATTTATTTGACAAGTGCCTAGTATGAGTAAGCATGCAAGAAAGGATAGGCTATTGCTACCACCATTAGTTTTAACTCTCTTAGAATGGAAGATTGATAGAATTAGCATAAATTATAACCATCAAGGTCTAGCACTGCTTTCATCATATTCAACACCAATAATTTTAAATCATTCTAATGACCAGCTTTATGGAACTCCTTTCTTTTGATGAGGAAACGGGAATAGGGAGGGGTACACTGTCCTCCACAAGGGACTTAGAAAAGTCTCAAGCAAATCTTCAGGTATCTGATCCATTCCTCCTTCCCTCTGACATATGCAGAAAGTTCCAAACGTAAAATTTAAGTCCTGTGTTAAATTGATTTAATTTGATAACCCTTCTATTTAAAAAATATGAGTTTGTGAAATTTTATTTTTGCTTGTTTTTGGAGTGCTTGGGGTCATTCCTGGGAATGTTCCACAGTCTATGCAGGATCAGGAAGCAAACATGGGGTTCCCAACAAGCAAAGCATGTACTCCAGCTTTTCAAATCATCTCATTTCTTGAATGCTGTGACCATGTTTCATTTTTGCTTGTACGCATTTTCCTAAATTTCATACATTGTTAAGCATATCCTGGGATTGTTAATAAAAGAAAAAAGAAAAGGATATTTTAAAGTATGTCAGAAATTCTCATTTACCCCCCAGATAACTAATATATCACTTGTATTAGCTATTCATTATCAGATGTAAGAGTCCCTTTCTTTTTACTTGAGTGGACAAATAGACCCTAGCAACCATCTCTTACTCAAATCCCCTTCAGAAAAAGTGGAGCAAGTAGAATAATTATACCTTGTAAGAGTCCTCCTACAATTTCCTGACATTATAAAGACATCCATAGTACAATTCGATGGGAAACTAACATTAATTATATTCAGGACTCTTGAGTATCCTTCTTAGGAGATGCTTGAAATGAAATTAGCAAACTTCTTTATTTTAATAAAAATTCTAAATTCATCTCTGATTTACAAAGTCATCTTGACTGGAAATGAGAACCTCTAAAAGATTCTTCGACTGGACTAAATGCTCTCCTAGAGCAGTGCCTCTGTCCGTGGTGCCTGGGAGAGTGACAAGCATATAGTCCTCAGTGACTGTTAGTTGGATAAATTAAATGGGTCGAGTTGAAACCATTGAATGAGATTCAATAAAAAGTAAGTTGAGCTCCTCTTACTCATGTGAGGGACAGTTCAAAGATGGTCTGCAAACTGGGTGGTTTGGAGGGCTCATTCAAACCAAAATATTCTCTCCCTCATCCCAGAGAAGGGTCCATAAAGCATCATTCAGTATTCGTATTAGAAATTGAGGGTAACAATGTTTGGAGAGGGCTGGGGTGATAGCATAGAGGGTAGGGCATTTACCTTGCACGGGGCCAAGCTGGATTTGATTCCCAGCATCCCACATGGTCTCCCAAGCACCACCAGGAGTAATTCCTGAGTGCATGAGCCAGGAGTAACCCCACTGCAACACCAGGTGTGACCAAAGAAAGCAAAAACAAAACAAAACCAAACAAACAACAACAACAACAACAAAAAACAATGTTTGGAGCACTCGATACTCTGCAAGTGAAGAATACTTGGTTGTACTTGGTTTCTTAATAGCAGAAACCCATCTAGGTGGTAAGTGGAGAAGAGTCTCCAAAAGTAAGAGGTCATCATAAATCTAAAGAGAACCTTGGAGAACCTTCTACTTTTGTGCTTCTATTGCCACTGAAAGTCTGGATAGTGTTAATGTCTTATCCTTCTGTGAGACTAGCTAGTGTACTGTGCTGAAGTTTGCTATTGTGAGTAGGAGCTAAATCTAGAAGCTGGCTGCTCATCTCTTGGAAATTTTACTAACTGGATCCAGGAACTGGTACTTCCAGGAGTCCTACTGCATTGCTCTGCACTAGGTGGTCATTTTCACCCCACACAACAAGGACCCTCACTCACTGGGTTCTCAGAGGTGAATGCAAACTTGGAAAGTTTAGCACATGCATGGTACCATGTTCTACCTGTGCTGCTGGGAGGTTCTGTTTGGTTCCTGGTTTCTCCTTCTGCAGGAAAGTCAGAGGTAGAACCACAGCCTGTAACCATGGAAGAATTTCAGGCTGAATGGATTTCCCTAATGCTTATCCTACTGCTCCTCAATCATTCTGGGTACACAAATGGTCATTGCACCACCCCATCGGGTCTCTTATGATGATAGCATACCCAGCCCACGACTGTTATTTGGAACTCCTGCTCCTCATGGTCCAGATGGGCAGGAACCACTGGATGATCTTAAGTTGCTCTTTCACAGACACACAAACAGAAAATAAAAATGCAATACTGATGGGAGAAAAGTTCTAGAAAAGCAAGTAGATAAATACATTCTAAGTTTACAATACTGCTTTTCTGAATTTAATGGAAATTTCAGGATTTAATTGAACTCTTGTGTTTTATAGGAAGAATTTGCTTGCTATGTTAGTATACTTACTGGCATGCTTAAATTTGCTTTATGTGTAGTGGAATAGTGTGTCTGTTTTGAAGAGTTCTAAAATAATATCAATTTAAATTTAATAATGGGACTACTGGATACAATGTTTTGACATTGCTACTTCTGGCTCCTCTTAGGGCTATACAATCAAAGGTATATATTTTAAATTTGTTGAAATTAATATATTTGCCATTATGCTACTGATTTAATATAAAATAACATTAGTGAGTTTGAATGTCTTTTAAAAAATTTTAGCCATTACTTCACTTTTTTTCTTTAATGCTACTTAAATACATAAAATATGAATAAGATTCTAAGGTCAAAACTATAAAACCAGGCACAATAGAAAATATTTAGCCTTTTTTCTTGTTCCTACCACGTCTGCTCTTTCTTCTCCCATCTAAAGTATAATATTCTTTTATACTTTTTGAAGGGACCACACCCACCCATGCTCAGGGCTTACTCCAACTCTGCTCTCAAGGACCACTTCTGGTGGTTTTGGGGACGATTTGAGGTGCCAGGGATCAGACCCAGGTCAGTCGACTGCAAGACAAGTGCCCTACCCATTGTCTTATTGTTCCAGACCCTAAAGTATATTATTTAAATTAATTTTTGTCTCATTTTTCACTCTTTTTTTGTCTAAAAATTTTAACATCTGGACCGATATGTCCCTGAACATGTATAAAATTCTTACCCCTTTGTTACCCCAAAAGGCATGGTGTTTGTTTCATTCTATTTATTTTATTTTACTTTTGGGGACCACCAGCTCAGTGTTATGGTAGCTGCTTGGGGTCCATGCAATGCTTGGGGTCATGTGATTCCTGAGCTTGAACCCAAGCCTCCTGCATGCATAGCATACATTCCTGTTCACTGAATTGTCTCTCTGGCACTCACTCTTTTTGTTTTTTAACAAACATTTTACTTTTGCAAATAGCAGGGAACCAAATAGCCTTATTTAGAAATACTTCTGAAAGTATATCTTAGCAGTATAGTCCTAAAAATGGGGGGTTTGAGTTCACAGGTAAAATGCACGTGCAATTTTGCATTTGAATAATTTGGTAAGATCAAATTGTTAGAGGTAGCATATGTTTGCATTTATATTAATCACATATATGTTTCTCTTAAATCTTTAATAACAATATGAACAATCAAAGTATTCTTGCTTTTGCTAAATAAGAAATATCTCAGTGTAGTTTCAATATTATATGTATGATTGCTTCATATATGAAGAACTATTGTTGGTTTTTTGTGACCTACTATTTTAATATCATTTGTTATTGTTATTTTTTGTGTGGAGACACACCCAACAGTGCTCAGAGGTCACTCCTGGTGGTGCTCAAGAGACCATTTTCTTATTTTTAAAATAATGCTTTGAAGTTTTTCCTTTGAAATTTTAGGGATTCCTTATATAATATCATTATTTGCCCTCTGTATTTGATATAAGATGCAAATATTTTATCCAACTTTGTCATTTGCCTTCCTTCCTTCTTTTCTCCCTTCTCTTTGTACCATGCATATTTGAATATAATTGAATATATTATATTCAAATATAATTTGAATATAATTTTCGCCTCTTGCTTCTAAATCACAGTAAAGTATGTTTTACCCTGAATCCCGGTTTTACCCTGTTTTACTCTGAATCACAGTAATGTATGTTTTATAATAATTTCTTCATATTTCTTTCAATTCTAGTATAATTTTATTTTAGTATTTAGGTAGAATATTTCCATCTCGTTCTGCATCATGTGTCATCCTTTGTTACAATGCACTTTGTTATGTTTATTTCTAAGTATTTAAAGAAAAAAAAACTTCTATCAAGATTTAACCTTTGATCAGTTAGTTATTGAAAAGCAGTCTGTGTAAAAACCACTTCTTTGAAATATGTTGAAACTTGATTTGTGAATTGGGGGTTGTTTGCATAATTGTTCAGTATATTTTGAAGTGATTCTCCATTTGGTTGTGCAAAGCTTTGCATATTGCTATGTGAAGTCTGTTCACCTTTGCTGTTCAGGAAAAAAAAAATAACAAAGTGACCCTGGTTCTTTTCATAATTCTGTGAAATCAGGCAGATATGGCTGGATATTTAAGCTTGATCAGACTAATTAGCAAACGAGTAGGCTGCCTAACAAGGACCCTCATACTTGATTGTGTATAGTACAAATCTAAATATAGCAGAAATTTTAGCAATTCTACTATACACATGTGCTAGACGATCAAATAGCTTTCCAGCAATGATTGCTATGGCTCCATCTCAAACCACCGTGAATCATACCGGCTCTTTTTTTTTCTATGCCTAGAACAAGGACAGGCATTATCTTTAATTCTTATTGAGGGCCTCAATCCTGGGACATATCACATATTGTAGGTGACATATGCTGTCCTTCTAAGGCCACATTTCGAAGGGTTTCTAACAAGGAAGCAGCCAAATTTGAATATGGTGACATTAGACCTTGTCAGACAAAAACATCAATATTGGTGCATAATTAATGCTTGGAGCTCATCCGACATGGACAGAGCAGGCCCAGAGTGCTTTCAAAAATCAATTTGCTACCCGAATTACAAACATCGTAGATACAACCTGACAGACTGATGCTATTAGAACAAGGGGGCATTGGGAGAAACATTTAAGCAAATCAAAGATCTGATCTCTCCTTTACTCTTGGTAGAAGAAAAGATCAAATGGGGTTGAGAAGAAAGAAACTTTTATTAAGATTCCAAGACCACTGGATAGAATGAGGATCATATTACTAATATCTGACAGGGAGAAATGAAGAGATGAAAGAACATGACCAGGATTCCTCTGCTAACAAGTGATCCAGACAGAATCTGAATGCAAATGTGTCTGTCCAAGGGATCCTGAACAGCAAAGTGGGCACCCTAACTGCTGTAGTAGCTCTCAGCCCTGGAGTCATATTTTCAAAGCCATGTTCCAGGGTGTGGGGGTGTGGTTAGAGAGAAGCGGTGGTAAGGCAGAAGATTGTACGAAGGACTGGATAACATGCCTGCTGGGCAAATGGCCCAAGTTTGATCTCTGGCTCAGCATGGACCTCCTGGCACCACTGTCATCCTGGTTGCTCAAGTACAGCTGGGCTTGCACATCATCCGTCTGTAGCACAGAAGCATCAGGCTTGAGCAGATGGATTGAGTATTCCCAGGTCCCTTGTCCCTAACAGAGCTGGGGAAGGCCCCCACAGAAGAGAAGTGATTATACAAATATATAAGAAGACTAAGAAAATTTATTGAAAGTCTATCATTTAAAATATTGTACATACTTTGTTATATCCTATAACAAATTTAGGCGCAATGACTACCAAAGACTGTCTTTCGTGTGCATATGCTTATAGACTTTGACATGAACGGAATGAACTTTCTTCCAGAGTTTCTCTCCATATGTTGAGAGAGGTACAGATATGGGGATGTACACTTTTGAGAGGTACATGTATCATTTTATTAAAAGTGTATAACCAGGGATTTGTTTTAACTCAGGGTAGTGCTTTTCCACTCATAAAAACTCAATTAGTATCATTCCTTATCTGTGTGAATGAGGAGTTTTCTCAGTATTTGTAGCTTCAACAAAATGCCAAAATTTGTTAGATAGTCAAGCTATTTTGAGAATATAACCCTTATCCACAACTCCTAAAAAGTAAAGGCCCTCCCGTTGATCATCGATTTGCTCGAGCGGGCCCAGTAACGCCTCCATTGGAGACTTTGTTGTTACTGTGTCTGGCATATCGAATACGTCACGGGGAGCTTGCCAGGCTCTGCCGTGCGGGCGAGATATTCTTGGTAGCTTGCCGGACTCTCCGAGAGGGGCGGAGGAATCGAACTCGAATTGGCCATGCTGGCTGCATGCAAGGCAAATGCCCTACCGCTGTGCTATCACTCTATCCACAACTCCTAGGTTACTGTTTAACCAAAATAGCCCCTTTCCTTTTACTGATCGATATTTGAAGAAGCATTGTAAAAGCAATTTAGGAATTTCTCAGAAAATGCTTATTGTAAAGATATTCTTTTCTCCACTATCCATATGAGGATTCTATGTAAAATTTAATTTTCACAAGAGAACTCTGCTATTAAAGAAAGATGAAAATCACAGAGAACAAGGAATTGGGACTTTTACATGCATTGTATTTACTCTGGTTTTCATGATTCCAATAAATTCTGTGCCTAGAAATAAGTAAAATGTTATCTGTAATACTATGTGTCCAAAGCGGGTAATTTTAGATTAATAGATCTAAAATTAACATAAATCTATTGATTTTCTGAGGCCTAATTAAAAAACAACCTCTTAATGAGTTCCTCCACCCTCAGTTTTCCGTAATGTGAAATGGGCACCAGGAGTAAGGGTATAACAACAGAGTTTCTCTTCATTAGCTCTGCAGATATGGAATGTGGTACAGGCCGCACATACCAGACACAGTAGTATATGGGCATCAACCAACTCTTTCCAGATGCACATACTATAGTTCTATACCTTCCACCTAACCCTTTCTCCAATCTCATAGTGTATTCCTCCTGACTTCTTTGGTTTCTGAATCTTTCATTTCTCTTTTAATTGTGATCTGCTGATTTGACACATTTTTGTCTCCCTGACTACAATCTTGTTCCCTTTTAACGATCCTTTGAATTTTCATTTCAATAAGAATATTCAATTTTGCTATTTAAGTGACAAGTGCATAGATTATACCAGTAACACCAAAGAATGGCCTTCTTGGCTTCACATCTTTTTCCTGGGTAACTTTGTTGCTTCTACTCTTGGAGTCTGTCCTCATTTGAAGCCTGAACTACTCTGAAACTAGTTCAAGACAAGTCATCAGGAAGTCTTGTCTACTTAAACATACTCTTGGTATAATTGGCATTTTAAAAAACCTATTTTAGTATTTTTTATTGAGGTAACAGCAACCATAGTGTTAGTATTGATCCTTTTTATACCTACCTAAAGTTGCTGTAACTTCAACACCACAAAGTTCCTAAGATGTTGTCCTTGACCTAATGTCACCTCTAATCTATCCTTTTCTTACCTATCCTCCATCCCCTGTCTCATGCCCTGTATTATGGGATTTGTAAAATTATTATTAATAATGACAATGGCAGTATTTCAAGCATAAAAATTTCCTAAACCACACTCTCTACCTGAGTGTCAGTTTCCCCCCACCATTATCCCATGTCCCTGGTTCCCTCCCCCACCTGTCCTAGTCCCACCCCCATCTCTCCTAGGATGATGATTCCTATTAAGATTGGATTGAGGGGGGCACATCATGCTCTTCTCCTGGCTCTGCACTCAGGGATCACTCCTGGTGAGCTCAGGTGCCAGGGATTGAATATGGGTTTCTTCATACCAGGCAAGTTCCCTGTCCAGTGTATTATTGTTCCAGCCCCAATTTGGCCTGTTCATGATAGTCCCTGTCCTTGTCTTGAGCATGCTCTAGAAATATAAGCCATTCACACAAAGGCTGAGACTTGCCAAATTGAAGGTATTCCTGCTGACTGCCAAGCTAAGATGAAAGACAATTGCCTGTTTGACTAAAGCATAAGCTGACAACCCTAGGAACTATGGACTAAATCACTAACTGGGGGATAAATCCTGCTCCATTCCTTTGAGCCCCATTTGTCTCATTGACCTCAACTGAGTGCTGCCACATGGCAGTCCTACAGACCTCACTCTTGCTCTTTCATTGAATTTAGCCCTTTTGGAGAACTTTTAACTTTATCATCTTTTTAGGTATCAACTTAGTTATAGATATTGACTTTTAACTATATCATCTTTAGCTTACCTATATCTTGCCTTCTAGATAATGAAAAGCTTGAGTAAAGTAACTATGTCTGAATCATTCCCCAACATCTCATTAGGCTCCAACCAAATGATCCTTCTGGGTACATCCTATTATGTATCTCATCTCAGACTTATGGTACTTATTATTCTAATTGGGAATCTTCCCCCCTCCACCTCCAGTTCCTAGCTTTCTGAGTGCCAGCTCCTTTGCATCTTTCAAGTTCCTCTTTCAATGTCTCTTCCTTTGGGAGACCTCCCCAGAGTCCTTGCCCTAAATCATATTTTCTCCTTCTACCTTGCAAAATCCCAGTGCTACTTCCTTCAGTAAATTTTGCAGTAAATTTTGGTTTCTGTTAGTTTTCTTATTAATGGTCAAGTTTTCTCACTTAGAATATAAAGTCAGTGAACCCTCTCTGTCTTGATTTCTTCACTGTTTCCCAAGTGGGAAGCTTGGTGATTGAGAAATAGTATACAGAGAGCTAATAGTCATTGAATGAATGAATTCACGATGTCTTCCTGTAGCTCCCAAAGGGTCTCACACATTGTAAATATTCAGTGTATTTATTGATGGGTTGATGGAATGATTCCATTCTATCTCTTAAAGCCTTGTGAGGTCAATCAAACCTATAGCACTGTCTTCATTTTCTGGATGAGACAAGCCTGGTGAGGTTAATTATTTCCCCTGAGTCTCTGGGCAATGTAGACTACACCATGATGAGAATCCAGATTTTTCTGAGTTCTGGTACAAGAGTGTCTAAGCCAATCCACAGTGCTTTTCCCCAGAATGCTCAGGAAAAGTTTTCTCCCTTTAGAAAAACTAATAAGCTACTGTGAATCACCAAAGTCTCAATTATAATTTCATGATAAAGAGAATCCTGAATTCTGCAGTACACATCACAATTTGAAACATGCTAACCCAATTTTATGCAGTAAAGTTCCTGGAGATTCTCTAAAAGTGAATAAATGAGGGTGATTGTAAAATTAGTTGGATGCTTTTGTGTGAATGGTTCTCTGAACCTAATACTAAAGTTTGAACTTCATGCCATGACACGACTATGGTCATAGTAATCCATTCTACTCACTTAAGGTTGCTAACTGGACTAGTTTTCTTTCCTGTCCTGCTTATCAAAACCTTTAAGGTTCTGATTGAATTACCATAAATTCTACATCAATGGATATGAGAGCATGATGTTTAATTATTCTGGGAATGCTAGAGGTTGGCTGGAAAGCAAGACAACCTTTATTTAGGAACGTGGTAACCCAGCCAAGAATCCTGTGGCAGCTGATGGGGCTGGCGTGACAGTTCATTGGACAGGGACATCACTCACAGGCTTTGTCAGAAAGGGCACTGAGCAGGCTTGACAACAATTTAATCAAATTGACACTCTCCCCACCTTGTATGTTTAATTCTGTCCCTGGAAATCAGATGCTTAAGCAAACAGGGCAAAGTGTTTGCTCACTTTGTATGGGAGTTATTCAAGGACAGGCCGGAAGATAGAGAACGAGTGAGTCATAAACTCTTCAGGTTGGAGGGGTCCTTCACAGTTTTCCAGCCAGAAAAGAAGTCTAGACCAAAATAAAGGAGATAAATAAAGTGCCGTGAATGTGAGGGACCCAGGAACAGGCACAGATATGCCTTTCTGCTTTTTCGGGGAAGGAGGGCTGACCTGGTAGCCAGAAACCTGAGTAACATTCAGGATGTCCACTTGTCACCTGGGCAGGAAGCGCTCCCCTTTGGAGCCTGTAGATGGGATGGGAGTGGGAAGTGTTAATTACGGCTCTTAGACGAGCTAAAATCAACAAAATCAACATCAACCGAGGTAGAGATAGGTAGAGAGAACCTAAGCTCTAAACGGTACAATTGGGACTGAAGCAATAGCACAGTGGGTAGGGCATTTGCCTTGCGTGTGGGCGACCCGGATTCAATTCCCAGCATCCCATATGGTCCCCTGACTACCACCAGGAGTAGTTCCTGAGTGCAGAGCCAGGAGTGACCCCTGAGCATTGCTGGGGTCACCCCCAAAATGTTACCCCCCAAAAGTAGAAGATACAATGATCTGTATCCAAGTCTTCATTTTTGATTCTGACCCAACTTCTCTTCCTTCATAGATTGTCAGAGAATCCATACACATATTCTAGGGTGAATAATTCACAGACTTAAGCTATAACATGTCAGGAAATCCACA
This sequence comes from Sorex fumeus, assembly GCF_029834395.1. Lineage (NCBI taxonomy): Eukaryota > Metazoa > Chordata > Mammalia > Eulipotyphla > Soricidae > Sorex > Sorex fumeus. Next base: position 11,049,450 of record NW_026606186.1, read on the forward strand.
ACACAGCTCATCAGTTATTTCTTGGCTTTCAGAGCACTCTAAGGCCCACCCTGACCAAGGGAAGGGATGGAGCAAGACAATTATTAAAATAAACTATAGAAAGAGAAATGTCTTTCTCAGCTTTATACAATTTCTCACATTTCTCACTGGGTGAGCTACTTTCAAGCATTTTTCTTTCTTTTTATGTTTCCCCTCCTCTTCATGTTCTTTCCCAACATGATGAGTGCAAGAAAGAGTGTGGAGAAGAGGACAGGGAGAAGAATACAGGGGAAGGAAGGAGGGTGAAACAGAGCAGGGAGGGTGCAGGGGGGTAGATGCAGGGTAGAGGAAGGAGAAGGAAAAAGTGGAAGAAGTCCATCCCTGTGGTGGTAGAGGAAGGGAATCTTGTATCCTCAGGCTGGCCTCTGATTTTGCTGGGCCAAGAATCTTACTCCACTTTTCTAGGTTCTTAACACACTCCTTTAATTCTAGTGATGTAACAGGTCCTGATGGACCTCAACATTTCAACTGGTGCTGACTGCTGGCCTGGGTCTCTACAGGACAGGCCCCCAATTTGTAGGCCTTGGGGAGTGCTTTGTACTCTACCAAGTCAGTTTCCTGCTTCTTTGTACCTGGGTGTAGTCAGTGACAAAGTCACACAGCAACTGATGTCCTCAAGATTCTGTTACTATATAGGGGGTTCTTGTGGGCATTTTAGATTTGCATTGGAACCTATGGGGAATGGAGTTCCTGGTTCTCTTGTCAGAGAGTCATTTCATTCCCATCATTGTCTTATTCTTTCCAAATATCTGTCCCTTGGCAAAATATTTTCCCTTCCTCCTCTCTGATGGAAATGGCAATAGGTTCTCTCCCACATTTTTTCCCCTCTGTGGTATAGAATAGAACTTGGTGTTAATATTGACCTAGTTAAGTTCTTTAATATCTAAGTGGAACATTGGGGATTTAGAAACCTATTTTTCTTTCTAAACAATATGAAGACTACCATTTTGTTCTTAAAATGTTGAAATGGATACTGTAATTTGAGCAGTAGCTTCGTTATTTTCACGGGCAACAGTCTTTCTTCTGATTCCCTGCAACATGCTCGTTTTATAACTAGGAAAAGACAGTGCATCCGTCCCTGAATTGGGACAAATAGAAAATATATTGCTTTATATTCTCAGAAACAGGAGGCATAGGCACAGAATCAAGAAAAAGAAGAGAAATATGATGAAATTGGGTGTAAATATCAAGTAACAGGGACTGAGACCCTTGCTCAGTCCCAACCCCTGATTTTTCTGAATATTTAGCATTCAGCAAATGTTATCCCCTTTCTGACCCTCAGTTCTCCCTCTGGTTCAATGAAGCAGGTTTGTGAGGAGATCTAGAAAGTTCTTTAGTGCTTAAACCCATTGTTGGACTTTCCTCAGTTTGGTATAAACTTTTTGAAGTAGGAGTCAGTGGTACAGTGGAGTGTGGGCATGGAATAAGGCTGTGAGAAGTCTAAAGTTCAACTCTGCCTTCAATAAGATATTATACTTGTTTATCGTGTCTCAGCCACGTACCTTGACTTCAGTTAGATTCAGTTTTTTGATACGCAAAATGTGGACATTAAAGCATTATGAGCTTCTTATGATATTCATATGATATTACTTGTTCACTATGGAGGCAGAGATATCTCCACCACCTTCATCCTGGTTTCAAACATAAATATCTAGAACATCAGAAAATCTCAAATATTTGTCGATTAAATAAAAAAAGCTGGATGAGATATTTAATACACATATCATAGAGATTGTACTTGGGCTGGAGCAATAGCTCAGCGGGTAGGGCATTTGCCTTGCACACGGCTGACCTGGGTTCGATTCCTCCGGCCCTCTTGGGCAAGCTAACAAAAGTATCCTGCCTGCACGGCAAATCCTGGCAAGCTACCCGTGATGTATTTGATATGCCAAAAAACAGTAACAACAAGTCAGATAATTTATTGTGAGACATTACTGGTGGCCGCTTGAGCAAATTGATGAACAACAGGAGAACAGTACTACAGTGCAGTGCTACAGAGATTATACTGGTTAGTAACAATGAATTCATCCTTCCTTCTTGTCTCCTTCTGTCCATCTCCTTTCTTTCCTTACTCCCTTTCTTCCTTCTCTCTGCCCTTCCTTCCTTCCTTCCTTCCTTCCTTCCTTCCTTCCTTCCTTCCTTCCTTCCTTCCTTTCTTCCCTCCCTCCCTCCCTCCCTCCCTCCCTCCCTCCCTCCCTCCCTCCCTCCTTCCTTTCTTCCTTTCTTTCTTCCTTCCTCCTTCCTTCCGTTCTTAATTTTCCCCATCCTTCCATGTCCCTGTCTTTCTCTTCTTTCTTTCCTTCTTTTCTAACACCTCTCTTGTCATAAAACTCCCTACCCACTGTATAAAAGATGGAGAAGGTGTGCCTCTGGCTACAGACCTCAGGGGACACTTCAGACTGACCTGTGTTGGGAGAGAATATGGGCTGGATGCCTTGGAGGAAGAGCCCAAGAGACTGGGCTGTGCTTCTGGCAGCTGGGGCTGTTGGTGCCTGCCTGCGATCCAGGCAAGCGAGCTGCTCTGTGAGTAAAAATAGGGTGTAGGAGCAGAGAGTGTTAGAACTGCCACCTGGGATTGACTGGTTCTCACCATAAACAAAGTGGCATATGGCGAGGTCCCAGTTGATGGGGATGGGCAGGGAGGGAGGAAATGTTTCCAGAGGGAATCAGGAAGCTGGGAAGAGACAGGGCAGGAAATTCAATGGACTTTTTTGCTCAGGATTCCCAGCAGCTGGACAGCATTCCTTAGTGTGATTTTGTTTTAGTACTAATTCTTTATTTTGTACCATACTCAGGTTTGCTCCTGGCTCTGCGTATCAGGGGTCACTGAAAGATTCTCAGGAACTTTTTTAGGACTGGGAATCAAATCATGGTCAGCTGTCTGCAAAGCCAGCACCTTAATCTTTGTGCTTTAGTCCAGACCTGCTTTGTATAATTTTAGACTGCTGGGCCAGGTGGTACCTAAGTAAATCATGAATCCGACATGCATATTTTACAGATGTAGACCCACAGGGTAAGCAAGAGCTTACCTGGGGTGGATCTTCTAGAGTTAGAGAGAGATGTAAAACTGCTGTGGTCCACACACTTTGGAATTCCTGTGTAGAGTCATGGGTCAGTAAATCAGAAGACTGTTTGCTGGGTTGGCGTGGGTGTCAGAAGCCTGGTCATGTCCAGTCTCAGAAAACATGCACAAAGAATGGGTGAGTTCGCCACATTGGAAATACACAGAACTTAGCAGAACCCTGGACACTCCCCAAACTCAAAACTCAAACTCCCTCTCCTCTATAACAGGGTTTTTAAAACCATTTCCACTCATGAGATGCAACAAAGGTAAATGCTTGACAATCATCTCAAATACATTCAGAGGTTGAGTCTTAATTATTTTTTTGGTCAGGTTGTGTTCAGAAACCTTTTATTGTTTCTCATTGTTGAACCCCTCCCAGTAAATTACCCATATTTTAAGAAGGTAGGCCATGGAATACCTTGGATATAGAGAAGAAATAAATAACTAAAATTTCAAAGAATAAAAGCTGGTCCTTCTTTACTACATTGTGACAATGCTGAGAGGTAAGATAACTAGACCTGATCAAAGGTCCTGGGTCTCAAAAGCTTGGTATAAACAGAAAATTTGTTCCTGCTTCTGGAACAAATGCTGTACTTTGGAGATGGGAGAGGCAGGGTGGTAGTAGTTTGGGGTGGGGTTCATAAATAGTTTAAAAATTAACCTAGGAGTTAGGGAACCTCAAATTGGTGTGTTATATCACCAGATCTCAGCCCAAGGTGGATAACATTGTCTATCTTCTGTTTTACATGATGTAATCCTGAGTTCTATAACAGCAAGCATTTGGGTATAAATTGATAGACTGCATATAGATAGACACTAGATAAAAGAAATTCTAACCTTTGCTCCAAATATCACTAGCTTTGGGGCTTGGGCAAGTCACTTCCTACTTCTGAATCTTCATAATTTTATCTGAAAGTGAGATTATGGAGACTAATGCATAGAGATGTTGAGAAGGTTCAATGAAATGGGTTTAATATAGGATACAGAGGTATAGTTAGCATTTAAAAAAAATAACTATGGCCAACATACTGGTGATATCTTCATCCCCTGTTTTGAGGGAGATTTTTATAGGATAGGGAGCAATAACACAGCGGGTAGGGCATTTGCTTGGCACACGAACAACCCAGGTTCTATTCCTCTGCCCTTCTTAGAATGCCCAGCAAGCTACTGAGAGTATCCTGTCCGCACGGCAGAGCCTGGAAAGCTCCCCGTGGTGTATTCGATATGCCAAAAACAGTAACAACAAGTCTCACAATGGAGACGTTACTGGTGCCCGCTTGAGCAAATTGATGAACGGGACAACAGTGGTACAGTGTTACAGTGCAACAGGGAAAGGACTCCTCAGTTAGGAGGGAAAGATCCCCTTAACATCATGTGCCCTGCTGCTTTAAAACTGCTCATCTTTCCTTGGTTGACCCGGAACATTTATAGATCTCCTTGGGACTCATTGGTGCTCATCACACAAGAGGACAATGAGGTCCAAGTTCCCTAGAGTCTCAATCTAAGCAGTTTGTTTCCCAGATATATGAGTGGCTAGTGTCTGTTCCAAAATTCAAAGAGTTACCCAAGAAAAGAACAGTCCCAGGAGAGGCCAAGCTGGTCAGAGACTTCAGAGTGGACTCAAGGATGCTTCAAGAAGCTCTTTCTCCCTGCAAGCATATTACATTCTTGGTGATGAGATGTGAGTTGCGTAGACATGGATGTAGCCAGTCAAGAAATGGTTACACATAGCGTATGGTAAAGGCTTTTGTTTTTGGTACTACTATGGTCTGGAGATACACAAGAATTGGCTAAAATTTTCTCTTTTGGTTTGAACACATGTCATTCATTTTAGTATTAATAATATCAATAATGAACTTCAATTTCTCTGTTAGGCAGACCCAAGGTGAAGGTTCTAGTTCTCTATCACCAAGACCATCATGGATTGTCTAATGGTCCATAAAAGAATAGGCATAGAGCGAATCATTCTATAACAAAAATTTAAAATATGTAATACTTTAAAATAAATACTAGGAAAGGGGAGGAGATTTAGCTGAGGGTGTCTGGGAGAAGCTTCACCGAAGAAGTAACATTTCATCTGGGACCCAAGGGATGAAGCCGAGGAAGGAATGTGGGTCGTGTGTATACCAGACAGATGGGTTGGATGACTGTGAATATTCCAGATCGCAGGTGACAGAGAGCTTCCTGTATCTAGGCCTCCTAAGTAGGACTGAGTTTTTTGGGATGAGTTTCATCTAACCTCAAGGCTTATCTGTTTTGGAAGCCTGAAATCTGGCTCACCTTGACATCTTGGAAGGCCCTTCCTAACACATAAGCCTTCTGAATAGTACAACTACAACCTGTGACTTTTGTCTAGTATTTTTGATAGTGATGGGTGGAGGAGGAATTTCCTTCATGCCATATGTCTGTTGTGACCTTCAGCGAATTGGTCTAGTATCTGTCTTGGTGTCGAAGAGGCAAGCCACCTCTCCTTCACTGACCTGAGCTGCTAAATGAGTCCAATCGAGTTCTCAGATGGACCATTGTCATCTAGTGGTGTCTCCCTAGGGCTCAACATAGTGTTTAGTGCAGATAAAAAAAAAAGCTTATGAATTAGAGAGAGGATGAATTACTACGTGAATTTAAAGGAAGTGCCTGAATGCTTTTGGGGATGAAGAATCTGTTCAGGGGGGAATAGCATTGCTCTTTAAGTAGACACCAGATGTACCATAAACCTCTGGAACTGTCTCTGGTCTGAGCAGAAGCTGACACCGGAGCCAGTGGGAAGACCTATGGGAACTCAGGAGTGTCAAAAAGCAGATGGTTCTATGTGGATTTGCAGCAACCATAAAAAGGCCCAGAGGAAGACTGCTAAGGATGGACCCCATGGTTGCCACTATGGATTTATGCTGTTGCCACCTGAGGGCTGCACACGTGGCCAACACTTCTTGCCTTTTATCCTGGCTAGACTTCCATGCAGATTGCATGCTCCCATTCTAGCTAGGGCTTCTCTGAATAGCAGCATCTACCACTGCAGAATTTCATTTTTTAATTATTTTTTTAAGATATCTACTTGCCACCCACATGCACATTAATCACTGTCACTGTCCTCCCATTGTTCATCGATTTGCTTGAGCTGGCCCAGTAACATCTCCATTGTGACAATTGTTACTGTGTTTGGCATATTGAATACATCACAGGTAGCTTGCCAGGATTTTCCATGCGGGTGAGATACTCTCGGTAGCTTGCCAGGATCTCCAAGAGGGGAGGAGGAATCGAACTCTAGTTGGCCATGTTGGCTGCATGCAAGGTAAACGCCCTACCCACTGTGCTATTGCTTCAGCACATGCCCATTAATACTCAGTCCTATCTATAAAGATATGCAGGAGAATATACGCAGCTAAAGACAAAGAGTTAACTGGAAGCCCATGTCTAAGAAGGGATAGATACAGGACTCAATTCTAGTATGTCTAGTTCTGGGTTTCCTACTTCTGACTTTACAACTCAGAAATTGTTCTTAGAACTATGGCCATGATAGCGTGTGTGCCAGTTTCTGCCTTGGGTCTGTAGAACTTCTTTTTCATTTTCCTCTTCTAGATACCACCAAGAAGTTCTTGGTTGCCATAGTGAGACTTGTTCATTGGTACCACACTTTCTTGTTGTTAGCATTATGCCTGCCCTTAGCCTTTCCATGACCAGGCACTTTGAATTCTCATGTATAAAGAATATTGGCTCTTGGGTCAAATAGAACCAGTTCCAGTTTTATTCCAGTTTTATTTCATGAGAAAAGCAATATTGAGTAAACAATTAGGTTCTCTGAGTCTGTTTCTTCACCTGCCAAATGAGGATAAAACCAGAATGATAGAGTCCCTGTAAATTAAGGTTGCAAATACTATTTTTTGAGATAGCATATTTAATGTACTTAGCACAGAGTTGGCACATTATTGTTAAGACATGCTAGTTGCTATACTAATAATGATGATTATGGTAGCTGATTAAAAAAAACTACTTCTATGCATACATAATTCCAATACCACATCCACCACTGTAGTTCCAGTTATTATTAACAGTATTGTAAACTACAGTGTTTTAAACCAAACTAAACAAAATATTGACTTCTACATTGCATCATTACTGGTTGGAGCCATAGTACAGTGGATAGGGCATTTGCCTTGCATGTGGCAGACCCGGATTTGATTCCTCCATCCCTCTCAGAGAGCCTGGCAAGCTACCAAGAGTATCCTTCCTACACAGCAGAGCCTGGCAAGCTACCCACGGCATATTCAAAATGCCAAAAACAGTAACAACGAGTATCACAATGGGGATGTTACTGGTGCCCACTGGAGCAAATCAATGAACAACAGGATGACAGTGCTATAATGCAGTGCTACTGTCATCTTAGACACCCAATTCACATATTAGTCTGAAACTATGTTGAAAACTACTGCTAGCCATGGGACTACACTGCCTCTTACTGTTGCTCCCCAATGACCTGTACATCTTCCCAACCCCTTTCCTGTGAAAATTCAAACTCTCATCTTATCTTCTCTCATTTGCTATGTGTTTGCTTACAGACTTTCCACTTTGCAACTGAGACTACTAACACAGGGAATTGCAAGAGTGTTGTAACACAGAGCAGAGAGGCCAAGCAACTTCTCCACCATCTCCCACTCACTAGGTGGTGATTTATGGATGAATGTTAGCTTTCTTTCTCATTCCTAGCTGGCAACCACTACTAAGCCAACTCTTTTTCGTTGCTGATAGCTAGCTGACAGGAAACTGCATAGTAGGTCCCCCAAAATGTCATGCAGAAAGTCAGGGATGCAAATAGGATGGGCCCCTGTGACATTAAAAGCATTGTTTCTCGTCTGTGGAAAGCACAGAGTCAGGGAAATAGCTGAGTGTTTTCAAAGGGCGAGATAATTCGTGTGACCAACAATAACATTTACAGTTATTTAAGCTTAGATAAGGGTAATTAAATCTCATGCTTCATGGGCTCAGCTGATTGCCTGCAAGGGTCAAGGAGTCCCCCCCCTTTCCCCTGCTTAGCATCCACAGAGTGATTATCCAGGTGCATTGTGGGCCTTCACAGGGAGCATCCTTTCCTTTGAGCCAGAGTCATCCAGAAATCATCCAGAAGATTCCATCTCAGCATCTCAGGGCACTGGCACAACACTTCCAGTTCAATACTTTTTTGCATAGAATAAAAGTCAGAATGATCTCTCTCAAATGTGGAGCATAAAGAAATGTAGCTGGGGAGTAACAAATGTCCAAAGGCAACAGAAACTAAGAACTGATCTTCAGTAGGAAGTTTACTACATGGGGAGAGCAGGGGTGAGTATTAGGGAGAATAGGGCTGAGGAGATCTGTAACAATGGTGGAGGGAAATGGACACTCCTCTGATTCTCTGGTGGAGGGTGTGGTGTTCAGATGATTTATTGTATTGTATTGTAACACTATTATTAACAGTATTGTAAACCATGGTAGCTAATATGCATTATTTTCCAAGTCAGCTTTGAATTTGACTGTTGAGCTGCTAAAAGCAGGGTGAACCTGCCAGTTACTCAATCCCTTAACCTCTATGAAAATTTATTCCTTTGCCTTTCAAAAGGAGGTGGTACTTAATCACTGGATCTTTAACAATATGAAGCACGATTAACATTTCCTAGGTGTTCTTGAAATCAGGGACCCTCAAAGTGCTGCATTTCCTCACTCCCTTCTCACTACTAATAAGCCTAGCAGCTTATTCTCTCTCTCTCTCTCTCTCTCTCTCTCTCTCTCTCTCTTTTTAATCATTCACCAGCCTGCTGTTTGCACCCTCCAGGAAAAAGGAGACTCAGGCTGAGGACAGAGGTGTCTTATTCAGGATGCAATTCTAGTTTTTTGTTAATGAACTGATCAGTTTATAGTTGGGATATGGCTGACCACAACACCATGTAGGTTTCATGAGGGCAATCTGTCAATTTTCTACATGTATGTATTGCAGACTGACAACCATTACAGCATTATTCCCCTCACAGAATTATCCTTTCTTTGGTGTAGTAGGAGCATTGAAGATCTAGTCTCTAAGCAATTTGGAAGCCAATAGAACAGTGCTATTGTGTAGCCATTATGGCATGTATGTTTCTGGGAGTTATATCCATGTTTTACTTGTAAGTTTCACCCTTTGGTCAACCTCTCTGGTGCCCACTTTCAAGAAGTCTGAGGCAAGCTGAGAACAGATATGGGGATAGCTGAAGAATGCTACAGGACCTATTCATAAAAAAAGACCCTAGAAGGGGAAGCCAAGCTAAGGGGAAGAAGAATGAACAGTTACTGGAACTTGGAGGAAGGTGCAGGAGGCGGGTGCACTGCAGGACTCCAAACAAGGTGGGTAGGGGACTGGCCAGATAACCACATGGCTATTCTCCTTTTCACTCCTCTGATAAATCCAAACCAGATTGGGAAGATAATATAGTGGATAGAGAACTTGCTTTGCAGCGGACTCTGGTTCAATTCCTGTCACCCCACATGGTCCCTGAGTGCATCAGGAGTGAGCTCTGAGTGCAGAGCCAGGAGTAAGCCCCGAGAACTGACAGATATGACCTCCAGGAAAACACACCCCTTAAAATAAAGGGTGTATTTGGGCCCAGGGAAATAGTGCAGCAGATAGATTACTTGCCTTGCACACAGCAGATCTGAGTTGAATTCCCAAAACAACATTATGGTTCACCAAACCTGCCAGGATTAACTCCTGAGCACAGTGGAATGTGGCCCCCAAACAAAAACAAAGCAATACAGTCAAACCCAATCCTAACCAGACCACAGAGGTCAGCTTTCCAGGTACAGATCAAACCTGAAGGAATAAACAAAACACTTTTTTTTTTAATAATTTATTTATTGAATCACTGTGGGAAAAGTTACATAGCTTTCAGGTTTAGGTCTCAGTCATGCAAATATCAAACACATTTCCCTTTACCAATACTCATTTTTTACCCCGAAGAACCCCAATAAAACCCCACGCCCCACCCCTCCCAGTGCCTGCGAGGCAGATGAATTCTAGTTAACACTCTATCTGCTTTGATTAGATTCATTGTTTCAATAAAAGATGCACCACTATTATTTAGAGTTTACCCCCCCCCTCCAAATCAGACATGCTGAAAAAGCATTGTGAAGTGATTTGCTTTCTACAGCTGGGTTCAAGAATTAAATGTTGGTTTTGGATTTCTGCTATTTTACTTATTAACCCTGGAAGTATTTCTACTGAAAGTCAGATAATTAAGAGATTGGTTTCTGTGCTCTGGAGTCGTGGCGGTGCCAGAGAGCTGCTTGTGGGGGGCAACTGGTGACCACGGTAGGGCGTGAAGGACAGACCAGAACGCCCCCTTTCCCATGAGGTTTTAGTCGCCCCCAGCACCCGGCTCATACCTGCTGTCCACAAGGCTCCCATGCGGCCGCCATCTTTCTTTCCAGAGAGGAGAGGGCGACTGGGGCAACACCCTTTCCCCTCCGGACAGACATGATGGCCTGGATTAACGCATAGTCGGTTCACTTTTCTGCTCCAAGCTGCCGGGTTCTGCATTAAGTCCTTGTGCTTCTGGGGCTGTGGCTGTGCTCCAACCTTAACTCTCATTTTCAGGGAGAAACGTTGGGTGATTTACTTGCCATTGATCACTTTGTGTATACATAGATGTTTGGAGGAAAAGTCCTAGTTCCCACATACTCGAGCTATGCTTGTAGAGGCTTCTGGTCACCGGGGTTCCATCTGGGGGAGGCGGGATGCGGCACCTACCCCATCTGGGACTTCCCGGTGATCTCGGCTCTTTTTGGAACCTGGTGTCTTCTCCAGGAGCTGTGGAGCCAGCCCTCCATGTGGCCCTTCTCTGCGGCTGTATGCTGTAAAGATGGCGCTGGGGGGCGGGCTGTGGGTGAAAACACTTTTTTTTTTTACTCAGTGGTTGATGATAGTGACAAGATGGGAGTCTGGACAGTCTCCATGAACCGTTTCTATGAGAAGGCTGAGAATAAGTGTTGAGAAAAACGATGGCAATAAAAGTTTGCCCAAGTCTTTCTCCACCGCACAGGAGCAGAAGGAGAAATGCATTCATGGGTCACTGTATAGTCTCCGAGCAGCTCTCCCCCTCATTGCCCAGGTTCAGTGGTCTCAAGCCACTCCCCCACCCGGGGCAGCCCAGGCCATGGGGTGGATGAAGGAGGAAAACAAGGGCCAAGCTCATTGATGATCAGTTGCTGTTTATTCCATTCTCCTCACGCACCAATTTCAGTCTCACTATGCTCCTCATTCTAGTCTCACATTGCCCCTCATTCCTGTCTCCTCCTGTCTCTCCCACTCCTCTCACAGCCTGGGCTCTCTCTCTCCACGTGCTTGCTCCTGTATTCTTCTTCTACATTCTTCTCCCTCTGTCCCCCTGCTCTCTCTCTCATCTCTCCAGTCCTTCTTTTCTCTCTCCAGCCCCCAGCACTGGGAGTAGGTGCTACACCCAGTCTGGTAGCAAAATCAACATAAGAAAGCCTTTCCTGACCATCCATCAGGCTTAAGGGTGGAAATACCACCTATGGGTGTTCCTCTTCTCCTTAGTCCAATAATTTAATTAACATCTTAACATCTTAATTCTACTTCTTAATATTAGTTATTTTTTATGGACACAGTAAGAGATAGATTGAGCTTGTAGGGTGGCTTTCCTGGGAACATCTTGCCACAGACTCAGACTACAGTGTGCAGGCTGGATTAATATTTCCTAACCTTAGCAGGGTTCAAGTCTAGTTATTGCTAGTTGGATCATGGTAGCATTTGTCTATGACCATGCTCTTAACTTATATTTAAGTATTATGGTGCTTTGGCCTGGCCCATTTTGATGCGGGGGTAGCACATAGCTTACAGCTTGCCCTGGTTCCATCCATTCCCTCGTAGGGACCCTGCTTTGGGGGTGCTAGGAAGTAAGGGCAACTGAGGCTTAAGTTGAGAGAAAAGATGTCCAGGAGGTAAATATCATTCAGAGTCAATTAACTCCCAAGTTAAGAAAGCATAGCATTAACTGTCTTCCTGTGTCCATACAAAAAGGACATTGCTCTGAATTGACTATGCAGAGGACTTAAGGGGGAGAGAAAAACAATATATAAAAGTTAGCAGAGCACAAAGAAAGAAGTTAGAAGTAAATACAGAGAAATGGGAGCACTGTGATGGGAGTAACTCAATAACCCTAAACTCCCTGTGGCAAGGCTGAAAGAACAAAGCAATGTTATCCTACAGTTCACCTCTAGCAGAGATGGGAGTCATTTTCTCAATTCAAGTGGTAAAAGGTAAAAGGCCCTCCCGTTGATCGTCGATTTGCTCGAGCGGGCCCAGTAACGTCTCCATTGGAGACTTTGTTGTTACTGTGTCTGGCATATCGAATACTCTCGGTAGCTTGCCGGGCTCTCCGAGAGGGGCGGAGGAATCGAACTCGGGTCGGCCATGTTGGCCGCTTGTAAGGCGAACACCCTACCTGCTGTGCTATCGCTCCAGCCCCTGGAGATTAGATATTTAGTCCATCTGTGGAATGGGCATGCAGCAGGAGAGAGATGATGCATGGCATCTAACCTCTGGTCCGACAGATCACTCTGGGTACAGTTGTGAAGATCAGAAGGGAATGGAGTCGAGGGAAGGTGGGGAAGTTAAGTTCATGCATGGGATGATGAGAGTCTGATCCAAGACAGAGGTGAAAAGGATGAGGAGGAAGCACAGACCTGAGACTGTTTCAGGCAGTGATGAAATGAATGTAGGGAGAGAAGGAATCTGGAGTGAGTGAGTACATGAGCGTGGAATCATATCCCCACACCAGAATAGTAGTTTCATCGAGCAATAAGAGAATCACATGAAGAGAAAAATGTGATGTGAGTCACCCACTTAGTGGCTGATGTCCAGAGAAGGGGGAGCTGTCAGAGAGCGGCTAATTGTTTGAGGAGGAAACAGCAGAGTTTAGGGATCAATTTATAGAGACGAGTTTTCCAGCTCCGGCAGGTTAGGACAATTCAGTCCAATTTATGTCTGGTGAGAATGGACACTTAAAAGGAAAATATTTGCAGATCGGTATAAATTCAATCTTGCCCCTAATACCGGCCCCAAGCTGGGGAGGAGGAGGAATTGTCTTTCTTCTTTTTTTTTTTTAGATGCAAGGTTTAACAAAGGCTAAATGGAAAAGAAATTCAGTTTGCTAGTATTTTTTTCTTCTTCTGAAAAATGGGGAGAGTTATCTGCATGAAGATCAAATGACACTGAGAAATGACATTTTCATCTGGTGGTGTTATCATTTTTATTAAACCTTTGAGATAGTAATAATACATCATTTGCCTTAGCAGAAATAATAAGGGACTTGTTTGAGGATTAACCTTATTTCAGACTTAATTCTTTTGCTCCTAGCTATGCATCTTTGGGCAAGTTTATTCACTTCTCTGAACTCCACTGAGTCATCTGCAAGATGACTATAACAGCACCTTTCTGCCAGGGTTATTACATCCTACAAGAATGTATCAAACACATAGTTGGTAAAAAGTATAGACATTGAAAATATTGCTGATTAATTGATGAGTAAACCCAGGATAGGGTGCATCATGTGCTTGCTGTATTCAGCTTCTCTGAAATGGATGAAGAGTGGCTTGTCAAAAAACATAGAACGAGTTAATTTGCAGATATAAGTTGTCAAAGATGACTAGACTGAGTAGGAGTTGAAGAGGAGGGAATCAGATATCCTGGGATGAAAGGCCTCAAATGAGAGTATATACAAATAAAAAGAGAAATACTTTGTTTGGGAGACAGGAGGACTACTAGTCTTGAACTTTGAGACTGGACGAAAATCTCATTGAGTTGTTATTGTTCACAAGCCAGAAGGTCAAGGCATACAGGGAGTGATGTGCTTGAATGAAGATGGCTTAGAAAATGGGAATGGAGAGGTCTGTAATCACTAGCATAACATGTAGAACTCCAAGGATCCACATTTCAAAGGTATGAAATCCTGTGCAGGCAAACATATCCCATGGAATCTTCGTATCACATGTTGAAAATTTAGTTCAAACTTTCCCATCTTACAGAAGGCAGAAGGGCTCTCCAAGGAATTGTGACATACCAAGGTTAGCAGCTAAGCAGATGCTCAAAAGACTTCATAGAGAGAAGTTATTAGAGAACAAGAACTTCTCTCCACCCAAGTAAGCCCTGGAGGACAGACTGGGTACAGTGAGAAATGTCTAGAAAGAGACTGGGAAGTGAAGCAGCTAAGTGGGATGGGAGTTCCAACACATGATCTTCACACAGATCCCAGGGATTCTAATATGTACTTTACACACATTGTTCTCATTTAATCTGCATAGTAATCTGGAGAGTGGATGGTATTAATATTCTCAGTATAAATATGAAGAAATTGAGGGACACTGAAGTGAAGTGACTTCCTAGAGGTCACAATGACAGATTGGTATAAGAGCTGAGATCCAAGTGTGCATGACCCTCACACTCATATATTTTCCTTTGTGCCACTCAAAGCTTCTGCTTTCTACAGCTGCCTTTTCTTTCTGTCTGCTATGGTCCCCATTTGATTCAGCAGCATTCTCTCGGTGCTATAAAAAGATTGGAGTCCAGAGTGTTCTCTTGAGTGTTCCCCTGTGGCTCCCTGCTTTTGTACCTTCAGGTGAGGCATGAAGTGTGGGTTGCTCACTGGCACTTCTAATAAAAAGAAATAAGAAGGAAGGCCAGTGAGTCAGGTACTGTTTGCAGCTTTGAGTGACCAGTTAAAATAGGCCCTGGGACAGTGTGGTCCAGGGGAAATGGGCACAGCCCCAGGAGGTGTCTGGGCAGTTTAATCCTTTGGTTCACTCTATATATTCTATGTTCCACAGTTGCTTTTATTTCTTCAGATTACAGGGAACTTTGATATAGAATGGTATATACACCGCTGCTTGCTGCTTGAGTTTGAACATTTCAGAAATCCAGAAAGATTTTTTTATCTTGGTCTCATGAACCCTGACTCAGATGGCCTATCTAGAATAATCACCTGCTATCCTCTGTGTCACACACACACACACACACACACACACACACACACACACATACACCTGCATACATGGGCTACATACACGTCCGTGTATATATGAGATATATACATGCAAATATATACATATCTTTGATTCATATACATACATACTGACATGCACACAATGTGATCACTAAATATACAAGCACATCACTTCCTGCTCTAGCAGGAGTAGATATCTTCCTACTTTGTACATATCATCCTTTTATGGAATCATCCCATTACATACATTATTTCTACTTTCTAGAGAAATCAACATTCCTTAATTTTTCTGTAGTCTTCCTCTGGAGAACAGATCTTCCCCAATTCTATGTAGGAGTAGGGAACATTTGGGAGTGGAGGGAGGCTGAGTTAGATGTTGATGGAGACAACAGTCTCCATCCTTCAGTCCAGTCCTACTGGTTTGGATCTTCCCAGAACTCTCAGTCAGTCTTGTGGAGAATATCTGCATGAAAAATCAACAGAATCAGCTGGGTTGAAATTAAGGAATAAACCCAGGATGGTTTCCTTGGATCTAGACATTCTGGAAGTCAGTTTTAGTCTTTGCATTTCATAAGAAGGGAAGGTGTAAGTGATCTCCCAATTTTCAGCTTTAGGTATTTATTTTTTGAAAGTTCTTTTTCCAATTAAAATTAGAAAAAAAAGGTTTTTTTTGGTTGCTGCAATTTATAATCCAATATCTTGATATTACAAATAATACAATGCTCATTGATTGGTCTCATTTATATCTTTTAATCCTTCTAAACACTATTCAAAGTGAAATTTTGGGGGGCCTGAGTAAGCAGGTAGGGTGTTTGATTTGCAGGCAGCTGACCAGGCCCAATCTCCAGCACCACATATGGTCCCCAGGGCCTGTGGGAGTGAACCCTGAGAGCAGAACCAGGAGCAAAATCTGAGAACTGGCAGGTGCGATGCCAAATGATAAAATAAAATAAAATTATGCCTACTCTGGTGCTTGATAAACTGAAGTTTGGGTAGGAGGGAGATCAACAGACTGAGCTAAACTTGACATAGAGGAGGCCTAGATTTCATCCCCTCCACCACATGATCCTTTGAGCACTGCCAGGAGGTGATCCTGAGCAGAAAAGCCTTAGAAAAGCCTCCAAGTATGGGCCCCAAAAACAAAAAAAGAAAAAAATATAAAAGAACAAGACTGAGAGAAGCCACTTGCCCAGGAAGTCACACCCTCCCTTCACTCCTAACAGTCACCACCATTCAAGGGCTCCTGCCTGGAAGTGAAACATATCCCTTCCTTTCCTGTTTCTTTGGCTAAGCTGAGTCAAAGAGGCAGTTAGGCAGCATAAAGAGGTGCACCTCATGCTCAGAGGAGGAAAACCAGAGTATTTATCAAGAATGTTATACTTGGGGCTAGGGCGACAGCACAGTGGGGAGGACATGTGGCCAATCTGGGGTCGAACCTTGGCATCCCATATGGTACCCCGAGTAACACCAGTATAGTTACTGGGTACAGAGCCAGGAATAACTCCTGAGCATTGCCGGTGTGACCACAAAAGATTAAATTAATAGCAAAATTGTTTTAAAAAGAATATTATACCCCAGGACAACAAAAACTCCACCAAAAAAGTACTTTGTCAATTATGTCCCTGAAACCTGGTATCTACTACAAGTGGGGACTTTGGGAAAATGCACTCAAAGGATCACACATATGCAATCTTTATATGGTAGGTCTCTAGGGCAGCATGCATTATATTAACATGACTTCTGTACCCCCAGAATCCGGCGAGGTGTCTGGCAGTGAGTTGGTGCTCTCTAAATATTTTCCAAAGGAATGGGTCTGGAAAATCATGTGTTGCATCTACTTGCAGGGTGGTAGTCATTTCTTCCTAGTGTGTGTGTGTGTGTGTGTGTGTGTGTGTGTGTGTGTGTGTGTGTGTGTTGGAAGTGGGGGGGGGTAGGGGAGGGGCTGAGAGGTGGTTCACTTAAGCTAAACTCAGGAACTCAGACCAGTTCTGGTAGTACTTGGAACACCTGTGTGGGTCAGTGCTTCAGTCTGAGAAAGTGGTGTCTCTCCTCTAGGGGCCACCAAGGCTACTCCTGGCAATGGTCAGGGACACATAGGGTGCTGTGGATAAAACTCAGGGTATAGTTAATGTATGCCAGTCATGTACTCCAGTTCTTTGAGTTATCTTCAGACCCCGACCATTGTTTCTTTACATCTCTTAGATGACCATTTGAATAGTTGAAACTCAGGTGACAACAGGAGATCTAGAAACAGAAATGCACAGAGATGGCGTAGATAGTACAGGCCAGTCTGATGCAAAAGGGAAACCCTGGATAAGCAGAATAAGACCCAAAACTAAGATCAGCGAAATTCAAGACTGCACTGAGCTGAGGTTAGAAATAGAAGCTGTCTGTCTCTAGTTTCGGGACAGCAGAGAGCAAGAAGTGTAGATGCAATCAAGAGAACCAAAACTATATGAAAACTCAAAATGGATTTTTTTTAAAAAAAAAACTGACGCTGTGGCTTATTTTTAACTCACTCTGTGGTATGTCCATTTTCTTTTGCTAGAAACTGTAATCTCTTTCTATAGTGAGAACAATGGAGCTCTTGAATTGTGTCAATCTGTTTCTTTCCCAGATGCTCAGTCCTTGAGAGCACAGTTTCCTTTATGGCCAGACCCACATCAGTATTACCCATCATCACAGGACATGCCATACAGTAGTAATAGTAAATGTCAGTTGATAGTTGATTTGGATTGCATGTGTACATATGAATTTACAACCACCACCAAGACTAGTGCACGATTCCAGCCCAAGTTAGACAGTACCAAGGAGCAGATAGAACAGAGGCCTCTCTGAGACATTAAATAAAAAGTTGATGGACCCATTTAACCTCAGAGAATATGATTTTGCAGAGAGTGTGGGTAGTTATTGCAGTATGGATGAGAAAAAGAGGGAGAGAGAGAAAGGAAAGTTCAGGAAGAGAAGCAGGAGGAAATTGGGGTGTGAGGGGGCAGAGGAAAGCGAAGACTAACTGAACAAAACTGATGAGGAGGAGAAGGGAAAAGTTTCCATATTCTGACCTCTCAGTGTTTGTATTGCAAACCATAATGCCCAAAACTAGAGAGGGAGTATGGGGAATATTGTCTGCCACGGAGGCAGGGGGAGAGTGGGGAAGGGGGCGCATACCTGGGATATTAGCGGTTGGGAATGTGCACTGGTGGAGGGATGGGTGTTTGATCATTGTGTGATTGTAACCCAAACATGCAAGCTTGGAAATATCTCATGGTGATTCAATAAAATAAAAAAATGTTTTCATATTAAGAGATCACAAAATTCCCTGACTTTTAAAGCAGACCATTCACGCTACCATTTTGTGGAGAATCTGCAGTTGTCTTAAACTGCACCCCACCATCACACCGAAATGTTTGGGGACAGTGGCATGTACAGGACCACAAACTTCTCTACCTTGTGAGCTAATAGGCCAATGATGTTTACTATCTTCTGCAATTTTTTTTTCCCAACACTGGGTCTCACTTGAAGTCAGATTGCCAGCCATTATTTGTCATTTTTCACTAGTGCTGAGGCTCTTACTATTAATAGCGTACAGCTTTATAAACAAGATCAATATATCTTAACATTCATTTGAACAAACATATAGTGAGTGTCCCAGTTTTGAGACAGTACCGTATGCAATTTAGAAAGCATGAGTTTTCCAACTTAGCAGTTTGATACATACACGCAGGCTTTGTCTTGGCTCTGCTTGCAGTTTCTGAGTGACCTCTGGCAAGCCTTCCTTAAAAAATAATTTTTATGTCTGTAAATTGGGGATAATAACAGCATCTCCTTCGGAGGTCTGTTGGCTAGGAATTAATTGTAGAATGAATGTAACTGTGGTATACTGTCTTATTTATAAATAGCTTAGACTCAGGATGGAATGAAAAGACTTGTAGACAAAAGTTTGTGTGGGGAAGGTCTCTTCACTGGTAGGGAATGGATGACACCAGGAACAGCATGATGAGAATACGTTTTGAAGAATCAAGTTTGAGAAGAGAAGAAAAAAGATCAGCTAGCCAGAAAGAACCGCCAATCATATGCAATTTGGAAATGAGGGTCGAGGCATAGGGGAAAGGCAATACTGAGAGAACCAGAGAATGAGTGCAGGTCACAGGAAACAAATGCAAGCTGAGGATAGACCAGGGATTTGCAAACTCTGACCCACAGGTCACCCTAGCACTGTTATGTATACAAAACAGATTGAGAACTATTTCCCTTGAGTTTTAAATGAGTAAGTAAATCAGAAGAAGAGTCTTATTTTGTGGCACCTAAAAATGTTGTGAAATTTCAGTGTCCACAAAATGTTTTATCAGAATGGGTCATTCCCTTTCATTTATGTTTATTTCTGGCTGCTTTCTGGCAGAGTTGTATAGATAAGATGGGGATTGTTAGGTCAACGAAACAAAAATATTTACCATTTCACCTTTACAGAAGACATAATTGTGGTCACTTAGTGTCTAGCCCTCAAGGGACTGAATGCCCCATTGAGATATTAGACACTTACTTCCCTGGAGGTGGCAGGAAGACAAAGAACTGGGGCAACCTCTGGGTCAGGGATGCAAATATCCTCTGTTCCCAGGACCACAGAGCCTCTGTCCTTGTATTTAGCACCCGTTTCTAGCACAATGTCCTCCAAACTTATGTTTCTTCTGCCAAACTCCATCTTTTGAAGTGAAAAAATGTACTCTCTCTTTTTTCCTGTGGGTGTTTTTCTTTTTTTAAAATATTCAAATGGGCTTTCTACCTTACATACTAAGTGCAAGAGCTCTGGGCCTCGCGCTAATCAGACTGGGTGCCATTCTGGAAGTCATTTTGTGCAATTTCATGTACTCGCTCTCTGAAAGGAAGAGAATTACTTTGATAGATTAAAACCGTTTCCTTATTGCAATGGGCGTTTTGTCTCTTTCTCTTCGCTCTCATCCACTGTCTCTTGATGCCCCCGAGGTAGAGAGGCCCTCATTTCCCCAGTCACTCTTGGTGAAGCAATTTCCTGACTCTGCAGGTGCTACAGGGTTTCGTGTTTGGGATGAGGGGAACTCTGAGTAGGGTAGAAAATGGAAGGGGCTAGAAGGTGAGCCTCTTTTCTCTGCAGTCATTTCCTGTTGCAAAATATTTTGGAATCAGAGTCAGCTGTCCCTGGTTGTTGGTCAAAGGGGATGATTCTTTTAAGTATGATCTGTGCAAGGGCTCTAGAAGGGCAACTGAGAATAATTTGGCCCCCAGTATGGGATACACTGGACACTGAGCTTAGTGTATTTTAACGTAAATCGTGACCTTCACCACCCTCTGTAATAAATAGACATAACGTGAGTGAATGTGTGGCTTTACTTGCCTGTTCTCTCCTGGGTGGACTTAGGAGGAACTTGGTAGTGCTTACAACTTTGGTGATTTCAGGATCATGTGAGAAGGATGTTAAGTGCATTTTTCATGGCCGCAACACCAAAGGTTCTGGTTTTAAAAGGCCGAGGTTAGGCCTAGAAATCTATTTCATAAAATCCCTGCATGATTCTGATGCTTGTGACCGCAGGACACCCCTGGAGAAGTGCTATTCCCAGTTAACTCTTGTCCTGGCTCTTTTTTGGAGATTGTGAAAGAAATTCTAAGTGTGGGGGAAATCAGGGGGCTCATAATAAATGAAAGGTGACTGATGCCATTACTGGTGTGGCTTTGGTCACCCGATCATTTTTCTACATTATTTTCTTGTGCTTATAATCTGGTAGTTTACATTTAAACACTTTACTGAGTTATATTGATTGACTCTATGCTCTCTTCCCAAACCAGTTAATCAGCTTTCCCCCTAATCAGACTCTATTAATTTGTAAGGTCAGTTCCTTCTAGGACACTGAACTTGTATTGTACGTTAATATTGCCTTTCTCCTTTCCTTATGCCTTATGAATACTTTAAAGCAGATAAAGGAAGACAGTTAATATTATGCTTTGTAACTTAGGATTTAATTGGCTTTGAATATTATTCACTCCCGGGCATCTGCTTTCTCGACTTAAGCCTCAGTTGCTGTTGGTTCCTAACACCCCAAAAGCAGGGTCCCGATGAGGGACTGAATGGACCCACGGCAAGCTGTGAACTACCCTGGCATCAAAATGGGCCAGGTCAAAGTGCCACGATCCTTAACTATAAGTTAAGAGCGTGATCATAGACAAATGCTGTCATGTTCCAAATTTAATGATGAAACTGGGACCTTGCTAGGGATAGGAAAGACTATCTGGCCTGAGCACTATAGTCTGAGATCAAGATGGCCCTAGGAGAGCAATTCTATAAACTTAAGGTATTTCTTACTGTATCCATACAAAATGATTTATATTGTGTATTCTTATATGTTTGTTGGACAAGAAGAGGAGAAACACACCCAGGGGATTTTGCTCTAGGGTGGGTCATCCTGATGAGAGAGTATCTGTCCTAGAAGCAGCGGCTTTCCCCGAGGGAAAGAACTTTACTCCTATTGATTGTGACCACACCTTTGTGTAAGCCCCAACCCCTTATGCTTTGGGATTTAACTGTACTGTAGAGTGGGCTGGGGGATCAGAATCAAGATTCCAGAACCAGAATGAGGATGAAGGGGGATGGAGAAGGAGAATGAAGTAGCATGGGGGAGGAAGAAGCAGGAGGGAATCAGAGGAGAATGGAGATTGGAGTGGAATAAACTGCAACTAAGACCAACCAGCCTGGCCCTCATTTCTTCCTTCACCTGCCCATCGCCATCCACCTCCCCAGCGTGGGGGAAGTGGCGTGAGACCACCAAATGTGGGCGGCAGGAGAGATAGATTGCAGCTGTCTTTGTGAGTTTACACACCTAACTTGGAGAGTTTGGTGTTATGGTCAAGATTGAGAGTTCTCAATTAATTGACTGTATTTCTATTGCTTTATTCCATTTCTTGATTACTGTTGCATTCATGCATGAAGTGAGAGGAGGTTTAGATGCACTTTTCTTTTAAGAACTGTTGCCTTCATATGGGAAAGTGTTTTGCTTCATAATACAAATGATGTGTGTAATAGTGGAGATTGTTTGGAGAAATCACTCAAAGAGACCCTCGCAGTTCCTTTTGTCACTTTGTAATGCATGAAAGGAAGAAAAAATATGTGTCTTCTAGGAGTCAAAAAACTAGGGATTGTTCAGAAATTACATCTGGCACTGCAGCTCCTTTATAAAACCACACGGCCATAGTCACATGCACCTTAATATAGGGTAAAGGTAAAGGCCCTCCCGTTGATCGTCGATTTGCTCGAGCGGGCCCAGTAACGTCTCCATTGGAGACTTTGTTGTTACTGTCGAATACTCTCGGTAGCTTGCCGGGCTCTCCGAGAGGGGCGGAGGAATCGAACTCGGGTCAGCCATGTTGGCCGCTTGTAAGGCGAACGCCCTACCGCTGTGCTATCGCTCCCCAAGGATGCAAAAGAGCACAGTGGAAATGACATCTGTACCTATATGTTCATTGCAGCACAGTTCACAATAGCTAAACTCTGGAAACAACCGAAGTGCCCTAGAACAGATGGCTGGTAAAAGAAACTTTGATACATCTACAGATTGGAATACTATGCAGCTGTTAGGAGAGATGAAGTCATGAAATTTGCTTATAAGTGGATAGACATGGAGAGTATCATGCTAAGTGAAACGAGTCAGAAAGAGAGAAACAGACATAACATGAGGTTGACACCTAAGGACAGTAGACACACAGGACAGGAGGGTTTCCCCATAGCTGGAAGCTTGCTTCATGAGCAAAGGGGATAAGGCAGCTTGAATAAAGAAGAGATCACTAAGAAAATGATGGCTTGAGGAACCGGTCGGGATGGGAGATGTGTGCAGAAAGTAGATAAAGGACCAAACATGGTAACCTCTCAGTGTCTGTATTGCAAATCATAATGCCCAAAAGTAGAGACAGAGTATGAGGAATATTGTCTGCCATGGAGGCAGTGGGAGGGTGGGAAAAGGGGGGGTATACTGGGGATATTGGTGGTGGGAAATGTGCACTGGTGGAGAGAAGGGTGTTTGATCATTGTGTGATTGTAACCCAAACATGGAAGCTCGTAACTATCTCATGGTGATTTAATAAAATTAAGAAATTATTTCTGTTTATACTATTTTCTGGACTGGAGCGATAGCACATTTGCCTTGCAGCTGACCTGGGTTTGATTCCTCCACCCCTCTCGGAGAGCCCGGAAAACTACTGAGAGTATCATGCCCGAATAGCAAAGCCTGGCAAGCTACTAGTGATATATTTGATATGCCAAAAAAACAGTAACAACAAGTCTCACAATTTGTTGTGAGACGTTACTGGTGTCTGCTCGAGCAAATCAATGAACAACGGGAGGACAGTGCAGTGCAGTGCTTCTATTTTCTATTCGTATGATTTGGTTTTGTGAAACCTAGACCCATTGTTATAACCTAACTAATCAAACCCTAAATTGTTGCAATAACCATTTCATTGGATCATTCAATGTTGGCTCCCCAATAATAAGAAATAGCTTACTTGAACCTTTCCTTGAGAAAAAAGACTTCTTTGGGATCTGCTCAGGGCTAAAGTGAATTATTTTAGAGTATCAAAAGCGCATATAAATTCAGGTTTAGCTCTTAATTTTTGATGGGAGAGCTTCATCTGGCCCCAGAATATAATTCAGCCAAACTTTATGTTAGGACTCACAAAATGAATAGAGCATCATCTTTTGCACTAAGAAACTTATAAAACAACAAGTAAAACAGACACATCTAAAAGGCATTCTGTAAATAAAAAAATAATAATAATAACAAAATAAAAAGTTTTATGAGGCTAACTAAAAGAAATATGAATGCAAAATGTATGAGGGCATTGTCATCAACAGGAGTGATGAAAACCTGTAGAAGGGAGTGGAGCAAATGTTATCTAGAAAAGATGCTCTCTGGACTTCTTGTAGATATGAATAGAGATTTCTTTGTGAGCTTTGGGAGTCAGGGAGAGTTCAGGTATCAACGTGAGTGCCCACAAAACCTCAAAGTTCATATGAAAATGATGAAACAATGAAATATTTTATAATAATACATTTTTTAATGGGAAAGCATTCCCAGTAATACCCAAGGGGTATTGGCCAACTGGACCATTAGATCAAAGTGATGGCCAAAATATAGCTAAGGTGTTGCAGTGCTGTGGACTACCTGAGCCACCCTGGTGGTGCTCACAGGCCCCTTGAGTTATACCTAGTGATGCTCAAGGGTTCATGTGGTGCCAGGGATAGAATAAGGGTCAGTGGAATGCCAGGGCATGCACCCTACCTAAACCTCTCATTATTTATCAAGCCCAATAATAATTTTTGAGGTGGCTAAGTAGATTTGGCAGACGAAATTACATATCACTGTATCACTATATCACTGTCATCCCGTTGTTCATTGATTTATTCGAGCAGGAGCCAGTAACGCCTCTATTCGTCCCAGTCCTGAGATTTTAGCAGCTTCTTACTCGTGTTTCCCAATGATTGGAGGATCTTTCAGGGTTGGGGGAATGAGACCTGTTATAGTTACTGGTTTTGGCATATAGAATATGCCATGAGGAGCTTTCCAGGCTCTGCCCGTGTGGGCAGGATACTCTCAGTAGCTTGCTGGGCTTTCTGAGAGGCATCTATCTATCTATCATCTATCTATCTATCTATCTATCTATCTATCTATCTATCTATCTATCTATTTCTTTCTCTCCATGATTTGTTGCCCACTCTCTGAACTCTATCAACATGGTGTGGTAATTATGGAATATGGGTAGGAAGTGTCTAAAAGTGGCCGTGGGGTCCAGAAAGCGGCGGGGAGCATGGTAGTGGTTGGGTAATGGAGGTCAGCTGCTGGGGCTGGGTTCCCTGGGGTGGGGAGGATTCTCACGCACCCTCCACCTAGCTGGAAGTCCCGTGGTATGGTTATGAGGGCCTCATTTTATACTCCTATATGGGAGAAGCAGCTGTGAGTTCTGGAGGGTGGTCAGTGAGGAGGTAATCTGGTGCCGGCAGGGTGTGGCTTATTGATGTGACCCCTGGGTCACCAGAGACTGGGGGAAGCAGGCAGAGGATCTCTGCTTCCAGGTCCCATTGAGTCCAGAGTCCAAGGTCACAAAGTTCCACATTACCTGGGTTCTGTGGGACTTCACTTCTGCATGATGCTCGGCTTGAGCATCTGGAAAGTGGCCTGCATTGTGTCGGTGGTTGGGTAGTGGCGGTCAACTGCCGGGGCTGGGTCCCTTGGATTGGGAAGGGTCACATAAATTATATATATATAATGAGATGCATCTTATTTGGTAGTAGAGGGTGGCTACAGAAGATGAATCTGGAAAAGTGCTTGAGGGAGTACTAAAGGAATTTTAAAAGCTAGTAGAAGAATTATGTTTGCCATGTAGAGAACCCTAGTTTTGTAAGAAAAGGAGGAACTCAATCTAAGTAGTGTGATAGGACTCATAGTCACCATAGACTAATGCAGATGAAACAAGAGATAAATAGAATTCCTGACAGGTTGACATCTCACACCAAGTTTCCCCTTAAACCAAAAATTACCTCCCCCCCGCCCACTGTTGGTTTTTGGGCCACACCACTGTTGTTCAGGATTTACTCCTGGCTATGTGTTAAGAGATCACTCCTGGTGGGTTTAGGGGATCATATGGGATGCCAGGGATCAAACCCAGGCCATCCACTCGCAAGGTAATTGCCTTACTTGCTGTATTATGTCTTCAGTTCCCAAGATCACTCTAAAGCTCCCACTTTTGCTGACTTTGAAGGTTTTCCTAGAGCCTGGGGTTCCAGAAGCCTTCATTTAATGTCTTTGCTATGATTGATAATTTGTACCAAATCCATTTGGGGAGGTTGTTTTTCCTCCCTGACATATATCACAGGATATTTTTATAGCTTGATGAATCTAACACATCTGTGTAATCACACAGTTTCCAGAAATCCAGATGTTCCCCAGAGCACCTCTGGCTCTGACGCTCTTGCAAACATTTGCTGTAAACACCAAAGGCTGTTTGTTGGTTTTAATGTTCTAGCTCATCTCATTATCCAGTGAAGGTGAAAGATTGAAGCCAGATAGTGTTGCCAGTAAATGTTTTCATCCCTAATGCATCTATTTCTAGTGACTGATTAGTATGCAGTAGGGCCTGCAGACCAAGGCTGTCTAAATGGCCAATCCTTGTTTTGCCTGCTGTGCTTTGCTACCAACAGGGAAGTCAGACTGGGCATGCAGAGACTCGTCTGTTTCTGGTCAGAACTCCACAGCTGCAAAGAAGGCCCAACCAGCTGAGATCAGACAGGGAGAAACAAGGGGCTGGTAGCAAACTCTAAAGCACTGGATTACTTGAAACAGCTGATGGGTGGCAATGTTCAAGTGTGAAGTCAAAATGTTTAAGTTAAAAGCAAATGGGTGCAAATGTTTAAAAGTATCCAATATGGTCCAAACTTAACAAAAAGGTACCTCTCTTTGTTGTTACCAATATAATTATCCATTCACAGCGGAAGACTCATGCCTTGTTTTTTCAGAAGCTCTGTAGTACTGGCATTCAACTGCAAAAGTTAGAAAATCAAAAGCTAGAGAATAAGTCATGAAAGAGGAGTCAGAGGCTGAGACTAGACTCTTGGGGTCCTACCAAGGCAAATCTACCCCTTTGTATAGACACCAGGTTGTCCACATGTTAAATGACTTCAAGGGACCTCCTGGTTCTAATGCAGATGATCCTACAAAGGGCTTCCTGCTCCATAAGGTAAAAAGTAGCATCTCTAACTTAAGAGATTGTTAACTGTCACCTAAGATGGAAAGTGCATGTTCTTTGGCTGTAGAAAAACTTAAATGGAGATAACTTGAAGCTGTCTTCACCTTTTTCTGTTCCTTCTGCTTAGTCTCTCTTTCCAACCTCTAAGTTCTTCTCTGTTTATCTTTATACTTTAATGAGTTCTTTTTGTGATTCCTGACCATTGATTCCCACCAATAGGATAAATTACCTCTCTCGGTTATTATGTTGCTTCACATCATAGATTGAGAGTATAGATTTTGTAATTATTTGATTAATTTTGTTCTCTTCCACTACCTTGAGATTTCTATCTCTACATATTAGTCTGGGCCGTGTCTGTTTTAACCGTTACAGCTAACCCATGTCTGATGACGATCAATCAGTATTTATTGAATTTGTTAATAAATAAATAAATGAAGTTTTGCCTGGAGCAAGGAGAATGGATTAGATAGCTGACAGCTAAGAACTCAGAGTCCTGGGGTCTTTTGCAAAGTAAATAGAAAGATGCAAAATGATGAACAGATGCAAATACTGTAAAAAGCAAAGACCATGTGAACAAAAGGGACCACGTACTACAAAAACAAAATTTATCTTTAAAGAGAGACTGGATGACAACAAGGGGAGTAATGAATAGGCTATTAAATGTGGAAGAAAACAGTAACAGCCAAGAAAAACAGATGCAGGGTATAAAGTATGGGTAAAAAGGAAGGACAGCGAATGCATTTTTGATTGAAGCCTGAAGATCAAGGATGGTGCTGAACACATTAAATATTTCACAATGATTATCAACTTATTAAGACAGAAAGATTGATTTACTCTTATGTTCTTGAGTGAGAATTGTAAAAGGCAATAACCCATCTCGAGCACAATAAGCTTGCCTTAATCGGAACAGATAAGGCTTAGAGGATTGAGGGAGATTAAATAATGAAAGAATGAGTCCCTTGGGTTTCTTGGGGAGGTCGTGTGGTGAGAAGAACTTAATGGGGGGAGTTCTTTACATGTGAATTGATGCCCGGTGTCTCAGCATCTCGGTGACCTTGGGAAGGTTTCTTTTCTTTTCTGAACCCCTAGATTTCTGTTTGTTCTAGCATCTATTGACCAAATACAGTATATCACTTCTTAAGTTTTAATAAATTTTATTTGGGTCATCCAACTCAGTGATGAAGAGCTGCAAAGGATGTGCTGGGACCCAAATTTGAACCCCAACATTTCTCCCACCCTAGCAACACCAGATACGATCAACCATGGAAAGCCTTGACCTTCGTGGTGCCCAGTATTACAGAATCCAAAAAGCTCTGCATTTTCACATCCTGATATCGAACTTTTCAGTCGAATTGGCCAAATATTGATGAAAGTGGCCCTTGGACTCTCTGAACACTGTTTGGAAGGCCCCCAATGAAGACATTTTTATTGGAGCATATATTGTCAATATTTTTTAATCACCAGATTAAGGGAATTTGGGACAAAGACCATCTGTCTCCAAAATTTAATATACTCACAAGACTTTTGAAGACATTTACTTCAGGTGATGGAAGTTATAAACATTTCATATGCTTATTCTAAGAATGTTTTCATTTGTTGAATGGCATGAGAAGGCACTCAGTGAATATTGTGTTTGGTTTAATCAGTGAATCAATAAATAAATGTATAATATACCAAAATGGAAAAAATTAGATGGAGAATATATTAAAGCCAAAGTTTCTAAGAGCTGTACAGGCTTGGGTAAATTGCTTCCTCTTTTAATTATCTTCTATAAATTGAATATCGCAACATGTATTTTGCAAAATTGTGATAGGTAAATGAAACAAAGTGTGAATACTCTATTATAAACACTCATTTTCTTATTCAGTTAAAAGACTAGAGACATTTATAAATAGTTACCATTGTCAATCATTACTTTTTTTTTTTTTTTTTTGCTTTTTGGGTCACACCCAGCAATGCTCAGGGTTTACTCCTGGCTCTGCACTCAGGAATTACTCCTGGTGGTGCTTGGGCTGGAGCGATAGCACAGCGGTAGGGCATTTGCCTTGCACGCAGCCAACATGACCGACTCCAGTTCGATTCCTCCACCCCTCTCGGAGAGCCTGGCAAGCTACAAAGAGTATCTCACCCGCACGGCAGAGCCTGGCAAGCTACCCATGACATATTCGATATGCCAAACACAGTAACAACAAAGTCTCACAATGGAGACGTTACTGGGCCCGCTCGAGAAAAACAATGAACAATGGGAGGACAGTGTTTGTTTGGACAGTGTTTGGTGCTTGGGGGAACCATATGGGATGCTGGGGATCAAACCAGGGTTGGCTGTGTGCAAGACAAACGCTCTATCTGTTGTACTATTGCTCCGGCCCCTATTTTGGTATTTTCGACTCAGGGATGTTGCCAAAATTCTCGGTTGTGGTTTTGAAAGTACCTCGAGTAAGTCCTGAGTTGGGATAATGTTTCAGAAACAAACAGGACATTTTCAACTGTAGCTAGTACATGATTCCTGACACTATGCCTGGCACATGTAAGTATTTGTGAAAGAATGAACGTATGGGTAAATGAGTGATGCAGATCCAGGCATGGTCTTAGCAATATTTACTAGGGGAAGTTCTGCTTCCAGGTTGTCTTGAGTCATCTCTAGCTTCCATTAAGTTATTAAGTTGTTTCAGGAAAGTGACTATTTTGTTCCACTTTTTTTTGGATAGAATTTATGTTATGACCCTTATCCAGAGGGTATTCCTATAGGAATTTCCCACTGGTATCATACTTTGGAATGTTCAGTCTGATTTACACATTGAAATAAACTGGTGAACCTAAATATTATGCGTGTACCACACATCATAACAACTAAATCAAAATTTCAAGAGGTTCTACTCTCTCAATGACATTGTTAAAGAATCCCTAAGGAAGTCAATTTCAATTTTAATTGAGCTGTTGCCCTATAGGCTATGAGTTAGTGTTGGTAAGTTTGCTAAATTTGCTAAGACTGGAGTGATAGCATAGTGGGTAGGGTGTTTGTCTTGCACACAGCTCACCCGAGTTCGATTCCTACTTCCCTCTCGGAGAGCTTGGCAAGCTACCAAGAGTATCCCGCCCACACAGCAGAGCCTGGCAAGCTCCCTGTGGTGTATTCAATATGCCAAAAACAGTAACAACAAGTGTCACAACGGAGACATTACTGGTGCCTGCTTGAGCAAATCGATGAACAACGGGAGGACAGTGCAGTACAGATCCTCGAATCTGAGTTTTAAACAATCTTAGGGTATATCTGAAGTAGAAGCTTCCCATGTTCTTAGCTGACCTATTTCTTAGAAGAGGACCAGAGTGCACAACTGTACAAATGAGAAGGATTCTGTGTCTTAGACTTCCCTATAGAAATAGGACTTAGATATAGAATACATAAAAAATATTATGAGGGATTGGTTGGCATAATCATAAAGTCTGGGAAGTTTCATAATATGTTACAGCAGTCTGGGAATGAAGATTACCCATCGGTGGAGTTATAGTCTAAATTCAAAGGCCTGAGAAGCAGGGAAACCCTTTAATTATGTCCCAGTCTAAGTGAAAGGCCCAAGAACCAAGAGTGCCAATGTCAGGGACTTGGAAAAGATGAATGTCTCAGTTCACAGAGAGGGAAAATATGCCCTTCTCCAAGTGGGCCTCATTAGATCAGATGGTGCTCATCTGCACTGGACAGAGCAACCTTCTTTATTCAGCCTATAAATTAAAATTCTGATTTCTTCCAGATCACCTCCACAGATATCCCCAGAAACACCATTTTAGCAACCAAGGTGGCATCCCTGAGCCTACTCATGTTAGCACATGAAATGAGCCCTCACATCTTGTTCCTGCGTGCTGTGTCCCCACAGAAGGTTTGACAATTGCTATTCTGACCTCATCTTTTCTTCCTGAAAGGGGAGTTAAAGGGAAGTTTTACTTAACTGTGATCAATAACAGTAGCCGCTGCCATAAAACAGCCGCCATTTATCGTTTTAAAAATGCATTGTTTTATGCCATGCACTTACCATCAACTTTTTTTATTTAATGCTCACTACAATCAAGTGAGTTAATATCGTTTTATCGTCTTGTTGCTGATGAAACTTCAGTCTGGTGCTGAAATGTTAGGTAGTTTGGCTAGGTTTGTCTCTGGACAGGAGACCAGGGATTCAAACCGCAGACTAGCCTGGCTTAAAGCAAACACACCTTTAACATTCCATGACCTCACTTCTGTCTCTGTAGTCAGCCACTCCTTTATGTCCCTTTTCAGCATTAAATAGATGTGCAGGCTTTTTTGATTCCACCGGGGTACTGCGTTCTGATTGTTTCTCGTTAGCAGTTGTCTTCCCTCTCTCTGGGGGACCTTGGTTACATAATACCTGAAAATATTAAATTAGTTTTTCTTTACAGGAAATTATGTTCCATTAGGGCCTCTGACATAGCTATTCCGAGACCTCCAAGAGAGTTGTGTGCTTTTTGGAAATGTCTGACAAATCTGATTGCTCTCCGGCAAGGAGCTCTCAGAAGACCTTGTGGCTGGTTGAGTAATTAGGCATTAAGTGGTTTTAATAATAGAAATAGGAGTTCCAGACAAAAGGGTTCTTCTACCTGTGATCATCAGAGCCGCTTTGGGTCCCACTTCTGACAGAGAAAGGAGGGAGCAGAGACATTTAGTGATCTCTAAAACTAATGTCACTATCCCATACTCCATGGACAGAGGAGAGATGGTCCCCAAGGAGGATGCACAGACAAGGATCATCCTCCTTTCCAACCCAGGCCTCTGGAAGCATCCTCTGTGGACCATTCCACAGGGATAATTCCCTCTTGAGTTAGGCTCTTGGCTACCTCTGCAAAGTGCAGGTCAATGTCCACTTTGGTTTGTCACTTAAAACTTCAAGATCTCATTTCCACATAGTTTTCAGACTACTTGTTCATGTGGAACTCATGGCCTGATGATTTCCTCCTTATCATTTGTCAGCTCTGTGGGTAAGTTTGACTTTGCCTGATAGGTGTTCCCTGTCAGGATGCTTTTCCTTCTTTCTCTGCATTTTAATATCCTAATGATAAGTCAGGACTCAGTTTCAACACCACCTTTTGAAGAAATCTTTTAAATCTCATTGTCATTCTCTTTCTCCTTTGCATAGCTACAAAACTTTACAACTTTGACTCCAGTCATCCCATTTCCTTTTTCACCTGGTATCAGTATTACCTTCGATAACTCTCAATTCTTGTTATATGCTATCATCTTCAAATGGAAGAATGATTTGGTAACTCCCCTGTCTAGTCTACCTGGAACCTATTCCAAAATATTGTATGTAGTAGGTGCTTAATAAACACATGCTATTCATATCATGTCAGTGATGGAGACTCATGCCCATCTGTCTATCCATTCAATCTCCTTTTAGTATCGGGAGGGATTTACCCTCCTGTCATTCTCTACTCTATGCATGGTATCATTGATCCCAACATAGTATG
Source organism: Sorex fumeus (assembly GCF_029834395.1). NCBI lineage: Eukaryota > Metazoa > Chordata > Mammalia > Eulipotyphla > Soricidae > Sorex > Sorex fumeus. Next base: position 11,081,805 of record NW_026606186.1, read on the forward strand.
CGCAGGGTGGCTATCTTGTTCTATAAACCAGGACCTGGAAATGCTTTGGACACAGATTTCAAGACTCTGATGTATACTTGTTAACATTCAATAAGTACACTATAAACTCCAGGTGGTTTTGATATTTAGAATGGGGAAAACAGCATTGAAATTTCATGAAGACTTGGATTTTACCTTCCCCATTTGCCCAGGTACCATTTAGTTGGTCCCATCTCCTGCCACCCCTAGCCTATCATTCAGGTACATCATACCATACAGCATCTTACAGCACCCATGACTAAAGCATGTAGTTGCTTGGATTGATTCCTATTGTCTTCCAGATGGACTATGCTAAAACAAGCACAAAGATCCAGGTGCTAATTAAAGCCAAAATATGCTTCAATCACGACAGAAACTTGTTTCAACTTTCTTTTCAGAACTTGGACAGTAAAAAGCACCCCCTGGGACCAGTGGACAAGTTAGCACATGGGAAACAGAGGTCTCTTAAAACCGGTCAGAGCCAGTCCCCAGGTTCTGAACTTACACATCTGAACAGAGATGTGCCTTACTCCTGCTTGGAAAACACTTCTTTCTTTTACTTCCCTAGATAAGCACTTTACATGACTGTGAGGGTGGTTCCATTCAAATGGGGCAAGTAAAGACTCAGCAATCAAATTCTTTGCTATTCTCCCGGGGAGAAAGGGAGTGACGGTGAAAGTGGAATCCATGGTTTCTTCAGTTGTCCTTCCAGGCAAGGACTAAACATTTCTTATTCTTTGTAGATCTGTTGCAATAGTACACCAAGCAATTCCTCCCCAACTTTTATTATTTATCTGTCTATGTCATGCATTTGAGATGTTTTTCCAAGCTGGTCATTTTCCCCAGTGTCCCTCTTTTATTTCCACCTCACAAGACCTTCCACGCTATGCACATCTGTCTCTGTCCTCTGGTTTCCTTTATGAATATTCCTTGTTTATATTCTGGAGATGTGGGATGTGTGTGTGTGTGTGTGTGTGTGTGTGTGTGTCTTTCACAGTTTTCTATTTCTATCTTTGCTCCCTTCTATTTCTATCATTACCCTGGAACTCCAGTGCCCAGCCCAAGCCAGGCCCAGAGTAGATGCTCACAAATGTTGATTAATGTACTCAGAGCATAAGCTATCCAGCAGTGCAGGGCTGATGATGTGACATCACACTTTGGGTCTTTGGGTTAGGCATGTTCCTCTTCTTCTAAGGAGAGCATTTGAATTTCCAAAAGCAGACCCACATCCTTCTGAGGCCAGTGATGCAAAAGTCTGTTTCACTACCACCTGCCCAGTAGCTACACTGGCATTCTTGCAGAGCTGAGTTTCTCTCAGTTTGTCCTTTGGCACCTAAAAAGAGTCATAAAATGACCCCATGACTCCCAGGTTACACACAACTTGTGAGCACACCTTGATCCATGAGAATATGAACTGCAGAGACTGTTCCTTGTTGGTGAGACAGCTCAGTTTTAGATTCAAAACTTTTCATTCTTTTGCTATAAAAAAAGCGGTCCAAACACTGATGAGATAATACAACATGTAGGGCTCTTCCCTTGCGTGCCCCTAGTCCATCATCCCATTTGGTCCCCTCAGCAACACCCTAAGTAATTCCTTAATTCCTGCCTGCAGAACCAGGAGTAATACCTGATGGTTGCCAGGCCTGACCCCAAAATAAACAGGAAAAAATGGTCATAAAGATTAGTTTCTCTCTCTGCGCAAAATTATATTAAAATATTTAAAGAAATTTACTTAGAGAAATGGGAATAGATAAAGAGAGAGATGCTTAACGTGGGCTCTTGAATGGATAAAGTCAGTTCCTTCTCTTTTTAACATCAATAGAGCAGCCTCCATCATCCTCACCCTGGAGAGAGCTGTCATTGTTAGTGTTCATTTTTAAAAAGCTATCTGGTTTAATCTTTTGTGGGAGAAAGAAAAATCTTTGCTTTAAAACAAATAAAAAGGGAATGATGTTTATCCAGTGACTAGGAACACTAAGGTTCTTGTAGGTGATATATAGAAAGTGCTTAACCCAGCTCATAGCGAGTAGGCACTCAATAAATAGTGGCCACTCTCACCACCGTCTGTGGAAAAAGAGGTGGTGACTCACTGAAGGACACACAGATGTTTAATGGCAGAGACAGACCTGGAATTAACACATGAGATTTTAGCCTTGGGGTCTTTTGCCTTTCCTTGTTCTCTGCCTTCTCTTATGTATCCGCATGTAGGAACTCCTTGGTCCCCAGGCCCTTTTTACATCTTAGCCAAATTCATTACACCACTCAGCAAAAAAAAAAAAAAAAAAAGGAAAGAAAGGAAAAAAGGAAAAAAATCCTCTTCCACACGATGCAGGGAAAAAAATTACCCTTAATTACTGGGGCTTCTCTACAATTATAGGACGTGCATTTGAACTCTGAAGGGTCCTCTCCTGAGGATAACCTTTATTTGCCTGATTGCGTCTGCTCAGTTAATTCTGGCTAATTACTATTTTCTTCCTATTAGATTCTAATTATATACAGTATTTTCATTATAAAGCGTAATGTTTCCCAGAGAACCATGTCAATTATACAGGCAATATTACCGGAGGTCTGGTTTACCTCATTAAGCCCAAGCAATGAAACCATGCATCTGATTAAACCCACAATTTGCGGGGTGGACTTTAACTATATGTGGGTACTAGCAACTCTCACCTAGAACTAGTTGAGTGTGGGGGAAGATAAGAGAAAGTTGGAGAAGTCCCTTAAAGGAAGGACTATTTGGAGTTTCATCAAGGCATACCAGTAAGGAAACTACAGTATCCTTAGATTTATATTGACAGGCACAGTCTTGTCTATCTTAAGCATCCTCTGATTTTACTTTGGTTGCTACCTGGATTTAATGTTCTGATAGGAAAACCAACCTAACTCTGGAGTCAAAGTCTTCTGGTTGGCCACACGTTATTGTTGGTCACTCCACCTCTGAATGTGTTAGCAATCTAGTATCTTCCGGTGGTCCTTGACCTTCTAACATCCTTATGGACTGATATGATTTATTTATCTTCAGTACTGGTACTCATGTGCTGGAGCAATAGCACAGGGATAGGACATTTTCCTTGCATGCGGCTGGCCCGGCCAACCTGTGTTCGATTCCTCAACCCCTCTCGGAGAGTCTGGCAAGTTACCAAGAATATCTCACCTGCACAGCAAAGCCTGGCAAGTGACTATTTGATATGCCAAAAACAGTAACGACAACTCTCACAATGGAGACATTACTGGGCCCGCTCAAGCAAATCGATGAGCAATGGGAGGACAGTGCTATAGTGCTACTTGTACTCACAAGTTTGATAGACACCTTACCCACTCCTAATACAAAATTTAAAATTTTTTTCTCCCTGAACTCAATCCTCCTTATATAACTCTCCTAAGTACAAGTCATGACCATCCACCAAGAGGATCAAGTGGAAATACCAAGAAGACATACCAATTCCTTTATTTCATCTCATATCAAATCCATGAACATGTCCTATGAACTCTGAAGCCCCCAATATCTCCTTGACCTATTTCTTCTTCCCATTTCCACTAGTACCTGCCTAATCCAGGTCACTTTCCTCTCTACTCTATGATAGCCTCCTAATTAGTCTTCTTATTTATTATCCCTCGCATGCCTGCATCTATTTTTCCCAGTAGCAAATCAATGTCATTTACAGTAAAACAAAGCAAAACAAAAAACAAACACAAAACCAAATCCATGTTACTCTCTTTTCAGATCTCTTAGACATTTTATTAATTGGATTAAAAGAAAAGTTTTTAGCATGTTTTTCAGACACCTTATGACTACTTTGCTTACTCACTAAGCATTTATTGATGATCTATTGTATAATTGTTAGTGCCTAATATTTATATCTGTCTTTTCCAACTGGATTGTCTAAGAGGTGTGGTTCCATACCTATTTCCACACTTCCATCCTACCTCCGATATGGGAAGATTCTCAAGAAATATGAGCTACACTGCTATGATTTGACACTTAAGTAGGAGTTTGAAAACAAAGTTGATTAAAAAACACACTTTTATTGGATTCTAAAGGAATTAATAAAATCCTCCCTTTGGGGATTAATAAAACAGGATTTTTTAATATTAGCCTTATTTTTCCTACTTTATAAAAGTATTTTAATCAACATTCTCAACTTTAAAGGATGGACTCAAGCAATGTTCTCTACTTGACAGGGGTGGATTTCATCAGCTCATTTGTAGATAAGTCACATTTTTTATATTGGTTGTCTGGCCTGAAAAATGTTATTCTTAGTTTCCTAATAAAAATCCATGAAAACAGTAAACTTCAATCAAATTGGAAAGTAACTTTTCTCCAGCATCTTATCATCTAAAAGCTAATTTTTAAATATCGATCTTAGACCATGATAACAAAGCTTTTGTTTACAGAGGTTCAGTGTACTTTTTAAGATAGTGAATTCCTTGTAAAATGATGACATTTTCTAGACCCTGGCCACCGGGTTTCAAATCCCAGGTCTCCATATATTATCTTTATATGACTTTGAGAACATTTGCTTAACCCTGTGTTTTACTGTACCATCTCTAAAATGAAAGTAACAGTAGATCCTACTTTCTAGAATTATTTAAGAATTGAGTGAACTAACTTAGATTCAGACTTGCTATATTCATGTTCCATTAATGTTGCTTCGAAACCTAGTCTAATCTTACCCCAAATTACCATTATTACTATCAATAAATACTACAGACAATTTTAGCACCATTCATTAAGTGCTCCTGCAACACTTTTTAGTCTAACCAAGACATTTATAATAAGTACAATATGATCTCAATTTGCAGATGAATAAAGCTAAAGATCTCTACGGAAACTCTAACTAGTCTGAGGATAAGCAATAGTGACTGATCTAGAGTAACACCTAAATTTGTCTTTTCTCAAAGCCCATGTTCTTAAAAGAAATTAAAAGGCATTGTAAAATCCCCAGTGTTGTGTACCATGTATGTGGAGAGTGTTTTAAACTAAACAATGCCACTTTCTATCACCCCAAAAGCATATATTAAAGCCCTATCCTATAAGGGACTGTATTTGGAGAGGAAACTTTATTGGGAAAATGATTAAGTTAAAATGAGGCCTCATACAACTAGTTTTCTTAAATAAAGAGACAGGAAGTTTCCACAGAGAACAGAGTGAGAAGGAGTATCTTCTTTTGTCAAGGAGAGAGGCTTCCAGAAGCAACAGTTTCCAAACTGTACACACCTTGATCTTGATCTTCCTACCTCCAAAATCTAGAGAATACCAGTAAAACAAGTTTCTGTTGTCTAGTTCACCCAGTTTTAGGAATTTTGCTATGGCATCTTTAGTAGATAAAACAGAAGGACATATGGTACAAAAAAGATTAAAGACAGTATCTGGTGACTAGTATTTTATCTCATCTAATGTTTTCTATGTTTAGTTCAATGATGAGTAATAGATTTATAAATGTAGGGTCTGTATCTAGAAAGTGTCTTCCTTTTGAGCTTTAAGAAGGGGGTCTCCCTTTGGATTCCCACATGGTTCTTCTACTTAATGTCTATATGTCAATAGTTGGGCAGGCTGGATGCTCCATCAAGACTGGAAAGCAAAGTGTTTTTTCTTCCACACAAGCCAAGTTACAAGATAGTCTCTTGATAATTCTCTGTTGGCCGCATATCTCAGGAATAGTGAAATTCACTGGGCACCTTCCAGGCTATAGATGTCTTTTCTATGTCTTTGCCCTTGGCTAGGCAAGTTACTCAGGTAGGGACAGAGAGTTTTAAGCAGCAGTCTTGCTGGACCCCTGCCAGATCCTTGGGAGCCGCTGAGTCTGGGACATGCCACTTGTTTATGTGAGTGTTAGGAAACATTACTAGGATGTAATGAAAATGCAGGGCAGGCTGTCACTGTAGTGTGCGTTTTTCTCCATTATCTTCGTGAGATTTCAGGTCTGACTTGAAATCTTAGGGATCACTGCTAAGCGGAAATGGAGCCCAAGGGTGAGGATATCTTCCTGATGAGGGCAAGCTTTCCCGAAGAAAGAAAAGTATGACATGCATGGATTACTATATCGGAGGTGCTGAGCCAGAGTACCTCCACTCCTCTTTGGGACTTGAATCAGGGCAAGAGAATTGATTTGTTACAAGAGCAAGAAAGTTTAATAGAAGTTCAAAAGTTGTTCCTCTTAAAAAACATACATGAGAGTAGGTTCAAGGTTACAGCTCTAATATCACACTCTCTACATTCTAGTTTCTTCTCCAAATGAAAGTGATTTTCCCAGATTTTAATTGAATCCAGGATTGTGCCCCATTTGAGTTCTAAGTAAAGAGGCAGAGCAAGGACTGAGAGTCACTAAAGCAGCAACATAGATAGACCATGTAGAATTATTTAATGGACTCTTTGAAGTTTTCTTTCTCTTAAGTAATTTTCTCCTGTAAGCTTGAAAGTCTCATCATTGAGCTGTATTGTTCTCAGAAATATACCACGGATAATAAGACCCTAACAGTTCAACTTCAGTGGTGAACTTGAGCTGCAGTAATAAACTCATTCTACTACCTGACATGACTATTTTTCAGGTGTGACTCTTTGGGCTGGTACCCCATTTTCCCCAAAACTCAGGTTTCTCATTGACAAAATGAAAGGATTGGTTAAGATAATTATGTTATCTGGTCCACTGAATTAAGAGCAAAGATACTTAAGTGTTTCATTAGGATGCTACAGCTTCTTGTTCACATCTTGAGCATCTGGGAAAGTCAAGGTATTCCTCCAGAGCTAGCCAGATCAGGATGATGGCTGGATCAACATTTTTTTGGGGGGGGGCTGTAAATTAAAGCAAGTGCTTGGGGAAATGAAGGAAGAGTTCAGGTACCAGATTGTATTTTTCTAGCATCTATACCATCTCTGGAAACCTGGATTACCATCCTGATTCCAAAATTTAGATCCAAGGTTGTTCATTAGCTTAATCACTTAATCACTTAACTTCCCATTAGTTGTCGATTTGCTCAAGCAGGCGCCAGTAACGTCTCCATTCATCCCTGTCGCGTGCCAGTGTAGCAAAATGGCATCTGTTCGCTCTGGGAACATGAAGAGCCTCAAACCGATCATTCATGATCTTGATGAAGAAGTCTGACCATCTGGTAGGTGGGTGGCCACGTGGTCTTTTGACATACCGTGGGATCCAGTCGGTAACAGCTCTAGTCCAGCGGTCGTCTTTAAATCTCATTACGTGACCAGCCCATCTGATTTTCGACACCTTGGCAAATGAGACAGTGTCCCTGATTCTTGATCGTCAACAGATGTCGGAACTCCGGATTCTTTCTCTCATTTGAGTGAAACGTCATATTCCAAGCATAGCTCTTTCAATTCCTCTTTGGGAGACCCAAATAGCATTCTCATCCTGTTTACATAGGGCCCAGGTCTCTGAGGCATATGTTAATGCAGAAAGAACAGTGGAATCAAAGAGATGTGCCCGGAGCCGGAGGTTCTTCGTCCTCTTAGCTATTTCTTCGATGTTCTTGAAGGCATTCCAAGCCGCTCTCTTCTGCCTGCGCAGCTTGGGTGCCAGGTCATTTGTCATGTTGACTTCTCGACCTAAGTACACATAGCTGTTGCATTCAGAGATGGTCGTTCCGTTGAGAGCGAATGGGGCATCAGGAACGAGGCTGTTTCTCATAAACATTGTCTTCGTAAGACTCAGCTGTAGTACTACCTTTCCACACTCACGGTCAGAGTCAGCCAGCATTTGTGCCGCTTGGCTGATGTTTGGTGTTATTAAAACAATACGATTATTGATGTTATTAAAACAATACGATCGACTGGTTCAGCACCTCCATGATTGTGTGAGGGATGCCGAGAGAGAGATAGCCACAAAAAACGCCTGTCTTCGAAAACTCTTGAACTTATTCACCAACGTGGTTTGGCACGTGCCTCAGGAAACCACAAGCTAACGTCTGAGCTCGCAAAGCAGTGCAGAGATGCGATCAAGGAAGACCTCAAAGAGAGAAGAGCAGAAGTACTGGTAGATGTGGCAGAAGCCAGGAAAAATATTCGTAACGCCCTCCTATCCTTCGCCAACTATAAGACCAAGATGACTGCCCTCCGACGTCCTGATGGATCCATCACATCCTCCAGAACGGCAATGGAGAAGATTATCCATGACTTCTACTCAAATCTCTTCGATAGCCATGTCCACTTGCTGACATACCAAATTCCACAGGATGGATATGTCGTTCCCAAAGTTCTCCCTTCTGAAATCCGACACGCCATTTCTTCAGTAAAGAAATGAACAGCACCTGGCCCAGACAAGGTCAGACTTGAACACCTGAAGAACCTGCTGTCAGTACTCATCAATACATTGGCTCGGCTCGTCACACGCTGTCTGAATGCAAGGTTCCGTCCCAATGGAAAACCAGCAGGACCGTACTACTGTTCAAGAAGAGAGACATCCATGACCTTGGCAACTATCGCCCGATCTGCCTATTGTCTGTCATCTACAAGTTGTTCACTCGAGTCATCCTAAATAGGATTGGCAGAACACTAGATGAAGGACAACCATGCAAGCAAGCCGGATTCCGCAAAGGATTCAGCACCATCGACCATATCCACACAATAACCAAGCTCATTGAGGTTTCTCGGGAATTCAAGATGCCGCTCTGTTTAACGTTCATTGATTTAAAGAAGGCCTTTGATTCTGTTGAGACAGAAGTGGTCATTGAAGCCCTAGCCAATCAGGGCATTCAAGCCCAATACATCAAGATCCTCCGTGAGCTGTATTGCGGATTCACTACCAGGATCTCACCATTCTACAAAGAAGTGATCATTGATGTCAAGAGAGGGGTGCGGCAGGGTGATACCATTTCACCAAAACTCTTCAGTGCCACCCTCGAGAACATCATGCGACGACTGGAATGGGAAGGAATGGGAGTGAAGATAGATGGTCGTGAACTACACCACCTCCACTTTGCTGATGACATTGTTTTTATAACACCAAACGTCAGCCAAGCGGCACAAATGCTGGCCGACTTTGACCGTGAGTGAGTTCATTAACTTGGTTTATAATAATAGAATATGGGCTGTGATTATGTAAACCAAATCTAGGACCTTAAAACTTTGCCTGGTAACATGTTTTCCTCCCCTCACCTCAGTCTCCTTGTTTCTTTTTTTCTCTTAATCCTCTTTCCTTTTTGTTTTTTCTCCTCCCCCTTCCTCTTCTATCCCTTCTCTTCTCCCTTCCTTCTTCCTTTTCTCTCTTCTCTCATTTCTATTTTTCTTTTTTATATTTCTATTTTTCTTTTTTCTTTTTCTCTTTCATTCTTCCACAGTTTCATCATGATTATCAAACAGCCAAATGATGAAGATTTACCTGAAGTTTCCATAGCTCTGGGATTGAACACGAATTTAGTAAAAAAGGAGCCCAGTTCCTTGAATGAGCCCAGCTTCTTTTTTGTGAATAGAACTAATTCTGTTAAGACTTTTTCTCTCACTCATATTAATTCACTGTTATTTGGCATTCTCATTTCATTAATATAGCTTGATTAACAGGCAAGAGTACTGTGTTGTGCCTGTAGCCTTTGTGAAGTGTTCTATTTTTTTGTATTACATAACACAATATAGGTCTGACTTAGATTCTTGCTTCTGTGGGAACACACAATTTCCCTTTTCTGACAAGGAAATCATATCAGAAAAGGTGTGACATGATTAAATTAGATGGCTGGAACACCCAGGACATGGAGCCAAATAGACCTGAGGTAGAATGCAAGTCTACAGAATCTTACATCCATGATTATTTGTGTAATTTCAGGTACATAGCTCACCTTGTCTAATTTTCTGAATTAAGATTGGTTGTTCTTCTTATCTCTGAAAGTGCTACTCCTCATAATTTTTTTGATTCTCAGATAGGACAAGCTCTTCCAAACTTGTATGCTTCTCCATGTTAGCCTTTCGAAGGTGAGACAAATGGAGGGTCAGTCACATTAGCATTACATCACTATGAACTTCAAGATGGCAGTAACTGGGTTTACTGAATTCATCCCTAATGCAGAAAATCAGCCTTAATGTTCTCACCTCCACTAATGTCCTCTAGAGTGCCTAGAATAGCTATTTTAGACTCTTATCACTTAATCACTTAATCCCCGTTATTCATCGATTTACTTGAGCGGGTGCCAGTAACGTCTCCATTCATCCCTGTTGCATGCTAGCGTAGCCCAATGGTATCTGTTCGTTCTAGGAATATGCAGAGCCTCAAACCGATCATTCAGGGTCTTGACGAAGAAGTCTGACCATCTTGTAGGTGGGCATCCACGTGATCTTTTGATGTCCGGTGGAATCCAATCAGTAATGGCTCTAGTCCAGCGGTTGTCTGTAAACCTCATTATGTGTCCAGCCCATCTGATTTTTGATGTCTTGGCAAATGAGACAGAGTCCCTGATTCTTGAGCGTTGACGAAGATCAGAACTCCAGATTCTATCTCTCATTTGAGTCAATAGTGATATTCCAAGCATAGCTCTTTTAATTCCTCTTTGAGAGACCCGAATAGCGTTCTCATCCTATTTTTGTAGGGTCCAGGTTTCTGAGGCATATGTTAATGCAGGAAGAACAGTGGAATCAAAGAGATGTGCTCGTAGCTGGAGGTTCTTTGTCCTTTTAGTTATTTCTTCAACGCTCTTGAAGGCATTCCAAGCTGCTCTCTTCCTCCTGCGCAACTCAGGTGCCAGGTCATTCATCATGTTGATTTCTCGACCTAGGTATATATAACTGCTGCATTCGGAGATGGTGGTTCCGTTGAGAGCGAATGGAGCGTCAGGAATGAGGCTGTTTCTCATAAACATTGTCTTCGTAAGATTCAGCTGTAGTCCGACCTTTCCACATTCACGGTCAAAGTTGTTCAGCATTTGTGCACTTTGGCTGATGTTTTGTGTTATTAGAACGATGTCATCAGCAAAGCGGAGGTGGTTGCCGACCATCTATCTTCACTCCCATGCTTTCCCATTCCAGTCGTCGCATGATGTTCTCGAGGGTGGCACTGAAGAGTTTTGGTGAAATGGTATCACCCTGCCGAACCCGTCTCTTGACATGGATGATTACTTCTTTGTAGAATGGTGAGGTCTTGGTAGTGAATCTGCAATAGAGCTCATGAAGTATTGAGTTTGTACGCCCTGATTGGCTAGGGCTTCCATGACCGCTTCCGTCTCAACAGAATCAAAGGCCTTCTTTAAATTAATGAACGTTAGACAGAGTGGCATCTTGAACTCCCGAGAAACCTCAATGAGCTTAGTAATCGTGTGGATATGGTCGATGGTACTGAATCCTTTTCGGAATCCGGCTTGTTCACATGGTTTTCCTTCATCTAGTGTTCTGCTAATCCTATTCAGGATGACTCGAGTGAACAGTTTGTAGATGACAGACAATAGGCAGATTGGGTGATAGTTGCCAATGTCGTGGATGTCTCCCTTCTTGTATAGTAGTATAGTCCTGCTGGTTTTCCATTGGGATTGAACCTTGCATTCAGACAGGTAGCATGTGAAGAGCCGAGCCAATGTATTGATGAGTACTGATGGTAAGTTCTTCAGGTGTTCAGGTCTGATCTTGTCTGGGCCAGGTGTTCTTTGTTTCTTTACCGACGAGATGGCATGTTGGATTTCGGAAGGGAGAACATTGGGAACGACATATCCATCATGTGGTATGTGGTATGTGGGCAAGTGGACGTGGCTATTAAAGAGATCTGAGTAGAAGTCATGAATAATCTCCATTTTAGACTCAAAGTAAATAATTTGATTGAATTAATATATAAATGGATAAATGAACTTCAGTTCATTTGAGTTGGGCATATAGCTATATCCTGGGGTTTAGGTAAATATTATTGAAGTTATTGAGGCTAATCCAGAATAGAATATAGTCTAGTTGCAGGCCAATAATGTGAGTTCCTTAGATGGGAAAGGATATTTGTTTGTCAGGCTGAGAAGAAAGGGAAGAACTACCATAGTAAAAGAATTATCACCATGAAAAGACAATGGCCTTTCATGGCCTTTATGGTAGCAATTATGGAGGCAGACATCACACTGGAAGAGTATTGTGTATTTGATACACACAAAATAGAAATGTATTGCTGCCTTAAAGTCACCAAGAAGTGATGAAATGAAAAGCATTTTGCGAAGATAAGGCACACCCTAATTAGTATGAATTCAGGTGATGGTTATCTGCTCTAGCTGAGAGGACTGAGAATTTGTACGGAGTCTCATGTTGTCAAGAAAGAGCTGACCTTGAGTTATTTCAAGTGTGAATTGCACCCAACCAAGTGGATGAAGGTTGAGAGACAAAGGGATTGACTGAATTGTAGTTTCCATTGGAGAGAATGAGAGTAGGGAGTAAAGTGATGATTAGGCATCATGAAACAGGATTTGTGGTGATCTCCAGTACTAGGTAATATTGCTTAGAGTTGATCTAAGGTGTACTATGTGAGAGAAAATTATAAATGTCTAACTGCTGTACATGTTAAATGGCCATCCATTTGGGATACATCCCAAATGGAAGCTGTGTTGCAACCTGTGGTACTTGGGAACCATAGGGTGCTGAGGATTTTAGCTTCGGTCAGCTGCATGCAAGGTAAGTGCCTTTATCTTCTGTACTAGATCTCTAGCCTCAGGCCATCTTTTTTTTTTTTTACCTTAATGCCCCTTGAAGTTCTTCTAGAGACAGGGGTCTGGATCAGATGACCTTTGAAAGTTTATTCCAACCACAATACTCTGTGCGTGTCCTAAAACAGATAGAGGGAAACAAAAATCAGGGACCTTGGCCTATATTTCTCTCCCTCATAAATCTCCTCCACTGCCCGGCGTCATCTCTCTGTCCACAGATTAATCTTCTCTGGCTTCCTGCAGGAACCACAGGACCTATTGACCTCCTCCTGTTCTCCAGGCTACAAGTGAGAAATGGGGATCTCAGTCTGGAAAAGGTCTAGGAGTGGGAACAGAGCAGCTGAGCCTGAGGCATGAGTCCCAAGGGAATAGACAGGTAAGAGATCTCGTGCCAGAAGGACACTCACCAGGGTCTCAACTGCAGAAAGAGATGTGCTTTGCTGTTTGGCATGAATAACTTTGACTTAAGATTGTGGAATGGTGGAGAAACACTGACAACTCTTATCAGATAATTTCCCAATGCAAACAAAGACCTAAGCTAAATGCAATTTTTGTGTGATTTCTCCTCCTCCTCCTCCTCCTCCTCCTCCTCCTCCTCCTCCTGTTCCTCCTCCTCCTCCTCCTCCTCCTCCTCCTCCTCCTCCTCCTCCTCCTCTTCTTCTTCTTCTTCTTCTTCTTCTTCTTCTTCTTCTTCTTCTTCTTCTTCTTCTTCTTCTTCTTCTCCTTCTCCTTCTCCTTCTCCTTCTCCTTCTCCTTCTTCTCCTTCTCCTTCTCCTTCTCCTTCTCCTTCTCCTTCTCCTTCTCCTTCTCCTTCTCCTTCTCCTTCTCCTTCTTCTTCTTCTTCTTCTTCTTCTTCTTCTTCTTCTTCTTCTTCTTCTTCTTCTTCTTCTTCTTTTCTTTTGATTATTTTACTCCAGTGCCTGAAAACTTGTGGGTAAGAACTGGAGCTTCATACTGGCAGTCCCAGCTCTTGTCTTCAGGCTTTCTGTACCTCACTTTCCTCATCTGTGAAATGAGAATAACAACAGTGCTCATCTGACACCCATAGGGAGAAGTGAAATGTTTTGATTCCTGGAAGACACAAAATAAGCACACAAGAAATGTTATTCTTGATTGTATTATTCATTAGATAATGAGGATTGGAAATGCCTATCTGAATTGTTGTGAGAGTCAAATTCATTTAGTTTTTATTCAAATGAATACAAGCTGAGCACGTAGTAGGTGTTAAATTGTGTCCTAGCTAATGCTGTGTCTGTGTGTGTGTGGGGGGGGGAGGTTGTTATGGATATTTTGCAAACACAAAATAGTTTCTTACATCCTAGAGCTAAAGTTAATAGTTGGGTATAAACTTAATCTGCAAATAGTCAAGCATACATGTATATATTTATGACAATGCTATGAAGGCAAAGGGTCGGCAAAGGGTCAGGTACAGGGAAGATAATAAATATTCAGAGAGAAAACCTGAGGCTTGGTGATCCCACAGGCACATCAGAAAAGGCTGCTTTTGAGCTTACATGTGAAGGGTGGATATGAGTAAAGGTTCCAGCTAGTCCTGACAACATTATGTAGGGACCTTATGGGGGCAACAGGGTGTGGTGAGGATAGTGGGTGAGAAGCCAAATTCTGACTATTAACTGTCAATACAGTGGAGGTAAATGCTTTAGTAAACTGTAAAATTTATTAACTTAATTTCCTATAGTTTCCAGGTTTTTTTTTAATTTTGTTTTGTTTCATTTGGGGCCCACACCTCACAGTGCTCAAGGGCTTACTCCTGGCTCTTTGCTGAGGAAAGGCTTGAGGGATTATGTGGGTTGCCAGGGATTGAACCTGAGTCTGCTGCATACAAGACAAGCAACCTGCCCACTGTACTATTTCTCTGGTGCCGTTTCCAGTAGTTTTAAAAACTAAAATGGCATATGTGTGTGTGTGTGTGTACGCGCGTGCATATGTGGTGTGTGTGTGTGTGTGTGTGTGTGTGTGTGTGTGTGTGTGTGTGTGTTAGCACAGTCCTACCACTGGTGTTTGGATACCAGCTACTGGATCCTATCTTCTGAATTTGCTTTAGTGGCTCTGATCCTCAGTTTCCCCTCTTCAGCAATGAGGCTATTTTCCCTCTTTGTTAATGCGGTTATTCTCTCAGGAGGCTGCTTGTGGAGAGTTGCAATAAATGTTGATTCCTTTTTTCTCTTCTTTCCTCTGTGGCTTAAGTTTTACTGTCTGGTGAATCTGATGATAGTCTGCATTGAGAGATGACATTACACATTCATAGCTGGTGTTTCATCAGTATGTGTCCTGCCCATCCCATGGTTGTGGAGCACCTGCTGCGTATGACCATTCTAGAAATTTCCTCTTTCTTAAAGAACTCTTCCTGGCCAGCACCTCCCCATCCTTACATGCCTTTTCTGCAGAAGACCTTCTTTTAATTCTGAGCCAGTGAGCAAAAGGGAAAATAAGGAGGGATTCATCAAAACAACGCATGAAAAATAGGTTCGTTCTTTTGAGGAAGACAGCATACAAATGGGATATATATTTATTTTACAAAAGGGAGGGAGGAATGGTGGGGTTTAAACAGAAGACTTTAAGCAGGGAACAAGAGAGGAAAAAATATGTCTCTTAAATGCATTCAGCGCCATTGCCACAAGGCTGCCGAGCTGGGATTGTTTATTAGAAGATAAGATAGTGAAAAATGTATTTTGCAGAAAGAAAATAGTAAAGTCAGGTCTGAGGCAGATAAGAAGCCAAATTTCTATTTTATGCTCAATTGAGTGACTCAGTTACATTATCTGGGAAGCAGGGGTGAAATAACACCCTTCGAAAAATGGGCCTGGGTTGCTCCAGGTCTCCTACCAGCCCTGGCCTAGCTGAACCCAGCTCAGCTGGGATGCTGACTGCTCACAACAGTGCATTTGCAGGCTGGGGATGAAAGGAAGAAAGGTGATGATCTTTTCTCTTCAGTGCCTTCTTTGCTCTATCATGTGTTCTAACTGCCTCCGTTCAGCTTCCAACATCCTCTTCTGCCGCTTAAGGTGGGAAAATAAAAACACATGTGCATACAGATGAGGTGCTGCAAAGGCGAGCAGATGCTGATGCTGGAAAGAGCATCATTAGAGAGCCAGAGGTCTAAGGGATGCAGACTCCTGGCTTGTGGCCACCTCTTTCTTTAGCAACAGTAACCTGTCATTTGGTTGTTTCTAAAGTAGGGAGTTTTCCACTTCGCTGGAGATCCTATTCCTTTCTTTTTAATTTTCACTCAACTGCTTTATCCATTTTTGTTATGTGCTTGGGCCATGGAGAAACAGAATATGAGTGCCCTAGAGGTCTTCCAGAATCCTCAGTGCAAATTTGGAGGGTGGGGAGGAGAACTTATTTAAAGAGATCGAAAGAGTCACCTAAAGTCCATTTGGTCACACAGCATCATTAGAAATGGAACCCAGGATTACGAGCTCTTTTCCCAACCATCTTTCATTATGATTCTCCATTTATCTCTTTTGCTGCTGTCATTGAGATGTTACTCTGGGGTCTATACACTTGCATGTGGTGCTTGCACATGCTTTGTGATATTGGGTCATGTGCCAGATCATCCCATATTCTATCATGTCCAACCTCTAATTTTTTTCTATTAACAATAGAATATTTTTTTTTCTCTTTTGGGGTAACATCCAGCGATGCTCAGTGTTTACTTCTGGCTCTGTACTATAGGAATTACTCTTGGTGGTGCTCAGGAGACCAGACGGGATGATGGGAATTGAACCTGGGTTGGCTGCGTGCAAGGCAAACACCCTACCTGCTGTACTATAGCTCTAGTCTAGGATAATTTTTTAAATTATTCATTCAGTCCCTGGAACTGAGACCCGGGACTGAGATCTCCAAGGCTGCTTGGATCGGGACTGGGCCTCCTCCGCACAGATCTTCCATCTTAGAGTAGCTAGGAGTTACACCCACCAACTACCCCCGGCCCTGTGTAATCCCATCAATGGCTAAGACCCAGAGACTATAAAACCAAGATCCTGGAAGAGAATAATGCAGAGTCTCCTGCCCCAGTGCCTGGCTGTCCTCACTAGGGTCCCTTGGAGGGTGCCGGGTTGAGTTTCCCTCCCAGCCTGAGCAGAGCTCTGGAAGCTGAAGACCTCTGGAACCACCACAGCCATGCTTAAGACCACTCTCCACATGCTTGGATGAACCTCATGCATGAAGGAACCAGCAGAGGAACCCAGGTGTGTGGGACCCAGGGCTGAGATCTCCAAGGCTGCTCGCATCAGGACTGAGCATCCTTCACCCAGATCCCCCATCTTCCAGTAGCTAGGCATTATACCCACCAACTGCCCTTGGCACTGTGTAATCCCAGCAACGGCCAAGATGCAGAGACTATAATACCAAGCTCCCAGAAGCGACAATAAGCAACCTCTTATTGTCTAGTTCTAACTCTCAGAGAACCCGGCAGGCTACTGAGATTATCTTGCCCACACAGCAGAGTCCGGCAAGCTCCCCGTGGCGTATTCAATATGCCAAAACCCAGTAACAATGATGGATCTCATTCCCCTGATCCTGAAAGAGCCTCCACTGTGGCACTTGCTAAAATCTCAGGGTTAGGACGAATGGAGACATTACTAGTGCCTGCTCAAGGAAATCGATGAACAATGGGATGACAATGATATTCATTCATTGGAACAATAGAGGGACTTTAAAATGGAGCTCAAATAAATCCAGCTAATATTTATTGGATTCAAAGCAGTTGACACCCAGCTATGAATATAGATGAATAATGACTCCCCCAAAATCCTCCATCTATAAATTATCCATTAGATATGATTAGATTAATTTTAGGGGTTGAAGATGTTGAAGATGAAGTATTTGGAATAATATGGGTAAATTCGTTAGAATTACCTGTATCCTTAAAAAGAAAGAAACTTTAACAGTCAGGAGGATAGATAGTGATAGGCTTAATGAAATATATTACTGGTTTTGAAGATGAAGGAAGGTCACAAGTCAAGGAACATAGACAGTGTCTAGAACCTGAAAAAGGCTAGAACAATTTCACTCACCCATTGCCACTGGTAAGTAAAGCAGGTGTACCAACATTTCATCTCACCCTGAACTTCTGTAGAAAGAATTTGTAAGTTGTTACAACAGTAATAAGTTAACAAAACAAGTTCCAATAAATTCCATCAATAATCCAAATCTTATTCATTATTTCCTCCTGTAGTCTCTTCAACTTTTTTTGAAGTCACATTTAGTTAAGTTTTAGGTTCATTAGGAATTCAACTTCGAGATAAAATGAAAGCTCATATATGGCTGCAACAAAAGGAAAACTTTGGTGCTAGTAAAAAGGTAAGGTAAAGGCCCTCCCGTTGATCGTCGATTTGCTCGAGCGGGCCCAGTAACGTCTCCATTGGAGACTTTGTTGTTACTGTGTCTGGCATATCGAATATTCTCGGTAGCTTGCCGGGCTCTCCGAGAGGGGCGGAGGAATCGAACTCGGGTCGGCCATGCTGGCCGCTTGTAAGGCGGACGCCCTACCCGCTGTGCTATCAATCGCGTGTTGATGCTAGTAAGCCATCAATTTTCGTATTCGAATATAAAGAGAAGTGTTGTCATTTGCGCTATTTCTTCACATTTGCAATCAATAAACGATGCTCAGAGAAGGTGTGTATTTGCCAAAGGTGCATCAAATATTGGTGTCAAGGTAAAAATTGAGCCTCTACTTTTCATGGTAAAAATTGAGCTTCTACTTTTCATGGTAAAAATTGAGCTTCTACTTTTCATGGTTGAGTTCAGTGTTGTAAAATTTCTTTGTGTTTATTTTTCATTGGTTTAATATATCATTGATTTAACAATTTACTGCTGCTTGCTCACCTGATTCACTCTATACCTATATTTGGCCACCAGATTTAACACAAGAGCATAATTTCTCTTTAGTGAGAAAAGGATGATCTTGGTTGGCCAGGTGGTCAACAGGTGGCCAGATGGTTCCAAATGAATTTGGGTCAGTTTTTCAAAACACATACTTTAAGATAGTAATTGACTCACATGAGAAGGTAAAGCAAAAGAGTTCCAAGAAGCATATAACAAAATCTCACTATCACTTCTGTATTGGTAAATAATCATTGGAAAGGATACCTCAAAGGGCTGGAGTGCATGCTTTGCATCAGAAGGTCTAAATTGAATCCTCGGCACCATATGGTACTCCAGTATTGCCAGGAGTAGCCCCTGAGCAGTGTTGGGTGTGACCCCCCAAACAAAAATAACAAAAAAAGAAGTCTTATTAAACAAAACTTTAAAAAACACTAGAAATAAAAAATAATATGTCATCAAAATAAAGAACATTTGCTTATTGAAAGATTCTAATAAGACAGTGAAAGAAAACACTTGGGAGAATATTGGGAAAAAGATATTTGAAATGTACCTTTCTGACAAAAGGTTCATATTAAGAAAATATATATATACATATATGTAAACACACACACACACACACACACATATATATATATATATATATATATATATTTAAGAAGAGGAGCCTGGGAGATTGCTCAAAGGGTGGGAGACACATTTTGCATGTGGAAGTCAGACTCAACTCTGGTACAATATTGTCTCCTAACCACTGCTGAGAGTGACCCCCCACTTTGTGAGCACAAAGTTGGGAGAAGTTCCTGAGCACTTCTGGGTATAGACCCCAAGGCAAAAGGTAACATAAAAGAAAAAGCTATAGAGAACTATTAATCAGTAAGAAAAAGACAAACCAATTAGAATATTCTAAATTTTTGAGCAACCAAAAGACTTACCTAAGATACTGCACTTGTCAGTAAGCATACAAAAAGTCTTCAAATTATTAGCTACCAATTAACACACTGTAGCACTGTAGCACTGTCCTCCCATTGTTCATCGATTTGCTCTGGTGGGCACCAGTAACGTCTCCATTGTGAGACTTGTTATTACTTTTTTTTAAGCATATCAAATATGCCACGTGTAGCTTGCCAGCAAGATACTATTCATAACTTGCTGGGCTCTCTGAGAGGGACAGAGGAATCAAACGTGGGTTGGCTGTATGCAAGGCAAATGCCCTACTCACTGTGCTATCGCTCCAGTCCATTTAATACACGACTTAGACAATTATAAGATTTTACTCTTCATCCAGCAAAAAGGCCAAAGTGGAAAAGGACAAAGAGTACCAGGTGTTAAGAAAGATATGGAGCAATAAGAACTCACATACATCACTGTCCTAACCATAGTATTCCCCCAGTGAAGCCCAAATTGGCTCTCTTATGTACAGAAAACAAAAACTGAGATACTAAATGTTTGCTTTTCTCAAGTCTCTAAGTTTGCGGTAAGTCGTTACAATAGTAATGAAAAAACTAAATTTTAACAGTAGGCAGTATGTTTGATTTTTATTACACACCTCACTCAACTGCTTTCTTTTTGACAATAGTCATATTCCAGACGACAATCTGCCAACACAGCAAAAAGCAGTGACCATAAGGAGAACCATTAAAGAAGGTCCAAATAGTTTTCTACTCTGGGAGCATAGGGGTGTGAAAAGGCCAGTGTACCCGGCTGTTTGCCTTTCCAGTGGGTGTATGTGACCCTCATACCAAATGGATTTCCATTGTCTCTGGGGTGAAGTGCAGAATTGTAGACTCCAATGAGTCTGTCTTAGTCAGATGCTCCGGAATGCTCTAACTCGGCCACAAAACTCCATGACCTTGAAGCCAATAAATCTCACCTCTCTGAATTCATTTTCCTGAACTTAGAAAATAGGACTGGTAAATGTATCTACGTAGGAGAAGGTAAGTAAAGATAAGTGAGATGATGAAAGCAAACTTTTGGTCCATAGTAGGTGATCAAGGAATCAGTAATTAGGAATTACTTTTAATTTTTTTGTTTTATGAAATATTTAAAATTAGTGATTTTAAATGACCAGGTTTTGCATGTGGAAGTCTCAGGTTAAGTCCTGAGACTTAAGGTATTACAGGTCCCTTAACCACCGCTAGAAGTAACCACCCCCCTCCCTGAGCACAGAGCTGGGAAAGGTTCCTGAGCACTTCTAGTGTAGGCCCACAAGGCAAAAGATAACATAAAAACAAAAAGTTATAGAGAACTATTAATCAATAAGAAAAAGACAAACCAATTAGAAACTGGCCATGTTGGCAGCTGTATAAAGGTCAAAAAGCATGGCTCTAAAAGAACATTGACATGCTGCATGATAGTTATTTATTTGGGGAGCATTTATAAATTGTTCTACATTCTGGAAAACACTTTTCCTTAAGTTTCACCCCAGCTGTTGATGAAAGTGCTGATTAGCACTGTTAGCACTGTAGCACTGTCCTCCCGTTGTTCATCGATTTGCTCGAGCACTGTTAAGACCTCCAGAATTTCTGACTAGTGGATTTGAAGGTCTTTCCTTCCAAAAGAGGACAATGGGGCTTTGGGCACCTCTGGTGGAACCAAAGCATGGCTGTCTGTCTATTCTCATTCATCTTTCCAACTTGGATGTGTGAAGGCAGAATTTAAGATCAGAAAAGTAGTCCAGAAACTTTCAGAGTCATTTTTCTGGGCATACATGCCCCCAAACACTAATGGGGTAGCTCCATGCTGGAATTGTTAATGCTGTGTAGGTATAAGAGCCAGGAGCAAATATTTACATTCTGGGAGCTCTGGAATGCTGATGGGAGGAATGTGTAGTTGTCCATGCGTGAGTGTATGTTTGCATGTCTGTATGTGTGAAAGAGACAAGAGATAGACAGACAGAAAGACAAAAGACAGAGATGGAGAGAGACAGAGAGACAAAGTTAGAAAGGTGCTTCCTACTCACTCCATTTTCTGCTTCCTACTCTATATAAAGTAGAAAGAGCCATTTGATTTGATGGGGATATAGTCATGAGCCTTCAGGCCTGGCCTTTTCTCTGTCACTTCCTTGCTTTACTATATAGGAGGCAATAAATCCATACTCTGCCAGGCTAAATCAGGTTAAGAAAGCTTTGCCTCCATTATTATGATGAAGGGATGGCCCTGTACCCCTCCCACTGTGTAACCCAAGAATGGATATTCTCTAGAACTCAAAGAGACTGAAACTAGATGGTGATGGTGTTCAAAGAAGTACCAGGGGCTTGGGCAACAGAATTAGCAGCATTTGAGGGAGAAGGCTGAGGCACACCTTGCAGTCCTTGGGGCTGAGCCCCTAACTCTGAGTTCATGAATCACTACTAATGCTGGTTATGGGATCAAATTAGGGAACAGGTACAAACCAAATGTCTGAACCACTATTCATTCTATGTAGCCCAGGGGATGGAGCAATAGCACAGCAGGTAGGGCATTTGCCTTGCATGCGGCCGACCCGGGTTCAATTCTCAGCATCCCATATAGTTCCCGGAGCACCACCAGGAGTAATTCCTGAGTGCAAAGTCAGGAGTAACCCCTGTGTATCACCGGGTATGACCCCAAAGCCCCCCCCCCAAAAAAAAACCCCCACCAATCTATGTAGCCCAGAATTTGCAACTTTGATGGAACTGCCCATTTTTGAATGAGACTGCTTGAATTAGAAACTGTTCTTGTGGGTCCATGAATTTGGATAAGATGCCAGTCTAAAAGTTGAATCTCCTCTTTTACAAGCTCAGGATACTACCACGATCTCCTTGCGTGTGTTGCTTAGTGCCATCCTGTGTACAGAACTGTAAACAGAGAGTCTGTTGAACGATAAGAAGTATTGTGGTGGTTTCCTTTCTTCTTTTGTCAGTGCAGTTAAGGTGACCTAGTTTCATGGTGTCCCTGTTTTTCCTCATCTTTGCTCTGTCTTTCTCTACAACAGTGGTTTTCAAGTATAGTCCCTGGAGGGGCAGGGTTTCTGTCACTGGACAGAGAAAACCATATCACGGCAGACTCTACTGTTGTCCGGTTGGATCAAGCATAGTCAAGCTCAGCTACTTGACTGGAAGAAGCTCTCCAAGTGATGTGCACGCAGGTTTGAGACCAGCTTCCCTGCACTCTGTGTCTGAACAACTTGGTAGGATCCCTTTATAGCTTCTACTTTCTCTTGGCATGTTACAGTCTTTCTGGGATGATTCCATTCTTTCTGATTTCACCCTTTACAACTTGTTCTGTACAAAGTTGACTTGAAAAATAATCCTCAATGGATTTCCATCGTCTTTTGAGGAAAATGAAAATTTTAACTACATTCAAAAGGGCTTGTGTGATTTGGACTTTGCCTTCTCTTCAATTTTCTCTATTTCCTTTGCCTCAGGCAAAGCTGCACTTCCACACCTCTTCCCACTTCTGGCAGCTTTTCTGTTCCTCAGACACACAGAAGATTTTCTTCTGACTAGCCTGGAATGTCTCCCACTACTCCTATATGTTTCTGTTCTACTTTCTGTTTAAGGACTCAGTTTAAATGGGAGTTAAAATCTGAGAAATTTTCCCTGATCGTCCCTCAATTCAAAGAAGTCCCACTCCTTCCCACAACCCAAATACCCTTTTGTCTATTATCAGGGGTTCTATTACTACATCACGTTTTCAATTTTCATGTCAGGTTTCCAAGCCTGCAGACTCTTCATTAGCATAGGAGAAGGTTCTTGAGAGTAGGGACTTTGCTTATCCAGGTCTCAGTCTATTTCAGTCTATGCCTGAAAGGAAATCACCTGGCACAGAATGGATGCTCAATAACTGTTTGCTGGAGGAATTTATAGAGGGACAGATGGATAAATAACTAAATTAAATGCATCAGAGGGTCCCAAAGGGGAAATGTAAATCCCTTTTTTAATTGCATCATCGTGAGATACAGTTACAAGCTTTCATGTTTGAGTTACAATCATACAGTGTTCAAACACCCATCCCTCCACCAGTGCACATTTCCCACCACCAATATCCCATTATACCCCCAACTTTCCCACCCTCCCTCTGTCTCCTTGGCAGAAAATTTCCCCTATACTCTCTACTTTTGGGCATTATGATTTGCAAAACAGATACTGGTAAATCCCTTCAAATTGAGTAACAGTATACCTCCAAGGTTGGTATAGCCTGGTATTTTGCAAAAGGATTGCTCTATTCTCCCTGTCCTTTGGGAAAATTGGTAACTAAAACATTTTGCAGAGATAATGACCAAAGACACAGACCAAAGCATTACCCATGTTTGACGTTACCAATCAAACATGGGTGATGCTAAGCATCCTGGAAAACGCAACCTCATTTCATTCAGCAATGGATCTGTCCTGCACCTGTTCCAGTGTACGCCAACGGGATTCCATTTGAGGATACATGGCTGAGATTAGCCACCATACTTTATAGTAGCTGGAAACTGGGTTTGTAGGTATTTCAAAACTCCCAGACACTCTGAAACCAGCTAGGTCCCATACACTCTTGACAGCTACACTGATAAAAACTTCCAACAGGCTCAGAGAGGGTTAAACCTAGTTCAGACTGCAGCTATTTTGCTGGTGAGATTTTATTTTCAGTGACTAATAGGTAAGAGGGACTTGAGTTCTCCTGGTCTGTGGAGGATGCTGCATAAATGACATCTCTGAGGCCCAGGCCTGTGATTACTGAACTGAGTATGAGCAATAGGATATTTTGAAGAGATAAAAATGTCTGACCAGCTAATAACTACCAGACGCCAGCGTCACAATGGGGAGACTGTGGGGGGAGTGTTGAGAAAGGGGGGAAGAGGGAAGCGGTCAGAGGCTGTAACTCAGAGAGGTCTAGAGAGGAAGTCCTGCCAGACAATAAACATGGATGTGCCTATCACAAAATCAGGCACACGCATTATGCAGACATTTAGATAGATCTAGAATACAGCCTGTTGAAAGACATCAACCACCCCAAGACACATTATTTTAACCTATAAAACACAGACGACACACATAGACACCTCCAGTATGCCACAATATAGAATATATCCTCCTTAGACACAGGTCTATACACAACACACAGCCTTCACACCACAGAAGTTCACATGTAAAGTACCACACACATATACACTTCGTACAGATAACTAACCACAGAAACCTAAACCTGTGTGGGCCTTCATCCTTTGCTAAAGATACTTTAAAAAATCAACTCTCAGACCTCTACTTAGTAACACGAACCTATCAACTCAATATACAAACATTACTCTGAAACTGCCAGATTAAAAAATCATCAAGTACAAAAAACTAATGTGTCAGGGGAGCCTCTCTCACCTTTGTAGATATTAATTCTTGTGATAATCATCCTTCTTAGAGGCAGAAAAATTCGACCTTAGCACAGACCTTTCTCTCATCTTCTCTGGCTGCAGGGGGAGGAGAGCAGGTGTGGGAACAGTAGCCCACATGTGAACTCGTGAGAACACAGGGTATCAGGAGAGCAAGTTATGGCTCTCCAAAGCGATACTAATCTGCTGTGAAACCAGGGGCTTGTTGTTTCCCATTTCTGAACTTCAATTTCTTCATCTGTAAAATAGGTCTCTTTGGCACTAATGCTGCAACATGGGAAGATGCCGTCTTTGTCAACATTGATGAAGAATACGATCAACTGATTCAGCACCTCCATGATTGTGCAAGGAATGCCAAGAGAGATAGCCACAAAAAAAATACCTGTCTTCGAAAACTCTTGAGCTTATTCACCAATGTGGCTTGGCACATGCCTCGGGAAACCACAAGCAAATGTCTGAGCTGGCAAAGAAGTTCAGAGTTGCGATCAAGGAAGACCTCAAAGAGAGAATAGCAGCAGTGCTGGTAGATGCGATAGAAGCCAGGAAAAGCATTCATAATGCCCGCCTGTCCTTTGCCAACTACAAGACCAAGATGACTGCCCTCCGACGTCCTGATGGATCTATCACATCTTTCAGAAGGGCAATGGAGAATATTATCCATGACTTCTACTCAGATCTCTCTGATAGCCACGTCCACCTGCCCACATACAAAATTCCACAGGATGGATATGTCATTCCCAGAATTCTCCCTTTCGAAATCTGACATGCCATTTCGTCAGTAAAGAAATGAAGAGCACCTGGCCCAGACAAGGTCAGACCTGAACACCTGAAGAACCTGCCATCAGTACTCATCAATACACTGGCTCGGCTCTTCACATGCTACCTGTCTGAATGTAAGATTCCATCTCAATGGAAAACCAGCAGGACTGTACTACTGCACAAGAAGGGAGACATTCACGACATTGGCAACTATTGCCCGATCTGCATATTGTCTGTCAACTACAAGCTGTTCACTCGAGTCATCTTGAATAGGATTGGCAGAACACTAGATGAAGGACAACCATGAGAGCAAGCCGGGTTCTGCAAAGGATTCAGCATGATTGACCATATCCACATGATTACCATGCTCATTGAGGTTTCTCAGGAGTTCAAGATACCGCTGTCTAACGTTTACTGATTCAAAGAAGACCTCTGATTCTGTTGAGACTGAAGCAGTCATCGAAGCCCTAGCCAATCAGGGCATTCAAACTCAATACCTCAGGATCTTCCATGAGCTGTATTACGGATTCACTACCAGGATCTCATCATTCTACAAAGAAGTGATCATCGATGTCAAGAGAGGGGTTTGGCAGGGTGATACAATTTCACCGAAACTCTTCAGTGCCACCCTCGAGAATGTCATGCAATGACTGGAATGGGAAGAAGCGAGAGTGAAGATAGATGGTCGGCAACTACACCACCTCCGCTTTGCTGATCACATCATTCTAATAACACCAAACATCAGCCAAATGGCACAAATGCTGACTGACTTCGACAGTGAGTGTGGAAAGGTCAGATTACAGCTGAATCTCACAAAGACAATGTTCATGAGAAACAGTCTTGTTCCTGACACTCCATTCACTCTCAACGGAACCACCATCTCCGAATGCAACAGTTATGTGTACCTAGGTTAAGAAGTCAACATGATGAATGACCTGGCACCTGAGTTGCGCAGGAGGAAGAGAGCAGCTTGGAACACCTTCAAGAGTGTCGAAGATATAGCTAAGAGGATGATAAACCTCCGGCTCTGGGAACATCTCTTTGATTCCACTGTTCTTCCTGCATTAACATATGCCTCAGAGACCTGGGCCCTATGAAAACAGGTTGAGAACGCTATTCCCGAAGAGGAATCGAAAGAGCTATGCTTGGAGTATCACACTTTACTCAAATGAGAGAAAGAATCTGGAGTTCCGACCTCCGTCAACAGTCAATCAGGGACACTGTTTTGTTTTCCAAGGCATCAAAAATCAGATGGGCTGGACACGTAATGAGATTTGGACATAACTGCTGCACTAGAGCCATTACCAACTGGATTCCACGAGACGTCAAAAGACCGCGTGGTCACCCACCTACATAATGGTCATACTTCTTCATCAAGACCCTGAATGATTGGTTTGAGGCTCTTCATGTTCCTAGAACTAACAGGTGCCATTGGGCTATACTAGCATGTGACAGGGACGAATGGAGACATTACTGGAGCTCCCTCTAGCAAATCGATGAGTAACGGGAAGTCAAGTGATCAAGTGATCAAAATAGGTCTGGACTGCGGAGACATCACTATTGGGTCCTTAAAAGTGTCAAGGAGCCAGAGACATAGTGCAGTGGGTAAGGTGCTTGCCTTGCTTGTGTTTAATACCCAGTTTAATAGCCAGACTCTCACAGCACTGTCAGGAGTGATCCCTGCACACAACTAGGAGTTAGCCCTGAGCACCATTGGGTGTGCCCCTCTTTACAAAAACAAAAATAATAATAATTAAGTTCCAGTGATTAAGTTCCAATGTCAAATGATTCAGTGCTAGTCTAATTTAATATTTTATAATAATTTTTTTGTTTTGGGGGTCATACCCACTGGTATTCAGGCCTTACTATTGGCTCTGTACTCAGGGATCACTCCATGTGGGACTTGGGGGACCATATGTGGTAGCAGGGATTGAAACAAGTTTTACTGTATGGAAGGCAAGAGCCTTACCTGATGTACAATGGCTTCCATTCTCACTTAAAGCATTTTTGAGTGGGTTCTGTTACCATACCCATTTTACAGATGGGGAAGTGAAAGCACAGTTTGGTAAGGAGACTTGTCCAAGATCTCAGTCATTGAGTTTTAGCCTGGATTCAAGCCCACTCTGCTGTGATGGAGAGAGCTATCCCTCCTACCTGCTACACCGAAGTTGACCACAAGTTTCTAGTGTTGGCAAATGAAACCGATATCAGTCAGAGTTCAGGATTTTGTAAGATACATCTTATACTGGAAGTTCTCATGTATGTGGCTGATCAGAGGATGGAAATGAAACTAGCTTAAATCGTACATTAGAGAACAGGATAGGAGGTTTTGTATTATAGAGATAACTGTCCATGGAAAATGAATTAATTTCTGTATTCAATTTCTACTTGCTTAAAAGATCATACTAAACAATAGAAAAATATCTCTGCACTTTGAGAGACTAAAAAGTCTAGTATGTAATCAACATAATCATTTAACCCCATGTAACATATAGAGTATATATGTATATATTATATATGTATATAGTATATATGTATATAAGTAAATATATAAATAGGTAAAACTTAAGAGAAGATGGATGGGCTTGTGTCACTCTCAGAGAGAGCTAAGAGAAGACATCCTAGAAGCAGTGACATTTAAGCTGAAACACGGTGGCTAAGTGAAGGTGTGCAAGATTATTCTGGGCAGAACAAATAGCATCTATATAGATGAGAGGAAGAATCACTCATTCATCAAAAAGGGATATGATACTTGGAGCCCTTAATAAAGAGACGGAGTTGTTGAGATACGATTGAAAATCATGCATGGCTAAAGCAGGGACTATCTTGTAAAATACTTCAATATTTTGTTTATTTTTCTCCTGGGGGAAATGAGACAGATTTGTAGCATTGAAAATCAGGAAACAGCAAGCTTAAATGTGCTTTTTTTGCCAGAATTTTTTTCTTTTAAGATTGTACTGAAAAAGTAGGTAGGGAAGATGGAGATCAGGTAGACAGTGACTGCATTAATACAGGTAAGAGAATGGTTATCATTTTCCATTTAATGCCATACCAGTGGGGTTAGAAAGTGGATGGATGCAGAGTGTGTCTAGGATATAAAATTGGAAGATTAGACACAGGTGGTGTTGGAAGAGATGGCCCCTAAGTTTCTCGTTTGGCAGTCAGGGTTCACTGACTCTTTAGAGAGAATGGCTAGTCTGGTGGAAATAGCCTTGCTCTGTGACTTATGTGGGAGAGTCCCTACCCACATGTCTTCTACCTTCTGAAGTTTTCTAGTTTGGGGAATCATAAAGTGGGAATAGTGATATCCATCTTATTAAGAATGTTTATGACAATCGATTGGAAATGTAAGCATAGTATCTGGTTCTCAAAAAAAATTGAGGTTATTTTCACTATCATCCACCTAGCTGATATGCTCCAGCTTTTATGCATTTCAAGTCAGAGTTTTTTAGATTTCCTTTGATAAAAATCCTTGTATGCTTATTAAACATATAGCTCCTTTTGTGGCTCTAACCCTAAAGATTTGATATGGGCTATGGCAGATGGACTTTGTACTTTGTAAAACTTCCTGTTTTACAGGAAGAGGTTCTGATTATTGAAGAAATTGGGGTGACACTACCTTTGTTTAACAAGATGGAAGCATTTGTCTTATATTTTATGGTCATAAGAATCCTAGTATTTGCCATCTTCTTGTATTTCTACTTTGCATTATTATTATTTTGCAATGTACATGTCTTTATCTTCACTAATAATAGCCACCACTTCAGAAGTGTTCATTACATGCCAAACATTATGTGAAGTACTTTACATATATTATCTTACATAATTCCCCAGATATCCTTTCATCAGCTGCTGATAAAGAAATTAATAGCAGCTATTCTATATTGTGCCTTTAAAAACGTGCCAAATATAAATCTAGGCACCTCTCAGGCATTGTCTCATTTGCTCCTCACATCAGCTCTCCGGGACAGGAATTAGAATCCCTATTTTAGCAGAGAGGTAGCTAAGTTCAGAGAGGCAACACACGTTGCCCCTGGATGCTCTGCCAGAGGCAAAGGGAAAAAGTGCAGAATTTGAGCAAAGGCAGTTGGGGAGAGCAGGATAAATCTCCCAACTTCTGCAGGGAGAACATAACTTCTAAAAGCTGACACCACTCATGATAACACTATAGACCATCCCCACCCAGAGGCAGCAAATAATCAGGGACAATTTATTGTCTTTCTTCTTGAGTTGCTTGAGGAGCAGACAGCTGTGGCACCCATTTGGGCACCTGGGGAGAAGAATGGGTGAAGGGAAGTCAGCTACTACATACCCTCTATTGATCAGGGTTAAATTTAGGACAAAATAAGAATGGCTTCTCTTATTTGTAGGGCATGGGGTCATAGTCAACACCCTTTAGAATTTGGAGGTGCCAGAGAGGTGTGCATATATTTGGAAATTCTTTGTGTGAAGTATAATAGCATCTGGTTAACAATGTACTTATTCATGGAATATTTACAGACTACACAAAGAGATGAATTGGGTATAGATACTATACTCAAGGAACAAGAAAGAAGAGTTAATCTCAGTCCCTTTCCAGTTAAGCAAAGTGAGTAAAAAGCAAAAACAATTCACTTAGTCCCCGTTTACCAACAATTTCTTGATGGAACAAGGACTGATGTATGGGAACTCTGTTCTCTGAACCCCACTCAACATACTAAGATCCTGAGTCGGCCACAATCCACTTGTTTGACATTGGAATCACCCCAGCCACCCCCCCACACCCCACCCAAATTGAGGATTATGCCTCACTAGCCTGTGACCCTCAGAGAACCAATTCTTTGGTTAAGGAAGACAGAATTATGGTAGAATTATTTCATACTGTAAAGAATCTAATGTAACCTCAAACCCATCAATGTCTGCAGAAAGTGGGATTTAGGAGCCTTGTCAGTCGTGTATGAGCAAAGAGAATAATTGATCAGTGCAACCTTCTCTTTAAAAACACTTCACATCCTGAAACATACTCATCATTTACATATGAACTAGCACTTCGGAATTTCTGAGCACTTGATTCCCATTATCTCATCAAGATGCACAAAAATCTAGGGAGATGTATGAAGAGAGAAACTCAGAGGTTCTGTGTCTTGCCCTGTGCTTCATAGAGACTTGGGTCCTCACTCAGAACTCGCTGCTTCATTCGCTAGAATGAGCTGCTACTCTAATCAAACCACTCTTCAGGTTTCTGTTTGCTTGACTGAAAACCCTATTTCTCATAGGATTCTTTCACCGGCCTTCAATCATTCCTGATGTGAGGTAGAAATGCAGCTATATTAAAGAATGATCCCATCAAATTTTGGAACAGGATTCTAGCAAGAGATGAAGTGTTTCTGGTTGAGAGCTCTTTATTCTTCAAGTTAGTGCCAAGTTCAAGAAGCTTCTTGTATTATAGTCCAGAAGAGTCTTCTTCAAGAAGAGACCTCCTAAGTGGCTAAGCCCCAGATCATTCTAATAATTGCTATCACTTGGCAGAACCATATATGTATCAGCAAGCAACTCAAGTTTGTGTCAAACAGATGGTAAGCATGTTTAGAGATCTTTCTAGTATTTTCCAGGCAACTGTATGCCAGAAGCCAAGCATACAGCTAATTCATTCTCTCATACGCTTGGCCTGTGTATTCTATCAATCTGGGTTTCTTGGGAATAGGATCCAACTCATGTCAGCTAGCTCAGGGAGTAAAAAAAAATTCTGGAATATAAAGGTTGGCCAAGTCAAGACACTTCAGACCTGGAATGTTGAGAGGGTAATTTTTGTTTTGCTCCACATGCCTTTCACCTTCTTACCTGTTTGTTTGTCTGAGAGGCATGGAGAAATAGCAGGGTGGACCATACGATCAGTCATGGGATCACATGGGAATCTGAGGAGTTACAATATTGTTTCCATGTTTTTGTTTTCACTTTATCATATTTCTTTTCAGATACAACCAAGCCCTTTCTCTGACCCATTGCATTAATCAGATAAGTTATTCAATGGGCTCTCAGCAATCCAGAAACTCTTTCACACACAAATAGAATCAGTTATCAGCAACAAATTTTGCCACACAATATTAGAGTAGGGAAGACTCTAATCTGTGATGATGCAATCTCAAGATTTTGATAGGTAGAGTGTCTTTGGTTTAGAGTTCCCAAAACAAGATTGAATTGCATTAGTATAGTTATTTAAGAGTAATTGCATTAGTATAGTTATTTAAGAGTATCTTCTTTCCCTCTCAAAGAGAAAATGACAAATTATGGGTCACCATTCTGACAGAGAAATGTGGGTGCAGAAAGGGCTAAGTATCTTGAGAAAGCCATGTAGCCAAGTGGTGATGGAGCTAGATCTTTGCTCCCTCTCTCTGAACTAGACTCTTTCCTACATTCTTTCTTAGGGATTCACTTATTTACACTTTGCTTCATTCCAGAGAGGATTTCAGGCATTCACTCCTCCAACAAAGTTTAATGTCTTGTCATTACCATTTACCACCTTTGAATCATAGAAGTTTAGAGCTTCCCCTCATAAAATGTGGTAAGCTTGTATATCAGGAACATACATTAATTCTCATCTCCCTTGGGACTTAAAAGTTGTTTTTCCGGAGACATCATTTTTTACTCTGGAGTTTTACAGTGACTTTGTTAAGAAGCAATAATGTTTTAACTGGATTTTGGCTATTTGACAATGTTTCAGAAATATTTGAAGCTCCAGATAGGACTATAGGATAAGGTATTACATTTTTTTCAGGTTAAATGCTAGTTTTACCCACCTGGGACAGATTTAATCAGCTTTTGGACCCTTGACTTTGCTATCTGCAAAGTGGAATGTTCTATCTAGTGATGTCTTACGCCTATGGTTCAATAGTTCTATAGGTCTATAGTTCCCTAGGAGTTAAACATTTTGTATATATAATCTGTTTAAAGTCTTAAAATGAAGTAGAACCATGACATAAATAAAATTAGAACCCCAAGTTCATGGACAAGGAAATGGAGACTTGAATAGCTAAATAATTTTCTCAAAGTGACACAGTGACAAAGTGCAGAGCAGGGATTTAAATCCAAGTAGTTTGTTCCTAGGGTGATTTATATTTTCTATCTTTTATAGGATTACTATCACAGTCAACTAGTCATGACTAGTTTTTCTTGAGTGCTTACTATGTTATATAATAGGAAATGTAGAGAAATTTCTTTGATCTTGTTCGTATTTATTTATTTTTAGTTTGAAAGTGAAAGTGAGAACCAGAGTGATGTAATATAATCTTCCCAAACTATGAAACAAGACATTAAAACTGGGAACAAAAACCAAGTCTTAACTTGGGCAAGTGTGATTTCACTCTATCAGGAACAGCTGACCACTACGTTAGTGGAAATGAACGGTCAATGGTTGGCAGAGGAGACCCAAGAGGTGGTATGACCTCTCCTTGTACCTTCACTATCATCCTATCATCCTATCATCCCTATCATCCCTCCTATCATTCCTCCCAGACTGGCCTCACCTTACCAGTAGTGACTTATTCTTCCTGCTCAGAGTCCCCAAGAAGATTTCCAACCTTTGTTCACACTGTATTCTCTCTCTGAAGTGTGGATTTATTCACTTGGGAATTCTTGATTACATTTGTTGCTTCTGGTTTTCAACCTCAGGCAGAACAAATACTTCCTGTTATACAGAAAGTTTGTCTCTCACATAAACATGATTCAGTTGACTTGGAGTCTGATTCTGATCCACTGGGCAAGTCATTTAGTTTCTCTGTGACTCAGTTTTTACGTTCATTTGAATGCCATTGTCCTCCCATTGTTCATCGATTTGCTTGAGCGGGCCCAGTAACGTCTCCATCGTGACTTGTTGTTACTGTGTTTGGCATATTGAATACTTCACCGGTAGCTTGTCAGGCTTTGTTGCATGGGCAAGATACTCTAGGTAGCTTGCCAGGCTCTCCGAGAGGGGTGGAGGAATCAAACCCGGCTCGGCCGAGCGGCAAAGCTACTGAGAGTATCTCACCCAGGCAGAAAAGTCTGGCAAGCTACCGATGATGGATTCAATATGCTAAACACAGTAACAACAAGTCTCACAAAGGAGATGTTACTGGGCCCGTTTGAGAAAAAATCGATGAACAGTGTTGAATGCCATACGTATAGTATAGTATAGTATAGTATAGTATAGTATAGTATAGTATAGTATAATATAGTATAGTATAGTACAGTATAGTATCATATCATATAGTATGGCTGGAGCGATAGCACAGTGGGTAGAGCGTTTGCCTTGCATGCAACTGACATGGCCTACCCGAGTTCGATTCCTCTGCCCCTCTCAGAGAGTCCGGCAAGCAACTGAGAGTATCTCGCCCACATGGCAAAGCCTGGCAACCTACCTGTGAGATATTCAATATGCCAAACACAATAACAAGTGTCACAATGTTACTGGGCCCACTTGAGCAAATCGATGAAAAATGGGAGGACAGTGACCTGTAGTATCTTCTTCCTATGCTTGTTGTAGAGAAAAAAGAAACATCTGTTTAAGTTGACTAGGTAGTGAATACATTCAAAACAAAGGATAGACTTTTGTTTCCTTGTCATTAGTGTTTAGAACTAAGCCAATCTCTCATATCCTAGTCATTTATAAAGGCTGAATATGATTTTCCTTTCCACCCAAAAGTGTCTAATTCTCAAAGATGGGTGGGATGAGGGTGCAGGCAGAACTATGGAGACTGGTATGGAAAATCTCTCCCAGGCGAATTCAAATAGATGGCAGCCATTCATTTATTTACTCATTCTCATGTTCAACATATAGTCTTTATGTTTACTCTTTACCTGACACTGTTCTGGGAATAGGGATAAATCAACAGACCAGTAAGGTTCTTTTCATCATACTTGTGCTCTTTTGAAAGTAAACAGAGATAAAGAGTTATGCACCAGTTAACCCAAACCATTTCCAAGAAGGAATTCCTTAAAATGATCCTCATTAATTTAATCTGCTGAAAACTCCAGGTATATAAGTCTTTGTGGCTGAAAAATCCAGGCCTTCTTATACTTGGGTTGGGTGACTTCCCCCATCTCTCTGTTCTTTGGAAGACCCAACAGCCATGCCACGTTAAATAATTAAATGCCCAGTTAAATGTTCTGGATTTTGTGGAGCAACATGTTCAAACTCTACAACTCTGACATTCTAATAAGAGCATACTAGCTTGGATGGGATGTTATATAGAAGTTAATGAATGCCAATTAATAAAAACGTTGATATAGAAGACTTGATTTGAAACAAGACCTTAGTAAAACCTCAGACAAGGACTTAATGTCTTCATGGTGAGATACAACAAATTTTTTACTAAAGAAATTATTTTTTGATCATTCCATTAGCCATATAATGGTTAACAAGCAGTATAAAATAAATTACTGTGGGCCTGCTATGGGGGAAGGCTTGACGCGTGGCTGGAAAAATGGAGAGTGGTGGAGGGAAGGTAACAAGTGGTGGTGGGATTGGATTTGGAATATTGAATGTCTCTAACAAATCATCATGAACAAATCATTTTGTAAACCTTGTTGTTTAAATAAAGTTGGTAAAATAAAATGATCCTCATTTAATTAGTTCACAATTCCCTGGGTTGATGGGGCAGTTCCTGCTCTAGACAGTTTGAACTGTTCTCTGATGAAATTAATGGTGCATCTGCATCCCGTGGCTGCTGGTTGCCTGGCAGCTAAAGGACTCAGGATGGCATCAGTCACGTCTCTGGCAATTTGCAGGGTGTTGGCTACACAGTCAGGGTGACTACGTTTCTCATCCTTCAGCAAGGTAGCCGAGGTTTCTTCACATAATGATTACATGATTCCCAAAGCAAGAAAGAACAAGCCTCAATGTGCAGGTATTGTTCGATTCGCTGTCTACATCCTGTTTTCTATTGCCCTGACTATGTCCAGCTCCATGCGACAACAGCTAACCAGTGACCATGAATAGAGTCTGTGCCTGTTTTTGCTTCAGTCCTACTCATGAGTTTCCTCAAGGTTACTTTCTGCAATGTTCTCTCTCTCTTTCTCTCTCTCTCTCTCTCTCTCTCTCTCTCTCTCTCTCTCTCTCTCTCTCTCTCTCTCTCCACCATCACCCTCTTCTGGGGCTCATAATGCCATCTTCTCCCCTACCTATGCTTTGCTTCAATCTAGTTTTCACACACTAGTAGAACATTTACAAATCACATGCTTTGACATGTCACTCCTAAAACCCTCTGTGGTTGTCTCTTGTTCTCAGGACAGAGATCCAAAGCCTCACTGTGGTTGCAGCATCCTTCATGACCTCACCCTTCCTGTGTCACCTGTTCTTCTACTTCCCAACCACTCTCTGGGAGAATCCAGGGATGTTGGGGTCATTCCAGCTCTTCCAACACAGGTGATCTTTCTGGCCCTAGGACTGACTCTTGTTTTTGCAATTTCCTGTAAGATTTTTCTCCCCCTTTCAGCTGACTTCACCCCTATTCATCACTGCTCAGATCCCAGCACTTAGGGAGTCTTCCCCGACCTGCTTCTGAGTTCAGTCTCAGTTTTCTGTTTTCCTAGTATCACATATTTTTCCTCACAAGCAGGGGCTCCAGAGTCCATCTCTGAATGTGGTTTGTTTGCCATCTTCACTAGATATGAAACTCCAGGAAACATTGTATCTGTTTTGCTTGCACAGTATCCCTGGGCCCTCACATAGGCTCTGACACACAGTAGGTGCTCACTTAATGACCATTTAATGATGAGTACTAAGGCACTTCACAGACTCCTCTCTCTTTTCCTCTCCTCTGTGCTTGTGTGGAATTTGTCAGCAAGAGAGCCGAGAATTTGTCCTGAATTTTAAATAACACTGGATTCCAAAATGGGGAGATTTAGCAGACAAAGCTCTTTCCTTCATCTTTTTTTTTCTTCTTTTTTTAAACTAAGGCTGAGATACGGCTCACCCTCTGGGGACATTTCCACCCCCCTCTCTCCCCGCAAAATGGGCGCTGTGAACTGCTCTCTCAGAAATCTCGTGAAAAGGGCAGGGTATTGGAATTTGAGACAAAGGGAAGAAAAATGAGCTAGCTTGAAAAGTCTGCCGGCATCTTAATGAGCGAGATTATTCTGGGAAATGCAGGAATCTGCTGTAAAGGCCCTGGTAAGAGGCAGTTTATAACCAGCCTTGGATCAGGCACACAGCCCACTCACGCACACACAGACGAGGCCAAGCAATAGACCCTCCCTGCACCAGCCTTGGATAACGCCTTCCTCCAAAATTAGGAAGCAAATCTGAGCAAGGCCAGGGGCTTCTCTGAGGAAGGAAGGGACTTGAACTGAAGCCCCTGGGGACAAGGTTCTGGTTTTTATGCTGTCCAGTTCTAGATATACCTTGCAGGTTTCTGAAACAGATTATGGTACCTTATTGTATTAGGCTCAACATATCATGTCTCTGTCTAAGTTTACTTTTATCTTTAATAGTATGTATTACTGGCAAGCTACTGAGAGTATGCTGCCCGCACGGCAAAGCCTGGCAAGCTCCCTGTGGTGTATTTGACATGCCAAAAACAGTGACAAGAAGTCTCATAATGGAGACGCTACTGGTGCCCACTCGAAAAATCGATGAACAATGGGAGGACAGTGCTACAGTGTCACTAATTAAAAATAAATTAGGGAATGTAGTGGTAGTACAATGGGTAGGGCATTTGCCTTGCGTATGGCCAACCCAGGTTTGATTTCCAGCATCACATATGGTTCCCTGAGCACTGCCAGGAGTAATTCCTGAGTGCAGAGCCAGGAGTAAACCCTGAGCATCGCGGGGTTTGATCCCTCCCAAAAAATTAATCACCATGAAATTACAAAGTTAATCATGGTTGGGGCTCAGGCATACAATGTTTCAACACCAATCCCTTCACCAGTGTCCAGTGTCCACTTCCCTCTAGCAATGCTCCCCCACGTCCCTTGCCTCCCACCTACCATTCAGCTTTTACAGGAGGTACCATTGTAATGTTTTTGCATTATGGTTTACAGTACTGTACTGAAAATGTTTCAAACATAAAATTTTACCAGCTTTCAGTACCATCTCCTCCTCCCAATTGAATGCTTCCATCTACCACAGTCTGGACCCCTCCCTGTCTTATCCCCCTGGTTCCCTCATGTCCTTTGTTTCCATTGTCTTTGGGCGTTTGTTATTCCACTATGATGTTTCTATACATCCCACATATGAGAGAAATAATTCTGGGTGGTTCTTTGTCTTTCTCACTAATTTCACTCACCATGTATAACCTTCAGATCCATGGATGAAGTAGGAAATTGCTTGACTTTTATCTTTTCTTACAACTGAGTAATATTCCATTGTGTATATGTACCATAGTTTCTTTAACCAGTCATCTGTTCTTGGACACTTTGTTTATAGATTTTGAATGTGTTATTTTTGTCCTCATTTATTTATTGAATATTTGTCTTTTCCTTAGGTCAGAGTTATGGAATATTTGGAATATATGTGTCTCAACAAAATTTATATGACAAAGTCTAGCTTTTCCCTTATCTTCAAGTGTGGATTTGTGTAGAGCTGGGGCCTTTAATAAAGTAATTAAGGTTGAAAGAGGAGAAGGAGGAAGACTCTGACCTACATGATTGGTGTTTCTATTAGGAGAGAAACCATAGAGCTCATTCTCTTCCTCCTGGCATGAGAACATAGCAAGAGGGGAGTTGCCTGTAAGTCTAGAATAGACCCCTTACCAGAACCTAACCCTGTCTGTTCCCTCCCTGATGTCCACTAACATCCAAAGCTCTGAGAAATATTTTTCTGTTTTATAAGCCACCCAACTTGTAGTTTCATGCAATGGCAGTCAGATCGGCTTAACACAGCCAGTCTTCTGAATGTGCTTCTTTCTGACAACAAATTTAATTGTAGCTTATTATTTTCACTTGCAAACATAAATATTAGAGAGATTGAAAAATAGTTGTTAAAGGTCTCTCTCATGGCAAAGTGGGAGTGTCAAAATTCAAATTCAGGAGTCAGAGCGATAGTATAGTGGGTAGAATGTTTGCCTCGCATGCCACAGACCTAGCTTTGATCCCCGGCATCCCATATGTTTCCCCAAGCTCACCAGGAACGATTCCTGAGCACAGAGCCAGGAATAACCCCTGAGCATTGCCAGGTGTGAAAAAAAAATGAGTTCAGGCTACAGGATTTCTAAGCCAGGAGTCAATGGTGGAGGGAAACTTTGGGTGCTCATAAGAGATCTCAAATCACCCTGATTTTCTTACCCAAATTCCAGGACAGCCATAGGGACACTCACATACATGTCTATTTCTCATTTAGATTCTACATGGTTGGGTGCATTATTTTTGCGGTCTGCATAATTTTTTAAAACATCTTCCCACAAACACAGTCAAAATTTGTATGCAAGAAGTTCAATCAGTACACTAATTTAGTAACCTCCATTTAAGGAACTTGGGAAAGAGGAAAGTGCACTGTGCTTGAACAAGGGAAAATAGAATGAGCCAATTATAATCCAAGTAAGTTACTTTATACTCTGAGCTCTACTTTCTGTTTAAAGGGTGGAGGTGTTAGAAGTATGACTACCTGGTGAAGAAATTGAGAGGCTCAAACAAGTTAATGAAAGTGGAGATGTTGTAAACTGTAAAGTGTTTTCTTCCCCATGGACTATCAGTTTGAATGTCATTGTTAACTGCTGATCTTTAAAGACTTGACTGGCCAAAGAATTTGCTACCTAGTAGGCAGGAAGTGTTTTCTTCTCCAATACAGGTTGAATCCGTCTGGCTGGATCCTGAGGTCTAAGACTTGCCCCTCCTTACCCTTTTGCTGGTTTTTGTCCCCCTTCACCAAGCACCCAGTGGCCTTCAGAGAGCTCTTTTAAGCAAACATGTGCAGATTAGTCACAGTAACAGATAAAGAGGGTTGAGTGACTGTGTGAGGCCGCAAATGAGCTCCTATTAGCCTGGTCTGTGTGTCTCTAGTGGAAGGGGTTGGTAAACAGTTCACACTTATCTTGCTCCTCAGCATTTAGCGGATTTCCATAATGAGCTCCATTGAACTGTAAGGCCCCAGAGGTGCCTCCAAGCTTCTGAAATTCTCTGTGCTCTGTAAATCTGATTTATGGAGAGGTGAAAACTCTTGGGCCAACAAAGAAGAGAGAAGATCTAGGGTTACAGCTTCATGTTATCAGGCCCTATTTGGAATTCTAGTAGCAGATTGCCCCCTCTGTCCCCCTTACCCCTACACATAGCATTGTGGGAATATCTCTGAACCCCCCCCCCCCCCAAGAACTGTAAGGTGTGGCCCTAGAGGCTCCAGAGCTCTGGTGTGGTATCCCTGGTGTTCATCTCTGCGTCCTCTGCTCTAGTATTGATCTACCCAGCCTGGTTGTCAGAATATCATGGCGACAGTCCCTGTGGCCCCTGAGCACTGTTTGGGGGGCTGCAAACAAAAATTACAGGAGAAGAATTCACCCACATTAGGCTACAGTATCCGGAGAAGCTGAGGTACCAGGGCTTTGTTGAATTCTGGGTAGAGCAGAAAAGAGGTGACAATGACAACAAGCATTGTGTCATGACCTATTCTAGCTACAAGGTGAGAGATGCTGAGGTTAGTTTTCTGCAGGATTTTCCTGGCCAGGTGTAATTCACTGGATCTGACTGCAGTCTGGATTCTATTAACTTTTCTACACTTTTCCCCCCAAGGTAAATGACACAAAGGGAACACAATGCCCTGACACATCCCGTAGCAATCACTTATGCTATAGACAATTTAATTGTATTGAAAGCGGCAGTTCTAAAATCTAAGAACAAAGAGCATTTACCCCACACACATAACCACCTTTCCTTCCTTCTTCTTTCTCCCTCCCTCCCTCCCTCCCTCCCTCCCTTCCCTCTTCCTTCCCTTCCTCTCCTCTCTTCTCCCTTCCCTTCCCTTCCCTTCCCTTCCCTTCCCTTCCCTTCCCTTCCCTTCCCTTCCCTTCCCTTCCCTTCCCTTCCCTTCCCTTCCCTTCCCTTCCCTCTTCCCTCGCCTCTCCCTCTTCCCTCCTCCCTCCCTCCCTCCCTCCCTCCCTCCCTTCCTTCCTTCCTTCCTTCCTTCCTTCCTTCCTTCCTTCTGTCCCTTCTTCCTTTCTCATTCCTTCCTTCTTTCCAATCATCATTGTGAGATGTTCCAAGGAAAAGATGATAAACCATCTCAGATGTGGACCTGTTTTCATGAAATTCACAGTCTGGGAGGGAGATATCGAGATTAATGACATCATTAAATTAAGGTAAAAGTTCTGCTCTTAGAAAAACTATAAAGTATCAATACTTGGGGGGGGGGTGAAAGTAGAGTCTCTGATAGAGGAAAATGACATAATTAGGGAATACTCCTAGAAAAAAATTGAGTTTTAGGTCTGCAGGAGTTGTGAATGGTAGAAGAAAGAGTGTCCAAGCAGAAAGGTAGAAAGATCAACTTGTCGTAAGACACTGTGGCTGGAAAGAGGATGATGAATAGTCAGATCATGGTAGTTTTTGCAGCAGTAACAAAGAAATCCCATATATTAGAAGATGAACTTAATGGTGTTTGTTTCTTGCATTTCCTTCATTCCCATCATTAGCTAGCATAAGGGTTCTCATTTATTTTTATTCCCATGAAGGAATGTAAAAATGCAAAATCCCACTAAGAAGATTATATCACTGGGAACTTTGCAAGTTTCTTTGACACAAACATACTTGATGAGAAGCTCTGATATCTCTTCCTGCAACAGTGGAAGGAAGAAAGGGCTTTGGGATAGGGCTATGAGAACTAGGGTGTGTATCATTTTGGCTGAAGCTAGAATGGCAGGAACAGGTGGGATCTTGCAAGATTCCATCACTGTCCTCCTGTTGTTCATCGATTTGCTCAAGCAGGCCCAGTAATGTCCCCATTGTGACAATTGTTACTGTGTTTGGCATTTCGAATACGTCACAGGTAGCTTGCCAGGCTTTGCCATGCGGGCGAGATACTCTCGGTAGCTTGCCGGGCACTCCAAGAGGAGCAGAGAAATTGAACTCGGTTCGGCCATGTTGGCTGCTTGCAAGGCAAATGCCTTACCCATTGTGCTATTGCTCCAGTCCGCAAGATTCCATAGAAATGGTAAATATTTGGATTATTAGGCTAAGAACAATAAATAGTTGTTGAAATTGTGTGAGCAAAGACACCTAAATAAGAAGAAGCTATGAGTATTTTTATTTTATAGATGTAATTGATAGTTAAGATTGTTAACTACCCTATTCTAGTCACTAGTTATTTTTCTCTTGTTTTCACCTGAACTAACAAGGAAACTGAGGCTTCTTGAAGAAAAACAATTTGATAAAATTCACAGTGACCAAATAGTTTTTGTTCTTTTCAATCTGTTATTCTAGTTTGAAGCAAATCAGGCATCAGTGAGGTACGATTCAGAACCCAAATAGGGTTCTTGGAGTGAAACTGAAATGGCTCATGCAAGGCTAGTGCTCTCGCCAATGTACTGTCTTTCCAGCCTATGTATATTTTTAGCAGTATCTTGTTTAATCTGTGAATCACAGGTCTGTAGAATACAAACACACCTACATTTGCAAGGAAACCAGATTCAGATTCTGTGTAGCTGATAGTTGCTGAATTATCAAAAACTTGTTTCAGTAAAACACCAAATACAGGACAGAGGGAGCTTCATCTGCTCTCTAAGACCGTGTTCAGTGTGATTTTTAATG
Organism: Sorex fumeus; assembly: GCF_029834395.1. Classification (NCBI taxonomy): domain Eukaryota; kingdom Metazoa; phylum Chordata; class Mammalia; order Eulipotyphla; family Soricidae; genus Sorex; species Sorex fumeus. The sequence continues at coordinate 11,124,049 of NW_026606186.1, forward strand.
CAAATGAGTCAACCAAGAAAGCATTCATCAAGGGGCTGCTGTTCCCATTGGTAGGAGATCCGTATCTCTCACATCTTATTTTAGTTGCTATGGATGGGGTTACTGTTCCATTACACCCTTCTGGAACACATACCTAGACATCCGGCGTGATTTCTATCTTTGGCAGGAAGGTAAAAAACAAAGTGTATCATTGGCATTCAGCCTCTTTTTTTAATCAACATGTCATTTGATGAGAGACATCCTTCACGCCTCCTGCCCCCATTTCCAGTGCCTACAGGAGATCCTGAACACATTCCAATTCCCTGGGCTCTGGGGGGAAACAAGAATGATGAAGGGAAGGGAACAAAGTCTTTTTCATCAACCATTTTATCCAGTGACCATCTGAGTCTTGTCAAATCTTTCCCTGCATCACTCTTACCAGGTCTCAAACCTCATAGCAGCTAGACAAATGCCCAACTCCTATCATCTCCATTGCTCATTCGTATATTTATTCACCTATAAGTTACACAGGTAAGTACTTAATAACCAATATTTAGTAAAAGTCCTTCATTTCCAGCATCCAAATTCATTTTTTCAGACATGCAATCTAACATGACTTTATCTAGTTTGGGAAACTTCAGTGTCACTTTTCTGTTAGGGGGTATTTTGGAACCCCTAAAATCTTCTACCCCTCACTTACCTATCTTAGAGGCTTATTGGTTAGAGGTTTATTGCCCATCTTCTAGTTAGCTACTCTTTCTTACTTCTTTCCATACCTTGTTTTTCCTGCCTCTGTATCTTCACTCATGCAATTCCCCTCTGGCCCAGTCCCTTCACCACAGAAATCCTGCCAGACTTGAAAACTGAGTCAATTCTGAATTCTTCTCATAGAACTTTCCCCCACTCACCTGGCATGGTTTTCTTCTTTTGGTTACAGGTGACAATTACTTTGGCTTGTCTCTTTAGACACAATGATGCTCTTTTGGACTGTTAATTGGATTTATTAACTAGAGAGAAGTACTTTTTTTGTTTGCTTGTTTTTGGGTCATACCCAGTGATGCTCAAGAGTTACTCCCGAATCTGTACTCAGGAATTACTCCTGGCAGTGCTTGGGGTACCACATGAGGTGCCAAGGATTGAACATGAGTTAACCAAGTGCAAGGCTAGCACCTTACCTGCTATACTATCTCTCCAGCCCAGAGGGAAGTGCTTTGAGGTTGAAAACCAGGTGTTCAACTTTTCCAAGATTTCTCTTGTTCATTAAGATGGTGAAAAGAACTCTGTTTTCAAAACTTGAGATTATGAATACTATTTTTTTAGGCCACCAACTGAAGAATTCTGGATAAGTTATTAAATACCTTAGAACCTTGTTTCCTCTTCTGGAAAACCAAAATTCTAACACTCATTTTAAGGTCTATCAAATTGTGAGCAAGAGAACTTTTGTTATCACAATACGTGTTCATTGCATGTCAGCTCTGACATATATCCTTACTACGAGTGCTTCCTAGGTGCCAAAATCTGTGCCATATTCTACTCTGTCATTAGGGACCCTACCATTATCTGGGGAGGATTGATACAGACAAAAAGATTAAATGAGATATTGAACATTCTGTGCTTAGTATAGTGTGTATATCTATTAAGTGCTCAGTAAGTGGTGTTATAATCTACTGATATGCATTTATTTCTGTATATTATTTAACAAAAACATGTTGAGAAAGTATGGCTCATTTATGACTCATAGATGGTTGCTCTTTAATCATAATGGTATTGAGTTGGAACTGACTTTAGAATGTAAGGCCCACTAATGCATATTTGCAGTTTTGTATTGTTAATGGGCAGAAATGGTATAAATAGAGAATAGATTCAGAATAAAAAGACAATCTGTTCAAGGAAGAGACTTTAGATGTCAATGGAGTTGAGGGTTATTGACAGAAAAGTATCTATGGGAGGAAGGAAGCTGATATCTTGCTCCTAAGACAATGCTTATGAATCATCTTCTCTCTGAGTTTTCTCTCTAAAGCCTTATCAAAAAGGCATCCAGGGGCGAGGAATTTGAGTATTGCCTAGAATGGACAGAAGAATCTTGGATTAGACCTAGAACTAAGAACCAGTTAGATCATTGATCTTCAATCAGCAGGAAGAAATTTTTCAGTAGACTAAAAAATATAAGACTTTCCAAGCTGAAGAGACTTATCTCTCAGTTTTTATCTCTGAGTTTTTTTAAACCACATCTTACTTCTGTGAATCTTAATTTTTATATAGATTTAGGACAATAAAATTCACCTATTCATGTGGTTTTGAAGCTCAAAATATAGAGAATAAGTGAAATGGGTTTTTAGACTATAAATAGACCGTGAATAGGTTAGTTACTCTTGTTCTAAAAGGGAAGATGAAACTATCCATAGATTATACATCTGATAAATATTTAATATTAATAATACATAAAACCTTCCTAAAACTCAACAGCAAAATGCAAATTATTTCTCAAATAGGAAATATTTTGAACAGATGTTTCTCCAAAGAAGATGCTCAAATGGTCAATAAGCATATGAAAAATCTATTCAACATTATTATTTATTTAAAAATGCAAATAAGAACCATAAGGATATATCAATGTACATACTAAGATAGATATGGTAAACATACAAGAAACAAACCAACAATGCCAAGTAAAAAGTAAGTTTTCTATTAGAATGTAGAGAAAATGGAGTCCTTGTAATGGCCTTCAAAATTCAAAAATCAAGAATAGCTCTAGAATTACTGAATGTCCCAGCATTTTGAGTGTATTAAAGGGGGAAAAATATGCCCACTCAAACTAATTGCACAATGATTTCCATAGAAACAAAGTTCATAATATCTCCAAAGGGAAATAACTCAAGTGTCCATCAAAAGATACAAAGATAAACATAACATTGATATACATACATCATTATTGGGCTATCAACAAAAACATTATAATTCATGAGTCTGTTTCTGAATCTTGAGACCATTATGCTAAAAAAAAGAAGTCACACACAAAGCATAGATAATATATGCTTTCACTTACATGAAAGATCTAAAATAGGCAAGTTTATAGAGACAGAGTGGGTTAAAGGTTAGAGGCTTAAGGGAGAGTGTGGAATAGAGATTCACTGTGTTATGTGAGAATATTTATGTTTGCTATAATGATAAATTTTTACAAAGTGTGGTAATAGCTACACAACATTGTGAAAAAAATCCATGACATTTCATAATTTTAATGCTTAAAATGGAAACTTTTATTTTATATCTATTTTACATTTAAGAAGATAATAAATGGAATGAAAAACAGTAAAAGAGTCAAATTAAATCTTCAGTCATTACAACTTCTACCTCATGTTGGAAAGTATTATGTTTATATTAAAAGGTACTATAAGCTATGACAATGTGGTACCAAAGTATCCAATAGAGATTTAAATGATAACAACTACTTATATGTTTCTTATGATGTTCTTAGTTTTGTAGAAGATTTTGTTTTTGGTTTTTGGGTCACACCCAATAGTGCACAGGGGTTATTCCTGGCTCTGCACTCAGAAATTACTCCTGGCGGTGCTCAGGGGACCATATGGGATGCTGGGAATCAAACCCAGGTCTGCTGTGTGCAAGGCAAATGTCCTACCTGCTGTGCTATGGCTCCAGTCCCTTTGTGGAAGATTTTAAGGACACAGTGAAGTAGAGTTATCCTCTGAAAATCTTCTCATAAAAGTATAGAAAATGGAAAAAAAAATATAAGTGGTATAAGTGGAAAAGATGGGGCTGGACAGATAGTACAGTAGGTAGGGCACTTGCCTTGCATGTGACTGACCTGAGTTTGATCCCATATGGTCCCCTGAGCCCCACCAGTAGTGATCTCTGAGCTGAGCGCAGAGCCAGAAATAATCCCTGAGCACAGCTGGATGTGACCCCCAAACAAACAAATACAAACTAACAAGAAATGTGAAAAGAAAATCCAACCAAGCAAACCAAGTACACAGGAACTGATGAATAGTAATTGTGAGACAAACCCCATAGAGGAACCGTCTGAGCTGAGTTTTGAAGAATGAATAGGAATGATCTAGTGGCTTAGGAGAAATGTCATTCTTTTATTTTTAAAAAAAAATATTAAATGCTCTTTGAGCTACCCTGATTTACAACGTGATAATACCACGAATGAGAGGGTTTTATGCATAGAGCATTTTATCACAGGCTTTCCCCACTGTGCCTGTCTCTCTCCACCATTGTCTCAGGATCCCAGACTGTGTTCACTCTCCAGCCCCCATCCTCATCCCAGCCTCCCACCATCCCTACCCCACTCCCCAAGTCTCACTGCCCTTGTAGGCTCCATTCTTTAGGCAAGCTCTTCGGTTCTGTTGCTTTGGATAATTGATTGCTTCCTTACTGTGGGAAGTGATATTCTTAAGAGAAGAAATGGCCTAAGTACAATCGTGAAATGAGAGCTATCCAGGAAACTATAAAGTGTTAGGAATTGCTGATACATCAAGCCCTGGGTGGGTGGGCAGCAGTACTAGCTGAGCTGCCTAGCTGAGAGCAATTTGTGGCCCTCTTCTGCATGCCACATGTACAGACATTATCCCACTGGAAAAGACAATGGTACAGCAACTTTAAAAAAGTCCAAATTTTTTTTACTGGATTTATTGATATGTTTCCAAAGCCTTATTTATCTTTCAAAATAGCATTTGCTACTATTAGTCTCTGATGTTGATACTTTGGCTAACAAGACTGTATGGGATGGCTCCACTCATGGTCTACTCTTCTTCCAAAAAGGCATTGCCAACTGGCTGTGTTAGAACTCACAACATTTTATAGACCACATTTGGCCCGTGGAAAAATTACTACTAGTCCAGTCTTCATGATTTAAACCTACCTTCTATTATTTTTTGGTACTAGAAATATCTGGATGAATATTTCTGTCTCTAAAGTGCTCTCTTGGCTATGTGACCTTGCATGAGTCACTCAAGTTTTTAAATTATCATTGATAAAATAGGAAACTCTTAACAATCTCTAAGAGTTACTGTGAAAATGAAATAATCTATATAAAGTATTTGGCAAAATCACCAAAAGACAAAATTTAGACTGTTAGTGGTAGTGTTGTTATTTATATTTATAGAATAGAATATCATAAAATTATCATAATATCAGAAGAATTCACATTGTCTAATCACAGCTGTGTGACCCCAAAGAAGTTACTAGACTTCTCAGACCTTAGTTTCCACATTGAAATAATTCTTGTAATAATAATGAAAGGACCTATCTTTTTGAGATCCAATCTGTTTATCACTTATTTGGTTTTTACCAATTTATTTATTATTATTATATGAGGGTGGCAGTCTCTCACACAATGTTCAGGGGACCCAGGGCCACTCATAGTGATACAGAGCCCAAGTGTGTGGGCTGGGTGGTTCTACACTAGGTCCCAGGGATGTGATACTATAGAGACCTTAAGGTACCAGGGAGCATCAGGACCCACATCACACGGGTAGGAGGCTTTTATGGTGCTGGGGAATGAACATGATTCTTTATGAAAGCCAGTCTAGTCTCCTTTCTCTCTGGTCCTTAGTATGCTCATATTTCATCACTCCTATGAAAGAAATGTTGCCTGATGGGGAGGTTCGCCTTCTCCGGCCCATTGTCCAAAATTCTCGCTTAGACCTAGGGAGAAGTGAGGCTCCCTCACTGAGGATGAGTTGGGATTGGAACTATATACAAGGTGCTGGATGAGTGCCAGATCTTCCAACTCTGCTAATACATCAAACATCCCTTGCTGTACATTTTAGAGGGAACATCAAAGAAGGACTCTCTGGTCTAGAGATATGAACAGCATTGCCCAACTCAGCTTTTAAGTTATAATAAAGATCGGGAGTTGCTCTGTCATCCATGTCTGTTATTTTTTCCTCATTCTTCATAGGAGAAAAATGTCTGTCACTTTATGGGGCTAGGTAAGAAAGCATGCACAAAGGGCAGGGGCATAAAACAGGTACCAAAGAGGGGTACATTTTCAGAAAGTCCTTGGGGCTGGTTTCCTCACAGAAGAACTCTTGTCTGGTCATACTTCATCAGCAAGAAGAACATGGATGGCACATGTAATTCCAAATGTATCATGAGACACACTGAACACAAAAATCATCAGAAAGGGGGATAAAATGACTTACCTAAGATTCCAAGGGACCATTTTATTCATAAAGACAGTCTTACTGGGTAAGTCTCAGGTTTCTAACTTCTCAATGAACAAGGATGAAGTTCTAGGAGAACAAATCTACTGGTGGGTAGATGGGGGTAGAATGCCTGCTGTCCCTACATTTATAGAGTCTCTGATTTGTGTGGCAGTGGAATTGATGGTGCTTGCATGAGTTTCTGGAAAATAGGGAGGTGATGCTGGGCTACTTGGGCCCATAATAGACATTCACTGGGCTTCTCTTTGAATAAGGAAGAGGTTCTAAAAGTCTCCTTGGCACTTATTTCCTGGGATTGATTAAGTCTACCGAGAAAAATAAGAATACCATCATCCCCACTCTTCTGCAGTCTCAGATTTGTGGGGTAACAGAGCTGATGGTGTGTGTGTGTGTGTGTGTGTGTGTGTGTGTGTGTGTGTCTGGAGGCGAGGGAAGTGATGATGGGCTGCTTGGGTGTAATTGTATATTTTGGAATTTGTGGGAAGTATAGCATGAGCTTTTCTTCCTACCTCATTTAATATTCCACAAACACTCACCACATAAACAACATGTCTTTTCTCAACCCTTATTATCATTCCCAGAACCACTTGCAGGCTTTCAGAAACCCATTATTATAATTATAATCAAGAATCTTAGGACAGAGCCATTTGTGCCAAAAATACATTTATACTTGGAATTGTTTGCAGAGGAACAAGAGTGAAAGATGTCGTTTTACAGCTTTGGAATCTATTGATAGGAACTCCTATGCCATTTAATTTCTTATTTCCATTTAATTTCTTAATTTAATTTTTTGTTGTCAAATTTCTAATATTTCTCTCTCTCTCTCTCTCCCTCTCTCTCTCTCTCTCTCCCTCTCTCTCTCTCCTACCCCTTGGGTCTGAATTTTAAGGGCCTTAAAGAATACACTTGTTATCTTTGCCCTCTTTGGCTTTTTCATCAGGGACAGCCACAGGCAAAGGCAAATTGAGCTGATTTCAAAAGTATCAGCGGGGTCTCCCATAACCCCTTCTCCCCTAAAAAAAAAAATAACTGCCAACACTCTTGATTCTTTTATATTAGAACAAAGGCTCCCACTCCACAATTAGAGATAAATCAATGTAGAATTACTTTAATTCAGTTCACATTTATTTAGTTTTTTTTCCCATCTGTAGGCATATATAGATGAATCAAACATAGCTCTTGTCCTCAAAAAAAGAACATGGTTCATTACGGGACACAGATTGTGAATAAATATTCGTGATGGGAGGCAGGATGTAATGGGAGCCATAGAAAATGGAAAAAGAGCAAAAGATAAAATTATGTGCTATGGGAATGAGAGGAGGAGAATTATAAATCTAGCTAGGTTTGATGGAAAAGAGGAGAGGGTAGTGGGCTAGGGCTTTTGTATAATTGTATGTTAACGAACTAGTTAATCTTTGACAGCTTTGAAAACAAATTGTGGCCTCTCATGTACCACAATGGCATTGTTCATGAGCATTTTTGATTTGGTAAGCACGCTAAGACTCATTTTTCCCACCCGCTAAATGGGAAGTATGATGTCATTAAACAGTAGAAATACAATAAAACATGGATGGACATGGATGGGAACAGCTATCATTTCTCTAATTTTCCACCAACGCTATAGCCAGAGCTATAGGGAAGGTCTTCCAGGAAGCAGATTCTGAATTCTAGCTTAGCTGACATTGTGCTCATTTATTCGGAAACTTCAATAGGGTTATAAACATCCCCACAGGGAAGGATAAGGTGATGGGATTTGGCAAAGAGAGAAGAGGAGCTATGAAATAGCCCCAAGGATAGGCTCAACTGACCTCCTGGGAGCTTTGGTACTCAGAGAGTACTCTGAGAGTACTCAGATTGCTCCATGTTGGGTCCAGAAAGCTTGATCTTTTTCTCCTTTTTTATTCGTTCTTGATTTTGGAGGGCTGGAGCGATAGCACAGCGGGTAGGGCGTTCGCCTTACAAGCGGCCAACATGGCCGACCCGAGTTCGATTCCTCCGCCCCTCTCGGAGAGCCCGGCAAGCTACCGAGAGTATTTGATATGCCAGACACAGTAACAACAAAGTCTCCAATGGAGACGTTACTGGGCCCGCTCGAGCAAATCGACGATCAACGGGAGGGCCTTTACTTTACTTTACTTTACTTACTTTTGATTTTGGAACCACCCTGGCTCAAGGGCTACTACTGACTCTGTACCTGAAAGTCATTCCTGGTGGTGCTACAGGGACCATATGTGTCGTTGGGGATCAAATTAGGGTTGGCCTCAAACTAAGCATGTGCTTTAACACCTGGTTTATCTCTTTGGTATTTGATTGGTCTTTATATACCTGGCTTCACAAATCACTGGACATAAGCTGTTCATGCAAGACTTGGTTTAGAATAAGGCAGGGCCTCTGCAGAGGGGGCAGTCACTGGAGGCACAGGTGGGGGGTGGGGGTGACTGCTGCAGGTTGTGCCAGTAGCTGGGAAAACAGGTTTCTTCCTGAATAGACATCCCAGATTTCCCATTAACAGACTAGTATATTTTCTCTCGTAGAAAGAAACTTACTTTTTCAGGCTTCTAAAAGCCAACTCACTTTCCTTTGATTTTGATTCTTAGGATCCAGGTTCCGTGTCAGACTGGCCTTCTTGTTAGGACTAGTTGAGAAATACGTAGACTCTAAGTTGGCTGTCATATCATGAGACATTGCTGATGGCTCGGAAATCAAGGTGGAAGAACTACATTACAGAACATGGGTTTCCAGCGACTGAAGCAATAGTACAGGAGGTAGGACAATTGCCTTGCTCGTAGCCAACCACCACTAAGAGTAATTCCTGAGCACAGAGCAAGGAGTAATCCCTGAGTACTTGCTAGACGAATGTCCAAAATTAACACAGAACATGGGGCTTACACTTCCTCTTGGGACCTCTTTCTCCTCATTCTTCCTCTTCTTCTCTTTCCATTCAGTGGGACAAGGAGCTGTGGCTTTCGGTGCAGGTTTTACTGCTTAATATTTATCCCAAGTGAATATACTTTTCCAGAATTTTATCAGTATTTGGTTATACATGTCAAACTTTCATCAAACAATAAATCTATATGATTGTTTTTACTTATTATGAAGACTTTCTGTTTTATGTCATCAGATTCACTCAAAGACAGGAAACCTCAGGGTATTTATTTTTAGGTTTTTTTTTGGGGGGGTCACACCTGGCAATTCACAGGGGTTACTCCTGGCTTATACACTCAGGATTTACTCCTGGTGGTGCTCGGGATGCTAGGAATCAAATCCAAATCTGCTGCATGCAAGGTAAATGCCCTACCCATTGTGCTATTGCTCTAGCCCCTCAGTTTTGTTTTTTGTGCTTTTTTTTATTTATTTATTTTTTTTTATTTATTGAATCACCTTGGGAAAGGTTACAAAGCTTTCAGGTTTAGGTCTCAGTCATGCAAATATCAAACACATTTCCCTTTACCAATACTTTTTTTTTTACCATGAAGAACCCCAATAAAACCCCACCCCCCACCCCTCCCATTCCCTGTGGGGCAGATGAATTCTAGTTAACACTCTATCTGCTTTGATTAGATTCATTGTTTCAATAAAAGATTCACCACTATTATTTAGAGTTTACCCCCCCCCCAAATCAGACATGCTGAAAAAGCATTGTGACGTGATTTGCTTTCTACAGCTGGGTTCAAGAATTAAATGTTGGTTTTGGATTTCTGCTATTTTACTTATTGACCCTGGAAGTATTTATACTGAAAGTCAGATAGTTAAGAAATTGGTTTCTGTGCTCTGGAGTCGTGGCTGTGCTGGAGAGCCGCTAGTGGGGGGCAACTGGTGGCCTCGGTAGGGCGTGAAGGGCGGACCGAAACGCCCCCTTCCCATGAGGTTTTAGTCGCCCCCACTCCCCCGGCTCATACCTGCTGTCCACAAGGCTCCCATGCGGCTGCCATCTTTCTTTCCAGAGAGGAGAAGGCGACTGGGGCAACACCCTTTCCCCTCCGGACAGACATGATGGCCTGGATTAACGCATAGTCCTTTCACTTTTCTGCTCCAAGCTGCTGGGTTCTGCATTAAGTCCCTGTGCTTCTGGGGCTGTGGCCGTGCTGGAGAGCCGCTCGCGGGGGGCAACTGGTGACCTCGGTAGGGCGTGAAGGACGGACCGGAACGCCCCCCTTCCCATGAGGTTTTAGTCGCCCCCACACCCCCGGCTCATACCTGCTGTCCACAAGGCTCCCATGTGGCCGCCACCTTTCTTTCCAGAGGGAGGAGGGCGGAAGGGACCAACACCCTTTCCCCTCCGGGCAGACATGATGGCCTGGATTAACGCATAGTCCTTTCACTTTTCTGCTCCAAGCTGCTGGGTTCTGCATTAAGTCCTGTTTTTTGTGCTTTTTTGATGACACTTTTTTTATCTCTTCTCTGGGTGTCCTATAAGTTACCTATGAAGCCATAGTCTCTAGAATCTGTGAAGATCAGTCGATGTAGTTTGATTTAGTGAGATGTGCACTGGAGTTAGATGTAGAGCATCTGGACTGATTGCTTCTGCCCTCTATTCAGCGATTATTCGATCTTGGTAGCTTCTGCCTATTCCCTTTGAAAGGGAGATGATAATGCTCCTTCAAAGTGGTATTTTGAGGACTACGTCATCAAAGTCATCCAGGCATTCATTTACTCATTTTCCCTTCTTTTATTCAACCACTATCAAACATCTTCTAGTGCCAGCACTGGGAGGACCCATAGTGACTAGGATATATAACATTCATGTCTGCATGGATTCATGCTACTGTAGTTGAAAGCCAATACATAAATTAGTAACTAGAAGTTGTTCACAGTCTTATTTTTTTAAAAAAAAATAGTGAGGGTTGAACTCCAAAAGAAGAAAACAACTAACCCCATCAAAAAATGGGGCAACAAAATAAACAGAAACCTTCTCAAAGAAGAAATCCGAATGGCTAAAAGGGACATGAGAAAATGCTCTACATCATTGATCATTCGGGAGATGCAGATCAAAACAACAATGAGATATCATTTCACACCACAGAGACTGGCCCACATCCAAAAGGACAAAAGCAACCAGTGTTGGTGCGGATGTGGCAAGAAAGGGACTCTTCCTTCACTGCTGGTAGGAATGCCAACTGGTTCAGCCCTTTTGGAAAACACTATGAACGATCCTCAAAAAATTAGAAACTGAGCTCCCATTTGACCCAGCAATAGCACTCCTGGGAATATATCCCAGAGAGGCAAAAAAGTATAGTCGAAGTGACATCTGCACTTGTTTGTTCATTGCAGCACTCTTTACAATAGCTAGAATCTGGAAAAAACCTGAGTGCCCAAGAACAGATGACTGGTTAAAGAAACTTTGGTACATCTACACAATGGAGTACTACGTAGCTGTTAGAAAAGATGAAGTCATGAAATTCTCAAACAAGTGGCACTACATGGTAAGCATCATGCTAAGCGAAATGAGTCAGAAAGAAAGGGACAGACATAGAAAGATTGCATTCATCTGGGGAACATAAAGTAACAAAATAGGAGACTAACACCCAAGAATAGCCGACATAAATACCAGGAGGATTACTCCATGGCTTTGAGGACAGCTGCACATGCTAGGGGAAAAGGCAGCTCAGATAGAGAAGGGAGCACCAAATAAAGGGTGTTGGGAGGTTCTTCTCAGGATGGAAAATGCGTGATGAGAGTAGACTATAGACCGAACAATATTGCCACTTGATGTCTCTTTTGCAAACCACAGTACTCAAAAGGAGAGAGATAACAAAAGGGAATGCACTGCCACAGAGGTAGGGTGGGCTGGGGGGATAGCGGGGTGGGAGGGATACTGGGACTGGTGGTGGTGGAGAATGGTCACTGGTGGAGGGATGGGTATTCCATCATTGTATAACTGAAACTCAAGCACAAAAATTTGTAAGTCTACAAGTGTATGTACCTCATGGTGTTTCACTAATAAAAATTTAAGGAAAAAAATAGTGATTGGCACAACAATAGAGAACAGTGTCTAACCACCATAGATGAGTAAAATGAATAAGGGCTGTTGAAGGCCAAGTACTCCTTCATACATGTGTAAAGAGCAGATAGCAATAGACTTGCAGTGAGCTGTTATCCTTCCAAACAACAGCTGCTTTGTAGATACCTTTGTTATGGTGCTTGTCACTCCTATTGTAATGATCAGATGATAAACTTCATTATTGAACTCAGACCTTTTTCCTAATATTCCAAGATGTGAAAGCACATTAAAGACTACAGGGAATAACAACAACAACAACAACAACAAAATCACTTTTTTATCAACTAGTTCTGGTTCAAATGCCCATCTGTCATGTTCGCATAAACCGATTATTAATTAGGTACATAGTCATATGTTGGAGCTCCAGAATGTCTCTTTAGTGTTTGGAACTTTTAATGAAACCCCTAAGTCAATAAGAAAACATAGAGAAGGTCACCCAAGGTATTACTACTTTTAATCTCCACCTTATATTCAAAGTTTTTCGTTGTCTAAAATGAAGTCACAGGTTTGGTTGGAACTCAAGTAAGATGTTCATGGAAACCACAGTGGTTGGTGCCTAGTAGGTACTCAACAAGTACCACTGGAATGAGTGAAGGAATGAGTGGAGAAAGTCATGGAGACTCCCAGCAGGGCTGTGGCAACTCTTGCTGGGAAGTTGAGGTAGAAGAGACTTTGTGGGAAAACACCGGTATAAGCTCTTCCTGAATTTTATTAGTCTGTCATCCACGTCTTCTCTCTCAAAACACTTTGCAATCAAAAGATTTTGGAGTAGACTATTTTGAGCCCTCAGCCTTCACCCTGAGCTGCACTAAGAGGAACATCTGATTAGGGGAGCTCTTCCGTGTGCACATAAAGTCAGAATCACCAATATCTATCCTCTGCAGGATTAGACCGCTAATTTCCAAAACTGCTCCCCTCCTACCCCCAGAAAAACTGCAAACCTGTTTTCAATATAACAGCATCACTTACTCTTCTTAGAGTTCATTATGGCAAAAACTGAATTTTATCTCTCCTTTTGGTCAACTTTAAAACTTCTATTAAGGCCTGACACAAAACTTCTACTTTGTGGGCTGGAGTGATAGCACAGCGGATAGGGCTCTTACACTGTATTACAGCGGCCAATCTGGTTCAATTCCCATCATCCCATATGGTTCCCTAAGCACTGCCAGGAGCCAGGGGTAACTTCTGAGCATAGTTGGGTATGACCCCAAAAAGCAAAATAAATAAATAAATAAATAAATAAATAAAACCAACCTCTGCTTTGCTAGGATGCCTAAATAACCCCCTTAAGTAATCCCTCTTCCTCGGAAGCTCCTGTTACCTTTTTGTTACCCCAAACCTCTAACTTCATACTTTCCCCTTGTGCTTTGCTGCCTTGCTTCAGTGAAGGTTTCCTCTCTGATCTCCAGACGTGAAAGAACCCTCGGTCTAAAATCAGAATGCTTGTCATTGTTTAATCTCATTAAACCTCCATTTAAAAGACCACAGGCAAAACAAGAAGAACTATCTTTGGGAGTCATGATGATTATCAGTTATGAGAATTCTGGTGAGCTGGTTCAGTGGTAAAGCACATGCCTCGCATGTGTGAGGTCCTGAGTTTGATTCCTGACATTGAAAATACCAACAATAACAAACAACAACGACAAATACTGAATGCTAACATTGTTCAGAAAATGGTCAGCACTTTCCAAATTTGTCAGTTTTTTGTTTTGTTTGTAGACATGGATGATCTTCCTAAATTACACTGTTGGATTGATGAGACTAGATACTCTGTCAGTGACTTTCTACGTGATCTTGCCAAATTTTCCCATTATACAAATATCAGTTTGAATTCAGAAGACAGATATCAGATTTTAGTGCATAAAAGAGTGCACTAGAAAGGAATGCTGATTTAAATGCATATTCCTAGGCCACACAACTATAGATTCTGATTTGGCTGTGAACTATTATATCTTGGACTACTATTTTTTGCAGGTTCATAGGGATATGTTTTCTTTGGACATACCTTGGGAGATATTATAATAGATAATCCTGTCCCAGTGACTCCACAGGATGCTGTTTTCACTCGGGGAACCCCAGAGGGAGGTGGTGAGAGTCCTCCCTGCCCCAAGGAACCCAGCCCTGGCAACCGACCTCTACTACCCAACCGCCTCCACACTTCAGGCTGCTTCCCAGACCGCACGGCCATGAAGCCGCACATTATAAGTTTAGGATGTGTCTTACAACACTTCATAAGACACTTTCTACCCATTTTCCATAATTACCACACCATATTTGTTGTGGTTCAGATATTAGGCAACAAATCATAGAGAGAAATATATACACCTCTCAGAGAGCCTGGCAAGCTCTCTGAGTAGTATCCTGCCTGCATGAGCAGAGCCTGGCAAGCTAACCATGGCGTATTCTATATGCCAAAAACAATAACAATAACAGGTCTCATTCCCCTGACCCTAAAAGAGCCTCCAATTATTGGGAAAGATGAGTAAGGAGAGGCTGCTAAAAACTCAGAGCTTGGAGGAATAGAGAAGTTAGTGGCACCCGATCGAGTAAATTGACGAACAATGGGATGACAGTGATACAGTGATACAGTGATCCTATCCCAATAGCCATCTCTTGATGAGAGGTAAATGTAGACATTCCCAAGACTGATCTGTTTATGGCTCACTTTTCAGAAGAAGAGTTGGAAAATTTCCTTGGCAATATGTTATAGCTCAATGTATGATCAATCAATTCAGTTCATCACTAAACTTGAGACTCCTAATCAGAGTACAAAAAATGTTTTTTTCCAGCTTTGTGTGCAGGAGAGTTTCATGTGCCCCAACTCTGATGATACCAGGTGATGGAAGGTGCTTCCTTGAGTATACAACTTTCAAGATCGGCAGAGAAGTGCTAATCAAAACTGCAATGAACTATGACCTCACTCCTTAGTTGTCTAAGGACAGAAGAAATAAAATACAAGTGTTACTGAGGATATATAAACATTAGATCTGTAGCATACTGTTTGTTGGAATAAAACTAATCCAAGAACTATAAAAAATAGGAAGATTCCTCATAATTAAAAACAGAACCAATAGGAAGATTGCATTTTCTGATCCAGCATTCATATTTTTAATTTCTTATTCAAAAGAATTGAAATTGGGATCTTTAAGAGATATTAACTCTCCCATGTACTTGTGATACTGATAATGATAGGATTTGGAAAGATCCAAAAATTTTCATTTGTGGATAAATGGATAAAAGCTTGATTGATATAAATAAAGGAATATTATTTAACCCCAAAGAATGAATTCCTGTATATTCAGCAAAATGGCTGAAATTTGAGGGCATCAAGCCAAGCGAATCAGTAACAAAAGGGCAAATTAGTTAATAAGTAACAAAGTAAAACACTGTGTGAATCTATAACTATAAAGCACCTTAAATAATCTGACTCATAGAAAAAGACAGTGGAATGGTTATTGCCAGGGTCTGAATGATGTGGAAAAGAAGAGAAGTGAACTATGAGTCTGATGTTTCAGTTAGGCAAAAGAAGTATTCTTTAGAGATATTCTGAGAAGTGCAGTACCTATATTATATTGTATGCTTGAAAGTCTGTTAAGAAAATAGATTTCCTCTTATGTGCTATTACCACAATAAATAAAAACTGTTTAGGATTTCTCCTCTGAGTTTGGTATCTGGCCCTGATAGTAATTTTTATATATCTATCGGCCATCAGTATGTCTGCTTAGGGGAAGTGTGCTTGTTTCTTCCCCCCATTTGTAACTATTCACACTATTATTGTCTTATGGCTATTATAACAAATCTTTACAACTGTGGAACTAAAATCATCAAAAGCTTTAAATGTAATAGTTATGAAAGTTAGAAGTTCAAAATTGATCCTTGGGTTCCTCTTGGAGCCCAAGGAGTGAATGTGTTTACTAATCTTTGAGATACCATATGTTTCCTTCATTCTTTGACTTCTGACATCTTGTCCATGTAAAAGAACCTCATCCTAGCTTCTATTTTCTTTGTTCAAGCTCCTTCTGTAACTATGATCCTCTTTCTTTATTCTTATTTTTAAAATTGATTGAAGGTCTGTGATTTATAACACTGTTAGTTATGGTTTCTTATGAATATAATTCCAATACTCCACCCATCACAAGTGCACCTACCATCAGGAATATTGCTCCATAGTTGGAAGCCTGTCACATGAGCTGGGGGAGAATGCAGCTGGAATAAAGAAAGAATCACTAAGTCAATGATGGTGGGAGGGATCATTCGGGGTGTGCTGAAAGTAGATAAAGAATCAAACATGATAGCCTCTCAGTATCTATATTGCAAACCATAATATCCAAAAGTAGAGAGAGTATGGGGTAAATTGTCCGCCATAGAAGCAGGGGATGATAGGGAAGAAGGAGTGGATACTGGGGACATTGGTGGTGGAAAATGTGCACTGGTGTAGGGATGAGTGTTTGATCATTGTATGACTGAAACTCAAACATGACAGCTTTGTAAGTGTATCTCATGGTAATTCAATAATAAAAAAAAATCACAAGTGTACCTACCTCCTTGCCCCATTGGTTTCTTCTTTTAAGAATCATGGTTATTCAAAAGCAACTGGTGCTGGCGCAGTTGTGGCGAGAAAGGGACCCTCCTTCACTTCTGGTGGGAATGCCAACTGGCTCAGCCCTTTTGGAAAACAATATGGATGATTCTCAAAAAATTAGAAATTGAGCTCCCATTTGACCCAGCAATAGCACTCCTGGGAATATATCCCAGAGAGGCAAAAAAGTATAGTCGAAGTGACATCTGCACTTGTTTGTTCATTGCAGCACTCTTTACAATAGCCAGAATCTGGAAAAAATCTGAGTGCCCGAGAACAGATGACTGGTTAAAGAAACTTCGGTACATTTACACAATGGAGTACTATGTAGCTGTTAGAAAAGATGAAGTTATGAAATTTACATACAAGTGGTATTACAGGGAACGTATCATGTTAAGAAAAATGAGTCGGAAAGAGCGGGATAGACATAGAAAGATTGCATTCATCTGGAGAACATAAAGCAACAAAATGGGAGACTAACACCCAGGAATGGCTGAGATTAGTACCAGGAATTTTGCTCCATGACTTGGAGGCCAGCCACACGTGCTAGGGGAAAAGGAAGCTCAGATAGAGAAGAGAGCAACAAATAAATGGTGTTATGAGGATCCTCCCAGGGTGGGAGAAGCATGCTGAAAGTAGACTATAGACCAAACATGATTTCCACTCAATGCCTCTCTTGCAAAATAAAGTACCCAAAAGAAGAGAGAGAGAACAAGAGGGAATGCCCTGCCACAGAGGCAGGGTGGGATGCGGGGTATGGGGGGTGGGATGGATGCTGGGACCCGTGGTGGTGGAGGATGTGCACTGGTGGAAGGATGGGTACTTGATCATTGTATAACTGAAACCAAGCACAAAAATTTATAAGTCTATAACTGTACCTCATGGTGTTTCACTAATAAAAAAATTAAAAAAAAGAATCATGGTTATTAATTGGCTTTACTTGGATAAATAAAGAAAATTTCTATCTCAAGATCTTAATTTTATCTGAAATTCCCTTTATTATGCAAGGATAACATCTTCAAAAGTCTCTGAATTTGGATGAACATGTTTTGGTAGACCGTATGTCAACCATCAATTATTTAATTGATCAGTTTAATATTGATCTATTATCAATGAGCAATTCCCATTTATTAGACAACTGAAGTCATTGTAGTCAATAAGAAAAACACATTCCTAGATGGGAGATTAGCTAGGAATATAGAATACCATATAGGTAATGAAAATGAAAGATGAGGAAGGATTTGAAATGGAGGATAAAGAGAACTATTTTCAAACATTACAGCAAAAGGGTCCTTGATGAACACCTATCTGGACAAAACTAATCTAAATATGTATTCCCAGAATGATGTACTGCTTGCATAGGGGGAGAGTTGTCCACTATTATATATGAAACAATCTTGTTTGTTAACATGACACTTGTACCTCATGCCTATTTACCATACAATTGTATATTATTACAAGGTAATAGTGATTCCCCCATATTTGCATAATACCAGGTTTAGAATCCTGGTTTCATCTTAGGGTCTGCCTTTTGCCAATTCCAATAAAAACTACATCTCATATATTCTAGTTCTGACCCACTGCAGAAATAAAATAAGTTGATATTTTTATAACAGTTTAAGAATGGAAAGATATTTATAAGAAATTCTTGTCATCCTAAATGAGTATATTATGTCTCTCTCTTCCATCTTACCTCATTGTGACTCTAAATAATATTCTACCAATTCTTAGTTTCTTACCACCATATTTATAGTCATTCTTGGCTTAATGACAGCTCCCTTCCTCTTCACTTTAATTATCCACCACACACCTTCAAAAACTTATCATACTGCATTAATGTCTTGTTTCATTAATGGCATAAACAATGACGCTCTTTCATGATAAATGTCTTTTTTTTCTTTTTGGGTCACATCCAGCGATGCCCAGGGGTTCCTCTTGGCTCATGCACTCAGGAATTTCTCCTGGCGGTGCTTGGTGGACCATATGGGATGCTGAGGATTGAATCTGGGTCAGCTGCGTGCAAGCAAATGCCCTATCCGCTGTACTATTGCTCCGGCCCCTCGTGATAAATATCTTTGCCCATGCTTCTTTCTCCTCTTGGAGAAACTAAATACCTATACCCAAATCACACAATAATATGTGCTGCATGCATTCCTGTGTGTATTTCACAACCCAAATGATACATATCTGTCATCAAAGAATCTTCCCTAATTTTTCACAAGGGGAGTTACACATGTCTTTGGAATGCCTGTCTCCTTGGATACACTTCTAGTATACAACTGTCAAAAGGATTTGTAATTCACGTACTCTTACAAGTATTATTATCCAACTAAATTATGTGGTTCTTGAGAGAAGCCTGTATATTATTCAAAGATTCATCTTCAGCATTGTCCCTTGTAGGACTACTGGGTATGGCTGCTAGTTCCCAACTGCTGTACAACCATTCCATAAAATATAATTTGAATGCTGTACCTAGAGCTGTGTAACAGAAAAATCTCAGTATCTGTTTATTGAATGGATGAATGAATATGAAGCAAAATTTGTAAGCAGTACATGCAGTCCAAAATATTATGAAGAATATTGCCATGTATTCTCAGCTCTAATGACAGTCCATAACCATATTAAAATGTTGATACTTTGCAGTTGCTTTTAAATGCTTGCATGCTTTTCCTGTGCTGTTTTACACTGGTCTCCAGCAAATGTTCTTTTTTTTTCTTTTTTAATAATTTTATTTATTGAATCACCATGAGAGCAGTTACAAAGCTTTCGGGTTTATGTCTTGGTCATACAATGAAACACCTGTATCCTCACCAGTTCCCATTCTCCACCCCTTTCCCACACCCTCCCCCTACCTGTGTGGCAGATGATTTCCACATTACTCTCTCTCTACTTTGATTACGTTCAATATTTTGACACCCACCAGACCCACCTTTATTATTTGGGATTTTACCCCAACACTCAGAACTGCTGAAAAGGCAACAGTAGACAATTTTTTTCTATTGCGGTTATGAATAATATATGATGACGTGTGACTGCAGTAGTCGCCATGCAATTTTGAAATTCCAAAATTTTAACACTTAAGTCTGGAGGGATTTCTGCCAAAACCTGCTGGGTTCCAAGATTTGTTCCTGAGTCTCTAGGATCATGACCATTAAGCATCTTGATCGGGAGCCAGAAAGGCCATTCATGGGCTGCCACTAGGGGTGGGATAGGGAGGAAAGGGCCGGCTCCACCCCCATCCCATGAGGCCCTTTGTGTCTCATCACTTCCCGCCCAAATCTCACTGTCCAATGGCCTATGGTGGATGGCAACCACCGAGCTGCCAGGGGGAACAGGCCAAGGCACTAAACTTATTCCCACCTGGGTTGGCCCAGCACCTACTGCAGGAACCGGATGCATTTCTGCCAAAAGCCGTTGGGTTTCGATATTTGTTTCTGAGTCTCTGGGATTATGGCCATTAAACAGTTTGATCAGGGACCAGAGAGGCCATGACTCCAATTATATGGTTGAGCTGGAGGTGGTTTGTGGGTGTGTCTCCCACATACCTAAGCTTTGGCCATTTACTTTCTTGGTAAACTTTGCTCCAAGTTTTTGGGGTCTGGCCAAAGTCACAGCAGCAATTTTGGGGTATCTGGAAGTCTGAAGACGCTATCAGGATCAGCATCAGGATGCTGATGCACTCGCCTCACAGGTACAGATTGACCTGCTGGCGGCACCATAACCCCTGCAAATGTTCTTTGGAGAGATGCGTCTGTCTCTACTTACACTATTAGTTCAGACAAATAGGTACATATAACACTCTTGTTGACTTTGGCTTCATTAGAAATTCAAGGGGAAGGGGTTGGATAAATGACCACCAGTGTTTACCAGCCAGGGATCACATCAAGAGAGGATAGTAGTTTAATTTTTTTTGATTGAGTGAGAGGTTATTAAAGAAATGTAAGGCAAATACAAGGTTGGATAGTGTCTGTCTCTTCCAACTTGGAGCAACACACAGTCCACTTTATTGAGTATCCCTGAAAGGGGATAAGATACCACCAACAGAAAACACTGGAAAATGACTCTTGTGAGTTAGAAGGCTTCAGAGACATTTATTCATTAATTTAACCAAAACCTAAATACTTTTGAGGTCTATCTATATCACCAGCTCTGCACTAGGTGGGCAGGGAATTAAAATGCCAGAGCTCAAAACACAATTCTGGGAGCAGAAGATGGCTTGGTGGTCAATGTACCTGTCATGCAAATTTGGGACTGACTGATTCCTCATGCCTCCCACATTCACCCTAGCTGTGTGTGACTAACTGCTCTGCTGTCTCTGATCCCTGTTTCTCGTAAAACCACAGCAAGTTGTGAGCACCACCACAACTCAAATATTCAACCTCTGGTAAGTACCTCAGTTAAATTGATGTGTGAGTAATATAGACAGGAGTATGGTTTTCGGAAGAAGCATGTGTGTGATCTCTGGTGAGCACCACAACCAGATTGTGCAGGAGTATCTCTGATAAGTGCTGTAGCATCCCTGTGAATGCATAAGCAAGGAGTGAAATAAAGGAGCATAACCCTCAAAGAACTCTATGAACAAGTATGTGAGCACCAGTGTGCAACCCCCCGGGCATCACCATAACTACACCAACAGTGGGAGTAAAGGGACCTGAGCAATAGTACAGTGGGTAGGGCACTTGCCTTGCATGAATATGACCCTGGTTCAATTTCTGGCATTCCATATGAATCCCCCAGGCATTGCCAGGAGTAAATTCCTTAGTGCAGTGTCAGGAATTAGTCCTGAGCATCGCTGGGTGTGTCCTCCTAAACAAACAAACAAACAAACAAACAAAAACCAGTGGGAATAAAAAAGGGGAAAAATAAAGTTGCAATTCAGTGTAGAATTCAAATAGATACACTTTTATGTCACAACTTTTTTTTTAATCTTATAAATGATAATATATGCTTTCAGTGTCCTCGCCGGGGCCCCTTGGAGGGGAGCGGATTGAGCTTTCCTCCCAACCCCGACCAGCCAAAGACCTCCAGGACCAGCCACCACCATGCTGAGACCACTCTCCACACACATGAAGGTACTGGCAGAGGGGCAAAGTCACACGGATTCCGGGGCCGACATCTCCAAGCCTACTCAGATTGGGGCCGAGCACCCTCCACCCAGATCCTCCAAACTCCAGTAGGCGGGGGTCACACCCACCAACTGGCCCCCTGGCGCCGTGTAATCCCATCAACGGCCAAGACTCAGTGACTATAAAAACCAGCTCCCGGAACCGCGCGGCCGCATTCTTGGCCACACGACATCTTATTATGACATCTTATTATCTCATTCCTACTTTGAACAAACTGGCAGGCTACTGAATGTAGCCTGCCCACATGGCAGAGTCTGGCAAACTCCCCGTGGCGTACCCAATATGCCAAATACCAGTAACAATGTTAGGTCTCATTCTCCTAAAGAGCCTTGAATATAATCTCAGGGCTAGGATGAAGGAGATGTTACTGGGGCCTGTTCGAGGCAATCGATGAATAACAGGATGATTTGTGATTGTGATTGATGCTTTCAGGTCACTTACTGCATTTTACAGTTAGAGCACACGCACTGTTTTTTGACTTCACAATTATATGAAAACATAATGTTAGGTTATCTCAACACTGCTGGTGAACAAAAAGAGGTACCAAAAAGCTGAATCTATTATCTCAGATCACTCAACCAACTGCCAAGCTCCAGAGAAGGGGGTTAAGCACATCTGGATAGCCATCCAGTGTCTGTGGTCTTTCATTATAAAGCTGGAATAACCACCTATACATTTTGTTCTAAAATTTATTCCATTTGTATGGTTGTGGATAAATTTACAGAGATGGTAATGTTGGAGCTAGGGTGTTCCTACGTTTTAAAGATTAAATTGACATAACCTGGTAGATATAGTTCACAGGGAGATGCGATCATAATCAATGGCACCAAAGTAGGTGTGTACATAATGTGTTCAGTAAGCATCTGACAATATTGTGACCGAAGCATGAATTGTAACCAAGGCAACCAGTCTCTCTGGTATACACTAACATATGTAAGGCAGGCATTGTAAGCCACTGAGTTTTTTCCTACAGTAAATCCTGGGCAGTAAAGTAAAGGTACCCATTACTAAGGATCCTTTGTTAAGTAATATATGAGCCGGTCCAGGAGCCAATTATTCAGGGATATTTGCCTTTTCCAGTAAGGATATTGGCTGAGGTTGGGAAAGTTGACCAATAGCAATTGCCAAAGGCCATGTAGAAAGCTGGGAACTTTATCACGTAGGGAAGAGAAAATTTGTGGTGACTGAGAGAAGGATAGATATGTGCAAGGAGATAAATGTGTGCAGTGGTTGCCTCTTTTTTTTTTATTAGTGAAACACCATGAGGTACAGTTGTAGACTTACAAACTTTCGTGCTTGGGTTTCAATTATACAGTGATTGAGTACCCATCCCTCCACCAGTTCCCATTCTCCACAACCATTGATCCCAGTAGCCCTCCCACCCCTGCACCACGTGCCCTCACTCCACCCCACCTCTGTGGCAGGGCATTCCCTTTTGCTCTCAGTTGCCTCTCTTTTATGTCTCACTCCACCTTGAGTTTTTGCAGAAAACAAAGTTAATGATTGAGAATCCCAAAGGATGGTAGCTAGAAGAAGGAATGTGAGTTCTGAGCTCTGAGAGGTACTCGAAATCATTTAAAAAATGACATAATTCAGTAATCGTAGATATGTTTGTATAAGTTTTGAGATTAGTAGAAAATACTCAGGACTGGTCTAGGGAAGAATAAAGTAGCTGGGAAAGAGGAGTTAAGGGATAATAATTTCAAAAAATACACCAAAGATATTAGATTCAGGACTTTATTTGTGCTTTGCAGAAAGTTGCTTCTTCATTACTAGGGTAGGTTGTACCTTCTACAATCCAATACCTTCTTGTTCTTCTTAATGCTTCTTTCTTCTCCTCTGGTCTTAGAGTTCATCCATCATAGAATGAACTCTAGGGGAGGACTCGGGAGAGACCCCTTGTGTTGACCTTGTATTTTGTGCAGAGAGAAACTTCGGAAAAATCCACCAAGCACACTCATGGCAGACACGGTTAGTAAGTCATGGAATTCTGTACCCAGGGTGTCTGTAAATGACCTCTGGATCCTTCTTTACTCAGATCTTCACAGTGCCAAGAAGAGTTGGCCTATGAATGCAATTATGGTCAACAGACGTGGAAATGATGGTCTCAAAAATCGCTTACATTTTGGGTATCCGTAGGTTCTATTAAAGATCACCCATGGGAGTTGAGAGTTGAATAGAGGTTACCAAATTTTTGTGGCCTACACTCCACCCTATTTTTCAGAAAGAAAAAAATCACTCCAATCACTTGGAAATATACCTTACGTAAATGAACAAATAGAACATGTTCCACAATCCCACCAGACTCTACTACTACTTTCTCTGAATCATTTCAGTAGCTCCTGGGGGTTGTATTACTCACTTTGCAATATACTGGAGTAGAGAAAGAATGTTTGTGAAAGAAAATGTCAGTGTCATAACTTTTAGAAAGGCCTTGAATACTAGCTTGAGTGTCAACAGCTTTGGCATTTCAAGCAGAACCACTGTTCCAGATGCTCAAAGTTATGCAACAAACGACAACCCAGTGGCTTCATTTTAAGCGGGCAGGGCATAAGAGGCCATGTTCCTTTTATAAGGAGATCTATAAGGAATCACACCCATTAATGGTTCCCATTAAATTCAGGGCATGCAGGGGAAATGGTACTTTGATTTAGTTTAGCAACATGAAGAAATTGGCAAGATAATCACATAAAAGTGACACTTTTTATGACTGGGCTATTTGATTTTATGTCAGCAGGTTTCAATTTCCCACGTTTTTATGATGGGATATAGGTTCCCCCATCTAATGTATGCATTAGACAGAGTAAAGGTTAAACAGATTGTTTCAACATTCAGGTCTCAAAGCTGATGATAATGGTGAAATAATAATATCCCTTGCTTATACACCTTGCCCATCCACTTACAGTGCATGCAGGGACAAGCCAGGGGAATGAAGACGGAGCCACAAGAGCTCTGCAGCCAGAGGCCTGTGTTCCAGTCAAGTGTGGGGCCAGGGCTGAATAATTTTTCTCTCTGTTAAACAGAAATTTTTTTCTTTGTCATATGAGACTGACACTCATTTCAATGAGATTGAAATGGGACAATGTATGTATGTTATGTGCATAGGACAGAGCTGGAATAATTTCTAGGGCAGAATGAATTCAAATAAGTAAATTCATTGTCACTCATACCTTGTAAGATGGAGAGACCATCTTCCCAAATTAAATTGACTTAGAAGAATATACAAAAGAGCCATTATTCCTTGCTTGGGAGGTAGTTTGTAATGACCCAGATGACTTCCTGCCACATATCAAGAAGTAATAGCTGGGTCAGGTCATATGGACTCTGAGGAACTGATAGAAATTAGACCCTCAGTGAGAGACCATGGCAAGGACTAGAGTGATAGTGCAAAGAGTTGGGTACTTCTTTTGCACCCTTCTTATCCAAGTTCAATTTCCAGCATATCAGGGCAGAAGTAGAGAGCAGAAGTAGGAGTAAATCCTCAGCACTGCCAGATATTTTCTCCAAACAAAAATAAAATAAAATGAAATAAAAGAGAGTGATCAAGGCAGTGGATTTATTAGGGGACATTGTTTTGAGCCCAGAAAAAGAGATTCCAGCAGGAGGAGACCCATAACACCATTTGCTTTTAATGTCCCTCTGAGTTCTAGGGTACATTTAAGCCCTTAATTCATCTTCTTTATGCCTCTTCCTTTCCCTGATAAGGTTTGGAGGAGTCTTTGAGAGAAAGACTAATATTACCCAAGCCAAATGTAATTGGCAGCCCCTCCCCTGAGCCATTGTTGAAATCTTTCACTTTAAAAGCCTTGGTCTCTATCAGTCGCTGAATCTGCAGCGATTATTTGGAGGGCTCCTTGAAGAGAATTCGAGCTGTCCCTTTAAATCCATTCCCTTGACTTTCCTTTTGGCCCTATTTAAATATTCCAGACAATTTCAAGACTTAATAATGATGAATATGATTAAGATTAGGGCTTAATAAGAGTGTTAAGAAAAGATTTTTCATTCCGATGGAGGTGGGCTGCTGTGAAAATTGAATTGGCACCAGGCCTCTCAGGCCACACTTACCAGAATGGGTCCTCACCTCTCTCAGTGTGTTAACTCACTCGGTCCAGAATGCCTGGAGGGGTCTGGTGCAGGTGTTAGGGTCTCTTCCAGGGACCCTCCCTCCCCTGATGAGTTGCTGATAAGCTGCTCTGTCATCCCCTCAGATAATCCTCCTATGGGGTAAGAAGGTGGCTATTGGACACCATCAAGACCCTTGTTATAGTTGGTGGCAGTATTTAGGATAGAGAGAAAGGAGCCCCTCTCTTCAAGGGGGTACAGGGGAATGGATCAACAGGGGTGAATGGGGAAGTAACATGATTTGGATCCTGGTATACATGGAGCTTCCTTTTAACCCAGACCTGAACTTGAGTATTTTTGTTTGTTTAGCTTGTGTTTTTACATACTTGAGCCTCACAGTATAGGAGAAGTAGAAAAAAAAAAGGGGGGCAAGCCTTGAATTCAAGTGTCAAAAAATCTAGACTAGGATGAGCAAGGTTTTTTCTCTAAAGGGGTATGTTTCATCTCTAAAGCAACAGGGGTTTGGTCATCTCTAAAGCAACAAACTATTGACCATCGCTCTTGCAAATAGAAAGCTCACATAGACAATACCTAATCAAATTGAGGTAGCTGTGATTCAACAAGATTTTATTTATGAACTCTGAAATTAAAATTTTATGTGTCATGAAATAGTATTATTTTAACTTTTTTCCTCTAACATTAAAAATATTAAAAATTTTCTTATTGGGATTAATTTGGCTTTTCATAATCTATGAAACCCTGGCCAAGGCCCTTGTTCCTAGAGTTATGCTTCACCTCCCCCTTTGATTGTAGCACATTCATTGTCCTGGAATCAGAACAAGCAAGTAAAAACTAACTCTACATTACACTAGAGTGGGGGAATGCTGATTCACTAGAACTCTTTGATTTGATCTTAATTTGGATGGAGGAAAGGCTTCCAAGCAATGACCAGGGTCTCAGGGACCACACGCAGCAATACTGTGCCACCAAACTGATTGTCCATAGCACCTGGAAATTCAGTGATTCTTGAATTCAGAGTTGCTGGGGCAACTGGAGTCACATCAATGATACTGATGGAGAGAACCCTAGAATCCTGATAGCTGAACTTTGGTCCTCTACATGCAAGTCAGGCGTCCCCAAGCCTTAGCTATCTGCATACACTGACTTGGCCCTTACTTATTTTTTTCAGCGAGTGTCCTACCTTTCCTCACCTGCTAATCAAAGTCCTGCTTATTTTGACTCCTCTGTTTCCTCATCATTCCACCTAGAAGGCTTCACTTGTTTACTGCCCCCCATTTTCTCTCTGTGTTATCAACATCCAGCCAACACTCCCCAAATAATTGTCTTCCTTGGAGTCTTCTCTCATCCCATGTCCACAAACCCTCCCCCAACATATTGTGAATCAATCACATGCCTTCGTTCTTTCAGAAATCCCTATTCTGAAAATTCATGCTATGTCCACAAATTTCTCTCTCACAGCTCTGAAGATCACATCCTCAATGTCTGACTGCTCTGCTTCCCTGCCTCTCTCATCCTGGACCTTTTCTTTTTTTGTGTGTGTGTGCTTTTACACAGACCATTCCTATGACCTGAAATGCTTCTTCCAGCCCACCCTTCAAGTCTCTTCTCAAGAAAGATTTCATGATCTCAGCCTTTATCTTCCTGTTTCTCTGCCTTTCCTTAATTGCTGGTGTCTTTGGAAGATGCCTATGCCTTTTTTCCTTCTTACAGAGAAATCAATGGTTGCATTTAATGTGTCATTTGTACTTTCTCCTCTCCCCTCAACTATGGTACTTCGGGGAGGGCAGGACACATAGAAAGTAGCACTCCCTTGTAGCACTGTCCTCCCGTTGAGAATTCAATAAATATCATTAGATTGGATGGGGTCATTACATAATACAAATATATTATCTCCCATAGAACTTAAAAAGAGTCCTCCCACACTTTCAAATCAATAAATATTAAACAATTTAAAAA
The DNA here is from genome assembly GCF_029834395.1 of Sorex fumeus. Classification (NCBI taxonomy): domain Eukaryota; kingdom Metazoa; phylum Chordata; class Mammalia; order Eulipotyphla; family Soricidae; genus Sorex; species Sorex fumeus. The sequence goes on from NW_026606186.1 coordinate 11,151,961, forward strand.
TAGATAAAAATGTAAAAAATAATAATTTATGAACCTTTTCCTGTTCTTACTCAGCCCCTGGCCTTATCTCTTCATATTTTCCATCTCTCTTCACTCAAACAAGATGAATGTTTTAAAGTTCTATCTACTCTCTGTTTTCACTTTTTTACTTTAAGACTTTGTATATGCTGTTTCCTCTACCTTTCCTTCTTCAATTTACATGCCTCACTCCCACTCATCCTTAGGAGCAGAGTCACCTTTGCTTTAAGAATAAAACTTGGCTGACAACACAAACCTTGGCTTCCCTCCCAGTCTCCTGTGAATGTCTGTATTCCCTTCTGATGGAAGAAGTTCCAAGCACCTCAAGATTAGGGGCTTTGGCTAATTGTTCCTTTGTGGTTAATACTTAAGAAACTAATATTTTTTTTCAGTAGAATGAATTTTAAACTTGGGCATTGTAGGCTAAAAGGGTTTTCTCTGGAATATTCCTTCTGGGACCTGATAAAAGTGTTAAACCTGTGTGCTATTAATTTGTGTGACTGCCTGCAGGTGAAACAGAAGATGTAGATTAGGAGGAGAGAAGAGTTATAAAGCTGATGACATCTAGGGGCAAAGACTTGTGCAAATCAGTCCTGTGAAACACAGAGGAGACTAACATAGAAGAACCAGGATCTGGCTCAGCTTCCTGCCGTTCATGTGGGAAGCTAATTGAGACCAGGGAGAGGCTCTGGCAAGGACTAGTGAATGTGAACCATGATACTCTGGCTTGGAATGATCGTGACTGAGATGTGGCCATGGATACCTTGTTAATGCCAAGCATCAGTGGAGTTCCATTATTAGCTGCAGGTCAGTATATGTTAAAAATTCCAGAAATATCTGAACTAGAGAGAAATCTCAGTGGACTGGAGTATATGCACTGCATGCTAGGCCCAGGTTCCATCTTCAGCACTGCATGATCCTCTGCCTCAGCACTGCATGATCCTCTGAGCACCATCTGCAGGCATCCTGGAGCAAAGAGTCAGGAGTAGCTCTTATGTATATCCAGGAGGGACCTCAAAGCCAAACCAAACCAAGCCAAACATAAAACAATGATTTCAGAAACTTCTTTCACCTAAAAATCCAAATCATTGCTTATTTCCACGGACAAGCTGAGCAGAGTTCAGAAAGAACTCCCCATCTGACTCCTAAAGCCCAGTTAGTGAGATGGGCTCTGTATGGCAATGGATGTTGGGATGGATTCTGCAGAAAAAAAGACATATCAAGGCATCAACCTCCGCAGTGGAACTTGCTACTTTAACTTAGTATTTTTATTGTTGTGAGGGCAATACTAAGAGTGTTAAGGGCTCAGGCTCATTTTGGTGGTGCTCCATCTATCTGACGGTGTCAGGTACCAAATCCAGGACCTTGGATACGCAAGAATTATTTACGATTTGAGACATATCAAGGCCTCTTTTCAGATACTGTCCTATGTTCCACTTAACTCAGTTTTTCCATAATTGTGTATTTCATGGGTTCCATCTACCTCCCCCCAACACCCCCCCCCACACACACACACCACCACCACCACCAGGAGGCAGAAATTCTAATCATATTTTCCCATCCAGGTGAGGAAAGAGACAGAAATTTAAAGTCTGAGATCATGAGGGTAGTCATCTCGGTGAAGTTGCTTTTGAACTCCTGTCTGATTCCAGAAGCACCCGGCCTTCCCCAAATGGGCACAGGCTCCAGAGACGCCATTGAGAGTTTCTTCCTAGAGTTTTCCTGGGAGAGTAATTAAGCACAGAGACTTTATTAACCAAGTCCCGGGGGGAGTGGAGGCATAGAACCCTACCAAGCAAAGAGCAGATGGAGCAGCTGTGGGTAATAGGTTTACAGTTTCAATGGGAAAGGGAGACATCACTTCTGCGAGGTATGGGCAGAGACAAGACATAAAGGGGATTCTCAAGCTTAAATATTCCAAGGTGGCTAGTTTGGGCATTCAGGAAAATGGGACCCTATCTAGTGCGACTGAGATACTAGAGCAGAGATGCCGTCTCAACACAAGTTACCCACTAAGACTTTAGGATGTGAGTTTTAAGACTCCTTTATCTTTGACCTTTGTTCCATCTTGATGGTAGAAGAATAGTGTCCACACTAAATATATTTTGGGGGGTTGAGGGACACAACCTCTAGTGCTCAGAGCTTACTCCTAGCTATGCCCTCAGGGATCACTCCTGGCACTTGGGGGGAACCATATGTGGTTCTAGGGATTGAAAATGGATTGGCTGCATGAAAGACAAGTGCCCTACCCACTAGACAAGCAATTTAGCACCGACACCAAATATCTTTATGATTCCTTTATATTTTATTTTTGTGGTCATGTTTCCTATGAATCTTTGTATCATGGGAATAATGTACCATGATGTATCGTGTACCATGGATAATTGAATTCCATGGTGAGGGGCTATAGTACAAATATTGGTTTTATTGCCTAAAGCCGTAAATCTGGGGCTGAGATTTTCAGGCTCAGCACTGTTGACATTTTGAGTCAAGTAGTTCTCTACTGGGTGTCCATTACAAGATATTTAGCAGCATCCCTGACCACCATTAATTAGATGATAAAGACTCCCCCTTTTCCCCAGAGTTCAGATAACTAATAGTATCCCTAGCCATTGCCAAATATCTCCTGGGACAAAATGTGCTGTAGTACTCTTGAAATGTAAAGATTTGTCTATTTTCTGATTGTCTATTTTATAGCTTCTTGAGCTGTGTGTGGGTTTCAACCTCATATCGGACCATGTAACTAAATATGGGATCCACAAAATATGCGACAACAATAAAAGGTTTCTGAACACACACAGCCAAATAGTCACTCAAATTCAACTGCTTAGTGAATCTGAGGTTTTTTGGCAACAGTTGCCTGGAATTGAGCTTTCTGGATAGGAAAACGATGCTGAATAAGTGTTAGGGCGCAGATCAAAATCTCCCTTTAATGACAAAGAGACTCCAGAGACTGCAAACAGTAAGCAAGGTTTATTGTAAGACTGACTAGCCAGGGTCCAACCGCCTACACAGACATGCAGGTCAGGCAGTTTGGATAAAGACCCCGAGCTTCTCCAAAGGAGATCTTATATAGGCCTTCACTGACTGTTACAGCAGAGCCCGCACATTTCATAGCCGATAGATTTGTAATAACAAATACTTTCCCAACCAATCCAATTAAGGGTACATCACTTGTTAACCTATAGTTTAAAGATCAGCATTTGTGTCAGTGCTTAGGAACGTCCTGTTTTTTAGGGCAGTCCTGGGTCTTGCAACATGGGTCTTGTGAGAGACATCCATTTATCTGGTCTGACCCCCACCCTTTGAGTACCTGTATCTGAATTCCTTGCTCAGGGGCAGAAAAGCCAGTTATTCTGCAATGCGGGTTCTTGTTAAGCTAAGCTAAATTAATTCTGGTGGTGGTCCATTTTGGGCCTGTCCCTCACATTCTTCCATTTCTCTGCTTCATACTGAGAAATCTTCCTCAGCGTGCTGTAAAATCTGATACTGTTGTTTTAGTACCAGTAGCTGGAGAGTGTTAATTTGGTCCCTAACAACTCACAAAGCGTTGAAGACCGAGGAACCAACAGTCACCAAGAGCAAGGTTGTCAGTCACCAAATGACAACTAGTTTGTCTGGAAGCAGGATGGGGGCGTCCTGAGTGAGCTGGCTGGGCGTTGGGGTTGCTGCAAAGTCGTCTCTCTGGCAGTGTCGGCGGCATTGTCGGACAGCAGCTTCTGTACACTCACCGTCTGCTGGGGGACTGCAGTTGCACAGCGTCTGCCAGGCCCAGCCAGACATGGTGTGCAGACTGTCCCTGCTCGGCAGCCCGCTTCCTCGCTGCCTCTGACTCCTGGAGCTCGGGCTGCTGATGCACACCTTTGCACGACCTACCAACCACTCTTCTGCTCAGACTGAGCCAGCAGAGATGAGCACAAGACTCTGGCCCCCAACCACCTGTACGGGAGGAGTAGAAAGTTCTTTTTGACTCAGTAGGAACAGAGTTGTTAGCTGTCTTAGAGAAAAAATTAAAGCATCAGAAACCAAAGCAACATTGGCCAATTCACAGACTGGGGGAAAGCAATTAATTAATTCTGCACTTTGAGCTGAGGTTCCCCCTAGTAAAGGTCAGATGAGTGACAGCATGTACAACACTGAGTTCCTTTCTAGATCAGGCTGTTTACCTATAGTCAGTAAACCAAGTTTTATCTAAAATTTCCAAAGGGGGTACCTCTTAGATCAAGATTAAAATTTATTCAATCACCTCTGTAGAATTAGAATCTGATCCTTACAAAAAGCAAGTACAGAAACATGGTTTTCTCTACCTTCATTTTAAAACTTTGCAAGATAGCTTAAGAAGCCTTGCTCTAAAGAAAAGAAAGAAACAAGAAGAAGCCCTGCTTTTGGCCATTCATTAACACTCCTCACTTTGGTCATAAGGAAGCTAAGCATACCAGAGAAAAGTTGACTCAAGGTCTCTGAGCCCTGGTTTCTCATTACTCACGGTTCTTCCATGCTTCATAAGCTGGAATCAGACTTTAATGCTCAAACCATCCCATTCCTTCAGGCCTTTGCATATGCCATTACTCCTGTTCTTTCCTACAACCAGAGAGTTCCTGCACAACCTTCAAGATATGTCTGATACTGGGTTCTCCTCCTTCTACTTTAATTGCAGCTGTTTTCATGAGTCTGGATGACTCACTGATTCTCTCTTACCTCTCATCTTTGAGCTTCCTGGGAAGAGGGACTGTGACTGATAGCTCTTTGATTTTGTACAGAGGCTGGCATCTAGCAGTCACTACCTATTGATTACATAAATTAAAGGTCATCTAGTTTGGCTGCTTCTAAGCTGTTTGTAAGCAGGTATATCCTTTGTTCAAATGTATCTTTCATGAAAGCATAAATGCACAAAAAGATAAAAGTAGGGAACTATGACTAAAATGGAGAGATGGGTTGTAGACAGTTCACTTCCCTTCTTATCATAAACCCCTCCACATAACCACTGCCTCTTACCCTGAGTACATTAGGCAACTGTCCTAAAGCAGCTTCAAGGAGGAGTTTGGTTGAGAAACGCTGATCTGGACCCATAAAACTGATACTTGAATTTTTGCCAATTAAATTTAAGGGTCTTAGACGTGGTTGTCATAAAAATCACCCAGGACAGAGAAAGGTAAAAATTAATGCACCCTGTGGCTAAAGATTCTAATTTAATACATACATGGTTGAGCCTGATTATATGTATTTTTAAACAATCACACAGTTCAATGGAAAACACAGCAGGATTGGGGCTGTCAATGTACATATCCTATGATGAATACTTATTACACTTACCGAAGTTTCTATAATCTCTCTGAATATGAGAATATTTTGTTTTTCTTAAGTTTTCCTTTAGTTATAAACTTTCTGGCAACCTCAATTGCTGCTTGGACTTAGTGAACTCTACAAATTATTATTTGGTGATTGAACCTGGATTGCAAGCAAGCTTAAATGAGGGGAGATCAAACAAAAGAGAGTATTTCAATAGATGCTTTATTGTTATCTTTCCATAGTTACTGTGCCAGTCAGGAAGTGAAATGGACTCCAAGGGGCAGAATAAATCCAAGAGCATTGGAGTCTATCCATATAAGGGAGAAGAGGACCCATGGAAGGTGGTGTAGCTCATCATCAGAAAAAGCATCCCACAAAGCTCAAAGAATCTACCAATGGGTATGGTTTTCTTTGACAGTTTGCTTCATCCTAGGGCTGGGGTTACAGTTTCAAGGGAAAAAATACAAAGAGAAAGAGCTTCTGTCCATCATAATGCTATATACAGGTTTAACTGAAGAGTTGAAAATTTACAAAGGAGAAAGGAACCCAGAGTTTGGAATTGGAAACAGTTCTAGTTCATGTTCATCATTAGCTGCCTGTGTGATCCTGGAATTCACCTCTTTGAACATGGGTCTAGAGTACTCAATTATTTTTATTTTATTATTTTACTTTATTTTTTAAATTAAGTTTTTATTCAGACATGATTGGAATACAGTGTTCCAACACAATCCCACAACCTGTATTAACCTCCCTATACCAATATATTCAAGTTTCCTCCTATATCCCAGCCTGTCTTTTTTAACAGAAACATAGTTTTTCAGTTTTGGGGCCACACCAGGCTGTACTCGGGACATATTCCTGGCTCTGTGCTCAGATAACAGTCCTGGAGAGTTCAAGGAACCCTATAGAGTGCCAAGGACCAAATACAGTTCAGCCATGTGCAAGGCAAGTGCCCTAATCTCTGTACTATCACTCTAGCCTTGTTAATAGACACATTTTAAAGTTTTATTACTGTAGTTTGGGTCCCATGCTTAGAGTATTCTTGGCTCTGTGGTTCAGATGTATACAGATAACTCACCTCTATACCGGCAATGTGCCCAAGGTACCTAGGTGCTGTGCCTGTTAACTACCTCTTCTTACTCCCCACCTCCATTTCCTTCCTTTTCTACTCTTTTTTCCCTATAATCTAGAGTCAATTATTTGCCTACATTTGATACATTCCCATTCCATTACCTTGCTACTTTATTCTATACAACATAGATGACATCATCCAGTTTTTGTTCATCTGATTTCTCTATTGAATGAGATACACCAATTCTGTCATGTTGCAGTGAATTGCATTCTTTCATTATTCCTTGCAGCTGCATCATGACTCATTATATATACACACATATACATATATACACATACATATACATATAAACACACACATATATACATATTTGCATATGTACACACACACACCAAACCTTCATTATCCACTCATTGATCCTGGGACACTGGGGTTTATTTCATATCTTAGTTGTTGTACTAAGTGCTAAAGTGGAAAAAAGCTGTGCATGTGTCCTTTAAAGTAAATGTTTTTGTTTTAAAGATAGACACCAAGAAGTGGGATTACTGAGTCATATGGAAAACTATTCCATATTGTGAAATATCCATATTATTTTTTATGTGGAAACCTCAATTATTTAATGGATAGATAAATGTATGACTACATGGGTATGTGGTTGTTAATTTTTAACTTTCAGAATTATAGTTTAAGTATTATAATTATAGCAATCACTGTCACTGTCCTCCTGTTGTTCAACGATTTGCTCGAGCGGGCCCAGTAACGTCTCCATTGTGATACTTGTTACTGTGCTTGGCATATCAAATACATCACAGGTAGCTTGCCAGGCTTTGCCGTGTAGGCGAGATACTCTTGGTAGCTTGCCGGGTTCTCCAAGAGGGGCAGAGGAATCGAACTCAGGTTGGCCATGTTGGCTGCGTGCAAGGCAAATGCCCTACCTGCTGTGCTATCTCTCCAGTCCATTATAACAGTATATTAGTATTTATGGTATTCCTATGCAAAGTTTCTGTACCCCATGATCACCATAATTCCCATGATCCTTTACCTTGTTTGAATCTTAATTGGAAGGAAGGTCAAAAGTAATGAAGGAATGTGGGGAGGGAAGGAGTAATAGAGGAATAAGGAAAAGTGCAAATAAAAGAAGAGGAAAAAAGAACAGTAACTTCTAAATGATTACTCTATGGCCCCTGCCTCCTGACATCTCCTTCTTTTGACGATTACCTACCCTCCCTAATCATCTGCTACTAATAGGTTAAGATTAGGATATAAAGACCTACATCTCTTTTGCTCCATCTTTCTTACTGATTGCTCAAATGCACCAGATTTTCAAGCTGTGAGAAACCTTATGGAGAAGTACATGGTAAGAAACTGTGATCAGTCTCTGGCCAACCAGCTACAAAGGACAGAATCTTGTCTGTCTAAGAAGTGAACTTGTAAAATATCTTTAATCTATCTAACTTTGAGATGCAATAATTGATCTAAATCAGATGAGTTATCAATAGTTGAAATAAAGGAAGAAGGGACGAAAGAAGGTAGAAAAAGAGAGTGATACCATGAACTCTTGTATTCAAGATAGGAAAGGAAGAAAATATTGTATTGCCTGAAAATTCCAGAGATAAGGAGAAGTCAATGTACAATTCAACAAAAACTTCCTTGTTGTGAACAGCATATCCCTAGTATATAAGTTAAGGAACTTGCCTTGCATATAGCCCTGGCAGCACATATAATCTTTTGAACTCCACAAGGAGTGATCCCTGAGCACAGAGCCAAGAAAAAGCCCTGAGCACCACTGGATGTGGCCCCCAAATAGATAAAAAGAACAGTATGTTAATATAACCTGTAGGCGTCCAGAAATGGGCAAAGATAATAGATCTATAGAGTGGTGGCTAAACTTCTGAGTCAGGACCTGGGTCTGAGTCAGTACCTGAGGTATATCTTAATCTCATAGCACTGCACTATAGCACTGTCCTCCCATTGTTCATCGATTTGCTCAAGCAGGCACCAGTAACGTCTCCATTGTGAGACTTGTTGTTACTGTTTTAATATATGCAGGAAACAAGAAAGAGAAAGAGAGTTATCTTCTGTCTCCTGTTCTATCTCTCCTCTTCCTAAAAAGACTTCTGAGTGTAATTTGGTGAATGAATAACCTGCAACTATGATCTAAATCATCCCCAAACTTAATTGCTTTAAGCATCAGTAATATGTAAATTAGTTATAAACTAGTGTTCCTTGTATCATTAGTTTTCACAATTTTCATTTGTCAGACAGCAGTGAGATTACATATTTCTAGCTCAACATCAACCCCACACATTGGAGCTACAGTCATGGTGTTTCTAAATTGGCTCACTCATATGATGGAGAAGTTGATGGTTTGTTTCTCTTCATTTGGACATCTGAATTGAACTTTGGATGGTCTTCTTGATATAATGATGGGCTTTTCCTAAAATAAGGAATCCAACACACCAATGTAGAGTATCTCTGTACACTGGTCCTAGAAGTCATACCTCATCACTTCTATCAAATTCTATTGATCACACTTGCTCCCTTCAATGTAGGACAATACTATAAGGCTGTAACTATCAGGAGGTGATTATCACTTTAGGAAATATTATGCATTTTGTATTGAGATACTGTTCTTCAATTAAAAGATTGTATTTCCCAGTATTCTTCGATGGATTAGAAATGCCATGCTACAATATTGGCCAGTGGGAAGTGAGGCAAGGTAGTGTGTCCATTCACCTTCTCAGACTTGTCTTCAAAGTGAAAGCATACCATTAACTTTTTTTTTTTGCTCCTTGCTAGAATTTAGAATATGAATGTGACTCTGAAGCTCAAAATAAACCTTGGAATAAGAGATAGAAGGTGTGTGTTTGAGATGAGAAAAAACAAATAAAGCTAGACCCAAGAATTAGAGGTCTTTCAGGATGCCCTGGAATTAGAAATTTACCAGATGTACTAGACACATGAGCTTCTTTAGCATGAAGTCACTGTTACTTCAGGTATTGTAAAACAGATAAGCATACCTCTTCTAATATTGCTCGTTGCTAATATCGCAGGTTGCTTGCTTTCTCTAAACTTGAGTTTTTCTCTAAAAAAGGACACATTAAATAGTGATATTATGAGCCATACATAAGGTTAAATATATAAACTGTATGTAAAAGAGCTGCACGCTTAAGAAACACTTTAAGTATTTCTGAGTTATAGCAGTATTCTCATAATAATAACCTGAACACAATTCCTTCCTCTAAAAATGTTCTCCTATTATGATACAATGTCAAAGCCAATTTTTAGTTAAAAAAAAGAATAAATGAAAGTTAAGCTACAATGGCAGATGAGTGTGATGATGGATTTGGAATAAGAAATGTGAGTATAAGAACCATGAAGAGACCTAAAGTGCTCTTGAAAGAGGAGATGCAGGTTTGAACCATCAAGATGAAGACTCCATGTCTTCCTTAATGGACACCCCTTTACCAAACTCAGCCTCAGAACTCTGAGTGATTAATAACCTTTGCTACCCTCCCTTTTTTTTGACATTTCGTTCTTTATTCTGATTCCCAAACATTCTTCTAGGGCCAGATGTGAAAAAGGTTTCAAAACTGTAGCTCAGACGTGACTTACTGTTGATTTGATTTTTTGCCAGCCCAGAAACCAGCCTGAAAATCAATCTTTTCACCCTTGTTTGGACGATCAGGTGTAAATATACAATTTCATTATTTACTTAATTAAGTCAGTGATTTGCTGTTGATCCGATATGTTTGACAATATTTGGGTGCCATCTGTTTCTTAATTGGACTTAATCTCCAGAAGATGTCACCAAAATAACTACCAAATAATTTTTTTTAGCAAAGTAAAAAATGAGCCACTAAAACCCTCCACTCCTCTTCACTGCACTTGTTGATATAACAAACACACACAACACAATTTCTCCCCCAGGTTTATAGTGGTTTTAGGTGTTATGTGCATATAATTCAGCATCATAGATCATATGTTAAAGGTATCTAGTTTGTACAGGGGAAGAGTATTGGTCCCTAGTGACGCATCTGACCTTCTGTGTGGTCTTGGACAGGTCATGTCTCTCTTTGGTCTTGGCTATGATCTGCTCATACTTCATCCTTACCTTGTGCTCAGATCATTTTCCATCACAGCCTCATCATATTGATGTCATTTCATTGATGGATAAACTATATTGTTAAGAATCTCTGAAATGGTCCAGAGATATAGTACAGTGGCTAAGGCACTTGATTTGCACGTGACCAACCCAGGTTTAATCCCCAGCATCTCATATGCTCCCCTGGTGGAATTTCTGAGTGCAGAACCAGGAGCACTGAGTTTTTTTTTTCTGAATCTCATATTCCAGTTATTCATATTCTGAATACCCATCTTCCGGAATTGCTGTACCATATTTGATAGGGTTCAAATATGGTACCACCTACCAGGGCGATTAGAGGTCGCCCCAAAAGCCTCTATCCCTCTCGGAAAGACTGGCAAGCTACCGAGAGTATTCCACCCGCACGGCAGAGCCTGGCAAGCTATCCGTTGTGTATTCAATATGCCAAAACCAGTAACTACAATGGGTCTCATTCACCTGACCCTGAAGACTTCAACAACATGGCAGCACTGAGAAGGATGAGAAAGGAGAGGTCGATAAAATCTCCAGGCTGAACTAGGCTGCCACAACGAAGGAAGACAAAAATGATCGTCTGTACTTTCAATGCACGTACACTAGCATCAGATGCATCCATCGAGGACCTGATGGTACAAGCGTGAATGATCAAGTACATCATTGGTCTGACGGAGACAAGAAGGCACCAATCTCATCATGCCGTTTTCGACACTGGAGAAGAATTAATCCTTGGAACATGTGATAAAAGAGGTGTCGGAGGCGTCGGTGTCCTTGTCAACACAAACTTGGCCATGAACATTGATTCATTTGAATGCCTAACAACACAAATCTCACATTTACATTTGAATAGATGTGACTCACTGCTGGCAGTTTCTACCTTCATTGTCTATGCACCAACATCTAATTATGATGAAGGAGAAATTGAGAAGTTCTACATGGAGCTGGAGAAGTTCTATAAAGAAGACCACATCTTCTACAAGATCATTGTGGGTGATTTTAATGCCAAGATAGGACCGAGAAGATACGCTGAAGAACTTCACATTGGGACCCATGGCCTTGAATGGAACAAACAGGGTGAGAGACTGTCCGAGTTCATCATGTCAACCAAGACCATCCATGGTAACTCACAGTTCCAGAAGGCAGAATCTAAACGTTGGACAGGGGAGTCTCCCGGTGGACAATTCCACAATGCAATAGAACACATCATATTCAATTGATGGTTTTGCCTGACCGATGTCGCTGTTGTACCAAAATTCTGAACGGTATAGGACCACCATCTCCTTCATGCAAAATTCTACTTCACAGAGAGGGGAGAAAGGGCTGCAAAGTTTAAAAAGAGAACTCCCAGAAAGACCACCAACTGGGAGCTCTTTGGCACTATTGCGGCAATGTGGGAAGATGCCATTGTTGACAACACTGACGAGAAATATGATCGAATGGTTCAGCACCTCCATGATTGTGCGAGGAACACAAAGAGAGAGATAGCCAGAAAAAACCGCCTGTCTTTGAAAACACTTGAGCTTATTCGCCAACGTGGTTTGGCGCATGCCTCAGGCAACCGCAAGCTAACGTCCGAGCTCGCAAAGCAGTGCAGAGATGCGATCAAGGAAGACCTCAAAGAGAGAAGAGCAGAAGTGCTGGTAGATGCGACAGAAGCCGGGAAAAGTTTTCGCAACGCCCGGCTGTCCTTCGCCAACTACAAGACCAAGATGACTGCCCTCCGACGTCCTGATGGATCTATCACATCCTCCAGAATGGCAATGGAGAAGATTATCCATGACTTCTACTCAAATCTCTTCGATAGCCATGTCCACTTGCCGACATACCAAATTCCACAGGATGGATATGTCGTTCCCAATGTTCTCCCTTCCGAAATCCGACACGCCATTTCGTCGGTAAAGAAACAAACAACACCCGGCCCAGACAAGGTCAGACCAGAACACCTGAAGAACTTGCTGTCAGTACTCGTCAATACACTGGCTCAGCTCTTCACACGCTACCTGTCTGAATGCAAGGTTCCGTCCCAATGGAAAACCAGCAGGACTATACTACTGTTCAAGAAGGGAGACATCCATGACATTGGCAACTATTGACTGATCTGCCTATTGTCTGTCATCTTCAAGTTGTTCACTCGAGTCATCCTAAATAGGATTGGCAGAACACTAGATGAAGGTCAACCATGCGAGCAAGCCAGGTTCCGCAAGGATTGAGCACCATAGACCATATCCACATGATAACCAAGCTCATTGAGGTTTCTCAGGAGTTCAAGATGTCGCTCTGTCTAACGTTCATTGATTTAAAGAAGGCCTTTGATTCTGTTGAGAAAGAAATGGTCATTGAAGCCCTAGCCAATCAGGGCATTCAAGCTCAATACATCAAGATCCTCTGTGAGCTGTATTGCGGATTCGCTACCAGGATCTCACAATTCTACAAAGAAGTGATCGTTGATGTCAAGAGAGGGGTTTGGCAGGGTGATACCATTTCACCGAAACTCTTAAGTGCCACCCTCGAGAACATCATGCGATGACTAGAATGGGAAGGAATGGGAGTGAAGATAGATGGTAGGCAACTATACCACCTCCGCTTTGCTGATGACATTGTTTTAATAACACCAAACATCAGCCAAACGGCAAAAATGCTGGCCGACTTCAACCGTGAGTGTGGAAAGGTCAGTCTACAGCTGAATCTTACGAAGACAATGTTTATGAGAAACAGCCTCGTTCCTGATGCCCCATTCGCTCTCAACAGAACGACCATCTCCAAATGCAATAGCTATGTGTACCTAGGTCGAGAAGTTAACATGACAAATGACCTGGCACCCGAGCTGCGCAGGAGGAAGAGAGTGGCTTGGAACTCCTTCAAGAGTGTCAAAGAAATAGCTAAAAGGACGAAGAACCTCCGGCTCCGGGCACATCTCTTTGATTCCACTGTTCTTCCTGCTTTAACATATGCCTCAGAGACCTGGGCCCTACGCAAACAGGATGAGAATGCTATTTGGGTCTCCCAAAGAGGAATTGAAAGAGCTATGCTTGAAATATCACGTTTCACTCAAATGAGAGAAAGAATCCGGAGTTCCAAAATCCGTCGACGATCAAGAATCAGGGATGCTGTTTCGTTTGCCAAGGTGTAAAAAATCAGATGTGCTGGTCACGTAATGAGATTTAAAGATGACCCCTGGACTAGAGCTGTTACTGACTGGATTCCACGGGATGTCAAAAGACTGCATGGCCGCCCATGTACCAGATGGTCAGACTTCTTCATCAATATCAAGAATGATTGGTTTGAGGCTTTTCATGTTCCTAGAGCAAACAGATGCTATTGGGCTACACTAGCACGCTACAGGGACAAATGGAGACATTACTGGTGCCCGCTCGAGCAAATCAAAGATTAACGGGAAGTCAAGTGATCAAGTGATCAAGTGATATTCCAGTTACCTGTGCTCTCCATTATCTTAACATAATATACTGTATGGTCTGCAGACTCTGGGTCTAAAGGGAATGATTTACGCTTCATATTTGTTCTTGGGCCATTCGAGGTAGAATATACAAAAAGCTGGCTTGGAAACCAAAATGTCTGCATTGGAAAAACTTAGTAGTCATGTGACATGAGAAATTCAAAGGGTTTGAGTGCCTACTTTGTGTGCAGGGGTTCTGTACTCAATACTTGACACCACATTTCCCCCTGAACACTACAGGAACATACATCCAGCCTCGGCACCACTTCCCAGCCATATGATCGTGGCAAAGCTATTTTGTCCCTTCCATTCTAAGTCTTTCTGTTTGAACATTGGGGAATACATAATAGTTCCTTTCTGTTAGGAATAGTGGATATTTAAATAAGAATGTCTGAAATAGCTTACAGCGAACTCTTAATTAAAATTTTTCATGATTACAAAGGTGTAAGACTTCTTGTGAAAACCTGCTTTGAAGGGCTATGTGATCTAAGAAACTAAATTTTTACTCATTGTGTAATAGATTAACTGTTCAAACTTTTTAATGGCAATCCATAAATTAATACTTAATCAAATAAACATTTTTAAGCACCTGGTATATTCCAGATAACCTACTAGGCACTCAAAACACTGTAGAAGATAATATAAAGCCTCCTTTCCCACTTCTGACTGTAAATTCTAATAATATTCCCTATCACTGAAGATCTAAATCAAGGCAAGGGAGTAGCTACAGTTACATTTCCAATAGGATAGTAAGATAAAGACCATAAAAAGTTGGTGACTGATAGATTTAATTAAATAAATACACATGTCTAATAATATATGTCTGAGCATCAGGAGAAGGATACTCTTGGCTAATTTTACAGCAAGTAAATTCCAAGAGTTCAGACCTACCCACCTATTAGTGAGCTTCAAGGACGATGTAGCTTTGAGTGTTGATGATGGTACAGCTGACTGCAAGGAAGGAAATGAGACCAGAGTGAGAGCCAGAAAGCATAGAAGTGGACTATAGACAAATATGACTTTCTACAATGGGAATATGGAGCTTTTGGAGAGTTCCTAATATGAGAAGGTCATGGCTAGACACCTGATGCTATGTGATGGCCCTGTTCTTGTCGGAACAGACAGTAAAGAGTGCGATAGCTGCAAAGATGGAGCCAACTGCAATAAATGGAAACAATATAATAGGTGCAATCAACCTGTGGCTATACACAGGGTTTAGGATGCACTTTGGAGGTGTATTTGCCAAGATTTGCCAAAATATTAGTGGAGGGTCTTTCTACAAATGGATACATCTCACAAAAGAGATGAGAAAACTTAAGGAGAACCCCTAGGCTTAAATTCTGAGTGGTTAGAAGAGAGCAGATTGATTGTTTCTGAGATAAAGGAAAGCTAGGTGAGGTTCAGATGTTTTGGTAAAATAGCATTTTTTTTGTATTTTTGGGATGAAATAAAACATTCCATTTTAGATTTTTAGATTTTAAATGTGCGATATGGATTCATCAACGCATAAATGTCATTGAAACCAGGGTCCTAAATGATCATTTGTAGCAACTACGGCTTAATGGAGTTAAGAAAGGGTTACAGACCCTGTATCATGGCACTTCAATGTATAATGATCAGGAAAGGAAATAGAAGCCTGAAACCAGCTTGGCAGTGTCCCAGCGTCCCTCAGAAACCTCAGGGGAAACTGACTCTTCCAGGATCTGGTGGGAGTTGGAAATCCTTGGTGTGCCTTGGCAAGTAACAACATAACTCTGCACTCTACCTCCATTCCCACACAGGAGTCTTCCCTTTATCTATTCTCTGTCTCCAATATACATTCTCTTATAGGAACACACACAAGTCATTGATTTTAAGATCTTCCCAAACCTGGTATGCTCTCATTTTTTAAAAAATTTTATTCAATCACCATGAGATAGTTATAAGCTTTCATATTTGGGTTACAATCACACAATGATCAAATACCCATCCCTCCACCGGTGCACATTCCCCAACACCAATATCCCCAGTATACCCCTCCCACTTTCCCACGCTTCCTCTGCCTCCATGGCAGACATGATTCCCCATAATCTCTCTTGGGGCATTATGGTTTGCAATACAGACGCTGAGAGTTTATCATGTTTGGTCCTTTATCTACTTTCTGCACACATCTCCCATCATGACTGATTCCTCCAGTCATCTTTTTCTTAGTGATCCCTTCTCTATTCCAGCTGCCTTCTCCCCTTTGCTCATGAGGCAAGCTTCCAGCTATGGAGCAATCTATGTGTCCCGTGTATCTACCGTCCTTTGGTGTCAGCCTTATTTTATGTTGTTTTATACTCCACACTTGAGTGCAGTCCTTCTATATCTGTCCCTCTCTTTCTGACTCATTTCACTTAGCATGATACTCTCCATGTCTATACATTTATAAGCAAAGTTCATGACTTCATCGTCTCCTGACAGCTGCATAGTATTCCATTGTATAGATGTACCAAAGTTTCTTTAACCAGTCATCTGTTCTAGGGCACTTGGTTTGTTTCCAGATTTTGGCTATTGCTAACAGTGCTGTATGCTCTCATTTCAACTGACTCTCTCCCAAATAAGGTTACACCAATAGGTAAAGGGGTTAGGGATATACTTTATATTTTAAGGAACATACTTCAAACAATAAGAGGTAATATGTTTCCTTTTCAGCTCTGTATTCTATGTCTTCCTTAACAATCTTCCTGACAATCATATTGAATATTCAGATTCTATCTTTCCCATTTTGGTCACTTTGGTGAGTAGGGCATTTTTCAAATATTTATAATGTATGGGTTAAGAAGTTATTGATTGGGGCTAGAGCAATAGCACAGTGGGTGGGCTTTTGCCTTGTATGTGCTGATCCGGGTTTGATTCCTAGTATCCCATATGGTCCCCTGAGCACCAGCATGGGTAATTCCTGAGTTCAGAACCAGGAGTGACCCTTGTCCGTCACTGGGGCGACTCAAAAGGAAAAAAAAGAAGTTATTGATCTGAAAGTATGTTTCAGTGGTCAGCTAACATTGGAGCAATAATGTAAATACACAGTACCATAGTTTTTGATGTCTTTACTAAGTTAATAGGGAATAGGGTGCTCCAAGAATGGTTATGGAGTGTAAATTATTCTCTCTAAGTCCACAAACCTGCAGATCATAGAGTGCACTATATTTAGATGGTGGGGTGCACAGGTAACTGAAACATAGGATTCTGTAAGATAGTTCTGACACTAGGAAATCAGGGAAGACGATTTTACAAACGACATTTAAATAACCTTCAGTCCTTCATGCTCTGGTGAACGCTACTCTGCACATTGCACCATCTCTTTAAAATCAGCAAATTCCATTATGCAGATGAAATCCTGTGGAAACAAATCTGACATGAGGAGAGAACGTACAAAAAAAGTTTAATCTACCTTAGACATTTGATTTCATTTTAACCTTCTCAGGAAAATGTTTCCTCTGTAATGTATCCAGTGGATTTGAGTTGATCCTATTAAGCTCAGTATCCATTTGTTCCTTCCAACTAATATTTGGATATTGATCTGGGCCCACTGGGGTCAAGTACATGATGTATATTATCCTATTTAATCCTAAGAGGGTTTATTCCTTTTAGATGTGAGGAAACTGAGGCTAGATTGTTAGAAACACTTCTGCAAGATTAAACAATTATTAATAGCAGTGATGATGTGCAATCTCAAGTCTGTCTTTAAAACCTAGGTTGAAGTTTAATCTAAGATTCTGAGTATTTTAAATTGTGGTATATGACAATTATCACAAGTTTACTTTTATTGATATATTTTTGATAACTCCTCTTGCCTTTTTGTTGTAACAAGCAATATAAAGTAAATTTATTTGTATCTGCTAAGGGGGCAGTCTTGGGTGGTGGGTGGGAAACTAATGGACATTGATCAACACTGGTAGTGGGATTGGTGTTGAAACATTGTTTGCCTAAAACCACTGTACTATAGAAAAGCTTTGTAAGTCACAGTGTTATAATAAAAAAATTAAAAACAAATTTGAGAAAGATTCTGAATGTTTTTATTTTGTTTTGTTTGTTGTTTGGCAGAAGTGAAGATATTGACCTCATGGAGAGCATTAGTCAGGGAAAGCATGTTATTAATGATAACAATAGAAATCTATTACAATTGTGAATTTTCTTTGTGATAGGCATTTTCTGCTTGGACCATCCCCACTGTCCTATGAAGTGAATATTTCTGTTCCATTTGACAGGCAAGGAAAAGAAAGTTCAAGGTGATACAAGGAAAAGGAAATTCATTGTGATTATCCAATTAAGCATCATAATTGGATTCAGAATCCTGTCTGACACAGTGTTTTACCCATTTTATTTTTGTTTAGAGAACCTTCTTTTTTGTTCTGATTATATGGGGTCTTCCTATTCATAACATGGAAAGTGAGCATATATGGTAGTGGTGACTGGAGAACTGTTTTAAAAATGATCCCGAATTCCTCTCTAGTTTCCATGAGAGAGAGTGATGTCTAAGTTTGTTGATGCCTGTCCTGGCTATTGAAACAACAGTACATATGCTATTGTGATAATTTTGGCCTGGTGTGCCATTTCTTCATTTTCTTTCCCCACCACTTATTTTTTTTCTCTGCAGATGTTTATATATTATTTATCCTATCATTCCTTTTAATTAAAAAATGCAAATTTTTCAGAACCATCTTGGAAATCAAACCTTCTCTTCAGTAAGCAAGCAGAATAAAACACTCTATTATACCATATATTACTATTACTCTCTCCCACATCCCCACATCTTACCAGTGCCTCTCCAGGGGGTAGTATTACTCACTTTGGGAAATTTTGCTTTAGCAAGAAGTGTTCCATGGATAATTTGAATGGGAAGGCTAGGCTATGAGACGGTTTTTATTTAAGGGTGTATCTCCAGGACAGAGGGAGAACATGAAATGCTGTTAACATCTTAATATTGTCCTGTCTTATGGGGGTGCTTTTATGCATATCTACATTATGATAGCAAAGCGGGTAGGGCATTTGCCTTGCACGCAGCCATCATGGCCAACCCGAGTTTCATTCCTCTGCCCCTCTCAGAGAGTGAGAGTATTCCACCATCAGGGCAAAGCCTGGCAAGCTACCCGTGATGTATTTGATATGTCAAACACAGTAACAAGTCTCACAATGTTACTGGGCCTGCTCAAGCAAATCAATGAACAACAGGAGGACAGTGACAGTTAATTGATCATATAAGATTAGATAAGAGTTAAATATCCCACTTTATAGAGAGGAGATTGAGGTCCAAGGAAACAGAGTAACTTCCTGGTGCTCTCCATTCTCAAATAGTAACAAAAAATTTGACCTTCAAATCCAGGAGTCTCGTGGCTGTACTAACATATTATCTCTTGGTTTGGTCAGAACCATTATTGTACATGTGGTCACAGCTGGTATAAGATCAAGAAAGAAAGATGCAGTTAGCCTAGAGAGTAGACTCTGATTTTAAAGAATGATGAATAAGGCCAGGAAGGAGTAAGAGATGAAATGATTTGCCATTTGAGTCCTGAAATTTACACAGCCTTCTCTTCACAGCCACCAATTCCTTAGCACAGCGGTAGTGCGTTTGCCTTGCACGCAGCCAGGCAGGCGGAGCAGGGTTAGATTTCGCCGGCCCTCTCAGAGAGCCGGGCAAGCTACCGAGAGTATCTTGCCTGCGCGCCAAAGCCTGGGAAGCTACCCATGACGTATTCAATATGCCAAACACAGTAACAACAAGTCTCAAAACGGAGACGTTACTGGGTCCACTCGAGCACATTGGTGAACAACTGGAGGACAGTGTTTGACAGTGTTATAAACAATAGTAATAATAATAATAATACAATAAGGCAGTTATCAGAGTACTTGCATATAAATGAGGCAGGTTGTCAGCTGCCTTAGCTAGCTGATGTCATTTTATCCTAAGAACAGTCCCCCAGATTAGATTCTTTTAGATTTACAAATGACATAGTGGCATCATAGTGAGGCTTGGGTTTTTTTGTTTTGTTTTGTTAATTACAGATGGGAACTCCCTGAGTTGAGATGGTAAGGCCAGGGATTCCCAAGACCCTTCCTTTATTCAGCAGGCTCTTTGTCTCTGATAATACTCCTGGCTGGGAACCATGACACCCTTTCAGTATGTATTTTAAGATTCCAAGGTTGTTGTTTGCTAATAAACATCAGCTCTGACGCTGATGTAACGCGCAGCACTGACTTGCTTGCTGCACTTTACAAAGCTGATTGCATCGGGCCAGGCCGGGACCCAGCCAGGCAGTCACGCGCCTGCTATAAATACAGCCATTCCAGCGGAAACAGGCAGACACTCAAAGTCTCCCCTTTCAGATTTCTAGCTTCAAATACGCTGGGTTTTTTTTTTCCCTCTTTCCTGGGGCTTTCAGTCTTTTCTAAAATACCCATATAAATTCTCATAGTTGTTTCCCTTCCTTGGATCTTTTTTTTTTTTTTTTTTTTTTTTGCTTCCTTGGTATTGTTTTAACTAGGAAGAAAACGGCCTTTTTTAAAACTCAGTTTAATACCCCATTTAGAGTTGTCTTGCCAATCAGGAAATGAAATATAGTCACAGCAGGCCAGGCTTTAAATTCAACCCTGTCTTCATATTTTGCCATTTGAGTCCTGAAATTTACACAGCCTCATTCTCACTCTAATTGATTCTTCTAACCTGACCATGACTTTTACCATCCTATGGTTAGAATACTCAACTGGCCTTATTTCTCTTCTGTCAGGGCATATATCACTTTTAAAAGGGACTCACACTATCTGGAAGTTTATATCTCAAAATTTAAGATTTCTTTGAAGAACTAAGAATGACCAGGCTGTTTAAAGAGCTTAATATGAATAATGGAACGTTTAAACATGAAGCATTCTTTCCTGAAAACTTTGTAAAATAGATATTAACATTTTACACCCCATTTAGAGTTCTTCATATCACAGACACAGCAAATGTTGTCAATTTCCTTTAGCACATGAAACGACTGAAATAGTACTTGCACCTCATAAATAAAACTTGTAACTACTGAAACTGCTCTAACTTGAATGATGGTATCATTAGACTTGGCTTTGCAAAAGGTGACCCTTGCCCTGTCTGTTAAAATAAGAAGAAATTGACTAAGGTGATTGAATCTCTAAGAGAATCTGGTTAGTATGTTTAATCTGCTTCAGAAATCTTACTGCTTACATTCTAAGAATACTCTGTGTCTTACATCATTTCACTATGTATACAAATAGAAACAAAAATTTCAGGGACATTCAATTGTCTTCCTGGACCAAAAAATGGGCTGGGAGGTAAGTTGGGGACTCAAGAGTTAGCTGCAATGCTAATAGGCACTTTTAATTTTGAGTTAAACCTTCACAAAAATGTATAGGCAATACTATTGCCCCATTGATAGATTAGCAAACTGCACCCTTTAATACAGTTCAAAATTGCATCACAAGAACAAGAACAAGCTTTCAAATCAGAAAGTCATGTTTTGAGCACAGTCTGTCTGTTTGAGTACAGGCCTCTGTTAAGCATCCAGTGCTCATGGCAGCTGGTTACTCACCATCTGGGACTCAGTTTCCCTATTGTGGTACAAGGAAATTAACCTAGGTTTTTTGTCCTTTAGCTTTTGTATTTACATTCATACCATGATTACTTCCAGTCTGTGCTCAGGAGTTACTCCTAGAGGATCTCAGGAGACCATGTGGTGCTGTAGATAAAATTCAAGCCTCTGGCATGCAAAACATGTGCATGTCCTTTACAAAACTAAAATAGACTTGAATTCAGAAGACCTGTTCTTGACATACAGAATCTGTTGTATAGTTGTTTGACACCCTCCTATCAAGTTGTTCAAGTCTTAGTTTCTGAATCTATGAAATAAAGACAAAATCCTTACCTGGAAATTGAATTTATAATAGTAATATTTTAATATCACCATTTAAATAATCGGTAAATAACAATTGAATAATTAGTGATGCCATGTGCAGGCATGGAATTTTGCCATTGAAAGTGATTGAATAGAATCTAAACCCTTTTTAAAAGTTAATCTTATTGGGAATTATTTTGAAAATAACTATCTTCTCATGCCTAAGACACAGTTGCATGACAGAGGCAAACAGAAGAGTGGATAAAAGGTTTTAAAATAAGATAGACATATCTCTAGCAAGTGATTAAATTTCCCAAAGGCTGGGCTTCAGTGAAAGGGCATCATAGTGGGCAAGCACATGAGGTTGATGCAAGAATTACATGCATGTGTTAATAATACCTCTGTTAGTACTAGTATTAGTTTTTTCTCTCAGTGTTAGTATTGAGAGGAAAAATCACCAATAATGATGGCACATGCAGAAACCTAGATTGCAACACAGAAAACCTAGAAGCCCTGGTTCTTTTGGAAACTTTCTTTTTATTAAGGTAAAGGTAAGGTAAAGGCCCTCCCGTTGATCATCGATTTGCTCGAGCGGGCCCAGTAACGTCTCCATCGGGAGACTTTGTTGTTACTGTGTTTGGCATATCAAATACGTCATGGGGATCTTGCCAGGCTCTGCCGTGCAGGCGAGATACTCTCGGTAGCTTGCCGGGCTCTCCGAGAGGGGCGGAGGAATCGAACTCGGGTCGGCCATGTTTGCTTCATGCAGGGCAAACGCCCTACCGCTGTGCTATTGCTCCAGCCCATTGTATCACTCGCTCCTCTCCTACTTGGATAACTGTGGTAATTCTAGAGCTAATACTTTTTATTAAATCAAATAATATACTTAATCTTCACGAGGTCTCCTGTTGGTCCTTTCTGTCACCATCACAACCAGCAACAATATTAAACCTGCATTAATTGAGTCTTTCTGCAGGAATAGCACATCTGGATGGAATAAAAATAAACAGTGTTGATTACAAGTTCAAACTTAGAGATAATGTTTTACCAAATATTTCTTCACTGTATCACTGTCATCCCATTGTTCATAGATTTGTTCGAGCGGGCACCCATAACATCTCCATTCATCCCAGCTCTGAGATTTTAACAGCCTCTCCTTACTCATCCTTCCCAACGGTGCTGCATTGGAGGCTCTTTCAGGGTCAGGGGGATGACACCTGTTATTGTTACTGTTTTGGGCATATCAAATACACCATAGGTAGCTTGCCAGGCTCTGAACTGTATTAAATAAATCTAAATTACACCTAATTGTCTACACCAAGTTTTGGCATGTAGTATTTTTCTATTTTTCTCTATAGAACCAATGAATAATAGAACATAACTGACCCTGTTGTAGAATCCAGAAAGCTGAGAGATAGAGGGGTATGATGATTTGTCTAAGAGCAAGCAGATCATCAGTGGTGAAACCAGGATGAAAATAAGCATATGAGGATTAATCTCTGAAGAGACTTCAAGTTTGATGAGACTCCCAGGTACATACGTCTTCATGTTAAAATTCTGGGACCCTCTGAAGAGAGGGGTGGGCCGAGTCCTTGGCCTTCTGAAGCCCCAGCAGATGCACTAACACCATGCAGCCTCATGCAATAAATGGTCCAGCTTCACAGCGTCATGACTAAGCTCAAGAGATGCCAAGCCAAAGAATTGTCACAGTTCTAGAGCTCCTAGAACATGCAGTCTCATACTGTGTGACATCTTCAAATTTCACAATACTGACAGCCCAGTAAGAGCACAGTAAATTAGATGAAAAAGTAGCATAGAAACCCACTAAGGTCAATAAATGAAAGCAGTAACATGAGGTTCTACTAGCAACAAACAGCTCAGTAAATCCTCAGATAATGATTTTAATAACACCATTGTAAGATATAACAATTTTCACAAATTTTCTTTTACTGTACTTTTTTGATAATTTCATTGATCATTTTATTGTGACAAGTGATGTAAAAGATATCATTTTTTACCTGTTAAGGGGGCAGGCTTGAGGTGGGAGGCAGAAAATTAGGAGCAATGATGAAATGAAAGATCACACTGGTGGTGCCATTGGTGTTGGGACATTGAATGCCTAAAACAATTGTATTATAAATAATTTTTAAGCAACGATATTGAAATACAATTAGAAAAGACAAAACATATATACATAGTTATAAATGGACATATTCATGTATGCTATGTAATAACTCAAGCATTCCACTGAAAAGATATATACATATATGCACCTACACATGCACACTCAAAAAGTACATATATACATATATATATATTATTTCTCCCAATTTTCTTGTCATTGCTTCTCTCCCTTTGAAACATGAGTTGTCATTGCAGTGCTATAATATAGGAAATACTATTGAATTGTCACTGTCCTCCTGTTGTTCATCGATTTGCTCTAGCGAGCCCAGTAACGTCTCCATGGGAGACTTTATTGAATACATCATGGATAGCTTGCCAGGCTCTGCCATGCAGGCGGGATACTCTAGGTAGCTTGCTGGGCTCTCTGAGAGGGGCGGAGGAATCGAACCCAGGTCAGCCATGTTGGCCGCTTGCAAGGCAAACCCCTTACCCGTTGTGCTATTGCTCCAGCCCAGGAAATGCTATAATGTAAGAAATACTTGGAACTTTTACAAGAGACTCAGAGGAAGTGCCTGGAATAAATAGAATATAAAAGAGACACATCTAAGATATATTTAAAATCTATTCTTTCCACTGTTTTATTTTTCCTACCTGCAGTGGGGAGGATAATCACACACATAGTTTTCTGCTCCCTAGAATATATGAATATGTAATACAACATAATAAAGGGTGTGGTTATGTTATAAATCTTGAGATGAGTTTTTATTCTGGATTATCTCTGATGGTTTGGGTAAGAGAGAAAGAGAAGGGTCAGAATCTGGAAGAGAAATAAAGATACTTTGGGTCTGGAGAATACAACGGGTAGGACACTTGCTTTGAATGCGACCAAGCTGATTTCGATTCCTGTCTTCCCATATGGTCCTCGGAGCCCCATCCAGGAGTGATCTTGTAGTGCAGACAGGTGTAAGCCCTGAGCACTACTAAGTGGGACCCTAAAACAAAAACAAAATAAAGGTAAGAAAGAAGAAAAAAGGAAAACGGAGGAGGAGGAGGAGGAGGAGGAGGAGGAGGAGGAGGAGGAGGAGGAGGAGGAGGAGGAGGAGAAACAAAGACACTGACTAGATGGTGCTAAAAAAAAAGAGGGAAAAAGTCATAAATTAAGGGATATCAATGACCTCTATAATCTGGAAGAGAGAAGGATGTGGATGTCTCTTAGAACCTCTGGAAGGAATGTCACTGGACCAGTAAATTGATTTCAGTCAGTAAAATCCATATTGGACCTGTGATACCTATATCCAGAGTTAAAAAATGTATATATATATATATATATATATATATATATATATATATTTGCCTTGTTTAAGCCCATAAAGTTAGTAGGAATTTGCTGTGGTAGCTTCTCTTACCTGAATCAAGAGGTATCTGTCTCTATCCTCCCACTCTGCCAAACTCAGACCCACAAACTCTACTCTTTGGATAGCAGCTGTAGGAATATTTTCAAATCTGCTACTGTACCTTTTGTGCTTAAAACTTTCAACAGTTTTTCTTTAGTTACAATAAAATCCACACACATAGTGTAGCTTTTTTTTTTAGCTGTGAATACTTTGTTGGACTTACCCAATCACCTGAGCAAAGTGTTGGGAGAAGTTATGGACAAAGCTAAGACTTATATCCTAAGATATGCTCTTAGATTCTCCTGCTTTGAGATACATAAACACATTTCTTGATCTGGAACTATATCTCTTCAAGAGAAAGGAAGGGAAGAACTTTCCCAGAGAAGTATCAGGGCAATTGCCACAGTCCATGAAGTGTTTTAAAGGCTAGAATAAGCTAGTTAGCTGATTTTGGAAACTTCTTTTTCCTTAGAGTTTTCTTACTCAGAAGTATAAACAAAGCTGGAAAATCAACAACTGGGGTGATTCTCCAAGAAAAACAAAAAATCATTAAAAAATCACTTGTTCCCTTAATGTATAACTGGTAAGTATGTAATAACAATAAAATATAAACTTATTTATGTGAGGTTATAAACTCAAATACTTAAAAGACCAGATTGGAAACATATGGGTGGGGATACCAGCCAAGTGTTGCCAGATCTTACACTTTTTCAAATAGAAAATAGAAATCTGGAGCTAAATGTGAAAAACTCTCAATTCTTAAGTCTAGGCAATGAGTAACAACAAATCTTTTAACCATTGGGAGACAAAATAAAACACTTCTGTGGGACACATAGCCCCCATATAGTGAAGACATCTGCCTAAGATACCATTCACGTATCCAAGGATCACATCCCCTGTGATATGCTGGTACGGTATGCCAGATTTGGCCTCAGTCCACTTACATTGCCTTTTGCTCTTTGAACTTTGGGTGAAAATAGAGTCCAGCAGAACAATTTGTGAGCTATCTAATCCCCAAGTCAAGTTGACACATATCAAAAAAGAGTGTCACATTCGTGCTGGGGGCTAGGAAAATAATGCCAGTGAATTTTGTTCTTCCATAGACTTATTTCAATGTCTAAAATATCCTCTTTACCTCCTAATGTTTTAATATTTGTATTAGAGGCTCTAGTCACCAAACTAAAGCCTACAGAATTTCTTCGTGGAATAAATTTGTGGTGGGAATGTGAGTAATATTGAGACACACAAGGGAAAAAAAGAAGATTCAGATTTGGGTTAACATTAAGCGTGAGTCTGTTTATTAAGCTTAAGGGTACATAGTCCAACCCTTTGACATCATTGGACTTGAATGATAGCACAGCGGGCAGGGCATTTGCCTTGCACACTGCTGACCCGGGTTTGATACTCTGTCCCTCTTAGAGAGCTCTGCAAGCTACTGAGAGTCTCCCGCCCACATGGCAGAGACTGACAAGCTCCCTGTGGTGTATTTGATATGCCAATAACAGTAACAAGTCTCACAATGAAGGCATTACTGGTGCCCACACAAGCAAATTGGTGAACAATAGGAGGACAAAGCTACAGTGCTACATAGTCATGTCTTAGGGGGCTGATAATCAAGGTGGACTTCTAAGAATTAGCTGCTTAGAAAAGTCTTAGAAAATGATTAAAGAGAGTTTTGTAAGGTCTTTGCTCTATGAATTCTAATTATAGCCTAGTTAGGAAGAATAAATGCATACTAGGGGGAATGAGGTAACACACCCATTGAGAGATAAAATACACAACAGACTATAGCAGAGAAAAATATGCAAAGGAAAGATAAGATGATATGCCAGAATGGGGATCTGGATAGTCTTCTTGACTTTTCCTTGATCATGTCAAGAGTTTTTATCTTCTCATAATAAGACCTGAATTCATCATCTGTGTTGTTCCAATAAAGTCAGTGAAGGGATCTCGTAACTCTTTGTCATACCAGGTATCCATTAATCATATCCATCATATCCTAAAGCACAAAAGTCTCTCAGTGACTGGTTTGGGGGGTCAGATACTGAAGACCAGATGTGGGATATCATCTGTGTTAAGAATAGCATGAACAAGAAATGAGGATCACATCTACCTAGCCTTATAAAGCAAGAAACTGAAAGACAGTGATAAGATCTCATATCTTTGGGATCCACCTGCTCCAAAATTTAGATATCCAAGGTTGACTATCTTTAAATATTAGATCACTTTAGCCCCTATCTAGTAACCAATGTACAATAACTTTATGTCTCCTGCCCTGGAAAGCATCCAGCTGATTACATTTCTATTGTCCAGAAAGAAACTGTTCTTTCTAGCCTGTCTTTCAGGTACTATTATGATTTAGTTTTTAAATGGCACCTCAGTGAGGCCTGTTTTAACTTCCTGCTTAAAATTAAACAGCTCTTACTTTACCTATAAGGTCCCATAGCCTCAATCTACACTTTTACTGAAATAGATAGTCAAAGAGGGCAATTTAATTTTTTGTTTTTGCTCCATCCCTCTCTCTCCAATACATCTGACACATAATAGACTGTTGAAAGTATTTGTTGAGAAATTAAGTATAGTATTTATTGAATTCCTATTATGTGCCTGAGGCCTGTACTCACATGGAATTTACAATCTACCTGCCATTTGAATGTAGGACATACTCTAGAGTAATGATTACTGATTATCTATCTCTGTATTCTCAGATACAAGATGATGCATAGTACATGGGAAAGACTTAATACTTCGTGTTGAATGAATGGCTCTATTCAGTGGGCCTTCTATGGTCCAATCAAATTGGAATTCTCAATAATCTTTGAGAAGTCTCATTCCTCCTGAGGTCTTTTGATCATTCTCTGTTCACTGCCAAGTTTTGAAATTTTGATATTACTCACTTGCAAGTAGTCATTGATATACTTAAAAAGATAAGTTCAGGAATAAACAGATAGGATAAATCCCCAAACATAGTTCTGTTATATACTGCCTCCATGATTGTGTCTAACATGGTTTACTTATTTGATATTTGGTTTTCTCACCTTTGAGAAGAGTTGAACATTCTATTTAAGATTTTATGAGGATTAAATAAGGCTTATTCATTATAAACATTTGGTACACCAAATAATTAATGTCTATCAGCCATTAAAATGGATTTTCAAACCATTTATGTATTCAATTCACACAATTCTAGAGACTTGTATAGCATAGTGATCTCATATACAAACAACATTTAACAACATAAATGTATTGTCTGTGCAAAGGATGTGTTTAAGCATAGTAGTGAGGGGTCAAGTAGAATACATGGTTAGCATTTGTGTTGTGCTAATTACCTTCCTCACAAACAAACAAATGAACAAAAAATAAGAAAAGAATAAAGATAGAGGGGGTGGAATGAGTTAAAGGTGAAGGCTAGGTGAGTAAGGAATAGCAAGAAGGCTGGCTGACTTAAATTCAGCTACTCACGAACTATGTGCAATCAAGAGAAGATGTCGTTCTTGCACCTCAACTTCCCCCTCTAATAAATGGAATAAAAATAGTACAAACAGCAAAAACAGTTCAAAGAGTGATGGCATCGATCACTTACAGTGTGATTTCATTGGCCTAAGTCTGAAACTCTTTGTTCTTGGTAAAAACAATTGCCGAGATCAGTACATGAAGGCAGTTTCTATCTCCGTTGTCTACACACCAACATCCAATTATGATGAAGGAGAAATTGAGAAGTTCTACATGGAGCTGGAGAAGTTCTATTAAGAATACCACACCTTCTACAAGATCATTGTTGGTGATTTTAATGCCAAGATAGGACCGAGAGGATCAGCCGAAGAACTCCACATAGGGACCTATGGCCTAGAATGGAACGAACAGGGTGAGAAACTGAGTTCATATGTCGACCAAGACCATCCATGGTAACTCACAGTTCCAGAAGGCCAAATCTAAACGTTGGACATGGAAGTCTCCCAGTGGACGGTTACACAACGAAAATGACCACATCAAAAAATTGATGGTTTTACCTGACCGATGTCACTGTTGTAACAAAATTCCAAATGGGATCGGACCACTGTCTTCTTCATGCAAAATTCTACTTCACAGAGCGGGGAGAAATGGCTGCAAAGTTTAAGAAGAGAACTTCCAGAACGACCACCAACTGGGAGATCTTTGACACTATTGCAGCAACATGGGATGATGCCATCGTTGATTAGTACCAGGAATTTTACTCCATGGCTTGGAGGCCAGCCACACATGCTAGGGGGAAAGGGAGCTCAGATATAGAAGGGAGCACCAAATAAAGGGTGTTGGGAAGATCCTCCCAGGATGGGAGAAGCATGCTGAAAAGTAGATTACAGACCAAACATGATTGCCACCCATTGCCTCCACCCATTGCAAACCACAACTCCCAATAGGAGAGAGAGAGAGAGAACAAAAGGGAATGCCCTGCCATATAGGCAGGGTGGGATGGGGGGCATGGGGGGTGGGAGGGATACTGGGATCTGTGGTGGTGGGAAATGGGCACTGGTAGAGGGATGGGTATTTGATCATTGTATAATTGAAACCCAAGCACAAAAATATGTAAGTCTACAATTGTACCTCATGGTGTCTCACTAATAAAAATTAAGAAAAATATTGATTAAGAATACGATCGACTGGTTCAGCACCTGCATGATTGTGCAAGGAACACCAAGTGAGAGATAGCCACACAAAAAAGCCTGCCTTTGAAAACTCTCAAGCTCATTTGCCAACGTGGCTTAGCACAAGCCTCAAGCAACTGCAAGTGAACATCCAAGCTCTCAAAGCAGTGCAGAGAAGTGATAAAGGAAGACCTCAAAGAAAGAAGAGCAGTAGTTTTAGTAGATGAGGCAGAAGCCGGGAAAAGCATTTGCAATGCCTGCCTGTCCTTTGCCAACTACAAGACCAAGATGACTGCCCTCCAACGTACTGATGTATCTCTCAATTCTTCCAGAAGGGCAATGGAGAAGATTATCCATGACTTCTACTCAAATCTCTTCGATAGCCATGTCCATCTGCCCACATACCAAATTCCTCAGGATGCATATGTCATTCCCAACGTTCTCCCTTCCGAAATCTGACACACCATTTTGTCGGTAATGAAGTGAACAGCACCCGCCCCAGACAAGGTCAGATCTGAACATCTGAAGAACCTGCTGTCAGTACTCATCAATACACTGGCTCGGCTCTTCACATGCTATCTGTCTGAATGCACAGTTCCATCCCGTGGAAAACAGCAGGACTGTACTACTGTACAAGAAGGGAGACATCCACGACATTGGCAACTATTGCCCAATCTGCCGGCTGTCTGTCGTCTACAAGCTATTCACTCAAGTCATTCTAAATAAGATTGGAAGAACACTAGATGAAGGACGATCATGCGAGCAAGCTGGGTTCCAAAAAGGATTCAGCATGATCGACCATATCCACACGATAACCAAACTCATTGAGGTTTCTCAGAAGTTCAAGATGCCACTCTGTCTAGTGTTCATTGATTTAAAGAAGTCCTTTGATTCTTGAGACAGAAGAGGTCACTGAAGCTCTTGCCAAACAGTGTTCGGACTCAAACTACATCAGAATCCTCTGTGAGCTGTATTATGGATTCACTACCAGGATCTCACCATTCTGCAAGGAAGTGATCATCCATGTCAAGAGAGGGGTTCAGCAGGGTGATACCATTTCATCAAAATTCTTCAGTGCCACCCTCGAGAACACCATGCGACGACTGGAATGGGAAGGAATAGGAGTGAAGATAGACGGTCAGCAACTACACCACCTCTGCTTTGCTGATAGCATTGTTCTAATAACACCAAACATTAGCCAAGTGGCACAATTGCTGGCCGACTTCCACAGTGAGTGTGGAAAGGTTGGACTGCATCTGAATTTCACAAAGACGATGTTTCTGAGAAACAGTCTCCTTCCTGACATTCCATTCACTCTCAACGGAACGAACATCTCCGAATGCATCAGTTTTATGTACCTAGGTCAAGAACTCAACATGACGAATGACCTGGCACCTGAGTTGCACAAGATGAAGAGAGCAGCTTGGAATGCAGTCAAGAGGGTTGAAGAAATAGCTAAGAGGATGAAGAACCTCCAGCCCCAGGCACATCTCTTTGATTCCACTGTTCTTCCTGCATTAACATACGCCTCAGAGACTGGGCCCTACGAAAACAAGATGAGAACACTATTCGAGTATCCCAAAGAGGAATTGAAAGAGCTATGCTTGGAGTATCACTCTTCACTCAAATGAGAGAAAGAATCTGGAGTTCCGACCTCCATCGACCATCAAGTATCAGGGATGCTGTCTCACTTGCCAAGATATCAAAAATCAGAAGGGCTGAATACGTAATGAGATTTGGAGATGACCGCTGGACTAGAGCCATTACCAATTGGATTCCATGGGACATGAAAAGGTTACGTGGCTGCCCACGTCCTAGATGTCAGACTTCTTTGTTAAGACCCTGAATGATAGATTTGAGGCTCTTCGTGTTCCTAGAACAAGCAGAAGCCATTGGGCTACACTAGTATGCAACAGGGATGAATAGAAATGTTACTGGTGCCTGCTCGAGAAAATTGATGAGTAACGGGATGTCAATTGTTCAAGTGAATTACAATTGCCTATTTCTAGCATTAAATCTTTCCCAATAGAAGATGGGATGTCCACTGAAATCATTGACCCCTTCTACCTCTTCCTGTTGGCATCTGGAATATTTTGCAGTCGGCCCTTTTTGCATTTCATACAATCTGACTGTAAAGGCAAAGCTGGATGGAAAAATCTCCTCGCCTCTTGTGGGTGATTGGTTTACATCCAAAATCGCAGAATCTGATTAAAAGTTTATAAATACCTTTGCTTGCAGAGAGAGACCTGTATTATTAGTGGTCATAAAATTAAATTACCCAGCACGTTTCTATTTTGAAAGAGAAACTGATCCATGTTCACTAGTCAGTCTGCATAACATAGATGTATAAACAAAATGGGAGGGGAGACACCCACCATGTTATTTATTCAGTTCCAAAACATTTTCCACACACCATATGGCAGGTATTTTTTTTTCCCTTCTCGAGCCTTTTTCACAGATGTAATTATAATTCTTTTCACCTTCCCCCGAGAGATCATCTTGCGTATTGTAAAGATTGTGTGAAACTCAAGACCTTACAGGGAACTTTATTATTGCAACAATCTATCTCATCCTCCTCTGCAAAGTTCAGCCACTATCCTGTGGGCAGTAGCTCTGCAGAGATTTGGGTTTGAAAGGCTCTCCCTGGGGACTGTCAATAGTGGGTGAAGGTTAAACGTCATCATGGTCATTTTCCCCTAAACATCCTCATATTCCCAGTTGAGATGACACTCATCTGGGCCAATGGGGTACTCTATTAGTCTGAAATGTGCCTTCACATTCTTTCTTGCTTCATTATCACCTCCAGTGTCTTTTCTGGTCACACTGGAATAGAGACTTCAGTAACATTTCTAATTCCATATTCTCAGCACAAGGGCTCTTGGCATCTATCTCATTTATGTCACTTGGAACCAAACAAGGGATGGAACCTGAGGGAGACAACTGCCAAACACTTGTTAATCTGGATTTTTCTGTTGCAAAGGAGTGCTCTCAAGGGTTGCTTCGGGTCAACACAAAACCCTTTATGCAGGGACTGGCGTGCTAGTACAGTGAGTAGGGCACTTGTCTTGCATGCAGCTGATGTGAGTTCAATCCTCCCTGGTAACCCCTGGATTTGAGTCTTCATTGCACCACCATGCAGAGTGTGGCTGAGCTGCATCACCATTAGACTGAGCATCACCAGAAATCAAACCTGGTTGTCCTCCCTGCAATACTGCTGGAAGTAACTCTAGTAAAATAAAATGTGCTGGTCACCTGAATGCCTCCAGAATGATTTCCGGGCACAGATCCAGGAGTAAGCCCTGAGCACAGCCGAGTGCGGCCACAAAACAAAGCAAAACAAACATATATGCAGATATGGCCAGGGAATTCCTGAGAAGACAAAAAACTTCCCCTCATTTATTAACACTCTTTTAGGCTTTGTACTGAAACTTTTGCATTCATGACTTCATCTGTCATCATAGGGGCGATTACTCTACTTTTGCACTGATTGAAACTGAGGCTTGAGAACTGACCACAGTCCTTACATGTTGTAGTCTAGGTCATATGTGTTTCTCTACCATAATATTATAGTAATAACAGCAGCCACACAATCTAGTCTTGGACCTTATATACACACATCACCTCACAACAGCCTCAGTGTCTCCATTGAAAGGTCACTGATAGTCAGTCTCTCTGGAAACGAGGAACTAGGAGTATGGAAACACAAGGAACTTATTCATATGTCTCCACAGCTTGCAAACGTTCTCTCACCCAGCTCTTACCCAGTTCACTATAAAAATACACAGTGCGTCACACACCCTCTGAGTTTTAAAACATGAAACCTAGCCTCCATTTATATCCTTGTTTCTAAGGGGTAATGTGTTCCAAACTCCCAACATCTGAGTTACAAAGGAATTTTTGGCAACATGACTTGTTTATGTGTTGAAGACTGTCTGTATCTTCCACAGTGATAGGGTGCGTCTGGCAAGAACAAAAATCATCTTGTGATTTACCAGATGGCAATTCTATTCTCCAGCTGGATTGGGAGTCCCAGAGGACGTGGCTCTTTCTGCAGGATTCCAGCAATGCCACCACTGTATGGTAACTCTATCTCTAGACACTGGTTTTATTGGCTCACAGACTGGATTGTAGCAGAAAGAGAAGGAAATTAGCCATGTCAAGAAGTTTTCATGTCTTGACCTCTCAGGAGTGGCTTAAATGGACATTCTCAGAAGAATCACAGCCACGTGCATCCTCCAAAATTTCAGATTTACAAAATACTAGTATAAAAAATCTGGACAAGAGAATGTTTTAATTTTTTTGACCACAGCTTCCAGAAATATAAACAATTTTCACTGTGACCCAGTGCACATACATGCATATGTATGTTGTCAAACAGATATCGTACAAAACACATTTGCTTGAGTGGTATGTTGAACTGAGATAAAAGTTTCACAAATCAAAATTTAGTCGTGTTGTGTTATAATATTAAAAAATATAATCCATGCCAACCCATACTTTTCCAATAAAAAATGGTCTAGGAGATGAAGTAGATAGTTTAAATGATAGAGCTCATCTCTGGTATGCATAAGACCCTGGATTTGAGTCTTGCACTATAACACTATGCATGTGTGTGTATAAGTGACATCACCATCAGGCTGAGCATCAACAGAAATCATCCCTGATTGTCCTTCCTGCAATACTGCTGGAAGTGGCTCTTATAAAATAAAATGTGCTGGTAACAACTCTCTCTCTCTCTCTCTCTCTCTCTCTCTCTCTCTCTCTAACACACACACACAATTTCCTATTTGAAAACAAACTTCTTTATATACAGGTTCTAGTTACAGCTCCAGGATACAAGATGGCATCTCTCTGAGCCTCAGTATAGTCATCTATAAAGTGGATAAAATAATACTGCTTTACTAATATGATTAGATAATATAATTTGTGTCTTTAAACCCGAAGTAGTGGAACCACTTGTAATAAACACATTGAATTGAAATATGAAATATGGAGCCCATATTTTTCATTCTATAAGATATGAAATGAACAGAGTCTGGAGAGAAAAGAGTCTCTGGAAGACATTCTGTCCAAGAGTAGATCTTGGAACCAGAATCCAAACTCCTGACACCTTTTATCACATCTGACAGATGTCCTGCTTTGAGAAACTGCATTCCTTTTGATGTGATCATGGAAACAGTGTGACTCTTCCTTCTTCCAGTCTCATTGGAAACCCATCTTATAAGGTTTCCAGTTCAGAGTATTCAAAGTGTCAACACTCCAGGGAGACCACATGTTTTTCTACCTGCTGAGTGTATCACCTAGTAAATGGCTCCATTGGTCAGGGAATGACTCCTTGGGGAGATTCCAATGGGAGAGAAAGGATTTCCAGAGAGTCCCATTAAGTTCCTTAGAGCATTGGTATTAAGGTTGAGGTTGCACAAGTTTAATTATGAGTCGTTTAGTTCTGAGTCTCATCTATTAAAACCTCCAGGGCATAAGATCAGAATTTTGATATAAATCTGGTAGCAGTGAATTAAGCATATTATCAGCATCTTTGCAGAGATGTGGTGTGTAAACACAAAAAGGAATGTATAAACACAAAAGGAACTAAGGAGGCCTATCTCTCCCGCTGCCCGCGTTTAGTAGTCTCAGGCCGTTTCCCCACTCCAGGGAGGTTGATGGAAATGGTCAGGTGAAGGAAGGAAAGGAGGGCCAGGCTGGTTGGTCTTAGTAGCAATTTAATACATGGAAGAAATGTATATCATGGAGGCCCCAGGATCTCTCAAGCACGTGCTCCCTGTTCTCTCAGCTTCTGTTCCCATTCTCTCAGACCTGTCTCTTCGGTTCTCTCAGTGTATCTTCCCAGGTTCTCTAAAGCATGTGTCCCCCTAGAGAGTCCCAAAAATCTCCTTATATAGATCATGGTACCTCTAAAGGGCGCAATACACTGATGTCATCAAAAAGGAGTTACAGAAAGAACATTATACAGCAAAACATATTGTTTCTTTACATCTGCAGGCCAGTAATTTTGGCCTCAGGAAAAGAAGACACAAAACCAAGACTGAAACCTTTCACAAACTACAAGCACTTGGATTTGCATTCCAAAGACCAGTCTGCTAGAGCTTGGAACCTACAGCCCAAAGACAAGTATCTTAGCTTTCTATCCCAAAGACTAGCCTGCCTAGAGCCATGAATCTACATCCTAAAGATCAGACCTGGCTAGCACCTGAGATCTGCATATCTAAGACCAGCTAAGTTTCTGTGAGGAAAGGGAAGCTGCCTCTTATAATATACTGAAATTATTTACTGAAGGCAGTTGAAGGGGAGAAATGTTCAGTCTCATCCAAGCTAGTCAGGACACATGGGAAAGCTGCTTCTAGGACGGATTCTCATTTAGCAGATCAACCCACCCTAGAACAGAATTCCCTGGGCGTGTTTCTCCTCTCCTTGTCTGACCAACATATAAGCATACATAATAAAAATCATTTTGTATAGACACAGTAAGAAATACTTTAAGCTTATAGAATTGCTCTCCTAAGGCCATCTTGATCTCAGACTGCAGTGCTCAGACATCTTTCCTATTCCTAGCAGGGTCCTAGTCTCGTCGTTACTTTTGGATCATGGCAGCATTTGCCTATGATCAAATTCTTAACCTATAGTTAAGAATTGTGGCACCTTGGCCTGGCCCTTCTTGATGCCAGGGTAGCACATAACTTACCGGCTTGCCCTGGCTCCATCCAGTCCCACGTCAGGACCCTGCTTTTGGGGGCACTAGGAAGTGAGGGCAACTGAGGCTTAAGTTGATAGAGCAGATGCCAGGAGTGAATAATATTCAAAGCCAATTAAATACTATGTTACAAAGCATAATATTAATTGTCTTCCTGTATCTATACAAAAAGGACATTGCATTAAAGTAAACTATTCAAAAGACATAAGGAGATGAGAAAAACAATATTAACTTACAGTGCAAGTTCAGTGTCCTAGAAGGATCTGACTTTACAAATTGGTTGGGGGAGAGAGCACAAAGAAGTAGTTACAAAGTAGTGGGAATGACTCGGGAACACTGTGATGGGTGCAACCTGATATACCTAAGCTCCTTGTACTCCAACAGTGTGGAATGGGGAAGTAGAGCAGCATTCCAGTTCCATCCTTCTCAGAAAGGGATTACCCTGTGTTTTCTCATCATCTTACCTGTGTTCAGGTTACTCTTCCCAGTAAGTACACCAACCCTTCTATTTTCTTGCACATTCCCATCCTAATGCCCAGAGTCCTGGCTAGAAGTCATTCCATGTCAGGGGTCATCTTTGGGGTAGGGATATTTGTTGCTCCCCACTTGTCATAGGTGAGTATATCAATGTATTTCTCATACTTATAAATTCTCTCATTGAGACCCATGCTCCATATCTGGATTGTGTTTGACTTTTCTGGTATCTGCAAAAGTATTTCATTTGTGCGTCTAAAGCACTAAAAGGTATTTTTTAGGTAAATGAATGATTTAAAAAGCAGATATGATAAGTAGATGCTTTAACACTACATAGTAGCCAAAGGGAAGACAAATAGAAGATGATCTCACTTAAATGTGGTATAGAGAGAGACAAAATAAGGCAATAGACAGTAGCAAACAATGAGAAACCCTTTGACTTGAATTGAAAAAACTGAAATTATCAGTGTGGATAGAGAACTAGGGAATAAAGTGGTAAATTAGAAGTCATATAAGGGGTTTTTTTTTGAGGGGTGGAGGGAATTGGGCATGTATGTGGTTCATTGACCAGTGCCAGTCTGCAGGTATAGAAAACCAATGGTCTACCACAGTGGTTCTAACTACTGGTCCCTGGGATGTTACGCAAACAGGTGCCAGTCTGGCTCTTTTCCAACTGGAACCATGGAGGGCGCAGAAGAGAAGAAAAAGAAGGTCCCTGCTAAGCCGGCAGCAGCGGTCACTGGAGAGAAGGAAAAGCTTCCTGATATGCCAGAAACCCTGAAGAAAAAGCGAAAGAATTTTGCACAGCTGAAGATCAAGCGCCTGAGAAAGAAGTTTGCTCAAAAGATGCTTCGAAAGGCGAGGAGGAAGCTTATCTATGAAAAAGCTAAGCATTATCACAAGGAGTATAGGCAGATGTATAGGACAGAGATTCACATGGCTAGGATGGCAAGAAAAGCTGGCAACTTTTACGTCCCTGCAGAACCCAAGTTGGCTTTTGTCATCAGAATCAGAGGTATCACTGGTGTGACCCCCAAGGTCCGAAAGGTGCTACAGCTACTCCGCCTTCGCCAGATCTTCAATGGTACCTTTGTTAAACTCAACAAGGCTTCGATTAACATGCTGAGGATAGTGGAACCCTATATTGCATGGGGGTACACAAACCTGAAATCAGTAAATGAATTGATCTACAAGTGTGGTTATGGCAAAATCCACAAGAACCGAATTGCCCTAATGGATAATGATCGCACTGATCCCGCAAACTCTGGGTAAATATGGCATCAGCTGCACAGAGGATCTGATTCATGAGATCTATACTGTTGGAAAGTGCTTCAAAGAGGCAAACAGCTTCCTCTGGCCCTTCAAATTATCTTCTCCCCAGGGTGGGATGAAGAAAAAGCACCCATTTTGTAGAAGGTGGAGATGCTGGTAACAGAGAAGACGAGATCAACTGGCTGATTAGACGGCTGAACTAAGGTATCTACCATATTTTTATAATCTGGTCAGTTAATAAACAACTAAAAAAAAACAGGTGCCAGCCTGTAGGTACAAAAAGGTTGAAGAACACTGATGTAAATTATAATAAAATTGCTTACTATTGTCCTCATAAATCATTGAGGATATATTCACAAATAGTGTGTACATCTGTGTGTGTGTGTGTGTGAGAGAGAGAGAGAGAGAGAGAGAGAGAGAGAGAGAGAGAGAGAGAGATACCCAAACCTTGGGTGTATATAAACTTTACATGGGGAGTTTATATGAGGCATGTCGCTTCCACTACCAGTATTTCCTTTCAAATTGGTTTAGACTAGGACCTAGGGAGTGAGTGTATTTAACATTCTCTCTTGGTGACCCTAATGTGCAGCCATGGTTCAGAGCTACTGCTGTTAGCTTTTTGATTAATAGAAAGGCAGTACATAAAAGTGCCTGGTAGAATAGCTGGTCCATGGTAGGGCTCCACAAAAGTGTATAAACACGTCCTCTCCTCTCTTACTCTTGAGGGTTGGGACTTTATATTATGTCTCTTTCCATTGTCTGGGAGCTGAGCCCAAGGGACAAGTTAAAGAGAGGGCAGCAGATGTTTTGTTGGGGAATGTGATTGAATGTCCAATGAGTCCATCCAGAAAATGAGCACTGCTTTCTCACAGAACTCTGGTAACAGCATTGTAGTGGATAACATTCAGGGAGAAAAACTCTGAAAAAGGTAAGTTTTGAGTTGGATTTCAGTAAGTGGACAGAGTTTGGCAAATTAGTCAAAAAGCAAACTGAAGGAAATTCTAGCAAAAGAATATAGCATGAAGGACTAGGAGAAGAGGGCAAAGATCACATGCCAGGCATCAAGGGAGGTGTTTAACAGACCTGACCTTATTTAAAATTCATGGAAACCATGGATATCCCCACTTTAGATATAATGGAACAGGCTCTGGAGGGGTGAGTTCAAGGTGACAGATAGACAAGTGGTGGCACTGAGATTTAAGTGCCAGGTAAAGGTCTGAATGACTACGTGATGACAAAAAAGCAGAGGAAGAAGGGTCTCCGTGTGGAGATGAGTCTGACTAGA
This sequence comes from Sorex fumeus, assembly GCF_029834395.1. NCBI lineage: Eukaryota > Metazoa > Chordata > Mammalia > Eulipotyphla > Soricidae > Sorex > Sorex fumeus. The sequence goes on from NW_026606186.1 coordinate 11,191,662, forward strand.
TAAATAAACATTTAAAGGGAATACAAGACAGATTTAGAAAGACATGATTGGGTTAGAACATTAACACCAAGGTACCTCCAGAGTTTAGACTTTATTTTGGAGGGAAAGGTCACAAAGATTTGTATTCTTTTAAGGGATATGATGACTGTGGCTGAAAGGATAAAAACCAAGAGTTGCCAGGGTTGAAATGAAATCTAGTAGTAGGTTAATCCACAACTGCCCTAATGAGAACATTGATCTTACCCAGCCTTAATTCTTCTTGCTGCAGATCAAACCCAATAATTCAGCCCTTCCTAAATTCAGCCATTCCTAAAACATTTGTGACCATACACATGAGCAGGTTTAACAATTTCATTTCAGGGTTTCTCTATAGAGCACTTAACAAGAGTATTTTTGCCAAATGCCTACTACATGCTAAGTCCCTTGCTGTGAGCTATAGCAGTAGAAAGAATAAAGAGACAGACTTGAACTTAGTTCTTTTCCTCTCAGTGATTTCTTCTGACCAAGTCAGAATTGATTTATCAGTTGTGTTCCTTTATCTCCCACCCATCTTTTTTTAAACTGAGCTGAAAATGGACAGAATTATCCTAACATTCCCAGTCAGGTCTTATTTTTCAAACCTCTTTTATCCGTTGTCTTGCTTTCCTTTGAACTACATCTAATACATGACTTTTTTTCTTTTCTTTCTGGAAACATGATGCTCAGAATTGAACACAGCCTTCCAATTAAGTCTTTACCATAGTCAAGTAGGGTAATTGTTTGGCTTGTTTTACATGATGAAATCTTATTAATAGGTATATGGGAGAGGGACACGGGTGTTCTTAGGACAATTGGAGTTTCTTTTAAACAACACTGGCAAAGTGAACAGTGAAAATGAATTTTTGCCTTAGAAATACACTAGAAATGTTTTAGCATGTTTGATTTTCTAGAGTTTTGTATTCACTTATTTTATTACCTTAACATTTTTACACCTCCGGTGACTTTTTTTCCCCCATAACTTAAGCTTTTTACTTAGGTACAGTGTAAAGCTGTTCTTCAGATGAAAGCTGTTATCTGATTCAGAGCTTAATGTTAAAAGTTCTCAAGCTGGTAAATCTAAAGACATTCCCTGCATAATTGTGTACTTAGAATTCGGTGGCAGCGTAAAAAGGAGAGAGCGTCATGTTCTGTCTGGAATTACTAAAAAAGACAATTTATTTTTAAGTGAACTGGGGGAGAAGGGGGAAAAGACTGCAACGGAGGATGTTTAGCTGAGTTACTGAAATACCATCTGGAGGGTTGGCTGGGAAAGATGAGAAACCCTAGAAGGAACAAGAAATGCGACACTAAGTCAAGAAGGGACTGATGTACTTTGGGAGAAGCTATTTCAGCCAGTGATGGGAATTTGTACAGAGAGGAGGGAGTGAGCTAATTTTCCCCTTGGATAAGAACACAAATTATTTAAATTAAAAAATTAGTATACCACATACAACATAAAATAGACCATTTTAATCATGTACCCCAGGGGCATTAAGTGCATTCAGATTGTTTTGTTGCCAACACATTGCTGTTCCCAGAACTTTTTCATCTTCCCCATGCTGAGACTTTGCACCTGTTAAGCCTTAAGACTTCATCTGCCCTCCGTGCTAGCCTCTGGTAATCACTGTTTGACAGACCAGATGGTGGTTTTGGTTTGTTGAGAGGGAAACCACTCCCAAATAATGCTCAGGGAGCTTGGGGGTTATTCACTGTGATACTCTGCCAATTGGGCTGGATGGTTCAATGTTTAGAATAAGAGGTGCAGAGGAATACAAACATTAGCACTGGCAATGTTTTAGGAACCATGCTGGCAATCAAACTTGGGTCCTTTCTGGAGTACACCAGGTAGGGCGGTTGCCTTCACACAGGACCCAGGTTGGATCACCAGCATCCCATATGGTCCCCTGAGCAACACCAGAAGTAATTCCTGAGTGAAGAGCCAGGAGAAAGCCCTGAGAAATACCAGGTGTGACCCCCAAAAGTGAAAAAAATCACCAAACTCGAGTCCTTGGGCATGCACAGCATGTAACTCTCACTCCTGGGCTATTTCTCTGGCTCACGGTGGCTATTCTTTAAAGGGTAGAAGTCAAATATGGGGTTTTCCACCAGGGATCAACTAATTGCATCAATTTTATAAAACATATTCAACCGTTCCCACTTTACTATTTTCCATCAGCTTGGTTCAATCTCATCCTTTATAGTGATTGATTTTCAATTGTCTTATCTGGCTGAGGACTAGACTGAGTTGTGTGCCTCATAGGAGGTGGGAGGCAGTCAAGCAGACCAACTATCCCAGGGAGAAAAAGGAAGTTCCCCTTTGTGAAAATGCTTTTTGGGGGCAGACCACAGCAGTTGGAATAGAAAAGGGCTGCTATCTGTCTCCTGAAATTCTTGGCCTAATGTATAACGGGAAATGAGAGGCTGGTGTGTCTCAGGTCTGTCCATAACTACTTGATTTTTATGAAGGCAATAGAATTCATCAGAAGGAGCACTAGGCATGAGCCTGAGGGTCTGGACCATTAGGGATACATGTGACTAGAGCAATTTCTTTACCCCTTACATGGGCTTCTGTGGCTTGTGGAGGAAGTAGGCTGCGTTATCCAAGTTATCTTTTTATTTTGTCATCTTCTGACTCCATCCTTCAGGACAGCACTTCAGTCTACTTTTTGTATGCAACTGTGCCCTCACCTTAAAAAAAGTAGTATACATTTCTTCCTAATTTATCTATAAAACCATCTTGTTACCAAGATAAGGGTCTGAGTTTCAAATTCACTTCTGTCTGATTCTCTTCCATGCTTCTTATATCATTATGTTGGAGTGGGGTGGTGGTGGTGTATCTTTAATATTTATTAAAGGATTCTAAATCTCTTTAATCTTCCCTCTTAAATCCTGTTAAATATTCTAATTTTTTTTTAAAAAAAGCTTAAATATGTTTGACTGTACTAATCAAGACTGAGTTGCTTCCCTGGGGCTGCCTGTCACAAGCAAGAAGGGAGAGATGAGGATTATGAGAGATGTTTAACGTTCATGTCAATTCCATTTATACTTTGTCCAAGTGGAAGCAGTCTACCTGGAAAACCCACTCCTACTAATTTTCCTCAGGAAATTATCATAGAAAAATCAATGTATTTATTTGAAGATATATGTCACCTTGTTACTTATCAGAATAGAATGTTCAAGATAAACTTACTGTCAAACATAAAGGAAAAGTTTAATAAAATATGTTAGAATGATAATTTTATATACTCATTGAAATTTTAGTCCTTAATAGGGCAGACTTTTAGGGGAGCTCTGGGGCCATAAACACATAAATTCTATAACTTCCTGCACACATTATTGAAGGGGAATGTGAACCAAGAAGCAGTATTGAATTATTAAGACAATAAGATTAAGGAATTATCTCTGTTTATATTTTTACAGTGCCGGGAATTGAACTCAGGGCTAAACATGTGTAAGGCAGGTACTGCGTCACTGAGTTACATTCCCAGTCTCATTTTTTGTTATTTTAATTGCAACACTGCTTATTCAACATTGTTAACAATTCTAGTACTAAAGAAAAATCACAGACCTTAACCTTTGTTCCTCCCTAGCAATCTATATCTTAAGGCTATCTTGTTCTAGAATGAGAAGGAAATAATACAGCATCACCAATCCAGACCTGAGTCCATCTCCTCTAGAACTCATTCTGTGACCTTGGATAAGAAACACTCTGAAATTCAGGTTTCTTATAGGTTGGGGTTTGGTTTGACCTAATTAGGAAGAAATAGTCCTCTTATTCTTATCTGGTTAAGAATCAGCTTTGAGACAACACCTATGTCAGAGGGCTGAGATCAGAGTATGACCTTTATTCTTAAAAGCCAACTGGGGAATGTGACAAGGAGACTTAGCAGCAATTGTCTATTTCATGTGGATTTCCCCTCCCAGACTTGTACAGATATAGAAATCCCTGACAATGGGAAATCAGAATGCTCTCTGCTCCCAGAAAGGGACAGGAGAATGCAAACTGATTCCCTGTGGGTGCAAGAGAAACAAGATCTGCAGACATATTACTGTACTCCCAGTACAACTTTGAAAATTCAGTGGGGCTGTGAGTATCACATTTGAAACAGTAGTGGATGATTAATTAAGACTCAATAAGTAGGTGTAGTTCCTGATGCTCTACCTGCTTCCCTAGAGTAAAAGATCTGATTCATGTCTTTGCCAAGGAGTTGCCAGAGCAGTGTGACCATCTGAAGTGCAGTAATGTGTCAGGTGGTTAAAAGCATGATCTCTTGGGGCTGGAGCGATAGCACAGTGGGTAGGGTGTTTGCCTTACGTGCAGCCAACCTGGGTTCAATTCCCAGCATCCCATATGGTCCCCCGAGCACTGCCAGGAGTGATTCCTGAGTGAAGAACCAGGAATAACCTGAGCAGAACCAGGAATAACCTGAGCATCGCCTGGTGTGACCCCCCGCCCCCCCCAAAAAAAAAGCATGAACTCTCAAACCAGAAAGTCTGGGTATAAATCCTGGCTCCACCACTTCCTGGTTACATGACCTCAGAGGTATATTTGATCTCTATGCCTCTTAGCTTCTTTACTTATAAAAGGGCAATAGTAGTAGTTACTACTCATGGAGTCCTCAGAAGAATTAAAGAAGCTATTGCTTGTAGAAGACAGGCGTTTTTTTAAAACTGGAATGGGAAGGAATGGGAGTGAAGATAGATGGTCGGCAACTACACCACTTCCGCTTTGCTGATGACATTGTTTTAATAACACCAAACATTAGCCAAGCGGCACAAATGCTGGCCAACTTCGACAGTGAGTGTGGAAAGGTCGAACTACAGCTGAATCTTACGAAGACAATGTTTATATGAGAAACAGCCTCGTTCCTGATGCCCCATTCGCTCTCAATGGAACGACCATGTCCGAATGCAACAGTTATGTGTACCTAGGTCTAGAAGTCAACATGACAAATGACCTGGCACCCGAGCTGCGCAGGAGGAAGAGAGTGGCTTGGAACGCCTTCAAGAGCGTCGAAGAAATAGCTAAGAGGATGAAGAACCTCTGGCTCCGGGCACATCTCTTTGATTCCACTATTCTTCTTGCATTAACATACACCTCAGAGACCTGGGCCCTAAGTAAACAGGATGAGAACGCTATTCGGGTCTCCCAAAGAGGAATTGAAAGAGCTATGCTTGGAATATCACATTTCACTCAAAAGAGAGAAAGAATCCAGAGTTTCCACCACCATCAACGATCAAGAATCAGGGACGCTGTCTCGTTTGCCAAGGTGTCAAAAATCAGATGGGCTGGTCACGTAATGAGATTTAAAGATGACCGCAGGACTAGATCTGTTACCAACTGGATTCCACAGGATGTCAAAGGACCGTGTGGCCGCCCACCTACCAGATGGTCAGACTTCTTCATCAAGATCATGAATGATCGGTTTGAGGCTCTTCCTGTTCCTAGAGCGAACAGACGCCATTGGGCAACACTAGCACGCGACAGGGACAAATGGAGACGTTACTGGCTCCCGCTCGAGCAAATCGACGATTAAAGAGAAGTCAAGTGATCAAGTGATTGCTTGTAGAACACATAGAACATGGCACACCAGTTTGCTAAATATTATTAAATAATGACCACCTATGCATTGACTATTGAACTCTTGCTCTGTACCAGGCTAATAGATTTAGGGCAGAGAAATTTCATTCCTTGGAAATCGATGTTCCTTAGCATATTTTAAAAAGAAGTTGCTTCTGTTGTTGGAGAAGTTCCCCCAAACTCTGCAGCGGGTAATAGAATCATTCTGAGTTAAATTGCCTTCCTATGTGCAGTTTTAGATTTTGGGTCCTCAGCCTACTTTCTCACTCCTCCTCCCACCCTAAATTTCTTGGTTAAATTCACAGCAAGATGAGGATTATTTATAATTTGGCCCTAACTGCAGCCCAGCAGGAGAACATGTTAATGAGTTCATTAATTAATTAGCTTACATTTGCATAATACTTAAGCATTTGCAAAGCCCTTTCAGATTCATTATTTCATTTTATGATCACTATATCCAGTGAGGAACAAGGTGGGGGCTATTCGGATTTTCAGACAAGAAGACTGGGGTGCTGTGAGGTTAAATAGTTGGCCCCAGACAAGTGCAGCAGCAGAGGAGGGATCAAATTCAGGGTTTTATTCATTTTAGGCAGGGACTGTGGATTCTTACAGACTTTCATTAAAGTTCTAGCTCCAATCTTTATTACCTGTGTGATCCTAATCGAGTTACTCAGCCTTTAGGACCATTAGTTTCCTCATCTGTAAAACAAAGTTAAAAATAGTGTCAGTCTCATTAGAACTAGTGTGAATATTAACTAAGATAATATTCAGAAAGCACACACTGTAACTGCTTGATCAGTGGTAATGCCATTATTATAAAGAATGACAATAAGCTTTTATGAAGTAAAGTTATGTGGGCTACGGAAAGTGTCACTTGTCAGGTATTTTTGGAAAAGGAAGCAGAAGCTGGATCTTCTCTGTGCAGTGGAGAATTTGGAAAGGTTTTCTTTGAGGGATGGGAATTTAATCTTTACAGGTGACTATTTTTGTTTCCAAGTGAATAAAGGTGAAAGAAAATTCCAGAGAACAAAATCAATGGATCCAAGTCACATTTAGATAGACCTTTTTGCTCTCTAGGGAAAGGATAGCAATCTGGTTAGGATATTAGCAGAGAATAAGTACTTTAGTAAATGTCATCATGGATACATAGATAAGGTTATAGCATAAGCTTCCTAGTGAGTGTGATGTTTGTTATAATGTAGCATCTTGTTAAAGTATACCTAGCATGAGTATAATGACTGGGGTTTAAGCAGTCAGATGGCATAAAGCAGCAAGTAGATAGGTAGACAATTAAAAGGCTATAGGCATAGTGATGTTTTAGGGTAGCAATGATCGAGTTGTGAAGAATACCAATCAGAACAGTAAGGTTTTCCTTTTATATAAAATTGTATTGATGATGGTTGTCTATTTTTTTAATGACAGAAATGATTTTATGTGATCAGTGTTTCAGAAAGAATACACTTATTGAAACATGTAAGGTGGATTGAAGATGAATCTTCCTATCATAGGAGCAATATTCTTGGCTTATCCTGGAATATCTTCTAAAGAAGAACATGTTTTCATTTTTCCACTTTTAAATTTTACTCTGCATTTTTAAGGGTATGTTTGATTTCTAAGGCTGCAGGCTGAAGCTTGCAAGTGAAAACATGAAAACACACAATGTGTCCTAGCATCCAAAGCCTTCGGTTTACACATTCTTAGAAATCAAGGTAGGCAGAGATCCTTGGAGAACACTAATTCCAAATTTTCATGGAACAATTTGGCTAACAATTATTTTTGCACATTTCCCATCGAGATATGACTCTAAAAGAGTGAGTTGGGATCTGGCATGTCTTGGATTCATCTGTCTATGAAGGGGCAAGTCATACTCATGAATTATTTTTAGATACATAAAAATCATTGCTTTATACATAAAATGTGTCTCCTATACTTCTAAGAAGACCATATCAAATGCATTTGAGGAGTTCTGTATATTGAATCTCCAACTCTGTCTTTTTAAGGACCCATATATATGCAGACTCTAAACAATTGAAATCCACATTAGCTTACCAAGAGAAAAATAAAACAAAACTTTAAAATAGTGTGTTCCAAATTCAACTGACTATATAAAAAGTATTTTTTTAAAAAAATGCAACATTTTTAATATTCCACGTGGGCCATTTTGATCAGTCCAGTGTTCTATTCATCAATTTAAGAACAGAGAGTTCGCTATACATACAGAATCCAAGTTCTATCTAAATAGAATTCGAGTTCTGTACCTGGATATTCTCAATTGTGTTAAAATATTCAAAGCTCTGAGTCTCCTGACCTGATTGTTCATTATGAAGATCTATCTGGGAGATGATCAGGACATGCGGGAGCTCAGCTATCTATCAGTTATGACTGTACAAGTCACTGGAGAGGTTTTCTCTCTCTAAATAACCAATCTGCACTAGGAGACTCATTATAAAATATCTTGAAGAGTTGATGTTTTGCTTCTGTTTGCCTGTTTCTTGCATTTGTAGCTTCTGTTTCTTCCAAATAAATTATATTAGGGAATGAACAGGTCTGATCATTTTGGGCACAATACATTGTTTGACTCTGTTTTTTTTTTTGTTTTGCTTTGTTTGGGGGCCATCCCCTGCAATGTTCAAAGTTTACTCCTGGTTCTGCATTTAGGGATCACTCCTGAAAGATTCTGGGGACCATACAAGGTGTCACGGATTGAAACTGAGTTGGCCATGTGCAAGGCAAGTGCTGTCCATACTATACCACTATGCTGGCTCCTGATTTTTATTCTAGAACGTTTTTACCTTATTTTTTTCTTATAATTATGGTAACATAATTATAATGGTTTTAGCTTTTATGGTTGTAATGTTGACTACTTCTCCACTACTGGTGAAGGTTCCAGACCCTCCGCCACTGCCTTTCTGCCAGTTCTCCACTTTTTCCTCCCCCAAACAAACACCCTCCCCTCGACCCCTTGGTAACCTCAGTTCTACAGTCAATGACAATGAGTTTGTTATCACTGGAGACTGTCTATTCCCTTACTTCAGTCCATTATACATCACATCTGAAGGTGATTATTTGGGTTTTTGTCCTTTTCATACTGATTTATGGGAAGTCTTATCATGACATTTGGATTATTTCCATATCTTGACTAGTGTGCAAAGTGCTGCAATAAACATAGTTTACAAATACCTTTTTGAATTAATGTTATTGTGTTCTGGGGGGTGTATGCCAGGAAGGGAAATCACTGAGACATATGGGAGTTAAATTTTTAATCCTTTATGAACTCTACAAACTGTTTTCCAGAGATTGAACCAGACAACATTTCCACAGTGTTGAGGGGTTGCTCTTTACCTCATTCTCACAAACACTGTTTCTGTTCTTTTTGATATAAGTCTTTCTCACCAAAGTGAATTGATATCTCAACAATATTTTGATTTACATTTCCTTGATAACAAGAACTGATAAACAGGGGGGTTTAATCGGGCTGGAGTGATAGCACAGCGGGTAAGGCATTTGCCTTGCATGCAGCCAACATGGCCGACCCGAGTCAGATTCCTCCGCCCCTCTTGGAGAGCCCGGCAAGCTACCGAGAGTAGCTTGCCAGCACGGCAAAGCTTGGCAAGCTCCCCGTGACGTATTCGATATGCCAAACACAGTAACAACAAAGTCTCACAATGGAGACGTTACTGTGCCCGCTCGAGGAAATCGATGAACAATGGGAGGACAGTGACAGTGACAGTGTTTTAATTAATTAATTAATTAATTTTTATTTAATCACCATGAGACACACAGTTACAAAGTTGTTCATGACTGGGTTTCAGTCACACAACGTTTCTGCACCTGTCCCTTCACTAATGTACATTTCCCACAACCATTGTCCCCAGGTAAACAGTATTGCATATAACTGCTAGCCATCTGCACATCTTCCTCTTCTCCTTTTTTAGATCTTTTTCACTTTCTTTTAAAAATTTTTATTAAAGGGCCTGGAGCAATAGTACAGCAGGTAGGGCACTTGTCTTGCACTCGGCTGACCTGGGTTTGATCTCCAGCATCTCATATGGTCCCTCAAGCACCATCAGTAGTAATTCCTGAGTGCAAAGCCAAGAGTAACCCTTGAGCATTGCTCTGTGTGACCCCAAAATATTTTTTATTAAAGAGCCATGATTTATACAGTTACTAATAGTTGAGATTTTTTTAAGGCATACAATAATTCATCACCAGTCCCTCCACCAGTGTTCCAGATTCCTCCTCATTCCAATTCACACTACAGCACCCCCCACCCCTGCCTGTCAACTTGACAGGCACATTACAAAGTTCCAGGGGTTGCTGCCTAGATCTCAAGTTTTCTGTTCTGTTGAATCTCTATTTTGGATATATGGCTAGATCCCTAATTCATATCACTGGTCTGACTGAAGCCCTGATGCTTGCTAGCCCATTGCTTCTCATTCTCTTCTTCCGTACCTTGAATTCATTCCTTCTCTGTCTCCTCTCTAAACACTGGTGTCAACGGTGATCTAAGCATTCTCTTTTTATTACATTTCCTCTTTCAGTATTCTATATTTCACAAATAAGTGAGATCATCTTGTCTTTGTCTTTACTCTTCTGACTTACTTCACTCAACATGATATCTTTCAGTTCCAACCATGTTGCAGCAAGTTGCATAATTTCATTGTTCCTTGCAGCTGCATAGTATTCCACTGTGTGTTTATATATCACATCTCCATAATCCATTCATCTGTCATTGTTTGATTACATATCTTAGCTATTGTACTGAGTACAGCAATGAGTAATGGTGTTCATATGTCTTCTTGAGAGAGTGCTTTTGTGTCCTGGGGATAGATGCCCAGAAGTGGAGTTTCTGGATCATATGGCAGTCATTTTAAGTTTACTGAGAATTCTTCACACTGTTTTTCACAGAGGTTATACCAAAAACATTCGCACCAGCAGTGTATGAGATCTCTTTTTTCACCACATTCCTGCCAAATAGAGATTGTTCCTACTATTTTTGATATGTGCAATTCTCACTGGTGTTAGATGGTGTCTTTTTGTCATCTTGATTTCGATTTTTTGGATAAGTGATGCTGAGCATTTTTTTCATGTGCCTACTGGCCTTTTGTCTACTGGCCATCTTCCTCTGAGAAGTGTCTATTCATTTCCTCTCCTCATTTATTGATAGATTTTTCCAGGATTTGTTGCTAATGATCCTTTGCAAGTATATTCTATATCCTGAATAGCAAACCTTTATCTGCTGTATTAAACTAGAATATTTTCCCATTCAGATAGCTGTCATTATGTAGTCCCATTTGTTAATTTTTAACTTTGTTGCCTTTGCCACTGGTATCATATCATTAAAGGCACCTTTGAGGTCAAAATCTTGAAGTGTCTATATTTTCCTCAATGTGCCATCTATAAAAACCAGCTCCCGAAAGAGAACAGTGCAGTCTCCTGCCCCCACGCCTGGCTGCCCTCACCGGGGCCCCTTGGAGGGAAGTGGGTTGAGCTTTCCTCCCCGCACCGACCAGGGCTCCAGCAGCCAAAGACCTCCAGGACCAGCCACCACCATGCTGAGACCACTCTCCGCACACATGAAGATACTGGCAGAGGGACAAAGCCACACGGATTCCAGGGCCGAGATCTCCAAGCCTACTCGAATTGGGGCCGGGCATCCTCCACCCAGATCCTCCAAATTCCAGTAGGCGGGGGGGGGGGGGGGGTGGTCACACCCACCAACTGGCCCCCTTGTGCCATGTAATCCCATCAATGGCCAAGACCCAGAGACTATAAAAACCAGCTCCTGGAACCGCGGACGCGCAACATCTTATTATGACATCTTATTATCTCATTCCTACTTTGGACAAACTGGCAGGCTACCGAATGTAGCCTGCCCCCACAGCAGAGTCTGGCAAACTCCCCATGGCGTACCCAATATGCCAAATACCAGTAACAATGATAGGTCTCATTTTCCTAAAGTGCCTTGAATATAATCTCAGGGCTAGGATGAAGGAGACGTTACTGGGGCCTGCTCGAGGCAGTCGACGAATAAGAGGATGGTTGTGATTCGTGGTCGTCGTGCCATCTGTACATATTCTTTGAGGAAGTGTTTGTTTATCTCCTCTCCCTGTTTTTTTATACTGCTTTCTGCTTGTTGCTGCTGTTTTCCTGCTATTAAAGTGTTTTATATATCTTGGGTATTAGCCCTTTTATCAGATATATACTGTGCATATATTTTCTTTCATCCATTAGTGTGTATTTTTAAATTCTAAGTGCAAGGTGGAACACAAAATATACCTGATGAAAACAATGCCTAATAGGAGAGTAAGCACCAGCTCAGATAGAGAAGGGAGCACCAAATAAAGGGTGTTTGGAGGATCCTCCCAGGAGGGGAGATGCATGTTGAAAATAGACTGTGGACTGAACATGTTTGCCACTCAATGCCTCTTTTGCAGACCACAACACCCAAAAGGAGAGAGAGAACAAAAGGGAATGCCCTGCCACAGAGGCAGGGTGGGACGGGGGGAATGGGGGTGGGAGGGATATTATCCATAGTGGTGGAAATGGGCACTGGTGTAGGGATGGGTGTTTGATCATTGTTTAGTCCAGATCCAAGCACAAAAATTTGTGGATCTACAAGTGTACCTCATGGTGTTTCACCAATTAAAAAAATAATAATAATAATAAATATAGGAGAGTAATCACTTTCCCCCGTAATTCTGAGTACATTGCAAATAACACAACTTAGACATCAATGGTTCTGAAGAAAGATTTTTATTTTAATTTTTATTAGTGAAACACCATGAGGTGCAGTTGTAGACTTACAAATTTTTGTGCTTGGGTTTCAATTATACAATGATCAAATACCTATCCCCCCACCAGTGCCCATTCTCCACCACCATGGATCCCAGTATCCCTCCAGCCCCCATCCCCCGCATCCCTCCCTGCCTCTGTGGCAGGGCATTCCCTTTTACTCTATCTTTCTTTTTGGGTATTGTGGTTTACAAAAGAGGCATTGAGTGGCAATCATATTCAGTCCACAGTCTATTTTCAGCATGCTTCTCCCATCCTGGGAGGATCCTCCGAACACCCTTTATTTGGTGCTCCCTTGTCTATCTGAGCTGCCTTTTCCCCTAGCATGTGTGGCTGACCTCCAAGCTATGAAGTAAACCTTCTGGCACTAATTTTGGCTATTCTTGGGTGTTAGTCTCCTATTTTGTTACTTTATGTTCCCCAGATGAATGCAGTCTTTCGATGTCTATCACTCTCTTTCTGATTCATTTCAGTTAGCATGATGCTTTCCATGTAGTATCACTTGTATGTAAATTTTATGACTTCATCTTTTCTAACAGCAACATAATACTCCATTGTGTAGATGTACCAAAGTTTCTTTAACCAGTCATCTGTTCTCAGGCACTCAGGTTTTTTCAAAATTCTGGCTATTTTAAACAGTGCTGCAATGAACAAACAAGTGCAGATGTCACTTCGACTACACTTTTTTGCCTCTTTGGGATATATTCCCAGGAGTAGTATTGCTGGGTCAAATGGGAGCTCAATTTCTAATTTTTGGAGAATCGTCCCTACTGTTTTCCAAAAGGGCTATACCATCGGCATTCCCACCAGCAGTGAAGGAGGGTCCCTTTCTCACCGCATCTGCATCAGCACTGGTTGCTTTTGTTCTTTTGGATGTGGGCCAGTCTCTGTGGTGTGAAATGATATCTCATTGTTGTTTTGATCTGCATCTCCCTCATGATTAATGATGTAGAGCATTTTCTCATGTCCCTTTTAGCCATTCAGATTTCTTCTTTGAGAAGGTTTCTGTTTATTTCGTCGCCCCATTTTTTGATGGGGTTGGTTGTTTTCTTCTTTTGGAGTTCAACCATCACTATTTTTTTTTAAAAAATAAGACTGTGAACAACTTCTAGTTACTAATTTATGTATTGGCTTTCAACTGCAGTAGCATGAATCCATGCAGACATGAATGTTATATGTCCTAGTCACTATGGGTCCTCCCAGTGCTGGCACTAGAAGATGTTTGATAGTGGTTGAATAAAAGAAGGGAAAATGAGTAAATGAATGCCTGGATGACTTTGATGACGTAGTCCTCAGAATACCACTTTGAAGGAGCATTATCATCTCCCTTTCAAAGGGAATAGGTTGTTTGTGGGTGTGTCTCCCACATACCTAACTTTTGGCCATTTACTTTCTTGGTAACCTTTGCCCCAAGTTTTTGGGGTCTGATCAAAGGCACAGCAGCAATTTTAGGGTATCTGAAAGTCCGACGGTGCCATCAGGCTGCTGATGCACTCACCTCACAGGCACAGATTGACCTGCTGGTGGCACCATACCCCCTGTTCAGCTTTTTGAGGATGAAGTGTCCTGTATTTATCTATTAAGTCCTTTTCTTCCTTTGTTTCCCTCAGATGAAGTATGTCCTTGCTAAGCTTGAGTCTGGTTGATTTATCAAGAGGTGATAAAGCAGTGTTGAAGTCTCCCACTAGTATTGTGTTGCTATCAATGTCTTTCTCCAAGTCTATGAGTAGTTGTTTTAAGTACTTTGCTGGTCCCTCATTAGGTGCATATACATTTAGTATTGGAAGTTCTTCCTGTTGTACATGTCCCTTGATCAATAAGAAATGGCCTCCACTGTCTCTTGTGACCTTCTTCACTCTGAAATCAATGTGGTCTGATACTAGCATGGCTACCACAGCTTTTTTATGGGAGCTTTTTGCCTGTAGGCTTTTTTCCAGCCTTTGGCTCTGAGCCTGTGTTTGCTTTGACTATTGGGATATGTTTCTTGGAGGCAGCAGAATGTTGGGTTCAATTTTCTAATCCATCCTGCCACTCTGTGTCTTTTAATTAAACGCACTCTGTGCATTTAGCCCATTAACATTGAGAGAAATTATTGTTATGGGGTTTTGTCCCATTTTTCTGTTGAAATTTGGTGTATTTGAGTGGGGCCTGTCTTGTCTTAAAGTAGCCCATTTAGTTGTTCTTGTAACTGTGGTTTTGAGTCTATGAAGTTTCTGAGTTGTTATTTGTCTGTGAAACTGTGTGTTGTTCCTTCTGTTATGAATGGGAGTCTCGCTGGGTAAAGTATTTTTGGTGAGATGTTTATTTCATTGAGTTTGTTTCACTATATCCCACCACTGTTTTCAGGCCATGAGGTTTTCATCAGACAAATCAACTGTGAATCTTAAGGATGCTCCTTTATAGGAAATTTCTTTCTTTGATCTTGTTGCTTTCAGAATTTTGTCTCTATCTAAGGTTTTGGTCATTTTTATCAGGATGTGTCTTGGAGTATTTTTATTCAGATTTCTTCTAGCTGGTACCCTTGGGCCTCCTGAATGTGGTCACATGCTTTCTTCAGCTCTGGAAACGTCGTAGCAATGAAGTCTTTGACAGTTTCTTCTTCATCAAGGTTTTCTTCCTATCCCTCTGGGACTCCAATATTTCTTTTGTTACCCCTCTTGGCTTCATCACGATCTTCTCTTGCCACTTGTTCCCAAATTGTGAGTCTCTTTTCCATTTTCTTCTCTTTTCTGGAGAGTCTCTGGACTTCATCTTCAAGCTCATTGATTCTGTCCTCAGCAGCTTTTACTCCGTTGACGAGGTCTTCCACTGAGTTCTTCAATTCGCATACCAGGTTTTTCAGGTCTGACATTTCCATCTGCATTTTCCTCATTTCTACGTTCAACTCCTCTTGTCTTTTATTGGCATTGCTTTCCATAGTTTCTTTTAGCTCCCTAAGCATCCTCAGTAGCTCCCTTCTAAATTTCCTGTCAGAGAGGTTGTCTAGCACTTCATTAATGTTGGTGTCTTCTGGGCTAGCCTCTTCAATAAGAAAACTTGGTGGGCTTCTGCATTGCTTTACCATTGTGACCAGTGTGGTTTAGACCTTCACGCTCACTCTTACTATTCTGCTTGAGATGCAGAATGAATTGAGATAGGCTTAATGAATTGTTGGCTAATGTGTTTCTGGTGGTTAAGCTAACCTAGTGACAGTTCCATGTAAGAGGGTAACTTATGGTTCCTATGGGATATGTAGTGGGAGAATAACTCGGGGCCATGTTAATGGCTGGAACTCTGGAAAGGGGCCCTGGCGCTGGGCGGGTTACTCTTTGAATGAGTAGATAGTGCCGGAAGCAGTTCAGCTTTGTTTCTGCGCGGTGCGCCTCAATTCCCATCCCGCACAGACCAAGGGTGAATACTGGCCATTCTCAGGGGACCTAGTTAGCTGCACAGGCCCAGAAAGGGGATCTGGTGCAGGGCAGGTACCTGCTTCAATGAGGAGAGAGTGCCTGGAGCAGTTCAGCTTTGCTTTTGCGCGGTCAGCAGAAATATTTTTGCTCCCACCAGTTCCAGTTTGTTTTGTGTGCAAAAAAAGACTATTTTTCAGTCTCCTATGAAGTTATTTTGGGGCCATATGGCTTGATTTTGGGAATAGAAAGTGGGGTTGCGGTGGCTGTATTCCAATTCCTATTGTGATTCTAGGATATTGTGCCATTTCTTTTTCTCTTCCATGTAAGTTCTTGAATTGAAAAATGAAACATTCTTGAAAGGAAATTACTACTGGAGGAATGACGCAAAGATAAGTAATGAACTCAGTGACTGATTATGGAATCGACATTTGCAACATAAAACTACTGGGAATCCAGAGTTTGGGGTTTTAGGTCGCACTCGGCCATACTCAAGGGTTACTCTTGGCTTTGCACTCAGGAATCATTTCTGGCAGTACGAGGGGGATCATATGGGGTGCCAGAGATTGAACCCAGATGGGCAGTTGCAAGGCAAAGGCCCCACCCATTGTTCTAGCTCTGGAATCCAATTTTTATTGCTTTTTTTTCCTCGCCCGCCTTTTTTAACCAGTTCAGAGTAATATAAGTAGCAATCCTCTATTTTTGCTTAACATATGAGTGTTGCCTATTCAAAAGAACTATTTATTCTGTGAACTACAAGCATTTGTATCGCACCTCACACAGAGAATTTCACATCTATCTTCTGAGCCTCCCAAACCCTCTGGAGAAAAACAAGAAAGGAATTCATCAAGCTCAGTGTATGGGTATAACAGGCATGATTTAAAGAACGTTGCCCCAAAATGTCTTAGGAGTTAGTGCCTCAACTGAATTCTAAAGTCAGGCTTTCT
The DNA here is from genome assembly GCF_029834395.1 of Sorex fumeus. NCBI lineage: Eukaryota > Metazoa > Chordata > Mammalia > Eulipotyphla > Soricidae > Sorex > Sorex fumeus. The sequence goes on from NW_026606186.1 coordinate 11,208,389, forward strand.
TTCTCCAACTCTAATATTTACTCAACAGACTCATACAGTGGTAACAAGTGAGCAGGATGGAAAAGGCAGCCTTAGATATCCAAAATAATTCATTTCAAATGACCTGTATTCTGAAGCTAGGAGGAATTTAATTAGCACACTTCAGAACCAATGGTATTTACAAGCGAAAAGAGAAAAGGACACAATTTTTGTAACCATTTTTTTATATTATTTCCCTTTTCCTGCTAATTATACGTTAGACAATTTAGGGGTATAGATTCCATAATTATTTTTGTCTTATTTAAAGGTTAATAATAAATTAGCAATTTTCAATTTTTCTACAAAAGACAAGGACTATAGAACCTGTTAATTTTCTTTACTCACTTTCCTCCTATGTGCTTTTTTAATTGTGCATTCTTATTTTATAAATGCTAAGCTTCAGAGAGTATTATTATTGTGACTATTTTATTCAATTTATCCTTTCTCTGCTTGCATCTGTTTTAGGATAGTTTTCTTGCCACATGGGGTATTTTTTTTTAAAAAATATTTCCTTTAATGCAGATAAGTTGATGATTTACTTTAATTTTGTTTGAATGTGGTTATTTTTATTTTGCTTTCATCCTTTGTAGTATTGAATCTTAGAATTATAATTATTTTCTTACAGTTTTTGAAGATACTACTGCATTTTATTTGTTCTCAACTTTTCTATCTTCTTTCTCTATATCTTCTTTTCCGAATATTCCAAATGTATGTTGTTTGTCAAGCATCCTCTGGTTATCTCAGTGTGTTTTACTCTTCTCTGTATTTCCTGTTTATTGGCCCCTGTGCCTTCAGCTACATATTTTCTTTAGTCTTATTTTTCAGGTCCTTAATCCTCTGTCACACTCTATCTAATTTTCTGCTAACCTACCTATTGTATTCTTACTTCACGTATAGTATTCTTTCCAGTCTAGAATTTTCACTTACCTACCTTCTTTGTCTCTACTTGAATATTCTTTTATGGTTTAACGTCTACATAAATTAGACATTTGGGCATCAAATGTCTTAAATATACTGATTCTATAGATAGTATTTTCATATAAATCTGATACATCATGGCAGATTTTCAAACTGAAATGAAATACTGAACTAGTTTGATGTTTAAATGTGTTATTTTTAAGAGTTTCCTAAAATGGACATTTTTGGAAGCAGTTTTAGGTTCATATAAAATTGAGAAGAAAGACCAGAGATTTGCTATATACATTTCACTCATAAGGAAAGCTTTGCCCCTTATAAATATTCTCCCAAGAATGGTGTTTTATTATAGTTTATTTTTTATTCATTTTTATTTATTTATTTTTGCTTTTTTTGGGTCACACCTGACGATACACAGGGGTTACTCCTAGCTCTACACTCAGGAGTTACTCCTGGCGGTGCTCAGGGGACCATATGGGATGTTAGGAATCGAACCTGGATCAACCGCGTGCAAGGCAAACGCTCTACCCGCTATGCTATCTCTCCAGACCCTTATTATAGTTTATGACCCACTCTTGATACATAATTATACCCCAAAGACTGTAGTCTGCATTAGTTGAGAGTTTTATGGGTCTGAATATATATATATATGGAATATATATTTTGTATAATGGCATGTATCCACCATTTTAGCTTTATTGAGAATAGTTTCATTGATGTTGCAACTTCTTGTTTATTCTTGGGATAGAGTCTTTCAAAGTTCCCAAAAGAAAGATCTTCTCTTGAAAGAATTCCTAAATTCTATTTAATTTCCAGGTCTCTAAAGAGCCCTTTATAATTAGATTCTCAGCCACCCGGCTAACATTTTAGAAGTATCAAAAACACTAAGAAATAAAGTAGCACTTAAATTTAGTCTTATTTTGCTGAAATTTCCTTTAGTCTGCAGTCTTAGCCTTTCAAATTCTGGTTGTTTTCATATGTTGTCAAATTATTATTCACTGTATCACTGTCACTGTCCTCTCGTTGATCTGAGAAGTACTTGAGGGGGCTCCAGTAACTTCTCTTTTCCTTGCAGCCCTGATATTTTAGCAGCCTCTTCTTACTCGTCTTTTCCCAATAATTGGAGGCTCTATCAGGGTTAGGAGGATGAGACCTGCTGTCGTTACTGTGTTTGGCATATAGAATGCGCCACGGGGAGCTTGCCAGGCTCTGCCCATGCTGGCGGGATAGTCTCAGTAGCTTGCTGGGCTCTCCAAGAGGCATAAATTTATATATTTTTCTCTATTAATAAGTAAGTAAGTAAGTAAAGGCCCTCCTGTTGATCATCGATTTGCTCAAGCGGGCCCAGTAACGTCTCCATTGGAGACTTTGTTGTTACTGTGTCTGGCATATCGAATACTCTCGGTAGCTTGCCGGGCTCTCCGAGAGGGGCGGAGGAATCGAACTCGGGTCGGCCATATTGGCTGCGTGCAAGGCAGATGCCCTACCCGCTGTGCTATTGCTCCAGCGGCGGCGTTATTCCCATGACCCGCTGGGCAGCTTCCGGGAAACCAAAGTCTTTGGGTTCCGGGGGGAGTATGGTTGCAAAGCTGAAACTTAAAGGAATTGACGGAAGGGCACCACCAGGAGTGGAGCCTGCGGCTTAATTTGACTCAACACGGGAAACCTCACCCGCCCGGACACAGACAGGATTGACAGATTGATAGCTCTTTCTCGATTCTGTGGGTGGTGGTGCATGGCCGTTCCTAGTTGGTGGAGCTATTTGTCTGGTTAATTCCGATAACGAACGAGACTCTGGCATTCTCTATTAATAACAATCATAATTTTATAATCATCTAATAATCATTTATTTAATCATTTGCTAGAGAAAACAAATGATTATTAGGGGTTTTTTTCTGGGAAGGTGGGGAACACCTGGTTGCACTCAGGGCTTACTCTGGCTCTGTGTTCAGTGATATCTCCTGGTGGAGCTCAGGGAATCATATGGATATAAAAGGTCAAATCTGATTTGCTGCATGCAAGACAAGTGCCCTACCTGCTGTATTATCTCTCCAACCCTGATTATTTTTATAATTGATAACATTGATAGAATTTCTATTTAATCTCCCAGAATTTATCTTCTGAAATAAACTTGTCCACCATAGCTCTAAATAGAATTTATTTCAATGTACTTCCTTGATAAATTCTAGTTTTCTTTCATTCAATCATTTGGAGTCTCTGGTCACATTTAAATTTAAATGCATACCTTCATGCAAAATGAGACTATAATGGCCCAAGAACAGAATTTCTGTGGATTAGCATAATTAAAGAAATATATCTATTCCTTAAAACTATAAGAACAAGCCATAGTTCTGAAAAAAAATGTTTCTGATCTGGAAAAGTAAAATGAACTTAAGAATAGGAAAGAAAAGAAATGTTGGACTCAGTAGTAGAGTCTTGATCTATCTCATTCCTCCCAGGGATATATTCTCTACTTAAAACCATTCCCTTATTTAGTGACTAGAGCTAGAACTCTCTTTTCAGTTTTTAACGAAAGTGAGGAAATTCATTAAGAATATGTCATGTTGAAATTTAAAGGCTTGGAGAAAAGGGCAATTGGAAGGAAAGCGTATCTTGATCACTACCACCCAGGAACAGAATTTAAAGATCAACTAAAATAATTCATATAAATTAACACAAATTCAAATAAAATCAAAGAAATCAAATAATTCTTTCTTAATTTGTTTTTTGGGTCACACTTGGCAGGCACTCGAACTCAATCCAGGGTCTGCTGCATTGTAGACAAGTATATTAACACCTGCATTATCTCTCCAGGTCGAATAATCCATTTAGGGACAGATAAATGGTAGCAACACTTTCATGTAAGAAGGAAACACAATGTAGAGGAACTAGAGAATGTATGAAAGCACTAGCTTTGACTGTCTTTTCTACAGCTTGTGTCCAAGTGCTAGCATGAACCCAGTTCTAGTAAATAATCAGTACTTGCAAAGTTGTTTTTGCAAAGAACCATGGTCAAAACTTAGAATCCTACATTGTTTCTCCTCCTCTTTTAAAATTGTGTCTAGAAGCTTTATACATGACCAGTTTAACCCCCTGTGTGAAACTGTGCTTAACAGTTATGGGTGATTGCTGAAAGCAAATTGTAATGCAAACAATAGAATTCAAAAGATTACAGGTTTTATTACAAAATTTCACAGTACTGTGGGTGTGTGTCTGCGTGTGTGCGTATGTGTGTGTGTAAATAAAAGAACATACTATGTAGATAATTACTTGGGAACTTTGAAAACAGGAAATTTGGGAGTTGTTGAAAGAAAACTGAGTAAATCTCTCAGGAGACAGAGAAAGCTACATTTCATACTATGTCCTCTGGTATCCTGAGAACATTTTAAGATAAACTTCCATATATTTTTTGAGGTAGGCTTGAGTATCTGGTGAATAGCACTTAGTACATCTTCCTATTAGATGACTGATTTCCATCATTTTAATAAAGCTGTCTCTATCTCTACCTTTCAAGGGAGTATTACCTGATATTCATGTTTGAGCATTGGCAAGCATATGAGAATTTGGGTTTCAAATGAAAGACTATACACATTGGTGGGATAGAGGTTTCAAATATAAAGTTAATATAAACTGTCTGAAGTTTATCCAAGAAGTCTTGAACACACTTGCCTGCTCTGTTGAGGAGACTTTATTAAACTATGGAGGCAGCCGAACCTGAGAACAAGGATCTGAGCACAACAAACAGCCTTTAACCTAAGTTCCAACAAAGTTTAAACATTCCTTATCACATTCTGCTTGGCTACATCAATCAACTTTCTCATTAGCTAAGGCAAGCAAGCACAATTACAGTACAGAAGCCAAGTGTGTGTGTGTGTGTGTGTGTGTGTGTGTGTGTGTGTGTTTATATATAGTGGCGGGCTGGAGCGATAGCACAGTGGTACGGCATTTGCCTTGCACGCAGCCAACATGGCCGGACCTGAGTTCGATTCCTCCGCCCCTCTCAGAGAGCCTGGCAAGCTACCGAGAGTATCTCGCCCGCACGGCAGAGCCTGGCAAGCTATCCATGGTGTATTCGATATGCCAAACACAGTAACAACAAAGTCTCCAATGGAGACATTACTGGGCCCGCTTGAGAAAATCGATGAACAACAGGAGGACAATGATATATAGTGCCAACAACACTAAAAGCAGGAGATCTAAACTACAACAACCAAACTGAAAGATGTTCCTGTCAAGGAGATGGGTTGGGGATAGGGGGTAAGGGTGGGGAAGAAACCTGGAGTCATTGGGGAAAGGAAGTTGACACTGTTACTGGGGTTGGTGCTGGAACATTGTACACTTAACTATAAATAACTTTGTAAATCACAGTGCCTTAATAAAAAAAAAATTAGTTAAAAAAAAACAGTAAACTATGTTTAAGTCAAATGTCAAGTCTGATTTTTGAAATGGAATTTCCCATTGCTGTCTGAGATAATTATCAAAATATGCATCTGAACAAAGTAATTGCATTTTAGCCAGTGCCCTATAGTTCAGATCAGGAAGTGGGTTATAACTGATTTTTTTTGTTTTCTATATTGGATTCTCTTTGAAGAAAAAAAATAAATAAACGCTCTCATTTTAAATTTGTAACGAATGATATTTCTCTGACATGGTATCTGCTGAAATCAATGCAGCACCCCGGCTAATTTGGAGTGGAGTTGTTTTGCGACAATTTAGAACATAGCTTGGGAATTAGCTATTCAGCTAGCCTACATTAAAATTAATTTGATAAAGTATACATTAACATCCTTGACACTTCTCTGAGCTTGGATTTTAATACATCAGTGTATGGGGGGTTTGGCCAATAAAATAAAAACCTCCTCTATAAGATAGAGAGAGAAATTCACCATTTCACCCTCCCACACTGCGGACTAAACCCTTCAGCTATCAGCACAGTACATCAAATTTAAGAGTCTTTAAATATTAAATATCAGTGTGTGCACCACGGAATGTAATAAACCCACTTTTCAAATAATGTTTCATTCCCCGACATCAAAATGTGTGAGGAGTTTTCTTTTAAATATACTGTAGAAGTTAATTAAGTTCACTCAAGTTTATTGCACAGATTCACTAAGACTACATTGGGGATATTTATCGCCCACCCAGAATGCAACTCAGTGAAACTTTTGATATGTTGATAAGTGATAAGGATGTCATTTGAGGTTTATTTTTTAATAATAATTTAATTGTCATTGTAAAATGCCTCATAGTTAGGACAGATTAAATTGCCACCGAAACCATTACTAAAATTCATAACCTCTATAAATGTAAAGTGTTTGCTACTGTGTCATAAATAACAGCACTTGTTCCAGGAAAATGAGGTGCCTAAAATAAATTAAGAAAACCAAAACATATAAATGCATTAGATTGCAACAATTTCTGGTTGCTGATGGGAACGCAACTTAGTGGGGAGGTGGATTCTTTTACTTATGATCTCAATAAATCTTGGGTCCTAGATGATTTCTAAGGTGTTTTTTTTAAACCTTATTGGCATATTTGGTTGGTACTGCCCCTCCTGTCTGAGGAGGAATTTGGGAACTTAGAATAATTACACCCCTAGCAAGGTGACCTTTCCCAAGCCTTGTGGCCTTTTGTGAATTGCATGTATCTTGTCTTCATTATAGAATTATAGTTTCAGTTGCTTTGAGGTCAGAGAGACAAGCTTGGTCCTTCCTCACCCCACTCCATTTTGTGGAATTCTTTCCTGATATAATATCTACTAGACTTGTTTGAATACTCTCCTTCCATTGCAAGCATATTTTGTTTCCTAAGTAGGCTGGGACCTCTTCTTTCTGACATCATAAGGTTGTTATATGCTCAGAATCTGGTTTTGTTCAGCAAGGTAAGAACAACTCCAGGTCAGGGTCTTTGCTGTTAATCTTTGTCCACCCTGTATATCCCAGACATACAGTGGATGCATAGTATATCTTAAAAGATAGATATACTATTACATTGTTTTGTTTATTTGGGGAAATATATATATATATATTTCCATGTGATTAAGAATAAAGTATCTGTTATGTGAATGAAATTTTCTGCCCTTCTCTACTTTAATCTTTTTTTTCATGCCAGAATGATAAAAATATGAAAGTAGAGAAGGGTCGAAAATTTCATTCAAGTAATTCATGACAGAATTGGGCTGGAGTGATAGCACAGCGGGTAGGGCATTTGCCTTGCACGTGGCCAACCCGAGCAACCTGAGTTTGATTCCTCCGCCCCTCTTGGAGAGCCTGGCAAGCTAATGAGAGTACCCCGCCTGCATGGCAGAGCCTGGAAGCTACCCGTGGTGTATTCAATATGCCAAACACAGTAACTACAAGTCTCACAATGGAGATGTTACTGGACCCACTCGAGCAAATTGATGAACAATGGAAGGACAGTGCCACACTGCCAGAATCAAAGGTAAGGCTGAATTAGCATTGAGATGGGTTGCTCTTAGGAATAGCTGGAGAAGATGATTGACGAAAAGGATGGGCTGATCTAGTCATGGAACTACATCTATGTTAAAAAAACTGAACTGATAAAGTGCTGACCCAGAGCTCACACAGAACAAGAAACATGGGGATCCCTTGGTATTTTATTATGTTAATTAAAATTTTTAAAAAAATTTAATATATGAATAAGTATGTAGAGTTTAAAAATGATCATGGTAGGCATGATCAGTAGATATTCTTTTTTTTTTTGCCATCATAACAACACTGTCCTCCTGTTCATTGATTTGCTCGAGTGGGCCCAGTAACGTCTCCATTTTGAGACTTGTTGTTACTGTATTTGACATATTGAATACATCATGTGTAGCTTGCCAGACTTTGCCATGCAGACGAGATACTCTTCGTAGCTTGCCGGGCTCTCTGAGAGGGGTGGAGGAATTGAACCTGCCATCATAAATTTTATTCCCGATGTGGAAGACAGATTCCTTTCATCTCAAAATGAATCACCTCCTGTCCTGAAGAGATCTAGGGAGAGTCTCTGCTGCCCAAGGAAAGGAGGGGGGAAGGACTGGCAGTCCCCTGACTGATGAATCTAGTCTCCTGTTCTCAACAGGGAACAGTTGCCCCCCACTATTATTTTTTTCTACCTGTTCATTTCTTTAAAAAAAAAGCCATGACTGAAGCGACACAGCATCCGACTGTCTAGGGGAGGGTCCTGACTGGGCCAGGAAGGCAGAGGGCTGCGGAATCATCACTGTTTCTGCTGCAGGGCCTCCTTTCTTGCTGCATCTTGTAGTACTCTGTGTCAACTGCATCTGCTGGCAACTGAACACACCAGACCACGAAACCCCGGATGAAGCAGTTCTTCACTGACAACATGTGGGGGTATTTCTCAGGGTCGGTGACACCGATATCCGTTAGTTTGATGTTGAGATAGATATTGATCCACAGAATGGAGTGTTCCACAGTTGCTCAGGTCATTCTTGAGTTCACCACCACGTCTTTGCCCACAAGGGACTTGAAAAAGGAGTAGAAGAGCATGGTGTTTAAGCGGGAGTGCTGGCCAGGCCCGTCAGAACTGGGCCAGGGTCCGCGCACCAGACCTCAGTAGATATTCTTGATATTCCATCTGATAAAGAAATGTTACCTGGGCAGACTTCTCTTGAGAGTACACCAGTGTTTTATAGAGTAGAGAAGAAGCAGTATTGGGTTCAGTGCCTAAAGTTTGTATGTTAGTCCTGATTTAGTCTCTTTCTCTGTAATCTTGAGTAGATAATGTCTCCCTGGACCTCCCTGGACCTTTACAAGTCAAGTGAAGAGTATTGTCTTCTAATCAGTTTCCTTCATCTCTCATAAACCCTCCTTCTTCTTTATAAGATCATAGGGCTATAAGGGATCGGGAACATGTTTCACTTCAGGAATCTACAAAGTTATCATTATACTTCAGGAAATTGGAATCTGAGGTTATCCAAGTTGGAAGGCAGAGATGAGCTAGTATTTCTACTTCCTCATAGCTGAGTTCTCGTTATTCTTTAGAAGTCCTAGTCAAACTAAAGAATGATTATGAAACTGACAGACACTTGGGGTTAAAGAAAACCGAGTAAGGATGAGAAAATTCAGCTTCCTGGCCTTTCCCTTCTATCATGATTATAGCACAGATCCTCCAAGTCAGGCCTCCCCACTGTGTTTAACAACCCAGTAGGAAACAGTTTGGAAGAGTCTTCACAGTTCCTCTCGCAGACATGAGACATGAAATAAAACAAAAGATCCTTTATTAGTGGGTTGATAACCTAGGGACAGTAACCAGGAAAACATAATAAAGTTATGAAAGTTCTTTCCTCCTTAATAGAGTTTTGTGTTAGTATTGTAAATTAATGTAAATGTCACTTTAAAAGAGAATACAGAATAAAATCCTAATAAAGTTAGATTGCACCGCAGGGGAGGTGAGTAAATTGAGAGAATATCTGATTAGATTTCAAATACTGCTTTTTAATTTGTGGGCCCTTTCTTCTCCCAGTTTATTAGATGTGTTGGTTTAGAATGAATTTCCTGAACTGAAAAGGACTGCATTTCACATCTAATTCCATATTAATCAGTAGATCACAGCACTAGAGTCTAACGTTTGTCTAGGTTGTGCTTTCAAAGACATTTTGAATTATTGCTCAATCCTTTGAGAATGTGAAGTGAAAGATTGGCCAACAAATGACCAACAAAGAATCATTTGTTGTGGATTGGGTTAGGTCACGTAACACATTGAAAACTAGTAGATATCTGATATTTGTGCCAAGTGCTGGTTCTACTTCTAGATGGCGAAAACTGACCCTCATTCACATACCTGATCATGCCTACATACAATATGGCTATTATATATATATTAGAGAGTTTTATATATATGTATATATATAAACTCTGTTTATATATATAAACAATCTGTCAGCAATAGCATTTTTTCTGGAACTTTCAAAATAGCATAGACTATAGACTTATACTTGAGACTTTGCAAAACCTTCAGTTACATCTCATTAGGATCTTTCCCAAGCCAGAAAACTTGAGAAACAGCCCTCTTTGTGATTATTAAGATATATACCTGGTAGCAGAGCCAAAATATTAGCAGTTTAATTCCTGGCTATAGCACTCACAAATCTTTTTGATGGTGCTACTCAATAGAGATTGTAATTTTTTACCAGTTGTGCTCACACAGTTGAGCTGGAGCGATAGCACAGCAGTAGGGCATTTGCCTTACACTTGGCCGGCTGGCCGGCATACCAGGTTCAATTCTTCTACCCCTCTTGGAGAGCCTTGCAAACTACCAGTGACGTATTCGATATGCCAAACACAGTAACAACAAGTCTCACAATGGAGACATTACTGAGCCCACTTGAGCAAATCGATGAACAACAGGACAGTGCTACAGTGCTACAGTGTGCTCACATGGGCTTGTCTGTGGCACATCCAGAAATCACTTTCATAATTAGAGACCATAAGTCAGAACTTCCAGGCAAAACAATAGAGCTGTTGGGCCTATGCTCAGAACATATATCGACACTGGGGACTAAATTTGAGAGCTTGCACTTGTAAAACACACTCTATGCCACAGAGGTACACCCCAGGCACCTCTCTGCTATTATTACTATTGCCTTCTAAAATGAAAATGTTTTAAATTTTCATCACCTCTAGATATACTTTTGGAATTCAGTGTTCAGACCACAGTGCCTAGTACAGAGTTGGCACTCTCATCCTTTTAAGACAGCATGAATGAATGAATCAATACATCAATTGAAGGCTAATTGAAGCATTAAACACTTTCAAGAAATGTTTCCACTATCCATCCATTCTTTAAGGGGCAGGATTGAAGCAACCTTGCTGGAAACCCTTTGTTCAAACTGACTTCTTTTATCTCAATTACTTTCCTCAGGATCCCACAATCCTCTATTATTTTTCAGTTTAGTTTTGAACTTACCTGGAGCCATATTTTACCTTGGAGATCTTTTTCATTAACACAACACATCGATCCTAAGGACAGACAAGGTCTCTTTCTTGGCTGTGATTCCTTTTCTAAAGAAGAATTTGTTTGTTTGTGTTTTAAAGTAATTGAAGCCATCTAAAATACATTTCTGGTGGGACAACATGGTTCTGGAAAATAGTACAGGAATAGTCAGTGTAAATAGAGTAAGGAGAAGTTGCTAGAACTCAAAACTCTGTCTTGGAGGTCAGGGAAGGATTTAGGGAGGGAGGAAATGAGAGCTAAACTGAGATCTGAAGAATAAATAGGAGTTAGCAAGAAAGAAAAGGATAAGGGGAAGTGTTGCAGACAGAAGGAACAGCAGGTGAAAAAAGCTAGGATGTGAGAAAAAAACAAGCTACATTTGGGAAACAGAAAGGTGTTTTGTATGGCTGAAGGAGAGCATGTGAGGGAGGAAGTGAGAAAGAGATGGCTGGAGCTCTAAGCTCTAAGAACACATCAGACAGAATTGCTTGCTCTGCCTGGGTCTATTTGCAGGTGATGTGGTAGGGGACGGTGACGGGGACTTGGGGAGCTGGAGTGTTTCAAGCAGTATAAGATTAGAACAGACTGACATGTTAAAGCAAGTTGGCAGATCTGCAGAAAAGAGAAAAGGTTAGGGCAAGATAAAACTCAAGGAGCCTAATTAGGAACTTGCTCTAGTCATCGAAGAAATGAATGTGTCATGGGCGCAGACAGCAATAGTTGGAATGGAAGAAACGTTTAGCTTGAGATGTAATAGGAACTTGAATCAATTTGGAAGTTGCATCATTTTGTGTTTCAATTAAATATGAAAGATGAGCAAGAGAGAGGAATTAATTACTACTTTTGTGGCTTGACCATCTCAGGAAAAATGCTAGTTACTTTTCATTGATAGTGGAAAGACAGGATCGAAGTTACATATTTTAGTCCTGTTTGGAACCATTAGCAAGTAGGAATTGTTATTACAAACCCACATAATAATTCACCAGTCTCTAAGCAAAGCACTAATAGAAAAAATAGTCTATATTCCATAGATAGAGAAGAACTAATTTTTATGACTGCATATCATTCTGTAAGTGGGTTAGTGGGGCGTAGCCAACTCAAGCAAAACATTGACAATATTTTGAAACAACTAAGGGTTTATCAAGTTATATAAGTAAGTTCGCTTGAAGTACTGGGCAGTAAAATAAAAAAAATAATAAAAAATAAGAAGAAGAAGAAGAAATACTTTAAAGAGTACTTGTGAAGTACTTGGGGTTATGTATTTTTGAGAATCAGAAAAACAGTGGAAAGCTTCAGCTTAATTGTGTTATCTCACAAGCAATGTTTAGGTTTCAGAAAGGAATTCAGTGGGATCTTGATCACTTGATCACTTGACATCCCATTACTCATCAATTTGCTCGAGCAGGTGCTAGTAATGTCTCCATTCATCCCTGTTGCGTGCTAATGTAGCCCAAAAGCATCTGCTCATTCTAGGAACACGAAGAGCTTCAAACTGATCATTCAGGGTATTGACAAAGAAGTCTGACCATCTCGTGGGTGGGCAGTCATGAGATCTTTTGACATCCCATGGAACCCAGTTGGTAAAGGCTCTATATCCCTCCCACCCCCCATCTCTCTGTGGCAGGGCATTCCCTTTTGTTCTCTCTCTCCTTTTGGGTGTTGTGGTTTGCAAAAGAGGCATTGAGTGGCAATCATGGTTTGGAACTCTGGATTCTTTCTCTCATTTGAGTGAAGCATGATACTCCAAGCATAGCTCTTTTGATTCCTCTTTGGGAGACCTGAATACTGTTCTCATCCTGTTTTTGTAGGGCTCAGGTTTCTGAGGCGTATGTTAATGCGGGAAGAACAGTGGGATCGAAGAGATGTGCCTGGAGCCAGAGGTTCTTCGTCCTCTTAACAATTTCTTTGACGCTCTTGAAGGTGTTCCAAGGCGCTCTCTTCCTCCTGTGCAACTCAGGTGCCTGGTCATTCATCATGTTGACTTCTTGACCTAGTTACACATAACTGTTGCATTCGGAGATATTCATTCCATTGAGAGCAAATGGAGCATCAGGAACGAGATTGTTTCTCAGAAACATTGTCTTCATGAGATTCAGCTATAATCCGACTTTTCCACACTCATGGTCGAAGTTGGCAAGCATTTGTGCTGCATGGCTAATTTTTGGTGTTATTAGAATGATGTCATCAGCAAAGCGGAGGTGGTGTAGTTGCTGACCGTCTGTCTTCGCTCCCATTCCTTCCCATTCCAATCATCACATGATATTCTCGAGGATGGTACTGAATAGTTTTGGTGAAATAGTAACACCTTGCTGAACCCCTCTCTTGACATGGATGATCACTTCCTTGTAGAATGGTGAGATCCTGGTAATGAATCCATACTACAGCTCATGGAGGATCCTGATATATTGAATTTGAATGCCCTATTTGGCTAGGGCTTCCGATGACCTCCTCAGTCTCAACAGAATCAAAGGCCTTCTTTAAATCAATGAACGTTAGACAGAGCAGCATCTTGAACTCTCGAAAAACCTCAATGAGCTTGGTTATTATGTGGATATGGTCGATCGATCTTGCTGAATCCTTTGCGAAACCCACCTTGCTCACATGGTTGGCCTTCATTTAGTGTTCTGCCAATCCTATTCAGGATGACTCGAGTGAACAGTTTGTAGACAACAGACAGCAGGCAGATTTGGCGATAGTTGCCAATTTTGTGGATGTCTCTCTTCTTGTACAGTAGTACAGTCTGCTAGTTTTCCATTGGGATGGAACCTTGCATTCAGACAGGTAACGTGTGAAGAGCCGAGCCAGTGTATTGATGAGTACTTTCGGCAGGTTCTTCAGATGTTCGGGTCCGACCTTGTTTGGGCTGGGTTCTGTATGCTTCTTTACTGATGAAATGGCGTGTTGGATTTCAGAAGGGAGAACGTTGGGAATGACATATTCATCCTGAGGAATTTTGTATGTGGGCAGGTGGACATGGCTATCGAAGAGATTCGAGTAGAATTCATGGATAATCTTCTTCATTGCCCTTCTGGAGATGTGACAGATCCATCAGGTTGTTGGAGGGCAGTCATCTTGGTCTTGTAGTTGGCAAAGAACAGGCGGGCGTTGCGAATGCATCTGCCAGCACTGCTGCTCTTCTTTCTTGGAGGTCTTCTTTTATCACTTCTCTGCACTGCTGCTCTTCTCTCTTTGAGGTCTTTCTTCCTTTATTGCTTCTCTGGTCTGCTTTGCTATCTCAGATGTTTGCTTGTGGTTGCCCAAGGCTTGTGCCAAGCCATGTTGGTGAATGAGCTCAAGAGTTGTCAAAGACAGGTGTTTTTTTTGTGGTTATCTCTCTCTTGGTGTTCCTCACACAATCATGGAGATGCTGAATCAGTCGATCGTATTCCTCATCAATGTTCTCAATGATGGCATTTCTCACGTTGCTGCAATAGTGCCAAAGAGCTGCCATTTGGTGGTCGCTCTGAGAGTTCTCTTCTTAAACAATGCAGCCCTTTCTCCCTGCTCCGTGAAGTAGAATTTTGCACAAAGGAGGCGATAGTTCGATTCCGTTTGGAATTTTGGGACAACAGCCACATAGGTCAGGCAAAACCTTCGATTGAATATGATGTGGTCAATTTCATTGTGGAACCGTCCACCGGGAGACTCCCATGTCCAACGTTTAGATTCGGCCTTCTGGAACTGTGAGTTACCATGGATGGTCTTGGTTGCCTTGAAGAACTCTCATTCCTCTGACCCTGAAAGAGCCACCAGTATGGCAGTGTTAAAAAGGATGAAGAAGGAGAGGCTGATAAAATCTCAAGACTGAACTAGGCTGCCAAAATGAAGAAAGACAAAAATGACTGTCTGTACTTTCAATGCACGTATGCTGGCATCGGATGTATCCATTGAGGACCTAATGGTACAAGAGTGAAAGATCAAGTACGACATCATTGGTCTGACCAAGACAAGAAGGCATCAATCACAGCAGGCAATTTTCAATACTGGAGAAGAACCCTTCCTCAGAACATGCAACAAAAGAGGCATCGGTAGTGTCCTTGTCAACACGAAATTGGTCATGAGCATTGACTTATTCAAATGCTTAACACCCAAATCAGATGTTTACACTTGAATAGATGTGGCTCACTGCTGCCCCTTTATATCTTCGTTGTCTACGCACTAACATCCAATTATGATGGAGAAATTGAGAAGTTCTACATGGAGCTGGAGAAGTTCTATAAAGCAGACCACACCCGCTACAAGATCATTGTTGGTGATTTTAATGCCAAGACAGGACCAAGAAGATCAGTCCAAGAATTCCACATTGGGACCCATGGACTAGAATGGAACAAACAGTGGGATCTACTCTGCCTCTGTCTCTGCCTCTCTCCTCTCATGTTTCCTTAATAAAATTACTTCAAAACTGACAAAGGAAGATGGGAAACATAGGATAGGTCATACAAGTATAAAGTACAGAAAGGAATTTGAAACATTTCCTCCTGGAAAATTAAGGATGCAGAGAGGGTAGGAATACATGTTAATAAGAATACAAACACTTCCTTGAGGTAAGACATAGTTGAGGATTATAGATCTAAGAAATGAGTTGTAGAGTTAGATGGGTTTCTGGTTTAGACATTAAGGTATATTGTGACCTTGGCAAGTCCTTCATCTACACTGAGGCCAATTTTTTCAATCATAAAACAGAGATGATAATTACCTCTATTGCAAAGCTGAATTGGCTAATAAGAGCAATGTGATCACTTGTCAACTCATAATTTTATACTTATACCTCATTAATCTAATTCGTATCACTTTCGTTCTGAATCCTTGAAACCATTCTTATGATATCATATATCTATGATTCACTCTTTCTCTAACTAAACTATTAGTCTCCTATTTTGTTCTCTACAAGTAACACCTATGCTATTCACAGAATAATCTTTTAAAATTCAAAATATCATGATGTTCTTCACTAGAAAAAAATGCTACTAATAGCTCCTCTCTAGCTATCCAAAATACTTCAAATCTCATGTTATGTATTTTAATGTTCCTGAATTATCTTTCCTTTCAAGTTATCACCCAAACAACTAACTTGGGCCCTTATAATATCAAATTAATTGTGATTCCCAAATCTGATTTATAGTTTTTAATCCCATTATGCTCTGGCTTGTTTACCCTTTATTTGACTTTTCTTATGTCTTTTCCTTTGCAACACCCCACCCTCTCACCACAACCTACCAACATAAAAATTTTTTTTAAAAGGTCACCACACTCATTTTATTCACAATACTCATTTTATTTGATTTCTCTGAGATTACATTGCCCAGTCTTCTTTGAATTTAGGTGGAGTCATGTGATTGAATTTAGGCAAGAGAATATAAATGAAAATAATGCTTGGGGTCACACCCACCAACTGGCCCCCTGGCACCGTGTAATCCCATCAATGACCAAGACTCAGAGACTATAAAACCCAGCTCCCGGAAGAGAACAGTGCAGAGTCTCCTGCCCCCGCGCCTGGCTGTCCTCGCCAGGGCCCCTTGGAGGGGAGCAGGTTGAGTTTTCCTCCCCGCCCCGACCAGGGCTCCAGCAGCCAAAGACCTCCAAACCAGCCACCACCATGCTGAGACCACTCTCCGCACACGTGAAGGTACCAGCAGAGGAACAAAGTCATATGGGCCCTGGGGCTGAGATCTCCAAGCCTACTCGTATCGGGGCTGAGCAACCTCCACCCAGATCCTCCAAATTCCAGTAGGCGGGGGTCACACCCACCAACTGGCCCCCTGGCGCCGTGTAATCCCATCAACGGCCAAGACTCAGTGACTAAAAAACCCAGCTCCCAGAAGCACACAGCCGCAAATGCAACTGCGCAACATCTTATTATGACATCTTATTATCTCATTCCTACTTTGGACAAACTGGCAGGCTACCGAATGTAACCTGCCCACACGGGAGAGTCTGGCAAACTCCCCGTAGCTTACCCAATATGCCAAATACCAGTAACAATGAAGGGTCTCATTCTCCTAACTCTGAAAGAGCTTTGAATATGGCACTTTTTTAAAAAATCTCATGGCTAGGACGAAGGAGATGTTACTGGGGCCTGCTTGAGGCAATCGACGAATAACAGGATGGATGTGATTGATTGATTGTGAATGCTTAGAGTTTACCTCTTAGGACCCTAAAATTTTCTGTGCAAACCTTTACTATATGTCTCTTTTCCATTATCTCTTGGCAAGAAGAAGATAATCCCAGTGAAGAACTCTAAATTGTTCAGAGATGGTGGAGTCATTCAGTGGAGATGGTTGGTTGCTTGAATGAGCCCAGACCTTGATCAGACACCAATGAATATTGTAAGGAGCATGCAGTAAACTTTTTAAAATATACTAGTCAATGGTATGTATGAGGGTAGGGCGTTTGCCTTGCACATGGCTGACCCGGATTCGATTCCTCTGTCCCTCTCAGAGAGCCTGGCAAGCTATTAAGAGTATCCTGACCGCATGGTAGAGCCTGGCAGGCTCCCTGTGGCATATTTAATATGCCAAAAACAGTAACAAGTCTCACAATGGACATGTTACAGGTGCCCGCTCGAAAAAAATCGATGAAAAATGGGAGGACAGAGCTACAGTGCTATAGGGATATTAGGGTCAGAGAGATCATTCAGCAGGTAGGGTGTGTGCCTTGCATGCAGCAGACCTGGGTTCAATATACAGCACTGCATATGGTCCCTCAATCCCTGCCAGGACAATCCCTGGTATAGAGCTAAGGATTAGCACTGAATATAGATGGTTAAAGACACCCAAACAATAATCAAACAAACAGCAAAAAAATGAAATAAAATCAATATTCAAGATTACTTTCAAGGGCACTCTCTGAACACAAAAATACGAGATCTAACATTGTGTTCTGTGACAAGTCACACTGTGTCCTTACTTGCTACCATCCTCATTTGCCAATTGATGATAATGATATATTTTCATTTATGTTGTTGATTGAAGATTAAATAAGACAACCTATTCAAAATTTTTGGACCAATGTGAGTACAGAATAAATGCCAACTTTCATTACAATCTCCAGTTTCTGAAACTGCAATTGATGGTTTTCAAAATTCTGAGACAACAATTCTAAGTCCTATGGCTTCAATATGGACTGGAGCGATAGCACAGTGAGTAGGGGGTTTGCCCTGCATGTTGCCAACCCGGGTTCAATTCCTCCATCCCTCTGGGAGAGCCTGGCAAGCTACCATGTCTATCCTTCCCGCACACAGAGCCTGGCAAGCTCCCTGTGGCATATTCGATATGCCAAAAAAGTAACAAGTTTCACAATGAAGATGTTACTGGTGCCCTCTAGAGCAAATGGATGAACAACAGGAGGACAGTGCTACAGTGCATGGCTTCAAATACTTTCCCTATCACTTTGAATAACATGTTTTAGAACAGAGAGTAAGAAATTCCTGAAATGTTATCAAACACATAATTTGCCTGGAATGGCTCTCATGAGTTCCCTCTGGTAAAAGAAAAATTTCAATGACCATCAGGGTGTGCTCTTGCAGGAGAGAACCTGAAACAGCAGTTATGAGGAGGAGTTAGAAATTGGAGATGACAAACATCCTGAGACCAAGTTTTATTGTTATCCTAGTCTGTTCAGAACTTTGTCACTGAAATAACACACACCACTAACCATCTGTTCCCCCAAAGTCATTACTCATGCACTTCATGCTCTTCAAATCTAGTGCTTAAAAAATCATCAAGTATGCAAAGTTGTTCCAAGAAATTCCTATCTACTAATTGTATCCAATACTACTATTTGTTATGCACTCCCTCAACACTTACGGGGATGTTTTGCTAGGTGCCCAAGCAATGTTTTAATTTATTCACATTATATAATGTTGCATAAAGGGCATAATGTTTGATACAAACAGACTTACTTCAAATCCTAACTCTATTCCTTATTATTTATTAGGACGGGTGCCATTTATCTAACCCAACAATTGCAGACAGCATGGGAAGGGGGAAGCTTATTAAGGCCCCTTCTGCCAAGTTATTTATATTCAGTTTTTCTAAACTGTCCCCTAACCATTGAGGGTTTTCTTTTGATTTTCTTTCCCTGTCCTTCGTTCTGGAAGCAGAACCTCTGCTTCAGGAGGTCCAGCCAACCCTCAACAAAGGGATCCCTTGCTTGGGTCTGGAATTCTTCATCTCAGTGACTTTTCACTCCTAAGACGGATCTTTTGCATCAAAAGCTTCCATGACCCTGAGCTGGTTCAGGTTTCAGATGCTGTTTTCTCCAACACACACCAATCAGCAAGGCTCCCCCTGCCTGCAACACCTACAAAATAAGAATAATGCTCTGGGGCTGGAGCAATAGCACAGCAGGTAGGGCATGTACCTTCCAGGAGGCCAACCTGGTTTGATTCCCAGCATCCCATATGGTCCCCTGAGCACTGCCAGGGGTAATTCCTGAGTGCAGAGCCAGGAGTAACCCCTGTGCATCGTGGGTGTGACCCAAAAATAAAAAAAAAATTAAAAAAGAATAATGCTATACATTTTTATATTTTGCAATAATGGAGATAATTAATAAAAGCAGTTGGCACATGAGAGACACTTTTAATGTGTAACATTATGATAGCTCCTATTTGTCTTCTTTTTTAAAAAAAACAATCCAAAAAGCATTTATTGAAAACTTGAAATAAACTCCCTCTGCATAAAAATCTTGCAGTTTATGGGTAAAACAAATGATAAACCGTCAGTTCCAATGAAGTATTTAACGCCTATAATTAATTGATGGGAATAATGATTTTGAGAGTGGAGATATTTGAGGTATTTTTCAGCTGAGCTGCTGAAGTCTGAGTTCACTAAACTCATAAGGGTGTTCTAGGGAAGAAAAATAAGGATACACTGAATCCTGAGTCCTGACAGGGGTTGAACTTCTATTCTACCTGTAAAATTTGGTTTCTCTTCTGTTGAGCTTCTATAGAGTGCAAAGCTGAGATGAAAAAGACTTATTCTGCAAACAATAACTCATAGTTTTGAAAGAGGAAGCCTCAGTTTACCCTTCTCAGCTGGTGTGAGCAATCTCATTTCTTATTTTCTGAAAATTCCTGTTTTTTTTTCCTAATAAACGATAGTTAACAATTCTCCAACAAAAAAAAAATTCTGTTTCAGAGTTTATTCTCACTTGGAGGCTAAAATAATGTGTAAATGGCCAGACCTGGATCTGTTGAATCCTTGGGTTCTCCTAACATTCTTTTCAATTGATAAGGAAAGAAAAGAGCCCTATTTTCATTTAAAAGAACTATGTAACAAACCCTTATTTTAGCATTCTCTGCAACACAAAGACACAGTGATCTTATAACACCCCCCCACCAACACACACACACACACACACACACACACACACACACACACACACTCACACCAAAAGAGCCCTGCTTAGCTTAGTCCTATACTGAGTTCCTCTCCACATGGGGAGTTCCTTTCCCTTTCTCTTTTACTTTCCAATAATCTTTTTTACATTCCAACGGTGAGTCTGAGCATCTTTATTACTCAATACTTTAACTCTTGGAAAGAGTGGAACAGAGCCATAGCACAGCAGGTAGGGTGTTTGCCTTGCACGTGGTCAACCCTGGTTCAATTCCTCCATCCATCTCAAGACCCCGGCAAGCTACTGAGAGTATCCTACTGGCACAACAGAGCTTGGCAAGTTCCCCATGGTGTATTCAATATGCCACAAACAGTAACAAGTCTCACAATGGAGATGCTACTGTGCCCACTCGAGCAAATCGATGAACAACAGAACAGTCCTACAGTTTTACTTTCACTCTTGAAATTATTGAGGAACCTGGGAACCGTGCACCAATACAGAAACCCGCTGTCACTGCTCCTGCATCAGTTTTGTTCACAACATCTTCCAAATATTTCAGAATACTATTCTGTGCATTCTATATTTTAATATACATACAGAATATTCTTTAAAAATTCTTTATGTGGGGCCAGAGAAACAGTACAATGGTTAAGGTGCTTGCCTTGCATGCTGTGAATCCTAGTTCTGAGCACCACCAGGAGTCATTGTTGAGTACAGAGCCGACTAAGGCCTAAGCGCCATGGGTATAATCCAAACACTGCCTCCCCAAATCTTCTTTTTTTTCAATTCCTCATAGAAAACAAATTAAGTTACGGTATGTATGATCTGAGAATTGGATTTGGCCATGAATAGCAGAGAAGCCCCAAATAATAGCAGTTTAAATTATTTATTTTCTCTCACCTCCAAGAGGTCTAGGGGAAGATGGTTTTCATGGCAGCTTTAATGACTTCCAGAAGTTAACCAGGATATAGGTTTCCATTCTTATACCTGGCAGTACTTGGCAGTACTCAGGACTTACTCCTGGCTCTATGCTCAGGGATCACTCCTGGCAGACTCAGGGGGACCATATGGCATACCCTGGATCTAACCAGGTTGGCTGATGGGCTGTGTGCAAGGCAAACATCGTATTTCATCATTCTGGCCCCATCTAGTGCAAGTTATAAAACTGAAAAGGCAATAGATCTAAAAGGTTAATCTGCTAAATTATCTGCATAAGACCCTCCCTAAACAGTTTTTACATAATACCCACCTGCATCTCACTGGCTAAAACTTGATCATACAACTATTTGTGAGGGAATCTAATAAATGTAGGTTTTTATTTCTAGGTGTCAATGCTCTAAACTGAAATGCTAGATTTCTGTTACTAAAAAGAAATAAGAGAAAGCACATTAGGGTATGCATATTCAGCAATAGTAGAAGATACTAGAATTATAACTAGCAGTTAATAGGTCAACTTCAGTTGATTCAAAAAGATTAGTCAGAAAGTTGGGTAGGAAGCTAGAGTCATTGATTAAAATCTTGGGAACATATTGCCATATCTGGTTGGGTGGTCCTCTGAGTGGAAGTTTGAGACTGGTGATAATATTCTCCCTATGAGCATGCTTTGCTTGGTTTAATCTGGATAAGATATGGAATTTCTACTTGAATCTTACTGGAATTGTCCAGTATGTCAAAAATGATGACAAATAGTTTTGCTTTTTCAACTTTTGAAAAAGTGCTTCTCGAAAAATGTTGTTATTATATACCCTCAAAAATAATACAACAGGAAGGTAAAGGCCCTCCCATTGATCATCGATTCGCTCGAGTGGGCCCAGTAACATCTCCATCGGAGACTTTATTGTTACTGTGTTTGGCATATCGAATACGTCATGGGGAGCTTGCCAGGCTCTGCCATGCGGGCGAGATACTCTTGGTAGCTTGCCGGGCTCTCCGAGAGGGGTGGAAGAATCGAACTTGGGTCGGCCATGTTGGCTGCGTGCAAGGCAAACGCCCTACCACTGTGCTATCGCTCCTTATTTGGAGTTGGCATCATTTGATCACTTGACTCATCAATTTGCTTGAGTGGGTGCCAATAATGTCTCCATTTGTCTCTGTCACGTGCTAGTGTAACCAATGGCATCTGCTTGCTCCAGGAACACAAAGAGCCTCAAACCATTTATTCAGGGTCTTGAAGAAGAAGTCTGACCATCTGATAGGTGGGAGAAAACGATATCTTTTGATTTTCCATGAAATCCAGTCGGTGATGGCTCTAGTCCATCTGTCCTCTCCAAATCACATTACGTACATGTCCAGCCCATCTAATTTTTGATGCCTTGGCAAATGAGACAGTGTCCCTGATTCTTGATCATCGATGAGTTCAGAACTCTGGATTCCATCTCTCACTTGAGTGAAGCATGGTACTCCAAGAATAGCTCTTTCAATTCTTCTTTGGGAGACCCAAATAACATTCTCATCCTGTTTTCATAAGGCCCAGGTCTCTGAGGCATATGTTAAAGCAGGAAGAATGGTGGAGTTGAAGAGAAGTGCCCAGAGGTGGAGGTTCTTCATCCTCTTAGCTATTTCTTTGATGCTCTTGAAGGCATTCCACGCTGCTCTCTTTCTCTTGCACAACTCAGGTGCCAGGTTGTTCGTCACGTTGAGTTCTGGACCTAGGTACATATAACAGCTGCATTCAGAGATGTTCATTCCGTTGAGAGTGAATGGAATGCCTGGAACGAGTCTGTTACTCATAAACATTGTCTTCGTGAGATTAAGCTGCAGTCTGACATTTCCACACTCATGGTTGAAGTCGGCCAGCATTTGTGCTGCATGGCTAATGTTTGGTGTTATTAGAACGATGTCATCAGCAAAGCAGAGGTGGTGTAGTTGCCGACCATCTATCTTCACTCTCATTTCTTCCCATTCCAATCATTGCATGACTTTCTCAAGGGTGGCACTGAGAGTTTTGGTGGAACGGTATCACCCTGCCGAACCCCTCTCTTGACATGGATGATCACTTCCTTGTAGAATGTTGAGATCCTAGTAGTGAATCCATAATACAGCTCATGGAGGATCCTAATATATTGAGTTTGAATGCCCTGCTTGGCTAGGGTTTCGATGACCTCTTCAGTCTCAACAGAGTCAAAGGACTTTTTTAAATCAATGAACGTTAGAAAGAGTGGCATCTTGAATTCCCAAGAAAGCTCAATGAGCTTAGTTATCGTCTGGGTATGGTCGATGGTACTGAATTCTGTTCGGAACCCAGCTTGCTCGCATGGTTGTCCTTCATCTAGTGTTCTGCCAATTCTATTCAGGATGACTTGAGTGAACAGCTTGTAGATGACAGACAACAGGCAGATTGGGCAATAGTTGCCAATGTCGTGGATGTCTCCCTTCTTGTACACTAGTACAGTACTGCTGCTTTTCCACTGGGACAGAACCTTGCATTCAGACAGGTAACATGTGAAGAGCTGAGCCAGCGTATTGATGAGTACTGATGGCAGGTTCTTCAGGTATTTGGGTCTGACCTTGTCTGGGCTGGGTACTGTTCACTGCTTTACTGATGAAATGGCGTGTTGGATTTCAGAAGGGAGAACATTGGGAACGACATATTCATCCTGCGGAATTTGGTATGTGGGCAGGTGGACATGGCTTTCGAAGAGATCTAAGTAGAAATCAGAAGATAAGTAGAAGATAATC
Source organism: Sorex fumeus (assembly GCF_029834395.1). Classification (NCBI taxonomy): domain Eukaryota; kingdom Metazoa; phylum Chordata; class Mammalia; order Eulipotyphla; family Soricidae; genus Sorex; species Sorex fumeus. The sequence goes on from NW_026606186.1 coordinate 11,232,293, forward strand.
TTCAGAGATCTGAGTAGAAGTCAGAAGATAAGTAGAAAATAATTTTCTTCATTGCCCTTCTGGAAGATGTGATATACCTCAAGGCGGACTTCACTATCTCCACAACTCAGCCTCTGCCATGCACTGGGTAGTGAAGCCCCATAGAACCAGGTAAAGCAGAACTTCGTGACCTTGGACTCCAGACTCAACAGGACCCGGAAACAGAGATCTTCTGTCTGCTTCCACCAATTTCCCGGTGATCCAGGGATCACACTCTGGATTTGGCATATGAAGAAAAATATCTGTTGGGTGTGGCAAAATGTATAAGGTCACCAAGCAATCAAGTATCAGAATTTAAACTTCAGCCTTGTGACTGTAAGTATGAAGCGATTTATATTGCACTTGATAAGCACTTAGAAACAATGTGACTTTGGGGTCAGAGAAAGTGGATTTGAATCCATGTTTCACCCTTGTTGGGTTTTTATTAATGCAATAGTAATGAAGTTGTATGTGTATGTCTGTATACAATAATGCATGTCAATTCATCCCTAGATTCTTATAAACACTACCCAAAACAGAAAATACTGCAATGCAAATGCCTCATGTAAAATGTTCATGTGTGCTTTCAGTCTTCTGAAATCAAAGGGATTCTCTTTACCTGTGTTGCTTTTGATACTGTTAGGGTGTGGATCGAGATCTCCCTTTAACAACAAAGAGACTTCGAAGACTGCAAACAGCAAGCAGGATTTATTGTGAGACTGGCTAGCCAGGGTCAAGCTGCCTATGCAGACATGCAGGTCCAGCAGGTTGGGAAAAACCCTGAGCTTCTCCAAAGGAGATCTTATATAGGCTTTCACCGGCCATTACAGCAGAGCCCACACATTCCATAGCCAATAGATTTGTAACAACACCTACTTTCTTGACCAATCCATTTAAAAGTACATCACTCCTTAGCCTATAGTTTAAAGATCAGCATTTGCATCAGTACTTAGGAACATCCTGATTTTTAGGGCAGTCCTGGGTCTAGTGACATGGGTCTTGTGAGAGACATCTGGTTATCTGGTCTGACCCCCACCCTTCTTGTGACTTGCAACTCTGGGGCACCTGTATTTGAATTCCTTGCTCGAGCGGGCCCAGTAACGTCTCCATTGGAGACTTTGTTGTTACTGTGTCTGGCATATCGAATACTCTCGGTAGCTTGCCGGGCTCTCCGAGAGGGGCGGAGGAATCGAACTCGGGTCGGCCATGTTGGCCGCGTGTAAGGCGAACGCCCTACCCGCTGTGCTATCGCTACGGATAGAATTCCTTGCTCAGTGGCAGAAAAACCAGTTATTTTGCAATGCGGATTCCTGTAAAGATGATCTGAAAAAGCTATCTAGACCTGTTTCTCACAGATACAAAAAGTTCAAATGACTCTTTTGATGGTCAATATGGGGTCATATACTTATGGATAACTCAACAGTTGGAAAGTAGAAAAGTTTATTAGAAAGTAAAAGTTTGTTAGAAAAGGAACTCCCAATGTGGGAAGAAACTTAGTACAGGACTAAGTTAAGCAAGGCTCTTTTTTGTAGGAGAGTTTTATAGCAATACTGCTTCTGTCTTTGTGTTACAGAAAATGCTCAGAAGCTAGGATAAGGGTTTGTTGTGTAGGTCTTTTTAATGAAAATTTGACTCTTTGAATTCCTTTTGTTATTCCTTACCATAGGCAATTGAAACAGAATTCTTCTAATTGGCTTATGCTAATGACAGCACAATGACCAGAGCTTAGGTGTCATCAATTCTATATAAAAGAGGGCTGGTAGTTATACAATGAATTCTGTTAAGATATGGAAGGTGAAGCTACATATCAGGTGTAGGCAGTGAACAAGAAAATATAGCTAGGTTTTCTCCCTTTACCCTAGACTATTCAAATCAGCACAGGAGTCAATTACCAGTTATTATTCTAAATCTAAGTAAGATTGAAAAAAGGAGCTGGTTGATTTGTAATAAAATAATATAATTTATTCAAGAATTTCCTGTTCATTATTTAAGCTGCAAAATAAAGTTGCCGTCTTATGCATAAATGACTCATCTGAGAGGATCAGTTTTAAAACATTTCTATTAGGACTTTCCACTGGCTAGATGGTGAAAAAAAACCCACATTTCCAACAAGTTTTAAAACACTGTTTATTTAATGCTGACAAATGATTGTAAGATGTCGTAACAGTTCAACCAGCCAAACAGCATCAGCTTCACGATCAGAGTAGATAAATCTTGATTTGTAATTCATTTAATTTAGCCTGTTCTTTGATAAGTTTCAAAGAGTAATCACCAATATATGTGGTCCTTTAGGATGAAAACTATGTCATGTTGATTTTTGTGTCCCCAAATATCAGTTATCAACAGGGCCAGTCCCAGCAAGTGGTCATGGACATTAGCTGAACTGAATTTAGAAGTGGTTTTCCCTGGCACTCATGATTCTGCGTCTTTTATCCTTAGTATATCTTTGCATATATTTTTTTAAAATTGTTTTAAGTTTCTTCATTGGGTTTGCCTTGGATAATATAGAAAGTTAAAGCATTGTAGTATCTTCCTATTTGATTCAAAGGAAAGGAAAATATTTATTTTTATATGGCAGGAGAACAAATAGGTTTTAGAAAAGGCCAACAATTACTACCCATTTATGTTGATAGGAAGAAATTGAATGATCTTATCCAAAGCCACCAAGGGCACATGGGCCCTAGAGTACAATTTTAGTTAACTCTGGAAATATATTCTATTATCAGTGTTATATGGTGTGGTTTTAGAGATTCAGTTATCAACAACAATAAAAAATGCATCTTGCTTGCCTATCGATGCCTAAAATTGCACCATTAATATTTGGTCCCTTTGCACTAAGTTTCTTTTTTGACATTATATTTGCATAATGCTTTTTAGTTTATAAACTACTCTATACATGATCTCATTTGGCCCTTACTACAGTTAGGGAGAAATGGTCAGGGCAGGCATAATTAACCCTGTCTGGGAGATTAAGAGACTAACTTAAATAACACAGGAAACCAAGAGGCTTCAAAAGCTTTGGGTACAAAGGGTTCACCTAATCAAACTTTTGTTCACTGTCCCACCCAGACCAAGTCCCTCATCTCCATTTTCTATGAGTTTGATTTCTTTTATGATTAGTGTTCTAGTGTATTTGATAGCTCTTGTTATTACAGAATTTGTTGGGTTTTGTTTTCTTATTATATAATCTCAAAACCTCTAGAAGAATTAAAGTTAACGTGGTGCTAAAAGGCATATATAGTGCTTAAATTCCCTCTTTCCAATATCCTTTTACATGTCATTTCTTTTTAACAAGGACATATCCAGACTCCTTGAATATTTCTACTGAAAAACATCTAAGTCTGAGGTAAGCTATTTTTTTTAAGAATCCTTCTTAGACAATTGCTCATTTCAGGAAGGTCTCTGCCTCCTCTGGGAGATTGTAAACTCTTACACACAAGTGATTGGGTGTCCTCAGCCTTCCTACCTTTGATCCACTCACCCCCTCCAGAGCAGATGCTCAATACTAGTTTGTTGAATGAATAAACCAGTGGATATGTGGTTGAATGAATTTCCAATAAAAGCTTCAAACATCTCAGGCCAGTATCATTCAGAATCTGCTATACAGGGTGTTTCTTTTTGGTAATCAATTTTCCTCTGGTTGGAGTTTTGGAGTCCCTAAAGCAATTTTTTTGTTTTTTGAAATACAAAGCACAAACTATGGGTCCGGCCGCTTCTAAACTAGATGCATATCATAACTGAGTGCAAAAAGATATGAGCTATGAAAGTATAACAATAATTGGAGCAGCCAGCAGGAGGGAAATATAAACTGATAACTAGTTGCAAAGACAAGAATATTGTTTCATAGTGTGGAAAACGCAAGCAATAGAATGATTCATTGGAGGCAGAGACGGGTCATTTAGAGGTGACACTCATGCTCATTTTCATACATTACATGCATCTGAATCCTGGCTGTTTTGCTTAAGAGTTAGTTGCATGACCCTACAAAAGCCAGTCGAGCAGCCATCATTCAATTTTAAAGTAAATAGTGATTATATGAGTTAATTTATGAAAAGGACTGAGAACAGAATATGATGCTTATGTTCTCTTTAGTCTAAGATTAGTAATCAAAGGACCTGTGTTCCAGCCCTAGGACTATCCCTAGCTCTATGATTGGACATCAGGTGAATTTTCCCCAAGTCATTATAGACAATGACAATGTACTGTGCAGAATAGTTATAGTGATCAAATGAGATAAATTGACACTCTTGTTTGCTAGCTAGTTGTCAGCTGTTCTGAGATTCAAATAAAGCTGTTTAAATTCCTGCTCATTATGTAGACTGTAGATATGCAAAGCTATTCCTAAATTATCTGGGAATTTCTACATGTTGAGGTTTTCTGCATGGTTGGGAACTGACTCTCCATCTGACACAAAGTTAAGTTTCTTTAGTTTTTACAACAAACACATCTATTCATAGGTCTAGAAACTTCTGGGTGGACACAAAGACTTAGAATGGAATCTGTGTGTTAGTGTGTGTTGGAGGATAGGGTAAAAACATAACTGTACCTCTCAACCCTCCACCATTTCATGTGGCCTTCTACGATCTTTTCTTTCTCCTAAACCCATGTTTCCAAAGAGACTCAAAATTTCTCTTTTAAAAGTATGATTGAACTTTTTCTCATACCATCAGAAGCTATGGAAGTGAGTCTAGGCGAGGCCTCATTTTCTACTTTGAGTATATGTTAAAAGAACTTAACTATATAACTTTAGCTACCTTTCTACTGGCTTTCACATGATCTGCTAAGTCTTCAAAATTTAACTCAATTTTCAATATATGTTTCTTCACCCATGTTCATGTTCAATTTAATAATCTTCCCTAGTTTCAACTCTCTTCTTGTCACTCTGTGAGAAGTCTCTATGTTTAGGAATGCTGCTCCCTGAACAATAGAGATACATCATCCTAAACACTAAACCTACAGCCCAGCTCAGAAAATTCTCACAGGAAGTCAGGCTAGAAGTCACCCACACTTGCACTCAACCCTGACTCAGGCCAAGCTGTCATTGGAAACATGAGTACTCGCTCTGCGCTGAGTACCTAAAAATGTTCAAGGAACAAAAGAACCAATCAGGCAATAAATGCATAAAGAGGAGTTATTCAAGTGCAGGAGGGAAGTAAAGAAGAAAAAAGGGTCTGAATATTTCTCTCTGCATTTCACACCACCCCTCTTATCACGCTCTGATAACTCCTCAAAGGCCAAACTTCCCATCCACAGAGGAAAGAAAACAAATGGTCAGATTTATTATTTTTTTTTAAGAAGCAAACAAGATTTCTCTTGATGTTTTTTCACAAATAGATGTGTAAGTTGAAAATGTATTTTAGAAGACAGAGCCCCATGCATCCATCTCTAAGTTGCAATCATTTCTTGTAGAGAGCAGTATTTCAAAAAGGTGAATTCTCATTTATTTAACTAAGTGTGAATCTATACTGAAAGCCAGCATGAGGCTCCATGGATCCTAGGACAGAACCAGCCTCTGCCTACGCCCAAGGCAAATAATTATGGGAATTATACTCATAATTTTTAATCCATCTTAAGAGAGAATTGTAGGCTGCCATCAAAGTACAGTGGGAGGTCTTGATCTGATTTCATCAACCATGGAATTCTGGCTCAAGGAAGGAACATTAAAGGAATATTTGTGATGAGTATGTCACCTTTCCTAGTCTCTAGTTCCCAGCTATTTTATCAAACACTAATGTAGGTAGTATGAAGTCATTTTGAAGAGGTAGTTAACATAACATATTGGCTGGAGTGATAGCAGAGCGAGTAGGGCATTTGCCTTGCACATGGCCGGCCCGGGTTCAATTGCTGTGTCCCTCTCGGAGAGCCAGGCAAGCTACCAAGAGTATCCCGCCCGCACAGCAGAGCCTGACAAGATACCCATGGTGTATTTGATATGCCAAAAACAGTAACAAGAAGTCTCACAATGGAGATGTTGCTGGTGGCCACTTGAGCAAAATGATGAACAACGGGAAGACAGTGCAACAGTATTAGTTAACATATTATCAAATGACTTTATTTCTTAAAAACGTATTGAGGTTCAAAGATTTACAATGCTACTAATAGTGGTTTCTCATGCACATAATTCCAACACCACGCCCATCACCAGCATACCCCTTCCCTCTCCCCAAAACCTCACACCTCTCCCTGCTTTGTCATCAATTGACTTCAAAATGTAATTTGAGCTTCGAAAAGTATAATTTGAACTCACCTATGGTCTAGAGAGAAAGAAGCAAGAGAAGAGACAGTATAAAATGTTTATAAACTCTTTATTCTGCATCACAAAACATATTAACAAATATCAAGGGGGAAGAAGTGGTCAGGAAGGCTAGAAGTGACATGGGGGGGGCAGATGTTGAGCACTTTGATGGTGAAAATACAGTAATTATACACCAAAATCAGAACTATTGATATTATTGTAGTCATGTTACCTAAACTATAATAAAATAATAGAAAAGTGCTGTTTTATTGTCATAATTTTTTCACTTTTTCCAACTTATCAGTCATATAGGGAATCATGTAGATGAATAATGTTGGTTACTCTCATTCAGTCAGGTGAAACTCTTAGAGGGAGTACTGAAGTTTCCCTGACAGGAATGCATTACTCTTCAAGACTACAATTTCAACTCCTGTTGAAGTTCCAGGCTGTCAGTATATCCTACAAATTTTCTGCTTGCCGGTCCCCTCAACTGCATGAGCCGTTCCCTGAAGTAAAGTTAGATAGATGATAGGTACATAAAGGCATTCAAAACATACATGCATGCACACATAAGTACATAGATAAGTGTGATTGATAGACAGAATGCAAACATACATACTCACACACATTTATACAGCTTTATACTGGTTCTGCTCTTTTGGTAATGCTGACACATGTTTGTAGTTTAGTCAAATTTAGAGTGAAGAATGACGGTGAGTATTACAGGCAGAGTCTATGAAAGTCCTGGTAAACAGTTTTCACCTCACACCGTGAATAATACCTCCAATGACTTCTTGTTCTTCCCTTTGAAATCTTTTAAATTTTTTTTACAATTTTTAATATATTTTATTTTCATAAAAATCGTTCACAATAGTTCATTACAGATAATATTCAAACACCAATCCCATCACTGAGTACCTTCCCACCACAACAAGAAGGAAGTGTGTGAATGTTGTTATATTTCATTCTGGAGTCATTTAAGCCAATGGATAAGAGAATACAAGCAAATATGTTAAACCCAAACAACTGTGTGCTCATTTTGGTACATCAGTCTTCTAGAGTATAAGAGGTCACACGATCACAATTGCAGCCCTATGCTCCAGGACATTCTGCAGTAATTTCTTCCGGGAACTGTAGTTTATAGTCTCTGAATTTTTGCCATTGATGAGATTACATGGCACCAGGGCAGTTTGTTGGTGTGAATGCCAAACTGCTGGGAAACTGGGGAGCTGAGGGGGAGAGGCCCAGTCTCCATCCAAGCAGGATTGATGATCTCAGTCACGGGTTTCTTTATATTTGGGGTCCTCTGCCAGTCCCCTCTTGGGTGAGGCTTGTGCAAGTGTTTGAAGAATGGTCTTGAACATGGCATCAGTTGGGTTCTGGAAGTTTTCAACTGCTGGGGTCCTGCTTATGGCGGGGGAGGGGACACAATCCATACCTCTCTGAGGTGTCCCAGTGAAGACAGCCTGGCGTGGGGTCAGGATATTCTGCTCTTCTCTCTTCCAGGAGCTTTAGTTTATAGTCTCTGGGTCTTGGCTGTTGATGAGATTACATGGCAGGGGGGAGGAGGGAGGATGGTGCAGTTTGTGGGTGTGACTGCCAATTTCTTTGGAATCTTAGAGGATTCCACTACCTGTATCTCTTATAGCTGTCTTGAAGCAACTTCATGCCTTGCTGATATTGATTATATCACTGACAACAGAATTAGTAGTGTGTTCACAGAAGTCTTCACATAGGCACAAAGACCCTTAATCCTGGGGTCTACTTTTTTGGGTTTGAGCCAAGATCTCCATTTCTTCCCTTGGAATCCTTGCGCAAGTTCCTAAAGATTCTCTGGGACTCAGGGTTGTTTTATATTCTCTATAAAATGAGACAGACAAGTGTTAAGTAGTAGAGATAATATTCCATGCACCATTTTATGTATGTAAGCATTACTCAGGGGGTCCCTGAGACAATCTTATGAAATAAGAACCGACCTTACTTTCACTTTATGGATGAGGATCTGAAATGGATTGGGGGATACTCAAAGTCTCCAAACCAACAGATATCAAAAACAGGTTTCAAGTTTAGCATGAATCTTTTGCTCATAATAAACATATAAATAATGACCCTCATGTCTTCCACCTTACAAAGCTACTATATGCACTAGTTGTTAAAGGACTTTAAAAACACATATCTACACAAATAACATTTATTATGGTGCCATTTTCCTCATTATCTCTGCATATCTCTGTGATATTTACCTAATTGTTTTAAGATTTGTCTTATTTAGTGTTAATTTTCAAAGTGTCAAGCTAGGCAAGATCTCATTTAACATTTGATCTCTGTTTTAGGTATAAGGGCACTTAGGCAGATAGGGGGCTGGAGCCAGGCATGTGTGCAACAGGACAAAATTGCCATTTGGATCCAGGTTTGTCTCTGAGGAAAGCTAGAGTTAATCACTAAGTCCTATTTCCATAACCCCTACCCACCTCTCTGTCATGCACACTTTGATGTACAGGATTTAGCAAGTCCCAGAATGGGGTTTCAATCTGAAATTTCTTCTTTGAGAAAAGAAACAATTTAATCAGGTTTTAAAAATACATTATAAAAATACATGAATCATTTTTAATACAAAATGTTCATATCACAGTGTTCAGTTATGAATTTGAGTTATGAATTTTCTCAGCAACCCACATAGCTTGCTTGGACATTGAAAAGGGGAGTCTCATCTCTTTCTCCCTCCTTCTATCCTCTTGCTCAACTGGAGGTTCTTTCTTCAACTTGTGTTCTCTGTTCCTTGGATGACTTTGTTTTCTTCCCACTCACCGTCTTGCTTGCCTGTACTTTATTGTACAGCAGAATCTCCTGCAGCAATGAGCTCTGAAACTATTTTGATGTTCTGCTTGTTGTGGAAATCAACTCTCCCTCACACACTCACCCACAGCTTGTGCTCTCCTAATGGAGTATGTGTTTGTGTTTGTATGCAGTTCTGGTGCAAAAAGGATGCAGAACTCCAGGAGGGACCCAGGCAGACATTTTAATAGCAGTGATGTTGTCATAGAGGGCATCTTGCTGTTGATTGCAATTTTATTTTAACTCAGCACTAGCTGACTGCCTACTGTGTGCTTTCACTCTATCGATTTATTTTTTGTATAAATATTGTATACCTTTTTCCCCTATAAAAATTCATAAGAAGTCTGGGGAAGGTTTGAAGAAATCATGGAATACAATAGAAATATGGGGGCCTGAGAGATAGTTCAAAGGACTGAGCATTTGTCTTGCATGCTGAAAGTGCAGGTTTGATCTCCAGCACTTCATGGCATCCAGAGCATCACAGTGAGTTACCCTAGCACACAAAACAGGGAATAGTCCCTGAGGACCACCATATGTGTTCTTCCCTGAAAAAAATAAGTTTTTTGCTTGTGACTAGAAATGAGGCTCAGTGGAAAAGTGCATGCCTTGTATGCAAGGAAATTGGATTCAATCTCAGATAGCAAAATAAAAAGAAAAATAGAGATATGAAAGAGAATTTTAGAATGTATTCTGGAAAAAAAAAAAAGAAAAGAAAAGTTGTAGCACAGAATGTCCCGGCCATCTCTGCAAGTTTCAGAGCATGTGGGTGGTTCTGGGAAGTGTAGGAGTAAGAACAGGGAATGGCAGTGAAATAAGATATATTGAGGGTTATAAAATCCCACATACTGGAGAGGGATTGAAAAATGGGAATACAACACTTTTATGTGACTATTTCGATGTTATGAGTTTGCAAACATTTTCATGTGGTCTAAAACAAAAACCTTTACACCTTCACCTTTTATTTCTTTTATAAAAAAAAACTGAACAGAGCTCATCTTCTTTTTCCTGATTTTGTCTTTAAGCCTCAATCCATGTGTATGATTTACTACCTCCTTTTCATTATGGTTATGTCTCCCTCGTGTAGTGATTTATCCCTAAATCTATGATTACCAAAGTTCCAATGGTTCTATCAAAAGTCCCGTTTAGGCTTAGAAATAAGTGAGCAAAGAAAATTCATTTATATCTATGTTGAGACAAATAAATGGAACCAAAAGTGTCCCAAAAGTTTTGTCTACCAGAAGCGAAAATCAGTGTCAAAATAAAGTCAAGAGATTATATGCTTAGCACCATGCCTATTAGTTAACAATATTGCATTGTACATTTAAATTTTTCATGAGGATATACACATATTAGATGTTATTTATATAATAAAAACAGTCATAAGATGAGAAAAATCAAGCAAGTCACATTGAAACTAATTATTTTTCTTTTGAAGGGGAAGTATACTACCACGTAGCAATCTTCAAAAGGGACTCAGGATGTGTGATTATGAACTTAATTAAATTTATTTTTGCTGATTCTAAGTAATCATGACATTTGAATTGCTTCATTTTATAAAGTAGGAATAAGCTGAGCTTGGAATCCAGGTGTTCTGGTGTCCAGTAGAGCTTGTTTATTAACATGGACATTCTATGTTTTATAATCTAGAGAAAGACAGTGCCTTCCTCAAAGGCATTTTCTTATTATCTTGTTAATGTTCAAGTACAAGCATTAAATTTTGATGAGTATTCTGGAGACATGGAGTTTCTTATTCAATTCAGATATTTGAGAAAGAATGAAAGTTGGGTTCTGGTGTAGCGAAGCTTCTCTGGATGCTAGCTATGGGTGTCTAGATGTGTATGTACATATGTGTGCATGTTTGTTGTGAAAGGTATATTTTAAAGGAGTGACAGAATGAAGAAGGGAAAATGTTATTTATTCTTCCTTAGATTTCTTGAAAGTATTATTACTCACTAAGGACTGAACAAGGTGATTGGAAAATGTACCACAAGAAATGGGCCACATTTTCTTGGACATGGTTTCTAATCAGTCCTTAAATGAGATTTATGTGCCCAAAACTAGTCTACACACAGAATCCATTACAGTAAAGAGCACGAATCACATCTATAATGTTAACAATGGAGCTTCCCTTTTAGAGAGCCTTGGAATTATCATCTTGGCCAGAACCCCATGGTTCTTTCTTTTTGACTTGCTTGTTGTGGGAGCTTTTGAAAGTAGGATCTTCTGGGGAAGGGTTCAGCATCTTGCTGGTACTTAAGAAATACCACATCCCTACATAAGAAGATCTTTTCAGGAAAATTGTCCATTTACTTCACTGCCTCATCCAGGAAAATTATATAGAATTCACAATTCTCCATTGATAAATATTTCAACAACATTCTCAATAATTTTGTTAGGAACTAATCTTACTGTGATGGTTTCTTTTTCCTCCCTAAGCCTGAACATACAGCTTCTGGGGTTATCCACAGTGTCTGATGCTAGGGAATAGGTGGGAATAGATTAAGAAATTCAAAAAATTTCATACAGAGCTTGGGGGCAGCTGCGGGGACATCAAAAAGCTCTTAGAGAAAAGCTGACAGATGACTTCAGAATAAATGAGTCCCTGAAAATATTCAGGGTGTAAAATATTAATGGAACCAGTGCCTGGCCCCAAAAGCATTTGAGACTTTTTTTATTGACTCCAAAGCATTTGAAAAATAGTTAAACAGTGTTTAACGACCTGGAAAAGCTGAGCTGTTCGCCCAATCTTGTGTTATTTGTGAAGTGCTTGGAAGAGTCCCTGACTGAACAGCATATCTGCAGGGATTCCATTAAGGAAGACCCCTTGGAGGTTCTTGCAAAGAAGATGGGAGCAAAAAAGCTGAGCAAGAGTCTCATCAGGGAAATGAGAAAATTGTGGAAGTGCTTCCATACTGAATTGGGTTTCATTAGTCAATCTCCTGGAAAAGACTCCAAAGTTATTAGAAGAACAAAGAAAGAAACTGTACTCTAAAGTTTATAGTCTGAATTATAATGAGTGCCACACAGAGAGAATTGCGACATGCTTTGATAAAGAAACAAAACAATCATAGTTTGGAGTAGCAGAGACAATTATTAAAGTTAGAATATATTGAATATCCCCTAAATATATCAATGGAATTATTTAAAGGGTCAGCAAAGAAAAGAGAAGTGAATTTTGAAAACCTGCCATGTTTTAGAATGTTTTCAAACATTGTATCTAATAATCATAGTTGTACACATATTGTGAAACTGTAAATTTGCTTTTTGATTAGAAAGTTGAAGCTACATATGTTCAACATTTTTATAAGCATTAAAGCCAATAAATGACAGTATAGTGATTTTACTTTGTCTTTCGGGGGCCTCCCAGGTGGTGCTAAGGATTTCCAAATTTATACTTGACAGTGAGAGAGACCATGTGGCTGTGAGCATCAAATCTGGGACATACACATGCAAGGAAGATTCTCCATCCATTGAACTATTTCTCCTGTCATACCTTGATTTGAATCAAGATATATTTGATTCCAAAGTCTGTGTTTAAAAATACCTAATTGATTCTATGAGTAATTTCTCTTTCTGAAAGTCTATACATTTTGTAAGTTCAGGTTTTCTTCTGGGAAACTTAGTTTAGGTGTGATTCATTGGATTGTATAGCAGTGTTTTAAAGAAATTCTACAGACACCAGAAGTAAGTGAGACTTTAAAATACGCACATTTTGGAGACTTCTTGACTGTTTTATTAACTGTGTGTCACAGTCACGGTCCTCCCGTTGTTCATCGATTTGCTCGAGCAGGCCCAGTAACATTGTGAGACTTGTTACTATGTTTGGCATACCGAATACGTCACGGGTAGCTTTCCAGGCTCTGCCCTGCGGGCGAGATACTCTCGGTAGCTTGCCGGCTCTCCAAGAGGGGCGGAGGAATCGAACTCAGGTCGGCCATGTTGACTGCGTGCAAGGCAAACGCCCTACCCACTGTGCTATCGCTACAGCCCTAACTGTGTGTCATTATTTTAAAAAATAAGCAAGAATCTTTTAGCTGATTAAGTCCACTAGATTTTCTTAAAATTTAATTATATTTTCATAAAATTGTTCATAATAGTTTATTACAGATAGTATTCAAACACCAATCCTATCACATGTACCTTCCCAAAATCATAAGAGGTAAGTGTGTGAAGATTGTTGTATTTCATCTTGGAACCATTTAAACCCTTGTAAAAAAAGATTATAAGCATGTATGTTAAACCCGAACAAATGTGTGCTACTTTTTGGTACATCAGTGGGCTAGAGTATAAAAGGTCACAGGGCTGCATATGCAGCCATGCACTCTAGCACGTTCTGTGTCCTCCCTTCAGGGAGCTTAATTTCCTAGTCTCTGGATCTTGGCTCTTGATGAGATTATATGGCACTGAAGGCAGTTTGTGGGCGTGACTGCCAAGCTACTGGAAAACTGGGGAGCTGTGGGGAGGAAATGCAGTCCTGTTCCAAGCGAGCTTGGGCATCTCAGTCATGGGTCCCACATAGCTAGGTTTTTCTGCAGGTTCCTTTATAGGTGAGGATTGTCTGAGCCTGTGGAGAATGGCCTTGAGCATGGCTGTGCGATTGGGTTCGAGAGGTTTTTGGCTGCTGGAGTTCTGCTGGGAAAGGGAGGGAAACTCAACCTACCCCTCTGAGTTGCCTCAGTGAAGACAGCCTGCTGTGGGGTCAGAATATTCTGTCAAGTCCACTAGCTTTTAATTCTAGTACCATCTCAGTCATTTCTTGCTTTACGCATATGAGTCAATTTTAGAGAATTATAAAAATATTTCAGAGACAATAAATTTGTAAGAATCTACTATGGTGAATGTACAGCCTAAGAGAGTTTGTATTAACCAAAATCTTATAGCTCAGATTTGGGTTCAACAGAGGCCAGACCTCTGAAGACATAAGTGTCCTACAACCTCTAAAGAGACATAGCAACTCTCCTAGAAGTGAAAAAGGAAGCTTGATTCTGAAGCAAATTACCAATGAGATGACTGACTTTGGACAACATTTAAATATTTCTTATTTCTCTTGTTCTCCCACCAGTCCCTCCTCTTAGGAGATGCTAGCAGGTAGTTGGTTTGAGTTCAATAGGAAACACTGTTGGTAGAGTTTCTAATTTGTCATCATAGATCATAGAATATACATGCAAGTTTTGAAAAACATTTTCCATACTATGCCTTTTAATGTTGTCTATCAAGATTCTTTATATATTTGGTAGGATCTGCTGAACATATTTAAATCAATAAGTTTAAAATAAAAATTTCTATCATGAGATCTTTATTTCCACTGAGATATGAGTTCTGAGATGGAAATTACCTTGGGGCTAGAGTGATAGTATCTATATGGTCAAAATGATTGTGAAAGAGAACTTCTCTGAGTAAGAAATAAAGGTGTAAAGAATCCAGATATTCAGGACATGATTCAAGATAAACAATTTCACATACAATTGTCATATCAGAGACCTCAAGCAAGTAAGCTTTACTAGTGATATAGATGGCTAGAGATCCAAATGCTTGGTCTGTGAAAGTGAATCATTAGCTCAAATAGATAGTCTATCTGCAGCCTTGTAGATATATTTTCTAAATGTTATAATCTTTGACTTTCCTCGTAAGCAAGGAAAGTTCCTTATTCCATAAATGTTAGCTCCTGTCAAGCCAGAGGATTTAAGTGAGTAGGTAAATGTGGGCTGTTTTAGGACTGAACTCTGAATGTATTCAAATATTTAGGAAATCAATAGTGGAACATAGAGTTGTCCCTGTCTCTAACATCTATATGCTTCACATGAAATGATGTGCCAATGGCATGAACACTGCTGTGTTGATTTTGTGGATTTTTTTTTAAATCTCCGGTAAGCTAGCTATTATCCTTCTCTCAATGCTTAGTCTTTATATCAAACTTTATTAACAATAAAAACCTTTATAGGTGCTTACACTTCTTAAAAGGCCTTTAATGCCTATTAGCATATTTAATCATTTCACAAAACCAGTAGAATTGGAACTGATGTTTTCACTTTATAGAGAAGGGAATTGATTCTTCAAAGTTAAGTGGTATGTTTAAGGATATATTTAAAAATGACTCATCAGGAACTTGAACTCAGGCCTTCTAATCCAAAATTGCTGTTATTTCCACTTTATGTGGTTACTTAAGGTGCTAAAATACTCAGACCGTGTGTGGCCATTCCTATATTATAATAAATCATTTTAATAGATATACATAAAAATTGTGTATGGTTCAAATATAATTGGGAGACATCAAATACTCTGTCCCCATCTATGTAATGCATAATGCATGTTAGGATATTAAACACTCAAACGCCTTTTATAAAACTAGATTTTTTGTTTGAATAAGAATGTTTCCATTTGGGAGTCATATGAAGTATTCATTGATATAAAATGTGATACCAATGTTTGGGGCTGGAGCAATAGCACAGCAGGTAGGGTGTTTTCCTTGCATGTGGCCAACCCAGGTTTGATTCATTGTCCCTCTTGCAGAGCCCGGCAAGCTACTGAGAGTATCCCACCTACTTGGCATAGCCTGATAAGCTCCTTGTATTATATTCTATATGCCAGAAACAGTAACAACAAGTCTCACAATGGAGCTGTTACTGGTGCCCGTTCAAGCAAATCGATGAATAATGGGAGGACAGTGCTACCATGCTACCAATGTTTCATCAAGTAATAGGGAAATACACTCTCATCCTATATTCTGACCCTTGGTTTTTCAGAATCAAATGACATTACAGAATCAAAATTAATGATCTCCATAGATTATCATAGAGCCACTGGTAGTAATCAGGTGCACCAGTAACTAACCGAAGCAGTTTTGAATTATTGTTTATATGTTGCATTCTAGGGTTATCTTCTTACCAGACACAGTGACTGGAGAAAATTATCCCAATTTTAACAGGAATTACTTTTTAGAAAATATTCAGGGCTGATGATCCAAGGTGCTTCCATCTATCTTATGACCCATATTTTGTTTCTAAATTACAAGCTTATAAATGCCCTCTGGTTATCCATTATTCACCAAACTTCAGTGCACACAATGTAAAAAATGGCCATATTTGAATTAAGTTATTTGTGTTGCGGTAATTTTTACTAGCTGCTCAGATTGAGAAATGTTAATAAGAAATTAATTAGGCAATACAAGTAGAAAGAAAATACAAAAAAAAATCTGTGTTCTGAGTCAGCTGGACTTTCTGCCCCAAATTAAATGCACTAGATATTCATAGAGCAGTCATTTAGTCCTGAGCATTGTGCAAGAGGAATTAGAGAAAACAAAGATGAATAAGATGAATTCTTTGTCTTAATTTCTTGTGCTCAAATAATGGGGAGATGGATATGCACAGCACTGCCCATAGAGTCTATAAAACAAGAAGAACTGAGATATGAACTAAAGAAGAACAATCAATCTTTGTGGGGCAATAGCCGAGGGAAACATCACTGAGGAATCACAGTCAAATTGCATCTTGAAAGCTAAAAGGAAATCTCTCCCTCCCCAGGGTTCTCTTCTACCAGTGCTCCTCCTGCTCACCAGTTTCTAGACTGCCTGGCCTTCTTTCTGGTTTCATCACTTGTCCTTTGCACTCATTCTTTCCTACTTTTGTATCCCTTGCCTTCTTTTTTGCCTACTTAATTCTCCATGCTTTACAAGTCTCCGCTTAAATGTTGCTCTTCGGAGAGGCATTTCCTCATATCTCCCCCATACACAGTGCATCTCCCACATTGTTCTCACTGTGACATTTTGATAGTTTCATTTATAGTAGCTGTCATACTTGTATATTTTTTAAATATTTATTTCTTTCTTCTACATGGTTTTATAACCTTCATGAGATCAGAAACTGGGTCATTCATCATTTTTGTTAAGGACTGTATTGCCTTATCTTTTTCAGTGTCTTAAACCCAATAAGAAGTAAATAATTATTTCTTAAGTAAATTAATGAAATACTGTAGGGTATCCTAATATTAAACATAATTTCTGAAGATTTGTTTGCATAAAACCAAAGATAGGTTAATGATATGTTCTAAAGTATGTATTTGGGGTGTGTGTGTGTGTGTGTGTGTGTGTGTGTGTGTGTGTGTGTGTGTGTGTCTGGGAGTGGGGGAAGATCTATCTTTCTCTGCATTCAGGAAAATAAAACACTAAAAATTAGGTAAGGCTCAATATATTATTTGTTCACATAGGGAAAAAGTAAGACACACTTGGGAATAAGACAGAGGAAGTGAATCTTAGATCTTGAGCGTAAGTTGGTTGTTTTGCTTGTTTGTTCTTTTTGGAGGGGCACACCCAGATATGCTGAGGATTTATTCCTGGCTCTTCACACAGGGATCATTTCTTGTTGGCTCAGGGGATCATAGGGTGCTGGAAATTGAACCAAGGTTGGAAGTGTGCAAGCAAGTGTCTATATCTGCTGCACTATTTCTCTGGTCCTGGGAGTAATTTGACTTGAGATTCATGTTGTTGCTGTTGTTTTGAATTTTTTTTTTGTTCATGAAGAAAGCCTGACTTGGACACTACATTTCAGGAAATACATTTAAATTTAAAAAAAATTATACACCATGTCTTACAAAGTATTTTTTAGGTTTTCAGGCCTGCAATGTTTCCAACTCCAATCCCACTACCTATGGCTACATTTCTCCATCCGTAACCCCTTATTTCCTCCCATTTCCAACCTAACTCCTCAACAGATACACTTTAAGTTCAAGGTTTTTGAAGTCTGGGTTCTATACTTACAGTAGCTTTGGCTTTAATGGTAGATAAATAGATGATAGATAGATAGATAGATAGATAGATAGATAGATAGATAGACAGACAGACAGATAGATAGACACCACAGACTAGCCCAAGGCCTCTAACCCTTGTTCTTATATGGCTTCTGGACCTTTTCTTCTTGCTCCTCCAACCACTATTTCTCTCCTTTCTTGGCATTTTTCATTTCCGTAACATAGAGATAATGTTTATTCCACCTTTGGTACTTTCCATTTCATAGACATGTTATTCTATATACTTCAGCTAAGTGCAAGATTTCATCATTCCTTATGACTGTGTATTATTCCATTGTGTATACAATAGCTTCACAATCAACTCTTCCATCATTGGGCACCTGGGTTATTTGCATATTCTGCTATTGTACTAAGTGCTGCATGAATATAAATTTCTAATGATTGGCTTGAATTTACTTAACATACCCAATTAAATTACACATATGAATTTGTTCTATCTATGAGGAAACATAACTCATTGATGTCAAAATATAGTTTCAATGGTCCAAGTGA
This sequence comes from Sorex fumeus, assembly GCF_029834395.1. Classification (NCBI taxonomy): domain Eukaryota; kingdom Metazoa; phylum Chordata; class Mammalia; order Eulipotyphla; family Soricidae; genus Sorex; species Sorex fumeus. The sequence continues at coordinate 11,250,675 of NW_026606186.1, forward strand.
TGGCTGGTAGTGTTAAGAACTGAGATCACATAAATAGAATGATACAAAGAATTTTTTTCACTCAGGCCTCATAAGACCAAATTACGTTTCCCTCAGTTGCTCTGCAACATAATACAGTCTTGTTCTTTTAGAGTTGATGTTGTCCTAAGTTCTAAGTATTTGAGAAAAATTTTAAGAGATAGAGAACTATAAAATTAATGTAAAGACATGGAAACAAATAAAAATGAGCTGAGGACAGATACTTTCCTGGCTTTTAAATGGATCTGTCTTGCTACCACAGTACATGAGTTGTTTATACTATATATCCACATCCTTATATGTGTCTATATTTAATAATAGTATCACTGCATCACTGTCATCCCATTGATAGTTGAATTACTCAAGCGGGTGCCAGTAACATCTCGATTCCTCCCAGAGCTGAGATTTTAGAAACCTCTTCTTACTTGTCTTTTCCCAATGATTGCAGGTTCTTTCAGGGTCAGGGGAATGAGACCTATTATTGTTACAGTATTTGGCATATCGAATATGCCACAGGGAGCGTGCCAGACTCAGCCCGTGCAGGCAGGATGCTTTCAGTAGCTTGTGACTGTGTATTATTCCATTGTGTATGCTGGGGAAATTGGGGAAGCAGGCAGAGGATCTCTGTTCCAGGATCCGTTGAATCCACAGTCCAAGGTCACAAAGTTCTGCATTATCTGGGTTCCGTGGGACTTCATTCATTTCATAGTAATGGTTTTTGTTATTGTAGAGAAAATAAAAAGTAATAAACAAATACAGTTTACAGGATCAAATATGGGATTTAACTTCGAGTTTTCTGGAAACTAGGAAAGAAGAGAAATAAATTAAACAGTATAGTTCATAATTGTAACAAAAGAAAATATATATTTGTCTAAGTAAGATTTTGTGTGGCAAAAATTTCAATGAATAATTTGTTTCAATAGAAAAATACATAAAAATTCCAAGCAAACAAATTTTCTTCCAAGACTTTCATTGGGAGTAATAGATCAAATAAATAACCAAGTGAATAAATATGACAGCTCGAGATAGACATCATTTAGAAAAATGGAAGGGCCAGGTGACAGAAAATGACTAGGGAGATCATTCAATTGGGCATCAGGAGAACATATTTAAGGAGGTAATAATTGGGCCATACTCTCAACATAGAAAGGAGACAATCGTGTGGGAAGGTAATACAGGCAAAGAAAGAAAAGCAAAAACCCTGTGGTAGAATGAGCTGCAAATACTGGAGTAATAGGAAGAAGGTCATGTGAGGGCTGGGATGAACAAAGGTCAGAAACCAGAGCTGCCTTTTTAGGAGGTTCAACAGAAAATGCAGAGATGAAGAGGCACACATGTACATTACAAGGAGAAGCTTTTAACTTTTTAACTTTCCTGTACATTTTACCTCCAAAGTCTCCTATATGCCCTCAACCTGAAAGATATTCCTGATGCAGACATTTAATCTAATTTAGGTCCCCAAATTTAGGAGGAAAGTTGCTGAGACTCTCACTTTATGGGCGATGGATCTACAATTTAGAGACTGGTATGAAGCCTTGCAACTTTATTTTTTTCTTTTTGGGTCACACCCGGCGATGCACAGGGCTTACTCCTGGCTCATGCACTCAGGAATTACTCCTGGCGGTGCTTGTGGGACCATATGGGACACTGGGAATCGAACCTGGGTCGGCCACATGCAAGGCAATGCCCTACCCACTGTGCTATCGCTCCAGCTCCAGCCTTGCCACTTAAATGGTTATATTAAGATTTTGAACCTTCCAATTTCAGTTTCCAGATTTCTAACACTACTCTAAGGATGCTACCCAATCCTTATAAATGAGTCTGCAGACATGGAACATTGATGTTAAAAGCCTGAATTAATTCAGTGTGCATATATTGCTATCTGCCTCCACCCTCACCCCTGCCATCAGGAGACCAGTATTAAAAATAGCAAAAATTTATTGAGCACTGACTATATACCATTTTTAAAAGACTAAGCACTTACATTCCTCTCTCCCAACAATCCTAAAGGCTAATGCAACCAATCATCACCACTTTATTGATGAAAATCAAATGAATGCTCAGAGAACCTGTGACTTCCTCAAGCTCTCGTAGTAGTGAAGCTAGTTGGACTCAGGTTCAGGGCTATAGAAAATCTGAGCAGCTTTGTATAGTCCCAAATACATAAACCTCCGGCAGGATGGGTCACTCACTGGCAGCCAGGTGATAGAAGAGGATTTAATTTATGACTTTGAAGAGGTCAAAGTATAAGTGGGGAATCTCCTTTCAAAACACACTACCTTCTTTTGCCTTGCCCAGTCCTCAAAGGGGAAAAACAATAACAAAGAGACAAACAAACAAACAAAAAACAGAAAGAAGAGTTTGATTCTGTTTAACAACTCCATGGGTCAACACTTACTTGTGAAGGCAGGCAAAGAGGAGGAGAGACCTGGGGGAAGCTATCCTGAGCACTGAATCAGCACCAGCATCTCGGGAGGAAGGGGGTGAACCCAGTGAGCAGTTAAGAGGCTCCACTTTGGCACGGGAGATAAGTGGAAATTCTGATTTCCCCAGGCCAGACTATTGAACCACATTCTAGGCTGCGGTTATTTATATTCCCCTAACAGTCTTGTTTACACAACCTGCCTGGATGCAAATCAGTGTATGGAAGAAGTGGAGGCGGTGAGGTGTGCAGCCGGAAGAAGCCGAGGGATTGGCTTGAGTCCTGTAGTGTTAACAACAGCTCCACATGACTGCCCACACTTCTGCATCTGAGGGAGAGAATGAGAACATGCAGTCCCCAGGACACTTGCCCAGTCTGTCTGCTTGCGCTAGTGATAACAAAGGGAGTGGAATGGACTTTGATTATTCCAATCCCTTCTTCCACAATCCTCCCTGACGGTTCTCTCCCTGCTCCATCACCCACGTCTCTCACCCTCCCCTCCTGCAAACACTCTCCAGTCCAGTCATTTTTGACTCTGAATACATCACTTTTCTTCATGCTTCCATGCTCTAGTTTGAGCTGCTCCTTTTGCTCAGGACATCCCTTGCCCCTTTTCCCTCTGGCTTATTTAAATATTAATGAATAAAAAAACCAAAGGTGTGGGTATGACTGATGGGGTACCAGATGGCTCTGGGTAGTACACATGCAGAATTTTTGTTTTATGCAAACATTGATCTTAGATTTGAGCCAATTTAAAGAGAGAAACTGTATATTGAATATTATTTAAGCAGAGATACTTTGTATAGAATAATGGAGGTAGAATATTTTGATTGTATAGGTGTTAAGTATCTGATTGTATAGGGATTACTGTCATTTATTTAGGAAACTCTGCTTTTATTTCTTTAACTTGATTTACCTATTGAGACATGTGAAGCATCATTAGAATTCTCTTTTGTTCTAAGGTATCCTGCTGAAACTATGAAATCTATGCCATCTCACTATACAACTTTGCTGTACTCGCTAGGATAGAATCTGTCATATTTAGAGTCATGCCGTATGGTCCTAAAAACTCTGACACCCAGAACTCTATTTTTTCAAGGCTCATATCCTGACTTCAGCTGTGAAACATATACCAATCTCCAGGAGGATATTTGCAAATCAACTGCCTCTTCTGTTGCTTCTTCTGCCACCATTTCTCTCCCCTCTCTTTAATGTTGACAAAACCCATCATTTCTTTCTCATCACTATAATTTTTGTCGATCTCTATTATATAAAAGGAACCTTACCATATGGACTCTTGAGAGGGTCTCTTTCACAGATTAATTCCCTTGTGATCCAGGCAAGTGATTGTGTGAACCAATAGTGTTCCTATACACTGCTAAATCGTATTCTGCAATAAGGCTATACTAGAGTTTGTCTAAATATCAACCTCTTGTAGGACATTTGAGTTGTTTACAGAGTTGATATTATGTAGATTAATATTATAAATCATTATCATATGACTGTTCATTTACAGCAGTTCCTTGAAGAGAGCTTCTTGGTTTAGTGTCATTTTGTGAGCTAATGAGGGAAAAAAATTCTGCTGAGAGTTATTGACCATGTTACCTTTGTGTAGTATGGGTTTTTCCTTCCACATTCTAAAAGGTCTAGGAATATGTTCACTCATATATGAGGCTCAGCCTGAGCATGTGGAAAGTGGCCTAAAGCGTGGTGGTGGTTGGGTAGTGGAGGTCAGCTTCCAGGCCTGGTTCCCTTGGGGCAGGGAGGGATCTCACCTGCCCCCCTCTGGGGTGCCCCGAGTGAAAACAGCCTGGCACACAGTCCAGTGGCATGGTTATGGGGGCCTCATTTTATGCTCTCTTCCAGGAGAAGCATAAAATGAGTTCTCAAGGGTAGCTGATGAGGAGATTATCTGGCGCTGGCTTATGGATGTGACCATAAGCCATAAGTGGCTTATGGGTGTGACCCCTGGATAGCTGGAGACTGGGGGAAGCAGGCAGAGAATCTCTGCTCCAGGGTCCCATTGAGCCCAGAGTCCAAGGTCACAAAGTTCCACATTACCTGGATTCCAAGGGACTTCACTCATGCATGAGACTTGGTCCAAATGTGTGGAAAGTGGAGCACGGCAGCAGTTGGGTAGTGGAAGTCGGCTGCCAGGGCTGGGTCTTTTGGGGCAGCGAGGGCTCTCACCCGACCCCCTCTCAGGCGCCTCGAGTGAAAACAGTCTGGCATGGAGTCTGGGTGCATGGTTATGGGGGCCTCCCTACCCATTTCTCATAGTTACCATACCATATATTTTATGGGATTCAGACAGTAGGCAACAAATCATAGAGGGAAATATTATATATATATATATACATATATATGTATATATATATGGGCTGGAGCTATAGCACAGCGGTAGGGCATTCGTCTTGCACCCAGATGAGCTGGGTTCGATTCCTCCACCCCTCTCAGAGAGCCCGGCAAACTACCAAGAGTATCTTGCCCGCACAGCAAAGCCTGGCAAGCTACCTGTGACATATTCAGTATGCCAAAACATAGTAACAACAAGTCTCATGATGGAGATGTTACTGGGCCCACTTGAGCAAATCGATGAACAACGGAAGGACAGTGACAGATATAAGATACATACATATACATATATATATATATATATATATATATATATAGGAGAGCCTGGCAAGCTACCAAGAATATTCCACCCACACGACAGAGCCTGGCAAGCTCCCCCTGGTGTATTCAATAGGCCAAAAATAGTAACAATAACAGGTCTCATTCACCTGACCCTAAAAGAGTCTCAATATGACACCATGGGGAAAGATGAGTAAGGAGAGGCTACTAAAATCTCAGGGCTGGGACGAATGGAGATGTTACTGGCACCCACTTGAGTAAATCGATGAACAGCAGGAGGACAATAATACAGTGATACAGTGATTCTAAAGGGTGCATGTGAGGTTATTTCTGGCATATCTGAATTATCCAATTACAGTTATTATGTGTGTGTTTGTGAGTGTACCCGAGATACAAGGGCATATCTATTCAGTTATGTTCCATATTGCATCATGACCTATCAGGGTTATTTCCTGGGTAACTATGATCCTGAACTGGAATAAAAACTATGGAAGTAAATCGACACAAATGACTATTTATGATTAGATGTGTTTGGAGTTTTTCTTTAGAAATTTGGTGATGTCTTGGTGACACAGAAACTTAACTCTTGTGTATATCATTTGTCTAGGATAGAATTGATTTTGTTAAATGTAGCTTTGCGTAAAGTCACAGTTTACAAGAACCTATAGACAACATTAAGTGATGACTTACTGCAAACTTAAATTTTTTTTCTGCATAAATGTTCAGTCTAATTGCTGGCTTGCTTGGTCGATGCATGATTAACCTTATAGATAATACCACATTAATTTCTAGAGAGGATATAAAATTTTTTTCCCACCAACATAGAATGAGAGATATGTCTTCTCCTCATTTTTGTCAATATGTAGAGCTAACATGCTTTAAAATTTTGTCAATTTAGATAAATATTTAAGGATATCACATTGTAGTTTTAATCTGCAAGTCATTGTTAATGATACTGAACATCTTCTGGTATTTTTTCTCTCTCTCCAGTGAAATGATTGTCTTTTAAAAGATTACCTTATTATATATATATTAAGTCATTGTGATTTACATAGCTATTCTTAAATGGGTTTCAGGCATAAAATTCTCCATCATCAACCCCATACTCAGTGGTGACTTCCCTCCATCAGTGTCCCCAGGTTCCCTACCATCTCACTTAGTCTACTTCCTGACAAGCACATTTTAAAATCTTATTGTTGTACTTTATACTTATATTGCTGGCTCTGTATTTTAGATATATACATATATTTCATCTTTACATTATCCATTTTTCCTAAAAGGGTAATTTTGTTTGGCTGGAGATAGCACAGAGGGTAGGGCGTTTGCCTTACATGCAGACGAACTGGGTTTGATTCCTCCATCCCTCTTGGAGAGCCCAGCAAGCTACCTAGAGTAATCTGCCTGCACAGCAGAGCCTGGAAAGCTCCCCGTGGCATATTCAATATGCAAGAACATTAACAACAAGCCTCACAGTGGAGACATTACTGGTGCCCGCTCGCGCAAATCGATGAACAACGGGAGGACAGTGCTACAGTGTAGTGCTATCATCGGGGGTTTCTAATATATTTTAGGGAAGCATTTTGTTGAATCCATAGTTGACAAATATTTTCTCCTGACTTTTACCTTACTTTACCCCTTGATTACATTCTCTGGGTTTTTCTCAGAGCACCATGCCTACATATATTTAGGGCTTGTTTGATGAGCATTTTGTAATGTTCAACATAGAGGTTATGTCCGTATATTGTTAAGTATGTACTGTTTCATTCCTTGAAGTAATTGTACAAATATAATATTTAAAATTTTTTCACATAATCATTGCTAGAATACAGTGATATGAATGGTTTTTGTGTGTTGATCTGTCACATACTAGTGTCTTGAATACTTTTTTGGGACTTTCAAGTGATTTTCAAATTGGAAAATTTATTCCTTTCAAGTATATAAGTCTTGTATTTTTTTCTTTACTTATTTCAGTTTAGAACTTTCATACTAGTTTGGACAAGGGTAGTAAAAGTGGACATTTCCTTATTGTAAGCACAAAGCATTCAATATCTCATAAATATATTAACTTTAAATTTTTGTAGATGTTCCTTATCAAGTGGAAGACAACTCAACTCTTACTTTTTTTTGATGTTCCATTCACTCTCAACGGAACCACCATCTTCGAATGCAACAGTTATATATACCTAGGTCGAGAAATCAACATGATGAATGACCTGGCACAAGAATAAATATTGAATATTGTCAAATGCATTTCCTTATCTGATCACATCTATTTCCCATAGTTGTTAGTGGAGCACAGAGGTTGATGGTTTAATATTGAGTCAATCTTGCATAACTTGATTAGATAATAGGAGGGGTTTATATTTTATATTTTTATATATTCTGAGACCCAAATTGCCAATATTTTATTGTATGTTTTACTATGTTTTTGAAAGTTTCTGCTCATTTAGTGTTCATTTCTTGCATTACTCTGTGTGGTTTTGTTATAAGATCAAGACTGGAGTCATCAAGTATTTCTACCTCTTCTATTTTCTAATTAAGATTAAAAAATTAATAAGATTTTAAAAATTACATAATTTTTTGGTAAAATCATTTATACATGACTTTTTAAAAATGCCTTTACATATAAATGGTCACAAGGCTATTTAAATAATCTATTTAATTTTGGCTAAGCTTTGCTGATAACCAGTTTTTAAGGAAGTAATTTATTTATTCTGAGAGTTTTCTTTTTGTTTGTTTTAAAAGGAAAGAAATATTGCTCTCCTTGAGATCTACATCCTAAAATATGTAACAAAATACATTTCTGGTGCGAGTGTTCTACTTTCATTCCACAACCTAATTGCTCGCTCAACATAAATATTTCTTGACCTTCAGTTCTCTAGAACAATTGTCAGTTGCTCAGTTATTTCTATATATCCTCATTTCTTGTCCTCAAACCTTGAGACCTTAGGGAATGCTTGCATACATTGTCACAATTAAGAAATAGTTGCCATCAGATTCTAAATCCTTTCTTAAAAATTATTTTTAGAAAGGGCAAGTTTGGGCCACATTTGGTAGAATTCAAGTGCTGTTCTTCGTTCTATGGACCCTGATGGTGCTTGGAAGTATGTGATAGAGGCAGGGATCAAATCAAAGTTGGCTTGTATAGCAGGAACTCCTGTACAAGTTCTCCTTACCTCCTGTATTAGTTCTCTGTTGAGATATTCAATTCTAATTGGTAAAAGTAATGGATATTGCTAAATTTCCTATAATGAATAGGGTAGTGTCTATAACAGTAAGTTAAAAGTGTAAAAAAAAATATATCAATAGTGCTCAGGTCAAGAATGAATCCTTGCTCCCCGTCCTATGTGGTCTGCAAAAGTAGCAACATCTGTGTCACCTGTGAACTTGTCTCAAACCTTGCCCCAGGCTTATTACAGCAGATTTAAGAGTTTAACAAGATTTCCAGATGATTCATATATGCATTAAATTTTGAGAAATATTGCCTTGGAATAATTTCTCCTTGTATTAGTTTCTTATCACGACTGTATCAAATTACTACAAATTTAGTGGGTTGAAGTGATATGAATTTATAATATTACAGTCTGAGAGGTTAGAATTATGAAAAGGGTTTTACTGCTCTCAAACCAAGGTTTCAAAAGGAGGATCTCAGGCATTGGGTGGGGTGTGGGGATTTATTTTACTTTTTTTTTTCCTGAGGACTGCCTTTGTGCCCTACTCTTGTATATACAAATTAAATAACATAAGGAAGAGTCTTCTTCATATTGCCATCTTTCAGGTTTTGACTTTTTATCTTCTTATTATATAGTTTAAGACCTTTATTGTAAAATCTTAGCATGCTGAAGGTTGTGTGTTCATGGGGTCTCTGGATGGCTCTGTCTCACCGCCCACTTTTGGTGCTCTTGAGCTGCTGTGTGTGGCCTAGATCAGGACAGTTGTTTTCTCTCTCAAGCTTGAGCCCCTCTTGCTCTGATTCTGGATCTCTGGAGCCTAAGCTCTCACTCTGACTCTCCTCTCTCCAAGCTTACATTCTTAGTTTATATAGCAATCAAGTAGGGTGGTGACACAAAGGTGGATTGAACATTGACAAATCAACAAAGAGAGGTAAGACCACTCCTCCAGGAGATTAACCCAAGGATAAAAATCTCATCTAAAGAGATTGCTCCAGATTACTAGGAGATACGCTCAAGGATGGGATCCCAATGAGGGTGTGTTCTTCCCTCAGCTAGTAATCTACTTAAATAGTTGTAGTAAATCTACTTATAATATTTCTAGCAATGTCATTCTGTATGAGCACAGTAAGAGATATAAACTACAGTTTGGTTCTTCCTGAGAACATCTCACTATACATTCTGCAGTCCTCAGGCAAGTCCTTAGTCTTACTAGCCCAAGCAGGGTCCTAGTCTCATCATTACTTACTTTTGGATCATGACAGCATTTGTCCATGATCATGCTGTCAACTTATAGTTGAGTATTGTGGCACTTTAGCCTGGCCCATTTCAATGTCAGGGTAGCTCACAGCTTGCCCTAGGTCCATTCAGTCCCTCGTTGGGACCATGCTTTGGGGGTGATAGGAACTAAGGGCAACTGAATCAAGAAAGCAGATAGGTGCCAAGGAGTAAATATTATTCGGAGTCAATCAACTCCCAAGTTACAAAGCATAATATTAACTGTCTTCCTGTGTCCATACAGAAATAACATTGCTTAAAATACAAGTTCAGTGTCCTTAGAAGGATCTGATCTTACAAGCTAATAGAATCTGATTAGGGAGAAAAGGTGATTAACTGTTTGGGGAAGAGAGCATAGAGAAGTAGTTACAAATAAACAAAAGAATGGGAGTGACTCGAAAGCACTGGGATGGGTGTGACCTAATTATCCTAAGCTACCTGAAGAAAACAGTGTTATCCTACACTTTATCATTATTTTAAGCCCATATTAATAACTATGAATATGATACCTATGCTATGGTTATTTTATTAGATTTTCTAATTCCGTATACTACCTTAATTTCATTGTTACACGAGGTAACAAATTCACTGATTGCAGTTATTTGGCTATAGATAACTTGAAAATTTCACTATTTTATCCAGTATAGAATGTACCGGCAGAGGAACAAAGGCATGTGGGTCCTGGGGCTGAAGTTTTCAAGCCTGCTCAGATTGGGGCTGAGAATCCTCCATCCAGATCCTCCTTCCAGTAGGCAGGGGTCACACCCATCGACTGCCCCCCAGCGCTGTGTAATCCCATCAATGGCCAAGACCCAGAGACTATAAAACCCAGCTCCCGGAAACGCGGCTGCGACATCTTATTATCTCATTCTTACTTCGGACAACCTGGCAGGCTACCGAATATAACCTGCCCACACAGTAGAGTCTGGCAAACTCCCTGTTGCATACCCAATATTCCAAATACCAGTAACAATGATGGTTCTCATTCTCCTAACCCTGAAAGAGTCTTGAATATGACACTTTTTAAAATCTGGTTCCTGCTCGAGGCAATTGATGAACAACAGGATGATTGTGATCGTGATCCAGTAAGTTCGCCCAATTGGATTGATGATCACAACCCTCCACAGACATTGGTACCAATGACTTGTGCTTGAATGTAGCTTAATTAGCACAAATTTCTGCACCAGCATTAATGTGTTAAACAGAGCTCAGTTCTCAAATCCTGAATATACCCTGTTGATGCATTCTCAAGGGATAGGAAATGAGACAACGTATTTTTCAAAGGCCTTTCAAGACAACTCTGGTGATGCTCCAAGCTTGGGAACCAATGCTCTAGTCCTTGGTGATTCCGTTTCCTATCGTATATCAACTTCCTACTGTTACTCCTGGTGAGGCTCTTTTACAAGCTCTGATGGTGTCCTCGCTTAGATTCTTCCCAAAGCAAAGGTTGGTCAAGGAGTCAGCATAATTTGTCAGGGAGATACAAGGTCTTGTCATAGTTTATTTGGGAGATGACTTGGGGAAATGCAAACTGGGGAATAGAGAATGAGAAAAGGAAGGGAAAAGAATTCCTAAAAGGTAATTATTAAGTGTGTTAACCTTGTTGGAAAACTGTAATTTTCACTGTAATTTACACTGGGACTTGCTATGGTTATTTTATTAGATTATCTAATTCCATATATACTAACTTAATTAACCAGAGTGAGACATGGTCTTTAAAATGATCCCACTTGAGTAATGAGTTACACAATACACTGGTTTCTCTTGGTCACTGCTTGAGTGATGTTACTTGGAATATTTTAATTCCCTGAGTTTTTCATCTATTGCATCCCCTGTCCTAGTGTGACCAAGGAAACTCTCAGGCAAATTGAGGATGCTGCTGGCATTTGGAAATTGAGAAGTGATCACCAAAATAAGAAAGCACACCTTAGACATTGAGCAAAGTCTGTATTGAAATCATTAAAAAAAAGTATTTGCAAAATTGAAGAAAGATGGTGGGATTTCACTAAAAGCCTTCTGGGTAGAATGAGAAGGGCAAGTAATTGGTGAATGTGTGTTAGGACTTTGATTATACTGGTAGATGTGAGAGAGTGGTATAACTATATACACAAAGCACAGACTCAACAACACCAAAAATATGAGATCTAATCTGTAACCACAGAACTGTGAAATGGAACTGTCCAGGTGGCATGCATGGGAGAGGGTATGTGTGGGGGTAGGAGGGAACAAGGGAACAGTGGTGGAGGGAAGTTGACATTAATGGTGGAATTAATGTTGGAATGTTCTATGCCTCAAACCCAACTATCAATAACTTTGTAAATCATGGTTCTTAAATTAAAAATAATTTTGAAGGAAAGACTTCTGAATAGAAGGGAGGGATTACTTTTGAATGAATAGGAGCCCAATTTTCCTTTTTATTCTAAAATCTAGAATAGTGATCATTTTTTGACCTTGATTTGTATTCATGTCAACTGAGTCTCTGACAGTTTTTCTCTTGTCAGGGTTTTGCTTCAAATACCACTACCACACAACTGTGTTCAGGTTGCAGGACATGATTTCATAAAAAGTTCACAGACTGCAATCAGCTTCCGGAGCAATAACTTTTTTTGTTGTTGTTTCTGATTTCGGAATATACTCAGTGGTACTCAGGGCTTACTCACATGTTCTGAGCTCAGGAATCACTCCTGGTGCTGCTCCAGATGTGGTGCTGGGTATCAAACCAGGTTGACCATATGCAAAGCAAATACCCTACCTGCTTATGAATGATAGTACATATTGTTTGGCACATCCCCAGTAATACTGTGTGTGTGTGTGTGTGTGTGTGTGTGTGTGTGTGTGTGTGTAGATCACAACTGGCAGTGCTCAGGGCTTTCTCCTGGATCTGTGCTCAAGCATCACTCTTGCAAGGGCTTGGTGGGTAATATGGGGTGCAGTAGGCTCCATGCAAGGCAAATGCCTTATCTATTGTACTATCTATCTCTAAGTAATAATTATTTTAGGGGCTTTTCCATAAGTTAACTCAAAGGATGCTTTAAAATCACCCTTCTAGGTTTCAGTATGTATTATAATCTCTTTAAGTAGTTCCTTTTTTGGCCTTCTAAGCCTAAGAAGGAATTGAAATTTGTCTTAAAATATACATACATGCATATATCTATGTGCATACATAACAAACATGTGTATGCATATACTTATGGCAGGCAATTCCTTTTTTATCCCTTTTAATAACTCATTAGAATTAAGAACAGATAAAGAATTAGGAATTTTGACAATATTAATTCCTCCAATTCAGCGGTAGGGCATTTGCCTTGCACCAGCCAACATGGCCGGACCCGAGTTCTATTCCTCCACCCCTCTCGGAGAGCCCGGCAAGCTACCGAGAGTATCTCGCCCGCATGGCAGAGCCTGGCAAGCTCCCCGTGATGTATTCAATATGCCAAACACAGTAACAACAAAGTCTCCAATGGAGACGTTACAGGGCCCACTAGAGCAAATTGATGAACAATGGGAGGGCCTTTACCTTTACCATGAACTTAAAGTAGTTTTCCATATTCTGGTGTCCTCTTCTATTTCATTCAAAATTGACTTAAAGATTTCGATATAAAAGTCTTTCACCTCCTTGGGGGTATGATGCCACCAGCAGGTCAATCTGTACCTGTGAGGTGAGTGCATCAGCAGCCTGATGGCACCATCAGGCTTTTAGATACCCCCAAATTGCTGCTGTGCCTTTAGTCAGACCCCAACAACTTGGGGCAAAGTTTACCAAGAAAGTAAACGGCCAAAAGTTAGGTATGCGGGAGACACCCACAAACCACCTCCAGCTCAGCTATATAATCGGAGGCATGGCCTCTCTGGTTCCTGATCAAACTGCTTAATGGCCATGAGCCCAGAAACTCAGAAACAAATCTTGGAACCCAAAGTCTTTTGGCAGAAATGCGTCCTGTTCCTGCAGTAGGTTACTGGCTCTGGGCCAATCCAGGTGGGAATAGGTTCCATGACTTGGCCTGTTCCCCTTGGTGCCCCGGTGACCACCATCCTCCAAAGGCTACTGTACAGTCAGGTTTGGGCCTGCAGGGATGAGACACTCGGGGCCTCACGAGATGAGGGTGGAACCAGCCCTTTCCTCCCCATTCCAGCGAGACCCCGAGTCGCCGCCTACAAACAGCCTCTCTGGCTCCTGATCAAGCTAATTAACGGCCATGATCCCAGAGACTCAGAAACAAATCTCAAACCCAGTGGCTTTTGGCAGAAATGCATCTGGACTGCATATAAGGTGGCCACTGGCTCAGAGCTTCTTGGAAAGCCAGGTATGAGCCGGCGTTGACGGGGCAACTGCAGTCTCATGGGAAGATGGGCAGTACCGGCTCATCCTTCCTGCTCTACCGAGGTCACGAGTTGCCCTCCATGAGCGGCTCTCTGGCACAGTCATAACACCAGGCTCACAGAAACCAATCTCGTAATTATCTGGCTCTTTGCAGAAATCCAAAATTGAAAGGCTGCTATTGTGGCCATGCAAGATTATATGATTCTCATAATCAGCAATAGAAAACAAAGTATTTCACAATGCCTTTTCAGCAATTCTGATTGTTGGGGGGGGGGGGGGAGGGAATTCTAAACAATAATGGTGCATCTTTTGTCAAAATAATGAATATAATCAATGTAGAGAAGAGTTAAGTGGAAGTCATCTGCCTCACAGGCATTGGGAGGGGTTGGAGGAAGGTATATTGGGGTTCTTGGTGGTGAAAAATGAGTACTGGTGAAGGGAAAGGTGTTTGATCATTGTATGACCGAGACTTAAACCTGAAAGCTTAGTAACTTTTCCCACAGTGATTCAATAAATAAGTATAAGAAGAAAAAAAAAGTCTTTCACCTCCTATGTAAAGTTGATTTCATTTCATCGTTATTCGTCGATTGCCTCCAGCAGGCCCCAGTAACGTCTCTTTCATCCTAGCCCTGAGATTATATTCAAGGCTATTTAGGAGAATGAGACCCATCATTGTTACTGGTATTTGGCATATTTGGTACGCCACGGGGAGTTTGCCAGACTCTGCCCTGTGGGCAGGCTACATTCGATAGCCTGCAAGTTTGTCCAAAGGAGGAATAGACAATAAGATGTCATAAAAAAAAAAGTTCTGATAAGATGTCGCGCGGCCACGAATGCGGCTGCTCGGTTCCGGGAGCTGGATTTTATAGTCTCTGAGTCTTGGCCGTTGATGGGATTACACGGCACCAGGGGGCCAGGTGGTGGGTGTGACCCCCGCCTACTGGAATTTGGAGGATCTGGGTGGAAGATGCTCGACTCCAATTCGAGTAGGCTTGGAGGTCTCGGCCCCTGAACCCGCGTGGCTTTGTCCCTCTGCCAGTACCTTCATGTGTGCGGAGAGTGGTCTCAGCATGGTGGTGGCTGGTCCTGGAGGTCTTCGGCTGCTGGAGCCCTGGTCGGGGCGGGGAGGAAAGCTCAACCCGCTCCCCTCCAAGGGGCTCCGGGAAGGAAAACCCAGGCGCGGGGGCAGAAGACTGCACTGTTCTCGTCCGGGATCTGGATTTTTTTTTATAGTAAAGTTGATTATAGATATTTAATTTTTTTAACACTTTTAAATGAAGTTTAAAAAACTCTCTTCTATTTTATTATTTCCATACAGAACTACAACTTATTTTTGTATATTGGTTTTATAACTTGCCACTTTTCTATATTTAGTTACTCTGAGTGTTTTAGTAGTCAGAGATTTCTGTGTATATTATATCAACTGTGAATAGTGTTAAGTTAGCTTTTGTTTTCCCAATTTAAATGCCTTTGATTTCTTTTTCTTGCCTGATTTCTATGGTAAGAACTTTTAAAACTTTATCTACTAGTAGTAGTAGTGGAGAAAGTAGATATCCTTTCATTGTGCCTAATTTCAGTGGGAAAGTGTTCATTTTGTGGGGTTATATAGAAGAAAGAAACATATTTCCAACAGTAATAGGACATTTATCTAATTTAACCTATGGAAAAAAGTATCGGAATTTCTTTAAAAAGTAAGGATAGATGGGATCAGGAAAGGATAGGACAAGTACTAAAGTGCAGGCCTTGCACATAGCTCACATTTTTTAAAATTATTTTTTTATTTTATAAGATAGTTCACAATATTTGATTACATTTAATATTCAAACCCCTATCCCACCACCATTACACCTTTCCACCACCTTATTTCAGGTGTTTCCATCCCAAGCCCCAATCCTTATCTCAAAGCACAAAGAAATAATATATTTTGTATTGTTTGCTATATAAAACTGCTGAAAATGCTACAAAAAAGTATCCATAGAGGGAGCAATGTGAATATTGTTCTATTTTGGCAGGGGCTAGTAAGACCTTTAGGATATCACTAAGATGTTGAGTGAAATGAACTTTCATATATAAATCTGAAAATATAAATATATATCTGCATATATATATTTCCCTCTATAATTGGTTGCCTACTATTTGAATCCTAACAAATGTGCTGTGGTACTCTTGCAGAATGGGTAGGGAGAGTCTTATGATTCGCAGCTACATGGTCCAGGAATAGGTTCACTTGTGTTGAGGCTTGGCCTGGGTGTAGGGGGCCTTGAGCATGGCGGTGATTGGGTTTTGGAGGTTTACGGCTGCTGGGGCTGGATCCCTTGGGGTGGGTAGGGCTCTAACCTGACCACCTCTGGGGTGCCCCGAGCAAAACAGTCTGACACAGGGTCTGGTGGCATGGCTATGGCGGACATCAGTACATAGCGCACCTTGATTTAACCCCAGTGTCACATGATTCCCCCAAGCTCCAGGTGGTCCTTGGAAACCCATAAACACCACTGCTGTGACCAGGACAGTCAGTAGCACTGAAATGCCATAGAAGCACTACATCCTCAGGTCCTTGGAGTGAACTGTTAGCCTGGTTGGTTGAAAATTGCTGGAAGTCATTCTTAGGTCTCCTGAGCCCTACTTTGGAGACCCAAAATAACAATTAAAGAAACAATCAAGCTCCTTTCTGACCCAGAAATCACACTTCTTAGCATATCTTCCAAGAACACAAAAGCATTAATTCAGAAGATATATGCACTCCTATGTTCATTGCATCAGTAAGTACAATAACTAAGGCATGGAGGTAAACTAAATAGCTAATGATAAATGAGTGACTAAAGAAACTGCAGTATACTCGTACAATGGTATGCTACTCAGCTATAAGAAAAGCTGAAATCTTGCAGTTTGGTGCAACTTGATTAGAATTGGAGAGAATTGTGTGAACTTAGATGGTAAAGAACAAAAATTGAATGATCTCACTCTTATGTGATATATATATATAGAGAGAGAGAAACTAAACAAAGGAATAAACAATATTGAACAAGGACAAACTCTTGGACCTTTGCAAACAGATTATCAAACAGTGTGGGGTGTGGGGAGGGAAAGAGGAAGGGGCAGACTGATTTAACATTAGAAAAATGATGGAAGGTTTTTAGGCACTTTGGAGGTGGTGAAAATGTAATAATTTTGTACATTAAAATCTGAAAGTTAACATGATTGCAACCATATTACCTAAACTACTATGAAAATACACAGATATGCACAAATATATATGTATATATACATACACGGGCTGGAGCAACAACATAGCAGGTAGGACGTTTGCCTTGCATGCTGCCAACCTGGGTTTGATTCCTCCACCCCTCTCAGAGAGCCCTGCAAGCTTCCAAGAGTATTCTGTCTGCACAGCAGAGCCTGGCAAGCTCCCTGTGGCATATTTGATATGCCAAAAACAGTAACAACAAGTTTCACAATGGAGACGTTACTGGTGCCCGCCAGAGCAAATCTATAAACGACGGGAAGACAGTGCTACAGTTCTACGTATGTGTGTGTATACACATACATACATATCACTGTATCACTGTCATCCCGTTGTTCAACAATTTGCTCAAGTGGGCGCCAGTAATGTCTCCTTTCGTCCCAGCCCTGAGATTTTAGTAGCCTCGCCTTGCTCATCCTTCCCAATGCTGTCATATTGGAGGCTCTTTCAGGGTCAGGAGAATGAGACCCATTATTACTGTTTTTGGTATATTCAATATGCCAGACACAGTAACAACAAAGTCTCCAATGGAGACGTTACTGGGCCCGCTCTAGCAAATCGACGATCAACGGGAGGGTATATTCTTAATTCAATAGATCTTCCCCAAACTTCTTGGTAAGTTCAATTTTATCTAGCTACTATTTATCATCTATAAGACTAGAAGAAAAAATACAAACTAAAGACAAAAGAAAAGATAAGAATTAGGGATTAGGAGCCCTTTCCTGCAGGATGGAATTCAGAAACTGTTTAAAGTAGAATGAGATGGTTTTGTCCTCACTTCTATCTATTTATCCAGCTCTTCCCACTTAGAAGTAAAGATATTTGTGTCTGGAAAGTCAGATCACTGGTCAACATCTATTTGGAGTTGCTGTATACCTTCATGTGCATATAAGCTCACTGTGTATATTAGCTACTGATCTTAGAATTTCTGACCCAAGGCAATCCTTCCATTCAAACCAGTATAGCATTTTCTTTCTTTTTTTTTTTTGGTATGGCCTCAAAGACTCAACGTAGTCGTCTTTCTATTGTTAAGACTCGCTGTTGTCTTTAAATTGCAAATCAAAAGCATCCCATCCTCCATTTATTTCCCTGCCCAGGTTTTCCGAAGAAAAATAATGTAAACTGGTACAAACATACAGAATGGCACCGAATAATAAATGGTGAATCTTGCAACATACAATCATTGAGGTTTGCTATATAGTTTTCGTTTTAGCCAGCAATTTTTCTATAGGGTTATTCATAGCTATGCAGTTACTCTTGACATTCTTCACTATTTACCCTAAACCCTCTTTAACATAAATCCCACAGCCTACCTGTGATTCAATAAATAAGCATGAAAAGGTCTATCTTATCCTGCAAGCTTATTCTCTGAAATGTTTTCCCCCCAAAGAAAATAAAGTGTGCATTGTTGCATGGGAGTAAATGGGACCAGCAGCCCTGTAGAATGTTGCTGTTATTGTACGTGTCTTATGAACATTCATGTGTTTATCTCTAAGCTAGCCTGATACACATTGTGCTGTGCTAGCCAAATGTTAAAGTCACCCCCTGGTCATCCCAACAAGAGTGATGTTTTTGAGGCAAGTTGAACTTAGCATAAGCTGTATATATAAAATCAATCCTGAGAAACCAGATGCATGCTTTTTGCCAAAGGAAGGAGAGCGGATTTATCAGAAAGGCTCAAATTCAGAGAGAAAATGCATTTGGGCTCTATTTCTGTTCTACCTTCCAGGACTGATGCATCCAGTAGGGGTTGTTACAGAGTGCCCAGAAATAGCATAGCTCTGAACAAGAATGAAGCTGAGAAGACCCAAATAGTCACAGAATTTAGGAAATGTAGGCTCAAGTGATAGCACACCGGATAGGGCATTTGCCTTGCATGCGGCCAACCCGGGTTTGATTCCTCCATCCCTCTCAGAGAGACCAAAAAGCTACCAAGAGTATTCCACCCACACGGCAAAGCCTGGCAAGATCCCCGTGGCATATTCAATATGCCAATAACAGTAACAAGTCTTGTTCGTGTTCCTGGAGTGAGCAGATGTCATTGGGCTACACTAGTAAGTGGCAGGAATGAATGGAGATGTTACTGGTGCTCACTCAAGCAAACTGATGAACTACAGGATGAGAGTGCTACAGTACTACAGACTCAGAGAAAGAAAGAACTTCTCAAATGTCACACAGTTTCCCTCTGAACAACTCTGCAGAGGGAAAGGCTCAGTCCTGGACTTCTGCTTTCCTCTGGCTTTGTGGGGGAGCCTTATTCTGGGTCCTTACAAAGACACCAAACCAGAGTTGACGGGCTCACCACTGTGACAATCTCCTTTGTCTATTGCACAACATTGATCACAGAGGTGACAGGTGAGCTTCAGGAAACTCCCATCTTCCTAAGGATAAGAATCAATACTTGAAACTGGAATAAAACAGGAGCAAGAAGTCCAGAATCCTAGTGGTTCTCAACAGTGTTCTGAACATTGAACAGCAGTCTTTGAAAAGGGAAATCCACTTGGGAGGGCCACAGTTAATCCTTGTTTTCCTGCAGACTAGACATTAAATTCAGTGACAGTGCTGGCAAGGAAAAAGAGTGGCTCTCCACCCATTTTTTGTCATTTTGGTGCAGAGAAGGAAGCTTCTCTTGCATTAATAAAAGACCCTGCAAGGACAGAAGCTTTGTTGATGGAGAAGCAGGTTGGAAGAGGGCACATAAACACACTTGGTAGAGAAGCTCTTCATTCCAGGCGTGTTTGTTTTGAAAATGTCTCAGTACCAGGTCGCAGAATTCATGAATAAAACCCCTTCCTTATTTTGACTCACAAGGAATAAAGATTTATTACCATCCTTACCCGGGAAACAGTATTGACCCACTGGCTGTTTAAGATTTTTAGCATTGTGGGCAAGAATATTTATTGCTTTTAATTACCATAAAGTAACGAGGATTTTGTTTTTAACAGATTTTCTCCCACCTCCTTCCTTGATCTTGGCTTGCAATTCTAGGTGTAAGAAAGAGGGAAAAAATGCAATATCAATGTTAAGTAAAAATTTTCAGACAAAGATGATAAATTAAAATAACCACATCTTGTTTTCAATCTTCCCTCTTTCTCCTCAATCCCAGAAAAATTAGTGGTGTTGGAGTTGTGGTGGGGTGTGAGGTGAGACAGACAGTGAACTGACTCAGTTACTAAACCGCCTTTAAAATCTTAATTAATCTCTCAGTACCCAAATACTCTACACTGAAATAAGACCTAGAATGCGAAGGGTTACAAAAGAGAGGACCCTGAGAATCACCTGCCTGCTGGAACCCTCAGAGGCAGGGAAGCATATAAGATAAGTCTTTTCTGAGACCTAGGATGATTTACTTGGTGTGTAGCATGAATAAACCTCAACATTATCAGCTGCAAAATGGGAGAATAAAGCTTTATTTGCTGGCTTATGATGATGTTGGAATAACGAAGTACAATGGAGTGAAAAACATCTTTAGCAGAGCTTCTCATATATTTTATTGAATAAATTTTTTTTAACTGGAGGTTTGAATAACGTATGCTCTGTCCTATTTTCTCTCTCTTTCTCCTTCCTTCACTCCACTTTTTCTCACTAACCCTAAAACACATACATACACACATACAGGTCGGAGTGGGGGGAGGGGAGGGAGAGAGAGAGAAATAATATATAAATAAAAAGAGAGAGAGAATGAGAGAGAGTAGAAGAAATATTGAAGAAATATTGTCCCCCCCACTCTCAGGTTGTGTTCAAGAGTTCTTCAATTGTTGGTTCTATTCAGCTAAGATCTGTGTATCTGAGTCCCCTGGGAGTCTTCTATGGCCAAAGGACAAAACTTGCTATTGGCATATAGGTATGCTTTTTTTTTTAACTCCATATTTCCAAATGGTGCAAAAAAATCCTGAATCCCAGTGGCCAGAGAGATAGTACAATGGGTTAGACATTTTCCTTGCATGATGCCAACCTGGGTTTGATCCTAGGCATCCCGTATGGTCCTCTGAGCATTGCCAGCAGTAATTCCTGAGTGTAGAACCATGAATAAGTCCTGAGCACCACTGGATGTAGCTAAAAACAAAATCACATTTTGAATCTCAGAAAGGTTAATGGACTCACTTTAGAGAAAAACACAGTTAGTTGTATGAGTTCTTAGGTGGAATTCAGAGTGAAAGCTGTTAGATTCTATTTGAACATAGTTTCAAATATGCCTGGTCTCAATATTCAATATGACTATGTCTCTGTTCTGTCATCTCTCAATTGATTTGCTTTGGACAAGTTTCTAAACTCAAATTTTAGTTTTTTTCATCTATAAAGGAAGAATAATAAGTAGAAATTATCCATGGGATAACTAACATTGGATTTTATCAATGTCTTACTCAAATGTCTCAACAAGTATGTTATCATATAAAATATCTGCATCTTTGGTTTCTTTTATGATAGCTAGTTCTGTAGAGGAGATAGAGCCCCCCAAATTCATCTTACAGAAGAAAATAGAAAATAAGTGTAGAATGACATTGGTTCATCCTTTCTGCCTTCCCTCAGGGAGCTTAGGTTTATTGGGTTACTCCCCATCACAGTGCTCCCATTCCTCTGTGTTTATTTGTAACTTCTTTCTTTGCAGTCTGTTAACTTGTAAATATTGTTTTTATCTTCTCCTTGAGTCCTCTGTGTAGTTAATTCAGAGCAATGTCCTTTTGTATGAACACAAGAAAACAATGCTATGCTTTTATAACTGTCACTGTGTTTCCCATTGTTCATTGATTTGTTCAAGCGGGCCAAGTAACGTCTTCATCATGAGACTTGTCGTTACTGTGTTTGGCATATTGAATACGTCAGGGGGTAGGGGTAGCTTGCCAGGCTTTGCCATGCAGGTGAGATACTCTCGGTAGCTTGCCAGGCTCTCAGAAGGAGGTGGAGGAATCGAACCTGACTCAGCAGGGCTGGCTGCATGCAAGGCAAATGCTCTACCGCTGTGCTGGGAGTTAATTGACTCTGAATGATATTTACCTCCTGGACATCTGTTCTCTAGATTTAAGCCTCAGTTTCCCTTACTTACTAGCACCTCAAAAGTAGGGTCCCGATGAAGGACTGGATGGAACCAAGGCAAATGGTGAACTATGTGCTTCCCTGGCCAAAGTGCCATAATGCTTAACTATAAGTTAAGAGCATGGTCATGGACAAATGCTGTCATGATCCAAAAAGCAATAACTAGACTCAGACCCTGCTAGGATTAGGAAAGATTAATCTGGCCTGAGAACTGTAGTCTGAGTCTGTGGCAAGATGTTCCCAGGAAAGCAGCCCTAAAAGCATCAATGTATCTCTTAGTGTGTCCATACAAAATAACTAATATTAAGAACCAGAATTAAGATGTTAATTAAGATGTTAATTAAGTTATTGGACTAAGGAGAAGAGGAACACCCCTAGGTGGTGTTTCTGCCCTTAAGCCTGATGGGCAGTCAGGAGGGGCTTTCTTATGTTGATTTTGCTAGAGGACTGAGTGTAGCTTATACCCACAGTGCTGGGGAGTTAGAGAGACCAGATAGTTGGAGGAGAGGAGAGAGAGAATGCAGCGCTTCGAGATGGAGCATGGAGAGATGAGTGGGAGAGACAGGAGACAGGAATAAAGGGAAGTGTGAGAGTAGAATGTGGGGCTCAGAGACACTGGAACAGGCACGTGGGCAGAATGGAATAAACGGCAACTGATCAACCAATTGGCTTGGTCCGAGTTTTCTCCTCCCCTGACACTGGCCGCCTGGGAGAGTGAGCGGCCTGAGACCACCCAAATGCAGATGGAGAGAGAGAGAGAGAGAGAGAGAGAGAGAGAGAGAGAGAGAGAGAGAGAGAGAGAGAGAGAGAGAGAGAGGAGAGCTATCAGGGCTCTCCCTAGCCACCCAGAGATTATACAAATAAGTATGTGTATTTTCATGACATTATCTACAATTATAGAAATAATTGAGGTTACGTTAATATTTTCTAGCTTGGAAACAAATAAACTTCTTCCCTCAATATGGCCAAATTTTTATGCATTCAAAATGTATGAAATGTGTACACATTGAGAACAAGAGAAGTATTTTGTAAGCATAAAGCTTTTATTTTTGTGAGATTTTAAGGGAAGGAAATATCTCAGAAAATGCAAGGGGTGCTATTTAAAATACAAAAAATAAAGGAAACATTTTATGACAAATTCCTATATTAGCTCTCTGGTTGACATCAGTGATAAGCATTTAGCTTTTAGCATCACTTAAAGGAATGCAGCAACACAGAAGTTAGCAGCAATTAGATGTATGGGATGAAAGTGACAGAGAAGAAAGGAGTGAGTAAAGAACGTGGGGACTGAGATGTGGGAAGTTAAAAAAGAAATTGGGGAGAGAGAGAAATGAAGGCAGAGCAAGGACCTGAAGGAACAGCACTGAAGCAAACAGACTGGCAGGCAAAAGAAAACAGGAGTTAAGGGCACAGGATTTATTATCAGGTTGACCTCTGTAATTACTGGACGTGTGGGCTTATATGGTCCACCTTGATTAATAATCCTGATGACCAATTTTTATTTTTTTAAATTTTATAAAGTGGTTCACAATATTTGATTACATTTAACATTCAAATACCAATCCCACCACCATTGCACATCCCCATCACCATATTTCGGATGTTTCCATCCTGAGCCCCAACCCCTCCCCCAAGGCAAAACCAAAATAATATATTTTGTATAGTTTGTTATGAAAATGCTACAAAAAAGTTTCCTTAGGGGAAAGAGTGTGAAGATTGTTGTATTTCACCCAGGGGCCATTAAACCCTTCTATAAGAGATCACTAACATATTGTCAAAGGTTGAGCCTTGGGTTTATTTATATATATATATATATATATATATGTTAATATATGTATATAATACACACACATATATATATCTATATATATATTTCCCTCTAAGATTGGTTGCCTCCTACTCTGAACCCCATCAAATGTGGTGTGGCACTCTTGGAGTATGGGTGGTGTTTGGCATTCGTGGCTGCGTGGTCCAGCAATAGGTTCACTCACGGGTGAGGCTTGGCTGGAGTAAGTGGAGAGTGGCCATGAGCATGCCTGCAGTTGAACTCTGGAGGTTTTCAGCTGCTGGGGTTGGGTCCCTTGGGGCAGGGAGAGGTCTCACCCACCTCCCTCAGGATCGCCCAAGTGAAACAAACTGGCACAGCATCCAGTGGCAGGGTTATGGCGAATGTCCATGACTAGTTTTTGAAGCAAGTGTGGTGGGGTCATGCATTTGTGTCATACCCCCAGACTGTCTCTACTTGTGCAAGGCTGGGAAGACAGGCAATGCTCTCTGTTGGTTGAAGAGACACATCTTTCTTTCTTGCCTAATGACTCATTCTTGGGAAAAGGTAGGTCCTTACTTTTGTCTTTCAACTCTTTGGGGAAAAGAAAATAATAAGGAAAATAGAGATTCTTTTATATTTTTTTCTGAAAGTACCACAGGCAGGCAGATTTTCCAAGTCAATGATTCTCTTGTGAGGCTTAAGAACCCCTTTTTATCAGCTCCTTTATCCCAGAAACTTCTCCAGAGCTTGGTGCAGTGCCTTCATTACTGAAGAGAAAAAGGAGTGCATATGAAGTAGAGGAGACCATTTCAGATGCCTGCTACCCTTTGTGGCTAAGTAGAAATCAGTAAAACGAATTGGTACATTCTATAGAACTTTGGCTTGTGTAGACCTGAGTAAGCATTCAATCCAATGAAGATGAAAGAAGTGGAATTCTGAGAGGAAAAGTGATTTGCTATAAGAAATACAGTTGACTTGGAGCAGAGCCATGGTGACCCTATTCCATGGTGCTCTCTCTCTCTCTCATCTATCTATCTATCTATCTATCTATCTATCTATCTATCTATCTCTGGTTCCTTTGAACCCTGCTGGCTAGTCTTTTTAAAGAAGGAAAGCAAAACTTCCTTCTCCTAATGCAGTTACATGGCACTTATAAATTGGCTATTTTTCCTGTGAGTTAAATGTTTTCAAATTTTATTTAATAATACTTAAATGCAGCTTCTCTTCCCCCATGAACCATTATCTCTATTATTTAGTGACCACTATTGGGGGCCTTTCAAAGAATTTTCTAATTTATTTTAAAAATGTTTGCACATTCATGATTTCATGTATTGATCATATTCATAAGTTTGAACCCACAAATACTGAACCAAGACAACAATGGTTATTGAAAGTTCTATTTATTCCATTTCATCAACCTATAAATGTTTTTACACTCACTGTGTCTTATCTTCACCATACCCATTTAAAGGATGAAGACTATCAGACACAGATTCTTGAAGTTTATCCAAGAGTGGAATTGACTTGTCAAGATAGTACTTAGAGTTAAAAGATCACAGGGCATATGACTATTGATTCGGAAGTTTGTAGTAAGGAGACTGCCCTGGCTTCAAATCCTCTTCTGTCTTCAATTAGTCTTGTGGCTTGAAGTATTCCTGTTTAACCCTAGTTCCTGTTCTCTTGTGCAAAATAAGGAAAGTAAGGTCATGTACTTTCAAGAGCTATTGCAAGAATAAAAGATCATGAATGATGTGTTGTTAGCACACAGTAGGTGCTAAGCATCTAATTATTTTCATTTGACAATCTCTCCCCTCACCGCTCAATTACTAACACACTCTCTGTATTTCTCCACTTCATTTTAGATGTCCAGGCAAGTCTATGTTTCTGCACTTGCACAGGAAATGTGGTTTTACATTTGATAACAGTTAACCTGCCATTTCGTTCTGCAGAGCCCAAGCACGTCCACTTCTCGGTTTAAAAATGATCATTGCTGATTCATGCCTTTGCCTCATCACTTGTTTAATCCCATTTCCCCTTCAGGGGAATGAATTTTCTGCCAGCTAGCCTCCTTTATAAAAGCTGTTATATTTGTGATTTTTTAATTTTTATGTTTCAGCAAGTTGGGCTCCCTCTCTTAAAGAAACATAAAACATCAGCATCTCTATTTCATCCTCAGGACAGTCAGAGTACCAAAAATAGTCGAGGAATAGCTGAAGTTCTGATTTTCCCAGGAATGAATGCAGATGGAGGCTGCTCCTTAGTTCTTAGGACCTCTGAGCATCAGGAAAATTGTTTGGTCAGGAGGATTCTTGCCAGACAGGATGTCAAGAGACTGAATATATAGGCTGGACTCAGTCTCCAATTTAGCATTTGACCTTGGAGGGGAGGAAGGACATTTGCTGTCAGACCTCAGTTTGCTCACCTTGAAAACAAAGAAGTTACATCAAATGATCTGAAAGTTACTTTCAGCCCTTGCATTTTACTGCCTCTGTAGCTGAAATTCTGTCAAGACTCCAAAGAATTAATTTTAATGATTAAATTCCAAGCACTGAGAAGCTGTGGGAGGGATAATTGGGGAGTATGGTCAGCGCCTTTCAAATCGATCCACCTGGTGACCCCCAACTATGCCAAATTGTCAAGAAAGGCCCTTCAACCAATCTTCAAATAGACTGAATCATAAATTAGACATGTCCCTATCCTGAAGTACATATTAAGTATAGATGTTTTATAGACAGTAATTGCACATGGGCCATACAGTAAAAGCTAGTTCACCTGCCATTTTATAACCCAAACCCTTTATTACCTGGCAAGAATCTATTTGCCCTGTCTATATTCTGCTTTTATCCAAAATGAAAAGGAAATGAAAAGGTTACACGTCAACAAGCTGATAACCTGGATTTATCTCGGGAAAATAAGTTCTGTGATACGCCCTGGGGTCAGTGTGGATTTAACTCAATTTCACATGCCTTTGGTAGCCACTTCTCCTGTACAATAGTGCTAGAACAAGACTGAAGAAACAGCTGAGGTCTGAAGTGCTTTTATTTTTAATCCACCAAACTGTGAAACAACTCAACTCTACTGTTTGTCTACAAAATAATAAAATGATACTAATAAGGATAACTTCCTCAGACTTTCTTTAAAAATTATACTATCATTCAAAAGTTTCACTTTTGAAACTCTTTCTGTGGCTTCCCAAAAAACTGTTGTCTTCAACATACATCTAAGAAAACACAGTTAATAGAATATCATTGCTAGAGGTAAGTTGCTCATCACTTTACATATGCAGTTTCATTGAATCACTATATTGATTTCATTCTGAACATTCTGGTCTTTATTTCACAGAAGGGATTGCTGCATTTCAAAGAGGGTGACCTTCCTCATTTGGTTCCATAAATCCACATGCTTGATTTTTTTCTTGCCTGTATGGTGAACTGGTTGGGGTTTCCAGTCACTACATAACTGCAGACAGGATCCAATGCCCTAGAATATCTAATCTGTACAACTTTCTTCTTTGTCTTAAAAAGAAGCAAGCTTCGTATGGCAAGGGTTACATTTCTTACTTACCTAGAACTTTTTATTTCCTGGTTCTCCCTGATAATAGGGAGTTACTTTTGAAATTTTGTACAAACCAGCAAAGGCAAAAGAAAATTCAAAGTGAATTATTGTTCAGTGAGTTGAGTATATTTTATAGAATATTGTGGCTGTGGACATACATAATAACTTGGGTTAAAAAAATTGACTTTGTTAGCATCTTAAGATAGTCCAGAGGGTTGGAGCACACATTTTGCGGGTCCTAGGTTTGATTCCCAGCACTATGGCACAGCAGTAGGGCATTTGCCTTGTACGCAGCCAACATGGCCGGCCCGAGTCGATTCCTCCGCCCTTCTCGGAGAGCCCGGGAAGCTACCGAGAGTATCTCGCCCGCACGGCAGAGCCTGGCAAGCTACCCGTGACGTATTCGATATGTCAAACACAGTAACAAGAAGTCTCATGATGGAGATGTTACTGGGCCCGCTCAAGCAAATCGATGAACAGGAGGACCGTGAACCATGACTGTGTGATATGGTTCCCTGATCTTTGTCTGAGCACCACTAGATGAGGCTCCCAACTTTATTTTTAAGTAAAATAAAATGATGTCCTAAAATGCGTATATTGGAACAGAAGCTACAATGTCATAAAATGATGTCTTCAAAGAACTGACATATTTATGGAAGAACAGAACAGGGTAGAGGTAAGGACTTTTTTTGCTTACCTAGCACTTTTTTTTGCACTGTAGCACTGCCCTCCCATTGTTCATTGATTTGCTCAAGCAGGCAACAGTAATGTCCCCAATGTGAGACTTGTTATTACTGTTTTTGGCATATTGAATATGCCACGGGTAGCTGGCCAAGCTTTGCCTTGTGGGCGAGATACTCTCGGTAACTTTCCAGGCTCTCCGAGAGAGACAGAGGAATTGAACCCAGGTTGGCCACATGCAAGGCAAACACCCTACCTGCTATGCTATCGCTCCAGCCCTTTCCAGGATTAGTCCTTAAATTCCTCCCATTCTACTTTTCTCCTGTATCAATTCGCTTTTCTTGTGTCATTTTCTCTCTCCTGAGTGCTATTACCACCTCCCAACTGACTTGCTCACACCAGCTCTATCTTTCTCCCATTCATTATTTGCATTGTACCTGAGCTTTCTTTTCAAACCACATGTGATTTTGTCTTTACTGTTGAAATCCTTACCAAGTCTTTAAGTCCCTAATCCTTGTTCTAACTGACCTACATAGCCAGTGCCGAGTTCTTTGGCTATACCTTCTTCTCAGACCTTCTCAGTCCATTTTCTTTCTTCTATATCTCTCACCACTGGGACTTTCTACATATAAAGTGACTGTCTGTTCCAATAACTTTGCACACAGATGCTTCTCTCCCTGAGTTTTCAGTGTTTCCCTCACCACGTCTACACCCCCTGAACTTTCAAAATAACACATGCTTCCTTAGGGAATCATTTCCAAACTTTCTGCTAAGTCAGGTGACCCTGATCCACATTTTCTTATTGTTTGTTCTCATTTCTGTAGCATGCATCATTCTTATAAAAATCGTTTTGTATGTCTAGAAAAAAAGACATAGAAAGGACAAAAAATAACTCTTTTTCTAAACATATTTTTTAAAAAATTAACTTGTCAAGTTAACAAATTATAGACAGAAATATATATGCCTCTTGGAGAGCCCAGCAAGCTACTGAGTATATCCTGCTCACATGACAGAGCTTGGCAAGCCCCACATGGTGTATTCGATATGCCAAAAACATTAAAATAATGGGTCTCATTCCCCTGACCCTGAAAGAGCATCCAATAAGGCAGTGTTGGGAAAGACAAGTAAGGAGAAGCTGCTAAAATCTCAGGGCTGGGACGAATGGAGATGTTACTGGTGTCCGCTCAAGTAAATAAATGAACAACGGGATGACAGTGATACAATGATTGTATGTCTAGCAATTTATTGTATGCTAGCAATCTTATTGTATGTTTAATGTCCACATTTATCAATGAAGTGAAAGCTTGAGGAGCACAGTGTGGACTTCTCAGAAAAGAATCCTTCATGTCTGGCTTGGAGTTTAGTCTATGCCGTTTTTTTTTTTTTTTTTTTGGATGATGCTTCATTTATGTGTTGGAAGAATTCAGGGTTATTCAGCTCAACCTTGGTTAACTGTATTCTAGAACACAGGGATCATTTGATGTATCTCCATTACTCTTTCTTTTCCTTATTGTAGCTTCTGTTCTAATATACACGTATCTAATTACAGTAGTCTATTGATTTTTACTTACTTTTAACTCCTCTAAAGATTTCACTGTGCAAAAAATTAAATTTCATGTTATTTTATCTATTTATTTCACAACTTGTCAGTCCAATGTTTTATGCTTTGATGAGTCCTTGTTCAATTGTTAACTTAATATATCTGATGTATAGGGGAGAATGATGTAAAACAAAAGAAAAGTTTCAATTAGTAGCTGGACTGACTGGGTTAATAATAACTAAGTAACAAATAAACATATTGGTCCTGCTGATGAAAAAATGTTGCATTTTGAGGTAGAATATTGACAAAACTCCTCAAAGACAGAATATCCCCCGATTGAAGAGTTTTTATTTCGATTTTTTTCTTTGCAAAGAAAAGTGTTTTCAAAACATTTTTACCTTCTGAACAGCCAAAAGGTTGCTAAGCGGCTCACACATTTTTCCCTCTGGGGTGTTCATATCCACCAAAGTTAATGGATGGAAAATTAATGTTTCTCTCCAAATGTTTCCACAATCACAAAGCAAATAGTTGATTCTGCCAAGATGACAGTGTAAATCTGCCCTTAGGAAAAGGTTTCCTTCATCATTACCCATACCATTTCCTCTAAATCCAGACACTGGCCTAATTATCGTAATTAAGGGGATGTGTGTTTAGATACCTTAAAAGTCTGACTTCTCCTGTAGCTGACCATCTTCAATTGTCCATCACTCCATTGTTGTTATGCCATTTAGGCTTATTTTCTACATACAACACAACTTATTTTTTAAGTAATACTTTCCAAATATTGTGACTCAAGTCAACACAAGTTGAAATATTTTCGAAGTGAGGAAGATGGTTTAATTATGAAACACTTTCCAAGAAATAGATTGGAACTAAAGCCCATATGTCTACAGAATGGACTGCTACCAATTTATGCATGGAGGTCCCATCTAAGCTTCTATTTTCAAGGATTATTATTTAATTGGTTTTAATTACAAGACAGAGAACATCAACATGTTTCTTGAAGCAAAATGCAAGATGGGAGGAGTCTATGTGATCCAATACATCCTGATTAATAAACAGTTACTAAGCAAAGTCATGCTTTTAAAATCAAGTATAAATAGTTCTAGTGTTATAAGAATTTCTGCTTCAGTAATGTTTGGCACCCAGGTCTTGCAAATTTTTTCCTAAACATAAGCAAGGAATTCTGAGCAAGGATGTAACTAGAAAGAGCCAACATTTCATGGGACTTACTAAGGATAAGGAACGATTCCAAATATATTTTTATGAAATAATGTATTCAGTCATCACAACAACTGACAGAAGTAGGTTACTACTATTATTTCCATGTTATAATTGAAGAAACTGTAGCACAGAGAGATTATATGAATTGGCTTAGGCTATCTAAAAAAATATTTTGCACCTATCTTTAGACCAGGAAATCATACTGTTGGGCAAATTCCCGAAAAATCAAACATTTTAAGGTTCTTGTAGGGGAATTTGGTTTCCTTTCCTTTGATTGTGCCAGGGCACTACAAGGAGCCTTGAAGTGTAGTAAATGATGTGTCTTTGCCCCTGAAAATCTAGCATGTGCTTTTCTGTGTCCTGTAACCATGTTACCCTGGCCTCTTTCCATTCTTGAGTTCAATGCATCTTCTAAAGACAAGACTCTTTCTGAACTAAAGTAAGGGACTGTTGGGTGTGACCTAGCCACCTCTCCCCAAATAACAAGTAAAATGAAATAAATAAGGCAGCACAAAGAAAAAAAAAATAACCTATTTAAGGACCTCTACGGCCCTGGAAGAATGAGATCATGTCTCAAAAAGTGTTTCAGGGCCTTCTTATCCCTCTAGATATCTCAAGTTGTCACTAATTGTCTAGTACAACCTGCTTCTCAGTATTTGTAGCCTATATCTGATTAGGAAAAGAAAGAGGATCAACTAAGCCTTTATTCCAAGGGTAAGGTAATACCCTGGGAATACCCACACTTCATCTCTTCTGCTTCCTCCAGTTGCAGACCTGGTCGTCCAGTTACCTGATGGTTTTTGTTTTGTTTTGGATTGCTTTGGGGCCACAACAGATGGTGTTCAGAGTTTACTCCTGACTCTGTGCTCAAGGATCACTTCTGGCAGTACTCAGGGGAATATATGGGTGGAACTTTGTACAAGATGAGCCATGTACAAGCCAACCGCCCTACCTAATGAACTATCTTGCCAGCCACTTACCTCATGGTTACTTCTACCTTTCTTTAGGCTGCTGACACATTAACATGAGCCCTCATTTCTATAGATAAGGCTTCTGCAAATTACGGAGTCACTTGAAAAATATGAGCTAAATGGAATTGTAAGGTGTTTTGATTGGTTGCAGAATATCTCTTATTCTTTAGATCCAGACAGAGTTGCAATTAAGGTTTGTCTCAAGGGAAACTCTTTGACAGAGCTTATAAATGGAAATGACCTAGACCCCTTATTTAATTCAGTCTTTCTTCTCACAGATGCCATCATCATCCTCATGAGAATGAGATGGACTTAGGACAAGGAAAACTTACAGAAGAACTGGGATAATGGGTTTAATAACTAATTACTTCACTCTTTAAGCTTTCTTGATTACATAGTGTCTAATAGAATTTCAAAAATAAAAACAATAATGACTTTCTGTGCTAACCAAGTAATTCATTACTCAGATTTCATTCTCCATAAGTAAAGACGCATATTATTACCTTATTGTATCCCTTTAACTCATTTTATTACTCACTGGGGTTATATCTGTCACCAATTTGGGGAACATGTCTACTTAACAAAGGAAGCCTAATTCAGTTAGCTGGAAAGAAAGGAGCAGAGGGAAGGTTATTTTGTTTTGTCTTGCTTTGCTATATGACAGCATTAGAACCATACAAAATTGAGAAGGTCAGAATTGGGGGCAGATTTCTCAAGTTATTAGATCTCCTTATCACAATTATAGATTATTATGGGGTCACATATATTTTAATTTAATAATTTTATTATTTGGGCCCACTTCTATTCCAAAGAGTTCTCACCGATAAGGAGGTATAAATAATATAAAGATAGTGGAATATTCATATTATACCAAATATTTATTAAACACTGAGAAAAAGCATTGTGGTAGGTACTCTGGGTAATTTGAAAATGGCATTTAAAGAACAGTCCCTTAGGGAATATAAAATCATTACTACAAATATGAGGTCAACAAAGTGAAATATATTCATGGTGTATGAAAAGCAAAGTTTAATGATTATGTAAATTTTGACTTAAAAAGATGTTATTTAGTTAAGGAATCCTTAGTAATGTGGATTTTTTAAAATGTGGGAATTAAAAAACAAATTTAGAGATCTAAAGTCTATTTCTGATTTTAAGAAAACAAACAAAAACAGCATGTGGAAGATCTAATGTAAGGAAGTGCAAGTTTTAAGATAGTATTCATTATGGCTTCAGTGAAATGGAGCAGAAAATTAGGTTAGATGTGTAGATTGGGGCCAGTTAACTGAAAGCTTTGTATTAAGAAATTTGAATGTTATTCTGAGTCCATGGAACCAGAATAATAGAATTATTGAAAGAACAGTAAGAGAAGATCAATTTGGTATACTGCTTATTATGGATTAGAATAAGGGCCAAAGAGATAGCACAGAGAATAAGGAGCTTGCCTTGAACATATCTGACTCCTGTTATGTCTCTGGCACCATATGATACCTTAAGCACTTCCAGGTATGATCCTTGAGTACAAAGTCAGGAGCAATTCCCAAGTACCATCAGTCTCTCTGTGTCTCTCTTTCTGTCTCTATCTCTATTTCTTTCTCTATATACAAACATACATACATACATACACACACACGTGTGTGTATACAGAGATATATATGTGTGTGTATGAGTGTGTGTGTAATTGTAAATGTGGTGATTAATAAATCACTTTGTTATGTGAATTATATTTGTTCTTACCAAAAAATGTGTCAATTTTATTATTCTTCTACCCATTTCTATATCTGGATAAATGTTGAGACAGACCATGAGAATTTGGTGGGAGTTAGTGTAAAGACCAATTTAACATTTTTCTTAGTAAGCTTTCTTGGCTTGAATTTGCTCTACTACCTTAATTTATAATATAAAAAAGGGCAAGAACTGAGCCTTGAAACAGTGTAGAAATGTAGACATGGTCATATGGAACTTTTTTTTTTAAATACAGATATTTTTTTCTGTTTAGAACTGGGAATAACACCAGAGAACAATAAGGTGTGGCAAGGGGGAGCATGCTTGCTTTTTCCAATAGGTAATGAACCATTAGTAGTAATAGAATGTTCTGTTTATTTGGTTAGTATTATTGTGAACTCAAGTGAAAATGATTTGACACATCTTTGGATGGGCGAAGAAAGAAGAAAAGAGCAACTTTTTCATCCTGGCACTAAAATGGTACTAAAGGATACTTATTAAATAAGAAAATCAACAGAAAGATATGCATGCTTCTGAAAAGAATATGGGAAGCTTTAATTTAGACATACTTACGGGATCAGCTATGCTTCATTCAGCTATTCTCCAACGTAGTGGGAGACTTAGGATGGTAGGTAGAGATAGGAGATTTCAGGGTCATGAGAAGAGATTGCTAGAGGAAAAGGAGTTTTGGAGAGAAGAATAACAAAAAAGGAAATGATTTGGGGAAGGAAAAAAACAGGAGGTAAAAATGAGTAAAAATATTGAAGAAGATAGGGAAGGGACAAAAAAGACACTGAACTTTAACAATGGTATATTACAGGGGCTACAACAATGGTATATTACAGGGGCTAATGAGATAATAAAGCAGGTAGGGATTTTGCCTTACATAGGGCTGACACAGATTTGATCTTTGACAACCCATATGATCTCTCATGTACCTTTGGAAGTAATCTCTGAGCACAGAGCCAGGAGTAACCCCTGAGCATTGCTGCATGCTCAGGGGTTACCAAAAACAATCGTAAAACCAACCGCCCCCAAAAACAGTGGTATATTATAGTTCTGAGACAAAACTAAAAGGAAAACTACTTTTCTCTTAGGGAAGTATTTGCTAGTGTTAAAATTACAGACTGATGACATATTTTGAAAACTGGGAAAATAATTTTTTATTGTTTCAAGTGGATCAATCTGAAATACCTTTTTAAGTGTTTTTTTAGTGTCACAGAGAAATCCAGATTTCTAGAGCATAAACAACAATAAAATTATTTTAAAACTTCCTATTGAAGGACCTCACTAATTACTAGTATGGATATGAGAAATATGCCACACAAAGGACTTCAAATACTAGCCAAATTTCTATTAGAAAAGCATAGCATTTTATTTAATTTTAGACATTCCTGATGGAAGGCCAGCTGTTGTTCATGGTGCTAAAAAAGTCATCTGGCATTATAATATTGCAGCAATATGACCAGTACAGTTGGAGTGAATTAGGTGTTTCACTACAAGCCTCTATTTGGGGGATTTATTTTTTCACCGAGATGAGATTTTTCATATATATTTCCCATCTGGAAGTGTTTTTCATAGTCCCCAATGGTTAACATCCAGAAAACAATTGCCTTTTTTTAAAAAAGGAAATCCCTTGAAACATCAGCATCAGAAATCGAGGTGAAGGAAAAACAGAAAATGAAGACATGTTGAAAAGGTTATAGAGTTGTTTCTTACCTTAAAGCATCTGAAACCATAAATTCTACACTCAAATCTCCCCTCTCAATAGTGCTCTCAGAGTAAAAACAAAACAGAAAATTCTAAACTAAATGAAATTTGACCCTTTGCATAAGAATTAGAGTTAAAAAGTAAAACAAAAGAAATATAATAGAATGGATACAAAAACCACTAGTACACTATTAAAAATCTAATACACTATTAAAAATTATTGCTAATACCATGAATTGTGTGCATTGCAGTTTCTCCATAAAACACAGTTTTATCACTAGAAAAGTAGCCAAAACAAAATATTATTTTCATAACATTTCTGATGACACCAAGATAACAGTCACTGTGCAAGTTTAGGTAGGGAGTTTATGCTAGTCAGTGTTGCCAGTGAGCGGGTAAATTTGGAATAAGTACATCACCAACATATTTTTTTCATTAAAAATTTCAGCAATATTAATTATCAAAAGGCCAAGTTAATTGGAAAATAAGGACCCACCTTTTATGAAATTGTACCATAGCACTGTAGCACTGTCCTCCTATTGTTCATCAATTTGTTCAAACGGGCACCAGTAACATTTCCATTGTGAGACTTGTTACTGTTTTTGGCATGTTGGAATATGCCACAGGTAACTTGCCAGGCTCTGTTGTGCAGGCAGGATACTCTCAGTAGCTTGCTGGGCTCTCCAAGAGGGACGGAGGAATTAAACCAGGGTTGGCCGCATAAAAGGCAAACGCCCTACCTGCTGTGCTCTCTCCAGCCTTTATTATCTGTAAGTTCATGATGTGTTCTGATGGAGAAAGAACTATCTACAGTTGAAGGTAGTAGTTCTGGTTAATCCAGGGAAGAAGAACCATAGAAGGATGCACTATCCACATTGTTCCATCAGTGCTGAGCCCTTAGGTGTACAGTGTACAGTGTAGAAAAACAAAAATACTGCAATCAATGTGACTGCTTGGGAAGATGGATAAATAAGTACAGTGTTTGGTGCTGGAAAGATAGTACAATGGGCAGCACTTTTGCCTTTCATGTGGCCAATTTCAGTCTGGTTTCCTGTATAGCAGAGGGTCCCCAGGAACTGCCTGGTATGATCCCTGAGTACAGATCCAGGAATAAGCCATGAACACCGCTCATGATATTGACCTTTTATCCACTAGAGAAAACAATTGAAATGTCACAGCAGGCAAGGTTTGATTATAGAAGAAGAATATTCATAGTTTTATCTTTTTCTTATTTTTAACCTAGCAGTTCTAGGGAATGACTCCCAACTTACTGTTCAGAGGTAGCACCCTGCAGTTCTCAGGAACCAAGCAGTGTTGTAGATGGAAGCCTGCAGGCAAAGCATACATTCCCGTCCTCTCAGTTATCTCATCAGCCCATGAAGAGTATTTATTATTGTATTATTATTTATTATTGGGACTTACCTTATGTTATTGTGAGAGCTGATTAGTTTATGCCAGACTTTTGTGTCTGGGTGGGCTTCTGGAACTAGAAGTCAGTAGGGGAGGTTGTCTGGAGGCAAAGGTGGGCAAAGTAAACACAGGAGGTACCTCTGAGTTTGTGTGAGAATCACTGAGGAGAAACCAAAAAAGGAATCTATCACTGCCTTCATCATCATCTCGTTAGTGGGTATTCAAAAGATACAACTTATTTTCTTTTTTTTCTTTCTTTTTTTGCTTTTTGGGTTACACCCAGCATTGCACAGGGGTTACTCCCAGCTCATACAATCAGAAATTTCAGAAATTACTCTTGGCTCGGGGGACCATATGGGATGTTAGTACTTGAACTCGAATCAGCCGCGCCTTGTGGAAGGCAAACGCCCCACCCGCTATACTATTCGCTTCAGCCCCGAACAACTTGTATTCTTGTTTCCAGTCAACCACTCACCTGTCTCAGGAATGAGACAGAATTAAAGAGGTTGATGAACAGTGGAGGAATTTGCAGACTTGAATATTTTATGTCAAGGTTCTCCAGAGAAATAGAATTAATAGGAGAAGTGTTTAAAAAGATTAGATATTGTCTTCTGGGATTATAGAGGTTGGTAGGTCCCAAAATATGAGGTGGTAAACTGAAATCTGAGGAGAGGCAATGAAAAAGTTGCAGAGTGAATGCTTGTGACAAAATGCCTGGGGCAGAGCCCATATTTCAGTTAGAAAACTGGAAGGTCCCACTCAGTTGGAGGAGTTCTTTTCTGGAGGGTCAGCTTTTTGTCTAATCACACATTCAATGGATTGCCTGAAGCCACCCACACCCATTTAAGCCAGCATTCTGTTTTACTCAACCTGCTTATTCAAATGTTAATCTTTTTTAGACATCCTTACAGATATAGCCAGAATAATGTTTGGCTATAATATCTGAGATCCC
The DNA here is from genome assembly GCF_029834395.1 of Sorex fumeus. Lineage (NCBI taxonomy): Eukaryota > Metazoa > Chordata > Mammalia > Eulipotyphla > Soricidae > Sorex > Sorex fumeus. The sequence goes on from NW_026606186.1 coordinate 11,288,329, forward strand.
TGTAGCCCAATCAGGTTGAAAAGTAAAATTAGCCATCAAATCCTGCAGGAATCTACTGGACCCCATAACATGAAAATTGATCCTTCTTCTAATATGCTTTCTAGATCATGCAGAATATAGGAATCCAGGCTTGGATCCGTTTTTAAATATTTGACTAAAGGAATTCTGTGAAGTGTGGTACCATGGTCACCATCAAGAATCGGTCAGAAAAGAGATGTGTCTAACCCAGAAAGTAGAAAATAGTATGAATGCATTTATTTGAATTAAATAGAAATTTACAAGTCTAGAAGTTATTGTATCATGTCACAACTAAATGCTATTTGTGTTATTTATTGAAATATCTTTTATAACTACACAAATTGTTCTTTCCAATTATTTTAGCTCTCTAGATATACATTATCATAAATCAAAATTCTAGCTTCAGAAAAGGATGTCACCAAAACTTGTCTTGAATGATGGATCCAGCTCCTCTATTGCCTGTATTACAACATATTTTCAAATGAGTTTGTTGTTTATATTTTTACAAGAATGGTCAAATTGCAAACCTAAGTTGAATTGGGGGGGAGGAGTCACATCCAGCAGTACTCAGGGGTTACTCCTGGCTCTGCACTCAGGAATAAAGTACTGAATATGGAGAAAAGATTAGGGTGGGTCAAAGTATAGATCTTCATCTTCCAGTGGAAGAAAATATAAGAATGTTTCTCTATGGTGATAGTCCAATATAGAGTAATATGTTAGGGAGAAGCATGGTGTGATCTCACAGATGATCAGTAAGAAGTGCTGTGGTTGCCAACACCCAATAAGAGAGAGAGAACAAAAGGGAATGCCCTGCCACAGAGGCAGGGTGGGATGGGGGGGTATGGGGGGGAGGGATACTGGGATCCGTGGTGGTGGGAAATGGGCACTGGTGGAGGGATGGGTATTTGATCATTGTATAATTGAAACCCTAGCACAAAAATAATTGTAAGTCTACAACTATACCTCATGATGTCTCACTAATAAAAATTAAAAAAAAAGAAGTGTTGTGGTTGGGACACACCCCATCTCTGACAAATATTGAAAGAAAACAATCTCCTTTAACCAATATTTCAGGGTAAATATTCAACTGTACAGGTATTTGGACTAAGTAAGGGTTTTGTAATTCAGAGTCTGTCTCCTTTTGTTAGAGAATTTCACATCTCACATTACAATTCAGCACAATTTAAGGTAGACTAATTTAATTTTTTTTGAAATTGTGAGTAAGAAAATAGAAAAACAGAGGTGTCATGGAAGGTGATAAAGTTGACGTAGGTGTTTATAAAGGGGTGGCTTCCCGGCTTTGATAGAGAGACGGAAACCACACTGAACATTGGAATAGGACCTTGTGAAGTCCCATTTTGAAATGCAAATTTTCACCACCTCATCCTTCAGTCTAACTGCTCTAAATACTCTAAAGTTAGTCCATAATTATTAATTCTGTCTGAAAGATTTTGATGGATGTGGCTTCTCCCTCTCAACATCCTATCAGACCCTGCTGTAACTGCTTTTGTGACTTTCTCTGTTTTCTTATTTTTAAATTGCCAAACCTCTTTGCACTTTAGAACCTGTGACTGTGATAGCCTGTCCTGTTCTTGACACTACACTTGACCTTGGCGAGTCTATTCATGCTTCAATCCCATGTCCCAGGGCTGCTATCTTGTTTCTGTCCACTCTTTGCCAACCTCTGACTAGGTTTCTCCCTGAGTTACACTCTTCTTATCCCCTGTTTTTCTTTCACCCCATTAGTCATCATCACAATTCCACAGATAATTTTGAAATCATCATTTTCTATCTTCCTTCCTTCCTTCCTCCCTCCCTCCCTCCCTCCCTCCCTCCCTCCCTCCCTCCCTCCCTTCCTTCCTTCCTTCCTTCCTTCCTTCCTTCCTTCCTTCCTTCCTCCCTCCTTCCCTCCCTCCCTCCCTTCTTCCTTCCTCCCTCCCTCCCTTCTTCCTTCCTTCCTTCCTTCCTTCCTTCCTTCCTTCCTTCCTTTCTTTCTTTCTTTCTTTCTTTCTTTCTTTCTTTCTTTCTTTCTTTCTTTCTTTCTTTCTTTCTGTGTTACACTCAGAGATGCTCAGGCATTATACCTGCCTTTGCACTCAGGAATTACCCCTGGTGATGCTCAGGGGACCATATGGGATGCTGCGACTTGAACCCTGATTGGCCGTGTGCAAGGCAAACACCCTACTGGCTGTACAATCGTTCCAGCCCACATCAGTTTATTTCTGACCTTATCACTAAACTGTAAGCTAAACAAGATACAGGACAGCATTCTAGTAATCTCACAGGACATCCTAGGGTTGTTCACTCTTCCTTGAGGAAGTGGATTAAGATAAGAGAGTCTTTCTGAATAGCTGAATCTTGAGATGTATGCCTGTAGATTAGTTTTTTAACTCAAAGGACAAGATGAGACTAGGTCTGGGTATTGAAAACATCATTAGGTTGCAGTGCTTTCAGATCTTTCCCTATGGAAACCAAAACAGTTTTTATTTTGGATCTGCTAAGTCTGACCTAAGAGTGCAGCATCAGAATAAACTGAGCATATTGTTCATCATTTTCCTGCTCTAGTAGTTGAACATTACATTGCAAACATCTACTCTGAGTCCAAATTTCTAGGGAAATAGAAGTTAAGAAAATGTTGTGTCTCTATTTCTGTGTTTACTGCAGTTCCTCTCTGAAGACCTTTTCCCCAGAGTTCCTAGGAAGTTAAGAACATTCTGCAAATTGTTATCTGGGAGTTGGCTGCACAAGATTTCAGGGATGAATTCTTCTGTCCAGGATGTTGAGAGCTTGGCTTCATCCCCATATACTTATGCCTTCTCTGGGAGAAATAAGAGATGCATTCTGGATCTCTCTGGTTTAATCTAGAGAAAAAATATACAGAAATAAATTGAGCAATTAGCTGGTGAATAGAAATGTCTGTTTGTATATTTCAGGCTTTAGTTCCTCTTTTAGACAAACACAAATATAATATGGACAAGAGCAAAACAGGGTGTTTTTGGCTCTTCTTAGAATGGAAGGAGGCGTGTGGTTCAGGGGCTGGGAAGGATTTGTAGATGAAGTGTTATTTAAAATAGATATTGAAAAATAAGGAGGAAGGGGGTATAGTTCTGCCAGCAGGTCAATCTGTACCTGTGAGACGAGTGCATCAGCAGCCTAATGGCACCTTCAGATTTCCAGATACCCCATAATTGTTGCTGTGGCTTTGGCCATTCCCCAAAAACTTGGGGCAAAGTTTACCAAGAAAGTAGTAAGTAAAGTAAAGTCCCTCCCGTTGATCATCGATTTGCTCAAGCGGGCCCAGTAACATCTCCATTGGAGACTTTGTTGTTACTGTGTTTGGCATATCAAATACATCACGGGGAGCTTGCCAGGCCCTGCCGTGCAGGCGAGATACTCTCGGTAGCTTGCCGGGCTCTCCGAGAGTGGCGGAGGAATCGAACTCGGGTTGGCCATGTTGGCTGCGTGCAAGGCAAACGCCCTACCTGCTGTGCTATCGCTCCAGCCCAAGAAAGTAAATGGCCGAAAGTTAGGTATGTGGGAGACACACCCACAAACCACCTCCAGCTCAGCTATATAATTGGAGGCATGTCCTCTCTGGTTCCTGATCAAACTGCTAAATGGCAATGATCGCAGAGACTCATAAACAAATCTCAAAACCCAGCGGCTTTTGGCAGAAATGCATCAGGTCCCTGAAATAGGTTACTGGCACTGGACCACCCCAGGTGGGAATAGGTTTCGTGCCTTGGCCTGTTCCCCCTGGTGGCCCAGTTGCAGGCAACCTCCAGAGGCCACTGGACAGTCAGGTTTGGGTCCTCAGTGATGAGACACGTGGGGCCTCAGGGGATGGGTAGAGCCAGCCCTTTTCTCCCCATCCCAATGAGACTTCGAGTTGCCGCTGACAAATGGCCTTTCTGGCTTCTGATCAAGCTGCTTAATGGCCATGATCCAAGAGACTCAGGAACAAATCTCGGAACCCAGCATGTTTTGGCAGAAATCCCTCCAGATTTAATTTTCAGAATTTTGGAATTTCAAAATATTGTGGCCACTACTGCAGCCGTGCGACATCATATGTTATTCATAACCAGCAATAGAAAACAAATTGTCTACTGTTGCCTTTACAGCAAATTGAGTGTTTGGGTAAAATACCAAATATTAATGGTGGGTCTGGTGTCAAAATATTGAATGTAATTAAAGTAGAGAGAGAGTAATGTGGAAATTATCTGCCCCACAGGTAGGGGGAGGGTGTGGGGTAGGGGTTTACTGGGATTGTTGGGGGTGGAGAATGGGCACTGGTGAAGGTACAGGTGTGTCATTGTATAACCGAGACTTAAACCGAAAGCTTTGTAACTGCTCTCATGGTGATTCAATAAATAAAATTATAAAAAATTTAAAAAATAAGGTTGAGTTCATGCCCAATTCAATCAGCTAATCAGTGACTGAATAAATAGCAGTACTCTTACAAAAGAAAAGAAGAAGAAAGAAAAAGAAGGAGGAGTAGATCAGATAACAAAGAGAAAAAGGTACTTCTTTTAGAGAAAATAAATCTTTTGAAGGAGGACATTGATGTGTACATGATGGTTAGGGTACAGTTATGGGTTTTGATATAAGGAGTAAGAACAGATATTACATTTCTTATTATAATTTCTGCACTGGCTAGGTGAAGGGAACTTTCTAATCATTGACATTATTCCTAGTCTGTGAACTTGGTTTGCTTAGGAATAGCCTCAGAATCAAATGTCTTGGACAAGAAAGATAACCATGAAGGTAAAGTGCTTTCTTGCATGTGACAGCCCTGGTTCCCTCATATATATATATATATATATATATATATATATATATATATATATATCATCACATATAGTTCCATGAATATTAACTGAAATGATCACTGAGCACAGAGCCAAAGTAAGCCCTGAGTATCACTAGGTATGTCCCCCAAACAACAACAACAACAAAACCAAGCAAAAAAAAATCATTTTTACTTAAGGACCTTCTGAACTTCCGTTCTCTATTTCTACTGAGTCAATCTGCAGCAAATAGACTTCATTCAGCAAATTGGAGCATCATCCTTTCTCTCTCCTCATTTCTGATTTTAACTCGTGCTCTCACTACCCAGGTCAGATTCTTTTTAGCATCTTTACACAATGGACAAATTGATGTGTCTTCTTTTGTCTTTCCTTTTTTGTTAGGTGATTACATTGATCAGTGCAGTTGAAGAAACACAATCAATCCTTTTATGTTAATGCTATATCACAAGACTTTTCCTGGATTCTCTTGTTATTAGCTCTAGTGACCAGGATATTGAATCTTTTGGGTTTTCCATGTATTTTATGACGATAACCATGTTGGCAGAGCAACAGAAACACTTGTGCAGAACTAAGATGATTTAAACAGATTATAAACAGTAACCCATTTAATTTTCATAGTAAATCTAATGAGTGGGTACTATTGTTATCAGCATATTGATTGCATACAGGAGGCATAGAAGTTAGGAAGCTTGCCCAGGGTTTCTCAGAGAGGAAGCATGAGAGATAAGATGCAAATTTAAGTGCCACTTTATTGTTTGATCTCTCTACCATTTGAAAATATATTTATTTTAGTCTTGGGCAGGGGAGAGGCTTCCATGTAGAGCTCAGAGGAATACTCTCTATACTTCACCAGAAAAACCAGTAGTTCAGTAGAAGTACCCCCAAATATGGAGTTGCTCAGACCTTACAGAATTGGGGACCATAAGGATGATACCCAGTGGACTAATGGGGTTCAAGTACCTGGTTATATTGAGGGAGAACATAATGGTTCTGGGGCTCAAACTCTGGTTTCCATGCTGGTTTTCTGCCCAGTTATATTTCTGTCCACTGAGTCATCACTCCAACCATAGGAAGCTGTATCGCTATATCACTGTCAACCCATTGTTCATTGATTTACTCGAGAGGGCACCAGTAACGTCTCCATTTGTCCCAGCCCTAAGATTTTAGCAGCCTCTCCTTACTTGTCCTTCCCAACGCTACCATATTGGAGACTCTTTCAGGATCAAGGGAATGAAACCCGCTATTTTTACTGTGCTTGGCATATTGAATATCCCACGGGTAGCTTGCCAAGCTCTGCTGTTTGGGCGGGATACTCTCAGTAGCCTGCTGGGCTCTCTGAGATATATATCTCATATTTATACATATATACATAAATATTTATACATATATATATAAATATTTCCCTCGATAATTTTATGCCTACTGTCTGAATCCCTTCAAATATGGTGTGGTAATTATGGAAAATGGATAGGGAGTGTCTTATGATATGGCTTTCACAGCCACATAGTCCAGGAATATATTCATTCATATGTGAGGCTCCGCCTGAGATGTGGAAAGCGGTCTGGAGCATGGCAGTGTTTGGCTAGTGGAGGTCAGGTCTCCACTACCCACCACAGAAAGCACATTGACAAATTTCCTTCTTGACTTAATATTCTCTTACTTCAATATTACCTTAAATTTGACACAATGAGTTTTTGTGGTACAAAATCATAAGAGCTAAAGCCTGACTAAAGTTTGTTTTAAATCTGAAGTTTGCCCTGACTTTGATCAACAAATTTCATATCTTTACCTTGTGTTGAGGAGGCATCAAAATTTACTATGAGGATGGCCCTTAGGTCTCGTGCACAATCTGAACTAGGGCAGGGGAATCCAATATAAGTGCTGAAGAGAGCATACATCTAGTTAAAGTTCTTTATTTCACTCTGAAAACCTAGGTGTAGTAATTATGAGTGAAGGATTTGTTTAGTTACTGTGTAAAGAAGGCAGAGAGGGATCAAGTTCACCTACTTACCTAAATAGGTTTTTAAAAAGCAAGAGTATATGAAGAGAAAGTAAATGATGATCTTCATTAAAAGAGTTGGAGTAAGACTGTAAAACTCAAGTTAGCATAGGTGCAAAAGGGAGTGAGAGCAAAGGGTATAGAGGGGTCCAGTGTGCTAGAATATTAGGATATTAGTACTTAGAAGGTAAGTGTGGCATAACATGCACTTCACTGTCACTGTCACTCTCCTCCCGTTGTTCATTGATTTGCTCAAGCAGGCCCAGTAATGTCTCCATTATGACAATTGTTACTGTGTTTGGCATATTAAATACATCACGGGTAGCTTGCCAGGCTTTGCCGTGCAGGCGAGATACTCTCAGTAGCTTGCAGGGCTCTCTGTGAAGGGCGGAGGAATCGAACTCGGGTTGGCCATGTTGGCTGTGTGCAAGGCAAACGCCCTACCTGCTGTGCTATTGCTCCAGCCCAACATGCACTTAAAGAGAGGTGAACCAGTATTTCTAAAACAAATATAGCATTCTAAGTCAATATTATCTCAATTTAAAAAACATTTTTTGAGGAAGGATACAATCTTCTTGGAAAATATTTCTAAGGTATAGTCCAGTGTAAAAAATCTTTAAGGGTGGCCAGGGGAGCCCTGGCTGATCTCCCCCTAGTGGCCTGCATTCGGGGTGGACCTGAGCCACTCCTGCACCCAGGGCAGCCCGGGCCGTAGGAAGACAGTAGAGGAAATGTGGTGGTTGATTGAACAGATGCCTTTTATTCCATTCTCTCCATGTGCCTGTCCCAGTTTCTCTGATCCTCCCATTCTAGTCTCACATTGCCTCTTATTCCTGTCTCCTCCTGTCTCTCCTGCTCATCTCTCTGTGCTCCATCTTGCAGCTTGGGCTCTCTCTGTCTCTCTCTCTCTCTCTCTCTCTCTCTCTCTCTCTCTCATTTCACATGCTTGCTCATGTATTCTTCTTCTACATTCTTCTCTTTCTGTCCCCCTTGCTAGTCTCCCCAAGGTTGTGCTGCCCTGTCTCTCTCTCCAGCGCTCTTGCCTCTCCAAGTCCCTGTACTCTAGGCTCACACTGCACCTGTCAGGTAGCAAAATCAACATAAGAAAGCCCTTCCTGAGGGACCACCAAGTTCAAAGGGAACACCACCTAAAAGGCCTTCCTGACTGTCCAAGGGCAAAAATACCTCCTAAGGTGTTTTTCTCCTTTCCACAGTTCAATAACTATCAACATATCACAACTAGTTATTTTTGTATGGACACAGTAAGAGATACCATTGAGACTTGTAGGACAGCTCTTCTGGGAACATGTTGCCACAGACTCAGACTATAGCGCTCAGGCCAGATTAATCTTCCCTAACCCTAGCAGGGTCAAATCTAGTTATTACTTTTTGGATCATGACAGTATTTGTCCATGACCAAGTTCTTAACTTATAGTTAAGTATTATGGTGCTTTCACCAGGCCCATCTCAATGCCAGGGTAGCACACAGCTTACCGCTTGCCCTAGTTTCATCCAGTTTCTTGTCAGGACCCTGCTTTTTGGGGGTGCTAGGAAGTAAAGGCAGCAGAGGCTTAGGTGAGAGAACAGATGCCCAGGAGGGAAGTATCACTGAGAGTCACATTACAAAAGCATGTCTTCTTGTGTCCATACAAAAAGGACATTGCTCTGAATAAACTTTGCAAAGGACTTAGAGAGAAGAGAAAAATAGTATTTACAAGTCAACAGAGCACAAAGAAAGAAGTTACAAATAAAGACAGAGGAATGGGAGCACTGTGATGGGAGCAACCCAATATACCTAAACTACCTGAGGCTATGCAGGAAGGACAAAACATTGTTATCCTACAATCCAGTGTCACTTTCTATACAAAATGCACCACAACAATCAGGGTAGAGGAACATCAGAGACACTTTGATTTAATTCTTATCTCTGCTCCTTGATAGCACAATGAATGACTAAAAGTATGGTCTTCAGATCACCAGCATCTGCATCACCTGAAATCTTACTAAATATTTTTAAGTTTGCCGGGATCACTTTAAAAAGGTGTCCTTTGATCTATTTATACATTGGAGTTTGATTAGGCTTTTTGATTACTAGTTTCTCAAATAGTGGTTGAGATTAAGTGGTACAACTATATATAACACTGATAACACAGCAGGTTCTTGAAGAAAAGATATCTATTATAAGTAGAATTACTATGAAAATTTCTATTGAATCTCAGTCCTGTCCTCTCTAGTTCCCAGAAGCAGGCCCAAGTCATGGCATGAGAACTTAGAACCTCTGTTAAATTGGGATTCTGGGTTCCCAAGTGGCAAGGCGGACAGAGACACAAACACAGTAATGCAAAAGCAGTAGGAATTTTATTCCACAATACTGGGGTCAACTATCTCACCCACAGAGTGATCTCTTGATAGCGACCCTGACTTCAGGCAGCAAGCAGTTTATGTAGGGTTTGATTACATAAGCATTACATGCCTTATTGTTTCAAGAAGAATCTTACTTAGTTAACAGACAAAGGTGTTTGGGTAACTGTCTAGGGTAACACTGATTAGGCAACAATTAAACAATAATTTCCAGTATCAGTACCAATTTTATGATTACATAGTCTTGTTCTTTTAGGGTTAACAAAAAGCAACTTCTGGAGCATTGTGAGAATTGATTAATTGAGCCCACTTGCTGACCCCAGGAACTTTTCCAGGTGGATTCAGGTTGGCTAGTTACGCATTGTTTTATTGCTGGGAAACTGAATCTGTTTCAGTTCTAGGAACTGAACCTGAGGCTTACCTGATTTTTCTTGTTTCTACCACCAGTCATGGCGTCAGTTTTGCCCTTACACCTTCTCTGAACCTGTTTTTCACTATGCAAAATGGGATTACAGGCCCAGCCAAGAGTAATGCTGCAGTGATCAAATAAAAATAGGTCAAGTCTCATGAGTAAAGGGGAGAAGGCAGCTGGAATAGAGAAAGGATCACTAAGAAAATGATGGCTAGAGGAACCAGTCGGGATGGGCAATTTGTGCTGAAAGTAGATAATGGACCAAATGTGATAGCTTCTCAGTATCTGCATTGCAAACCATAATGCCCCAAAGTAGAGAGAGAGTATGGGGAATATTTTCTGCCATGGATCCAAGGAAAGGTGGGAAAGGGGGGGAAGGGGGAAAAGAGTGGTTATACCTGGGATATTGGTGGTGGGGAATGTGCACTGTTGGAGGGATGGGTGTTTCATCATTCTGTGATTGTAATCCAAACATGAAAGCTTCTAACTTTCTCACGGTGATTCAATAACATTTAAAAAAAAAAGAAAAGAAAAGAAAAGAAAATAGGTCAATGGGGGTATGGTGCCACCAGCAGATCGATCTGTACCTGTGAGGCAAGTGCATGAGCAGCCTAATGGCACCTTCAAACTTCCAGATACCCCAAAATTGCTGCTGTGTCTTTGGCCAGATGCCAAAATATTTGGGGCAAAGTTTACCAAGAAAGTAAACAGCCAAAAGTTAGGTATGTGGGAGACACAGCCACAAACTACCTCCGACTCAGCTACATAATTGGAGGCATGGTTTCTCTGGTTCCTGATTGAACTGCTTAATGGCCATGATCCCAGAGACTCAGAAACAAATATCTAAACCCAATGGCTTTTGGCAGAAATGTGTCTAGTCCCTGCAGTAAGTTACAGGCCTTGGGCCACCCCAGGTGGGAATAGGTTTCGTGGCTTGGCCTGTTCCCCTGCAGCCCTGTGGCTGCCATCCTCCAGAGGCCACTGGACAGACAGCTTTGGGCCCACAGTGATGAGACATGTAGGGCCTCATGGGATGGGAGTGGAGCCAGTCCTTTCTTCCCCACCCCAATGAGACCCCAAGTCACCGCCCATGAATGACCTCGCTGGCTCCTGATAAAGCTGCTTAACGGCTATGATCCAAGAGACTCAGAAACAAATCTCAAAACCCAGCAGCTTTTGACAGAAATGTATCCGGACCACGCAGTATGTTACTGCAACAGGGCCACCCCAGGGGGGAAAGGGTGCTGTCTCTCCACCTGCTCCCCCTTGGAGGCTCAGTGGCTGCCATCCACCAGAGGCCATTGGACAGTCAGGTTTGGGCCTACAGTGATGAGACATGCAGGGCCTCACAGGATGGGTGGGGAGCCGGCCCTTTCCTCACCATCTCAACAAGACCCCAAGTTGCCACCCACAAACGGCCTCGCTGGCTCCTGATGAAGCCGTTTAATGGCCATGATCTCAGAGACTCGGTAACAAATTGCAGAACCTAGAGGCTTTTGGCAGAAATGCGTCCAATCCCTGAAGTAGATCACCTGCTCTGGGCCACCCCAGGTAGGAATAGGTTTCGTGCCTTGGCCTCTTTCCCCTGGCAGCCCGGTGGTCACCATCCTCCAGAGGCCACTGGACAGTCAGGTTTGGGCCCGCAGTGGAGAGACACATGGGGCCTTATAGGATGGGGGTGGAGCCAGCCCTTTCCTCCCCACCCTAATGAGACCCCGAGACACCACCCACAAATGGACTCTCTGGCTCCTGATCAAGCTGCTTAATGGCCATGATCCCGGAGACTCAGAAACAAATCTCAAAACCCAGTAGCTTTTGGCAGAAATGCGTCCGGACCCCTCAGTAGGTTACTGTTGCCAAGCCACCCCAGGGGGAAAAGGATGCCGTCCCTCCCCCTGCTTCCCCTTGGCAGCTCAGTGGCTGCCATCCTCTAGAAGCCATTGGACAGTCAGGTTTGGGCCCTCAGTGATGAGACACATGGGACCTCATGGGACAGGGTTGGAGCCAGTCCTTTCCTCCCCATCCCTAGGAGACCCTGAATCACCCCTCATTAATGACCTTTCTGACTCCTGATCAAGCTGCTTAACGGCCATGATCCAAGAGACAAGGAACAAATCACGGAACCCAGCAGGTTTTGGCAGAAATCCCTCCAGATTTAATTGCTAAAATTTTGGAATTTCAATATCGCGTGGCCACTACTGCAGCCACGCAACATCATATGTTTTTCGTCACCAGCAATAGAAAATAAATTGTCTACTGTTGCCTTTTCGGCAGATCTGAGTGTTGGGGTAAAATCCCAAAAAATAATTGTGGGTCTGGTGTCAAAATATTGAATGTAATCAAAGTAGAGAGAGAGTAATGTGGAAATTATTTGCCCCACAGGTAGGGAGAGGGTGTGGGATGCTGGTATACTGGGTTTTTTGGTGGTGGTGAATGGGCACTGGTGAAGGTACAGGTGTTACATTGTATGACCGAGACTTAAACCGAAAGCTTTGTAACTGCTCGCATGGTGAGTCGATAAATAAAATTATAAAAAATGAAAAAAAAGTAAGTGGAGTTCATGCCCAATTCAATCAGCTAATCAGTGACTGAATAAATAGCAGTACTCCTACATAAAGAAAAAAATGAAAAATGAAAATAAGTCAAGTGTTGAAAATGAAAATAAGTCACGCTTATGTTTCGCGTATTGCAGTCACTTTCTCATGGGAATAATCACGTTTCTCCTGTGCAGTTGGTATCCCATTGAAAGATGTGATTATATGTGCTCAGAGACACCATTAGGAGGTGACAAAATCATTCTCAGAACTGGACCACGTCCGTATCCATAGCCCTAAAAGCACTTGAGTCTTGGCATTTTCTATGATATGGAATTGATGTGACCTTAATTCAGATATTTTTATCAGTCAATGACCCCTGCCATGAAGAGCTATCAACAATGATTGAGTTCTGGACTCTGAATATTATTGTGCTGATCCCATTATGCTTCCTGGCCACTTGGCTGATATCTTTAGGTCAATTCAGTTCCTGCCATCATTTTCCCTTTGTTTCCTTCCAAGGCTCAGATGGTCAGATTCAGAGTCTCCAAAAGTCAGGTGTGACTGCTCTTCTTAAGGAGACAGAGGCTGAGCTATTTATAGTAATTAAAGCATCATATTTACATAACACCTCAAAGGCAGAAGGAACACAGAGTTCTTTTTCAGAGACATGTATAATAAGCTGTCCAACTGCCACACTGCTGTGCCACTGCTTCTGCAGAGACCTTAAAATTCGTGTGCATCTCCATTGTATTAGACTATCTCAGATGCAGGGAGGAAGAACTGCTGGTCAAGTTGAGCATCAGTCGGTTCCAAAAGCATCAAGAAAGTCTACTGCTTCCAGAACTCAATAAATCTGCCATCCTATGCTTCACACTCTAATGTTCCTTAGCTCTCCTTGTATAATGAGTGTCTACTATTATAACAACACTTGATTATATGTTCAATCATTGCCAAGTATCTAATATACAAACTCTTTACCTCTTATGAGAGCCAGATGAGGTAGTGACATCTGAGTTCTACTTTACAGAAAAGTGCAAGGGAGCTCAGAAACATCGATAGTATAATCAGTACAGTTAACCTTTTTGCTTAAAGTGTGCAGAATTACAAAATTTACAAGTGATCCACTGTGCCACACTGGTTTTCTCAAGAGATTCAATGATTACCAGCATTTTATCATTATTTTTAGTTTGCAATTTTATAACATGGGTGTCATTTGATAAATAAAACATCCAAGTAAGAAACTGAACATATTCAGAAAGGTTTCACCCCCTTTCACTAGTTATACCTTAAGAAAGTGGGAGAAACTACTTCCATGTCTGAATTTATTTTCACCAAATGCTTGCTGCCTGCTTTGATCTAACTTTTTATTCAATTAGTATGGTCTTTTTTAAAAAATCAATAAATGGTTAGTGATGCCTTTAATAGATATTGAATAGAGACAAATCTGTTGTTATTTATTACAGAAGTGATTCTTTAATTATTTATTCCATTCGGAGTTATACTGGCTATATATACAACATGTTTGGTTTATATTTTTTTTAGATGAAAACCCCAATTATCTCTAATCCCAAGGATAGAAGCCAGTCTATGACAACTTGTAAATTCTTAAAGAAGTTGTATCTACTCTGTCATTAGCAGATCACTACCCATTGACATAAACATACTCATTCAGAATCACTTTACTAGAAAAGGCAAATGTGGGCATAACTCCATTATCTTTCCACTTATCTATATCTGAAGTAAATATCAGACTTGATACTGACCTTCACTCAGTAAATAGGAGTAAGAGAGGGCCTGTTGTGTTCCAGGTACCATGCCAGAGTGAGTAAACAGTGCTAGAGGAACTGGACAGAGTTCTGACCTTCTTGGAAAAGACAGGCAGTAAACAAAAAACCCAAACACATCTATAAGTACAAATTGAAATAAAAACTAGGAAGAAATGGATACTGATTTAAGAGCAAAGTAATGGAGCCAGAGAGAGGAATTTTGAGGTGTTGGAGAACACAAAAGCTTTCTAAACAACATTTAAGTGAACCTTAAAGACTATGAAAACCCAGCTGAGCAAAGATTGGGTAAGAAATACTACAGATTCAAAAAAAAAAAAACCGGTAAGGTACCTCAGAAAAGGTTAGCGTTTTGAAAGTTCAAGAAACTGGATAGAGACTAACGCAGCATTATTCAACCTTTTCACACCTGCAGACCAGCATGTGTCCTGCATGCTGGTCTACAAACCCATAGATTTAAGTAAGGCAATAGATTGATAGTCTTCAACATTTCTTTACGTGCAGAGTGATGGATGAAAAACTTTGGGCTAAAAAATAAGGGCAGTACAGAGTGAGATAAAATGAGGAAAGGTGGAAAAATGTGTTTGAGAAAAATGATGTAAGGCCCTAGAGAGCACATCACGAATTTGAGATTCTTCTTCACAGTAAATGTAAATTGCATTTTGAAAAATATTGTTGTGATTTCTTTTCTCTGTAAGAATGAAAATTTCTAGAAATCTTAATTATATAGTGACAGTATGATGTTAGAACAACCTGAGTTTAATCTTATATTTCTCATTTTCTCTAGAGTTGGTGAATCATTCATTCCTTGCTGAGTTTCTATTTTCCCACCAGGGAGGTACTGTGTGTGTGTGGTAGCCATGATGAAATAACATCTACAAAAGTTCCTATGAAAAAGTTGGGATTTACTCATTCTGCAGACTTTGTACAACTCTGCAGCACAAAACTCTCCCTCGATGGCTCTACAATCTAAGCTGCTTCTTTTTCAAGGTACCCTCATAGTCAACGAATGTAGAGAACTGGTCACTGTTATGAAGTCTTTTCCCAAGAGTGACATCTAGCACATGTATTGGATAATACAAGTTGCATGGCATAGGCCTCTAGTTCACTGGAAGTCAAAGGAACCCAAACTTGAGTGAATAATGGTGATTATATACAATTTACTCCTATGGAAATATACTGTGCCATATATGTTAAATTATAAAACTTAAGGAGAGGCTAGGATATTATCTTCCTCTCTTGAATTTAAGGCAGCTCTGTGAGATCTTTTCCCCAAAGCTTAAAATTGGGTGTAGTGATGTTTCAACACATGATAGAACAGTCTATGCAACAGAAAGGGAACATACAGTTATTATATACTTTAGATCCAAGATTGAGCCAAATCTGACTGGTCACTGTTATTTTAACTAAAGTTTTATCACAACACATATATGCCACTCATTTGTGGATTGATTACAGTTGTTTTCACACAACAGGAGAGATGAGTAGATGAAATAGAAACTGTCTTGTAAAGTATAAGATATTTTTCTATCTGAACTTCCCAGAGAAAGTCCTTTACTACTTTGAAGGATCTTTCAAGTTACTCAATCCCCCTGCTTATTCAATGTTTCTTTTTCTGGATTTTTTTAATCCTGTTTTTATATGATATTTTTGAAGTGATATTTTTTGATATTCTATTTAAAATCCTCACCCTGTCCCCTAGTGTTCCCAAATCTACAAATATTTTCAAGTTGATTTTCTGAACAGAGGAAAAGAAAGAAAGAAAGAAAGAAAGAAAGAAAGAAAGAAAGAAAGAAAGAGAGAGAGAGAAAGAGAAAGGGAGAAGGGAGAAGGAAGGAAGGAAAGCTGAAAGGAAGAGAAGGAAGGAAGGAAGGAAGGAAGGAAGGAAGGAAGGAAGGAAGGAAGGAAGGAAGGAAGGAGTTGAATTTATACTAAACTTTTACTGTTTTTCTCCAATGACCTTGGCCATGGTTCAAAAAATCATGTGAGTTAGCAAAGCAAACTTCCTCCTCTATCAAATAATTGAAATGTTTTGCAACTTGTGCCTCTTCTCCTAAGTCTTACGAAAGCGAAAACAGATAGTCTGAGTCTTATAGGTTGGGAAGTATGACAGACTCTTTCTGGGTAAGATCACTCTGCTATATTGTTTTGTGTTTGCTTGAGCCAATAGCTCTACAAATATTTTTGTGTGATAAGGGCACCAGACTCCTACTGGGCAATACTATTCAGTGGAGACCATGCATTAAAGTTCTTCTTGATCTGCAACCACTTTTCTCACTATCATCAAGGGCATGAAAAACATATCCCTGATGTTTCTCTCATTTTGTACACTGTACATACATTATGTGTTCTCAGCTGTGAACATCCTCCATTCCTCTTCACAAATATAGAAAGGTTTGCTAAGAACTACTAAATATGTATCAAATGTTATGTCATCCCTACTCTGTGAAGCATAAAGCCAGATCTCAACTTCCACTCTTTAAAGCTTGTTCTGCCGCCTGCTCTTGTCAGACGTGATTCCCAACTTAAACTGTTTTCTTGACAATAAAGTCACTCTTCAGTTTTCAGTTGCTCATGAACATTTTTAGATGCTCTAGAACCAAATCTCTGCTCCCTAATTGGGGTTACTGGTCTAGTTGCCCCTTCATCTCTTTTTTATCCATGGGACTATCCTCTTATCTCTTGGCATGAGCTATATCTAATAGATCCTGGAAAGATTGGGGCAGATTGTCATCGATAATAGTATTTTTTAAACCATGTTGGGGTTGGTAGTGGTGGTAGGGAGAACCTGTTGTAAATCCAGTTCAAAATATACTTTATAGAGTCTACCTGTCCACAATGGATAAATCAATTGCTCTAAATTAAATTCTCTAAACCTGAAAGGCTTGGATCTGGTACTAGATTTATTCAGGCTCTAGGAAAACAGTAATTTTCTAAGTCAACATTCTGACCCCACTTGAGTCAGCTACTGATCATGATAAAACCTCACCTCATCACTTGCTGCTCCCTTTAAAAGAATTAGACACACTGGCTGGAAAGAAAAGTGCCCAAGTCTAAGGGACAGAAACTAATCAAGAGGTGTCAGCCAGTGCAGAGAACACACCGTGGCATGAATATACATAGCCTGGGTCTGCAACTGCCAGATGCTGCCCTGTGTGAGGAAACCAGTAAGCTGAAGCTGCCCTTCTATCTTACTCAATGCAGATAAAACAGTAATGGAACATCTTTATTCTCCTCACTGGGTTTGAGATAATTAATATTTTAGATCTTATTGTATCAGTTTTTTATTTTCTCCCCTAAATGTTTCCATAGTCCTGTATCTGGAGTAAGTGTGAGAGCAATCAAACTATTCAAACTCTGAATCATGGCTCCAGGGGGCAAACTTTGACATGGGTAGCCACCCAAGCAAAATTATTTCAGCCTCCTTAAATGTCTCTACCTCCCACACAAATGCAGTTTTCCAGTACAGTTTAAATGTTTGATGTAATATTTGATCTTCTATTTCTATAGATGGAAAGTAGATTTCAAGATCATGGGGCTTGGGTCCTTTCCTTTAGAGGGAAGAAACTGAAACTCACAGAGCTTTCTGTAGTCTACAATGGAACCAAATGCTATTTCAAGTCTCTTTCCATGCCTCTTAATCCCGATGAGCTTCTGTATAATTGTCCCAGAAATATGAAAGTTTTAGATCAGGGATCAAAATCAGCATTCTTCAACCACAAGTCCATGAACCTGTGTGGTTCACTGGTGCAGAACTGTTGAAACTGCCTTGGTTATAAATGCTGGTTCTTAGAACTTACATACAGGACAGGTGCCAACTTTAGATGTAAAGAGTTGAATAACACTGATACAAAAAAATTGCACAAGAACGAAAATTAAATCAGTACAAGAAACTTAAGCATCATTAGGGACAATGCACGTTCAGTTGTGAAATGTGTTCTTATAAAGAATCCACATGACTTTCCAGGGCATGGGTGAAACCATCTGATAGGAGGTACTCTCTATCGAGTTTGGAGTTTCAGGGCTATTGCAGTGGTTTACAACCCTGTATAAGTTTTAGGAATACAGCTCCAAAGTAGCATACAGATGGCCTATAAGAGCATGCAAAGATGCTCATTATCATTTATCAATCGGGAAAATAAAAGCGAAGCTTTGGTGAGATATCACCTCATAATGACCTGGACTAACATAACTTAAGAATAGCATTGGAGGGTCTTTTACAATTTGATAGTAGGGGTGCAGTAACTTTGCATATCATAAACAAATGTAAATATGTATAAATGCATGTATATATGGTAAGATAGTACAGCACTGGCAAGTCAAATACATGCATAAGTAATAAATAATATAATAAACAAGCACTGATGCCAGTGTGGAAAAGGAACAGCATAGAAGCTTTATACTTTGCACTAGTAAGTCCTTTGCACTTGAAGACATTCACCTCTTCTCTTTGCTGATTCAGGAGGTTCTGGGATTTATGAATCCAGAAACTTCTTTTATGTATGCATATATATTTAATTTATTGTGGCAGCATTGGTTTATAATAGTGTAATATATATTTAGAGGTACATCATTACCACCAAAGTACCAATATCTTTCCACTACTGTTTACATGACCCTTCCCTTCCATCCACCTCACTAACTTTAGTTCTGTTACCAGAGTCAAAAGGTTTATTTTCATTGTATATTTCGTATTTTATTTTTTAAAATTTATTTATCACCTATGAGCAAGACCATCCTATATTTCTCTTTTGCCTTCTGACTTATTTTGCTTAGAATGTCTCCTAATTCTGCTGAAAAAAAGAGAGATTTTATCTTTTATATAGCTGAGAAGTATTTCATTGTGTATATATTATACATTTATAACACATCTGTTATTGGACACAAGATATTTGTAGAGAGAACTACTCTGATGATGAGCTCTCACCTTACTTCTCTGCACACATTTGATATTACACAATTCAAATTTGAAGTGCTCTGAAATTTAAGCTCCTCCAAAAAAATGGATTTGCTGCCTCTCCTCCTTTATTTTATTTTTAATCAAACTTTTTTTTCTTTATTTTTAAATCTCTATTAAGTTTAGATTGAATCACCATGAATTGCAAAGTCACAAAGAAATCTGTAATTGAGTTTCAGGCAAACAATGTTCCAATATCAATCCCTTCATCAGTGTTCACTACCCTCCATCAATGTCCCCGGTATCCATTCTGTTCCCTAGCCTGTCTTTGTGGTAGACACATTTCTACTCCATCATTGTTTTAGTATTCTCTTGCCTAACTTATCCTGCTACCTCCTGCCCCAGTGGCAAGCTTCCTACTTAAGATCAGTTCAACAGCTCTTAATGCCTTTGGTATTTGATTTTCCCTGAGAAGTTTCTTTATATCTCACATATAAAGAGAACATTCTGAGTCTGCTCCTTCTGATAGAAGCACACTGATGTTCTGAGGCCCAGAAGCCTCTCCTGGTGATATAGACTGAGTGGTATGGTATAGGATTATGCTTAGGGGTCACAAGCATACCTACTCTCCATCAGTGTCCCCTATATCCCTCCTGTCCCCTACTCTCTCTGTGGAAAACACATTTCCATTCCACCATTGTCCTAGTGTTGTTTTGTCTAACTTATCCTGACAACACCTGCCCCAGTGGTCCCATTTCACACACTGCAGAAATGGGACCACTGGGTCACATTAGGGGGACTGTGGTAGGCCTATTCAATGCAGGGGAACAAACTCAGTGACTCTGATATGCAAGGCATGTTCTCTACCACTTGAACTATCTCTCTCGTCTCCTTTCCATTTTTATAGTAATCTAGATCACTGTTTCTCAAAAGTTTAGCTCCATTCACTGAATTGGAAAAATATGTCATTTAACATATAGGCAACATAACATTTGTTTGTAATTGAGAAAATAGAGAAACTTGCAAGATTTTCTGTACTTTTTAATATAAATATGATATCTAGAAGTAAAATTTGTTTGTACTAGGCCAGTAGTCCACTGTACTCTTCCTAATGGCCGTACTCCAGAGGAGTTTTAAATTTTTCTCTTCCGTTTAGTGATACATTAGCAAAAATTAAAAAAAGACTTGAATTAACTCAATAATTTTATCTACAAATGAAGAAACAGAACCTAGTTGTTTTGGTAGCCTGTACCAGTGGCTACATGGGGCTTTGCAATAAGCATGGACTTTGAAATCCAGAAAACTTGCTTTAAATTTGTAATCTTTTAAGCTATATACAACTTTGGGCAAATGTTTTAATTTCTTCCAAAGGCTTTCCCCATCTGTTGAGCCAGAGTACAGTGAATAGGGTATGTTTGCCTTGCAAACGGGTAATTAGGATTTGATCCTTGGCTTCCCATAAGGTCCCCAGAGCACTGCCAAGAGTGATTCCCAGTTGTAGAGCCAGGAGTAACCCCATCCCACCACCACCAAAATAAATAAATTTCCATTTGCATTATTGAAAAATTGTGTGATTGTTAAATAATATATTAACTGCGATATGTCTAAAAGTTAGCAGTTTCTTTCCAAATGTTAGTTACCTTTCAATGTGGCAGGTGCAGGAACACACAAAACTCTAACTTCCTTTTACTCCCACTAAGCCAAGTCTCTGGTTAGGTGTTCCTGTATATTTCTATCTTGCTTCCTATCCCCAAATTTAGTTCCGATTGGTTATTGAAAAGGACATATATTTATAGTGCAAACTAACTCCATCTCTACAAAGAATCCTGTTAAATTTCCACTCAATCATCCTTTGAATAATCTCTGGAGTTCTAACTTCTTTACAAAATAAGTTTCTTATAAAGGAAACCTTCCTCTTTCGTTCTGGTTCCCCATTTTTACTATACTGTTCAGAGCATTTCATAAATTTGACTGCTTTATTATGTGGCATGGTAAAGCCTGTGTATGTGGCTGTTTTTCCTTTTGACAGTGAAGACCAACTCTCTGTTCCTTTTGAATCTCTAGCTCCAGGCTGTGTCAGGTATGTATAGGCACTGAATAAACAGATAGATGCCTGCATGGCAAATTCAAGGAATGTGTTACCTTGCCCTTGCCCCATACAAAGGACAAATTAAAATCTTAAATATTAACAATGTCTAAAAAGAAATGGACCCTTGACAATGAGCAGAAACTAAAGTTGAAAAGAGATGTGCCTCTGATCAGTCTCCTTGTCCTCTTTATAAGGAGCCTCCCAGGGCTGGAGCGATAGGACAGTGGGTAGGGCATCTGTTTTCACGTGGCCAACTCGAATTCAATTCCCAGCATCCCATAGGGTTCCCTGAGCACTGTAATTCCTGAGTGCATGAGCCAGGAGTAACTCCTGTGCATCGCCGGGTTTGACCACCCCCCCAAAATAAAAAAATCATGGGGAGTCTCCATAACCACCGTTTCCAGGAAACATCCAGCCCCAAGTTGATTTCTATCTCTACTTCCCTCAGGCTTCCATGACGAAGTTCCCAGTCTGTCTTCCCTGTAGCCTGCCCCTCCTTGTGCCCCTATCTGCCCCAGCCTCCTCACCTCCTCTGCAATTAGCACTGCTGACTCTGCCTCAGAATGCCAGACCAGGACCTGGAGTAATTGCCGCTTGAGATTCCTCCCGACACAAATGTTGACATTCTGTTGGCATAACTTGCAATAATGTATGCAGATTGCATCCTTCCAGGGCCATAATTATTATGTCTCGGCAAGAAATAGGTTACTCCCTGGCTTGATTTCTAGGAGCCAATTTCACATTCAGTGCGGCTTGTTTAAAGAAATGAGAAGGAAAAGGAGAGCAGAATGCAATGTACTGAGGGACAGTGAATGTAATGCACCTTTGGGAACTGGAGAGCAGGACATAGATGGAGGAGCAAGGAGGGGAAAGCAGATGGCCTGGGTTACTTGGTTACCCATTGATGATTCCCTTATGATTTCTGGAGCTGGGTCCCAGCAATTCCTGTGTTATAAGATTCTCAGGTTACTCTTAAGCACAGTACTGGGCTCTAGTAAAGAGTATGATTCTCCTCTGTGTCTTCACAATTATAAATAAAGAATTCTTATAAGGGTTGAAGGCAAAATGGAGTCCAGAGGGATAGGGAGTTAACCCATGGCTCTAGGTTTGAAATTTATGTAGGAGGGGAGAGACAGACATACAGACAGACAGAGGTAAACAGACAGACAGGCAGATAGCACGAAGAAGATTTTTCAGTCCATTTTATGAGTTTTCACTGAACATATTCTTTAATGGGCTGGAGCGATAGCACAGCGAGTAGGGTGTTTGCCTTGCATGCGGCTGATCCGAGTTGGATACCTCCACCCCTCTTGGAGAGCCTGGCAAGCTACCGAGAGTATCTTGCCTGCATGGCAAAGTCTGGCAAACTTCCCGTGATGTATTTGATATGCCAAAAACAGTAACAACAAGTCTCTCTATTTGTTGTGAAACCTTACTGGTGCCCACTAGAGCAAATCGATGAACAATGGGAGGACAGTGCTACAGTGCTACATATTCTTGGATTGGGATATTTTTTTCTGAACTGTCTTAACAGTTTTGCTTCTTCTATGTGAGTTCAGCATGGGTTCATTAAACTCTCTAGCTTATCTTTATAATTTCTTTTGTTCTTGGGCAAGTTTCTTTTTTTTATCTTTATTAGAAGAGTTTTATTTTATCAATTTTTATTAAGGCACCACATTTTAGAATGCTTTTAATAATAAACAAATAGTAAACAATAAGATTACATCAAATTAAATTTCTGCATAGCAAAATAAAATAGTGTTTTCAGGTAAATGAGAACAATATCTGGTTGGCCCCAATTATTTAAAATCATCCATACAATAAATATATAATTCTGTGTATACTTATTTCCATAGATTAGCCATTTGTAAAAAAAAATTGAAAAGAATATATCTTTTCATTATCGTACTATATTAACAAATAAGAAAATTTTTTTATAATTTATTTCTTTATTGAATCACTGTGGGAAAAGTTACAGAGCTTTCGGGTTTAGGTCTCAGTCATGTAAATATCAAACACATTTCCCTTTACCAATACTTATTTTTAACCTCAAACCCCAATAGAACCCCACTTCCCACCCCTCCCAATTCCTGTGAGGCAGATGAGTTTTAGTTAATACTCTATCTACTTTGACTAGATACATTGTTTCTATAGAAGATGCACAATTATTGTTTAGAGTTTACAACCCCCCCCCCCAATCAGACATGCTAAAACAGCGTTGTGAAATGATTTGCTTTCTATAGCTGGGTTTAAGAATAGAATGATGTCACGCGGCCGCGATAGCGGTTTTGGATTTCTTCTATTTTACTTATTAACCCTGGAAGTATTTCTATTAAAAGTTAGATAGTTAAGAGATTGGTTTCTGTGCTCTGGAGTCGTGGCCGTGCCGGAGAGCCACTCGTGGGGGGCAGCTGGTGACCTCGGTCGGGCATGAAGGATGGCCCATTACGCCCCCCTTCCCATGAGGTCCCTGCCGCTCCCACCCCCAGCTCAAACCTGCTGTCCACAAGGCTCCCGTGCGGCCGCCATCTTTCTTTCCAGAGAGGACTGGGCGAATGGAGCAACACCCTTTCCCCTCGGGGCAGGCATGCTGGTGCGGTTTAACACATAGTCCATTTGCTTTTCTGCTCCAAGCGGGTGGCTTTCTGTGCTAAGTCCTTGTGCTTCCGGGGCCGTGGCCGTGCCGGAGAGCTGCTCGTGGGGGGCAACTGGTGACGTTGGTCGGGCGTGAAGGACGGCTCTTGGGCAAGTTTCTATTTCACCGTTTTTACTATGTGAAAAAAAAAAGTTCAGTGATGACATCCAGTTTGGTCCCTGGCATATTATAAATGCTTAAAAATAAAACCATTATATGAAATTCAGTAGAATTTAGCAGGTGGTCATTTCCTTAAAGAATGGGGCTGATTTCCTCAAAGAATGGGGCTGATTTGCATATTTTTTATTTTCATCCCATCTCAAAGCCTAAGAGAAATGGTCAGTGTTTCAGCAAGGGTGTCCAAACTCCAAATGAGTAAGAGAAAGTGATCATTTGTCACTTCTTTGCGTTTTTCCCATTAGAATTTGGAGAGAGAAGTCAGAGAAGTCAGAGTGATAAACAGATCTGGCCTGATTCCCCGTGCTGCAGAAAATTGTTCCTAATTGAACATTCAAGTCACACTAGTCCAATCAAGATTGCCTGGTTCCACCCATCATGAGCATGGTTTCTCCCAAGTGGGGACCGAGGCCTGGAAGTGCATCAAAAGTTCTCTTCCCCTTCCTGCTTCTCATTTTACAGAAAACGTGTTAAGTTATTAGCTGTAGGATGTCTCCCTGGGGGCATTTTCTTCTCTTGCCTTCTCCATCTTGACGCTGGTCTCCTGGGCTTTAGGCTGCCGCCACAGTAGCTCTGTGGTCCAAATGCTTGAAGCAGCCATGCCAGGAGTCTTTGTTCAAACAGCTTGTTCATTTGCTTCCTGCACTGACTCCAGGTGCTGCCAGAATCATTAATAGATGTTCATTTGATGCTTGAGCCTCTCTGGAGTGAACCACCAGTCCATAGGGACCCACAACTGCCTGAATAGAGATCGGGGAGGGAATGAATGGATAGCACTTCTTTTCCCTGCATGCTTTGTCTGTCTCCATGAAGGTGGAGGCTGAAGTTGAGACCCAAGAGTTCATAGACCCACGGCCATCAAACTTCTAGTGAAAGATGCAGGGGTATTTTGCCATCTTATCCCCTAGCTAGGACTGTACTGTACACCATCCAGAGAATAAAATCTGAACTACTAACCATGAGCCATGATCACCTTCGTGTCTGTCTGACTGCAAACTTTTCTCCCAACCTCATTTGCCTTTTCCTTCCACTGTCATTCCCCACACTGCAGTTAAATCACAATCCTTTTGCTTTGCTAACATGTGCCCTTTGCATTTTCAACCACATACCTTTGCAAACCTAATTTCCTCAACCCAGAATGTTCTCCCTTGACCTGACTGCTTCAGTCTATTAAAATCTTGCATGGGAGACCCACGGAAAATGTCATGTATTCTCTATAAAGTATTCTTACTTTCTCTAATAGTAATTTCTAGTTATCATTTTCCCTATTATTTTATCTTATTTCCTCTTATTCACCATAGAATTGAAGAGCTATAATTTTGTTTCAAGTTGAAAGTCTCCCAGTAGGCTACTATGAGCTCCTTCTATAATGTCACTCCTCATCTTATTTATCTCTCTTCTCCATGATGAATATTTGAAATGTTGGAGGATTTCAGGAAATGTTTAAATTAAACATCACTGTCTGCTGTTCTCACAATCTATTCTACATGATTGGCTATCTCTAGACTATCCCAAGGAGTAACCAAAACAAAAATTGCATTTTCTTTGCAGCAAACACCTTGGAATTTTGTATTAGGTTCAAGGAAGTTTTAATTTTCACTGAAAAATGCAACATAGATGATCAAACTGTGTTGGACATTTTGTTTGTTTTGTTTTGGTGTCACACCTAGAAATTTGCAGGGGCTACTCCTGGCTACGCACTCAGAAATTACTCCTGGTGGTACTTGTGGGACTATATGGGATGATGGGGATCACACCTGGGTCATTCATATGCAAGGCAAGTGCTTTATTCTCCAGGCCCTATCTTGGACATTTTCAAGAATTCAGACTCAACTATTCTATATTATTTTTGTGCATTCTATACTTAGCACACTCTTTCATAATAATATAACTTCAAAGCATTTTTTAAAATTTATTTACTTGCCTATACCCTAAGCAATAACTCAACTACCCCTGAAAAAAGATACCTTCATCTTTCAAATTTTAAGATACACCAAGCAGTTTCCCCTTTCTTTCCTCTGCAAAAGAAAACAAACAAACCAAAAAAAAAAAAAAACGATAACATCAAACATCTTGTTAGGGGAAAAAAACATTTTAATAATCACATTTTAATAAATTCATTTGTCCATTTATTTACTTCTAGACTTAGTAATTATGAATAAAATAAGATTATGTGGTTGTGAAACCTCTAGATTAACTCACTGTATAGTCTACCCTACTCTACTACATTATCCTAGAAAAAATTATCTTTTAATAACCCACAGAACAAAATTAAAATTCGTTCTCTTGTCACTTCACCAAATTGCAAATACATTGAGTTTTTTAAATCCACTCTGGACTCTGCCTTTGTGTGGCTTAAGAGCCAAGGCAACTAATATTCTTCATTCCTGAATTTGTTCTTGCCCACAACTCTCCTCAGTGATTCCTATTCTTTGGCGTCAATTTATTATTTTAAATTTTTTTATTTATTTTATTTTTATAAAGTTTTTCACGATTATTTATTACGTTCCACATTCCAACACCAATTCCACCATCATCACACCTTCCCAACACCATTATTTCCAGTTTCCCCACCACCACCCAACCCTGCCCCAGTAGCAGGCCCTAAGTATTTTATTTAGCATTGCTTGTTATGATTAATTTGCTAAAAATGGTCAAAAAAGATTTCCTTAGAAGAAAGTGTGTGAAGATTGTTGTATCTCACCCTGGAGCCATTAAGCTCTTGTATAGAAAATTACCAATATGTTGTTGCAGGTTAAGCTTTGTGTGTTATTATTTTATTCATCAAGATTGGTTGACTTCTACTTTACATCCCATCCAACGTGTTGTGATATTTCTGGTATATCAGTGACTTAGAGCTTAAAATGTCGTGGTTGTATGCTCCAGAAATTCTAAAATGTTGATGGCGTAATACAGCTGGAGTTAAATTTTTAACTGGATAGTGACTTTAGGGTCTGGAGACATCTCTGCAGCTTGTTGATGTCTTTTGAGATTTATTTATGAGTCTCTGAGCTTATATGGTGCCAGTGGCAGTTCATGGGTGTGACTTCCAGGCTCCAGGAAGAACAGGGGGGTGAGAGGAAGTGGTCCATCCGTGATTCCATGAGACTGTGGAGATTTTAGTTACAGAGCCTGCGTACCTGAGTGTTTCAGCAGATTCATTCCTGGATGAGGCTCATCTAAGCCTGTAGAGTTTGGCTGGCTGTGAGCATGGCAGAAATTAGATTATGGAAGCATTCGCCCCTGGGGCTCTGTTTGGAAGGGTGCGGGGCTCACCCAACCCTTCTCTGGGTTGCCGCAGATATGAGACTCAGTCTGGCACAAGGTCTGGAGGCATCTATGTTTGGTGTCAATTTATATTTTACAAATTCTCTTAAATCTTTTTTGTGATTTTTGTAATTACTGAACTGTGGTTCCTCTTTCTGGTTCTTTTGTCCACAAACTTTTCTTTATCGTAACACTCAACCACATAGTACTGTGTATTCTGTTTGTTTTCCTCTCCCATTAGATTGCATGATTCCTTAGGCTAGCAATCATATTTTGTATTTCCTAGAATTCTTAGAATTGAGTACCATACTTTTAACTACATGGTGCTTGAAATATTTATTTGGCAGACAGATGGATGGTTTCTGTGCTATTCTAGCAAAACAAATAAGGAAAGTCATTGCCCCTGCACCAGGGAATTTACTTCTAGTGAGAAAGTCAGAATGTAAAGAGAGTAGTGGCAATATATTGTGGTAATTGCTACAATGATGCCCCTATAAATGAAACATGTCCCTAGCATCTTAGACAAATTTGTTTATATTTGGGGGCACAATACCTACTGGTGCTCATGACTTACTCTTGACTCTGCACTCAGGGATCACTCGTGGAGGTACAGGGTGACCATATGGGGTACCAGGGATAGAATCTCTGTCAGTCACATTCAAGGCAAACGCTCTACTGCTGTATGATTCTGGGCCCCTCAGGACACTATTGAGGTTCTGAATGGAGAATGATGAATGGAATTTGGTCTAGCTGGGAGTGAGGATTTTGCACCATAATCAGCAACATCAGGTTCCTTAGTGGAAGTTTGCAGTAGAGTACTGGTTTCTATGGATTTTTATCCATTGATTTGAACTCATTGTTTTTTTTTTTTTTCATTTTTTGTCTTTGAGACACATTTAGTGGTGCTTAGTGCTTACTCCTGGATCTGTGCTCATGGATTACTCCTGGTGGTGCTCAGGGACAATATGGGGTGATGGCAACCAAAACTGATCAATTGTGAGCAAGGCAGCATTCTACCCACTGTGCTATCTCTCCAGCCCCAGACTCATAGATTTTCTTCCTATAATATAAGTCTTATGATATCACTTGGAGCTTTTATGTAGTCTTCTCAAGAAAAGGAATGATGTTTCCTTAACTCCATCCAGTAAAAGAGTTACCATTTTTCCTTTCATGTCCAAGTTGTATACTTATTTCTACTTTTATTCTCTGCTCAATATCCAGAAAAACACAATACATTTGAGTATACCACTTCATTTCTAAGTTGTCTACTTATGATACCTGTTTTCCTTGCTACAATATCTACCCCAAAATACACAATACATTTGAGCATTGTGTTCTGCTTACATGGTTGTAGCTCCACAACTGGTGGAATCAACACTTCCTGCACTTGAGTGGGAATAGGAGAAAATTTGGGGGAATAGAGGGAAAGTGAGAAGAAATCAATCTTCGATGTCATGGCCAAAGAACCTGAATCATAGTTTGATATAAAGACCTTGAGACTATACAAGACCCTGAAATAGGTATACCATGGATACACTAGCGCGTACTCATTGTGAGACTTGTTGTTACTGTGTTTGGCATATCCAATACGTCACGGGTAGCTTGCCAGGCTTTGCAGTGCGGGTGAGATACTCTCGGTAGCTTTCCAGGCTCTCCGAGAGGGGCGCAGGAATCAAACCTGGGCTGACCAGGTCGGCCACGTGCAAGGCAAATGCCCTACACACTGTGTTATCGATCCAGCTCTAAAAAATTAAAAAAATTAAAAAGATGGCTTTGATTATGATTAGATATTCCCGTATAATCATAATTAAAATAATTAAGCCTTTAAGTATTTAGGTATTATTTAAAAAATAAACCAAATGTAAGGATACAAATGCTCATTTAATATCGCCAGGTTTCTTTCTGCTACAGTAAAATAAAGGAAGCTCAAAGGTCAAAACGACCTATCTTTGCCATGAATCACAGAGAGAGAGAGACAGTAAAATCAAGAATTGATAGCAATTATGACTTGAGTATTAGACATTGTAGGGCACTTATATTTTGATGTGGTGGAGTACATTTAGAGGAAAGTTTTGCTGGGAAATGAAGCCAGAGCTGAGCCTCAAAGGATAAAATATCTATTAAGTTTAAACCGAGGCAAATATCTGTCTGTGAAGCAAAATATACAGAAATACTCAGAGGAAGAAAACCATAAGAAATATGTGTGTATGTATGAGAGAGAGACAGAAAGAGAGAAAGACAGAGACAGAGAGATACAGAGAGACAGAGAGATACTAGTATGCACATGAATATGTATGTATAAAATGCAAGGAAAACTTTGATATTGAACAAAATTGTGTCAATCAAAGAATCAAGACATAGTGAGAAATCAGGTTAAAGAGGATGCTGGGAGTTATTGAATAGCAATTAAGAGCCACTGGAAGGGTTTGAGCACAGGAATACTGTGGCCTAATTTGGTTTATAAAGGAACTAGAGGGTGAATCTCATGCTAAGAACATGCCCTTTCCTGCCTCTTGAAAAGCCATCACTTCCAAGAGTAAGTTTAATCTCTCCTACACCTGGTCTCTAACTCCACCCCTCCTCCCCCACCACCATGGTGGTTCCCTCTTTCTGAGCAGAGAGAACAGCTGGTCACCATCCCACTTGAAAACTATTCTTGAGATGTTTCCGAAAATGTGCTATATGTCTCATTTAAATTGGGTTTATTCTGGTTTCCATAATCAGTGCCCTAGTTAACTGTTCCATCAGAGGTGCCTTGATGGAGGCAGCCATCTCAGAAACTTGGGATGCTCTGGATGGTAAAATTTATAGAGCCACTTTACCTTAAGAACGAAATATAGTCATCCTTGATCTAACAAATGAAAACTATCTTCTCCATTTCCCCTTTAAACCTTCTGACATGACTTGCAGATGTTTATTTTAGAAGAAGCTTATTTCATTTATTGATATAATACAGCTTTTCAGGGAAGGTGGGATAAAGATTTGTTATATGAAGAAAAAGGGCACATACACAACCACTGGTGGTATCTTAAAAGTGGATTAAATTGAGAATAACAATACCAGTGATATCCTGGCTCTATCATAAGTTAACTTTGAAATATTGGTGAATGAGAGTAAGACAGAAAAATAAGGCTGTGTGATTTATTTCACTCAACATCAAATTATTGAATACCAGCTTTGTGCCAGGAGCTATTATAAACAAAAGTAAAGCATATATCATACAGTTTAGTTAGAGTGAGACAGCAACAAATAAACAAGTGAAATATATATATTAGGCATATAACTGAAATGGAAATCACAAGGCATCATAATTGGGTATTATGCTAGATGATGCTCTTTTATGTAGAGTAATAGATAGTCTCTCTGGAAAGGTAGCTTAAAAACAAGTACTTATTGAAAATAAAGAATGAGGTATTATGCAGATACCTGGTAGAGAGCTGTCAGAATTAGTGAAGAGCCATTTAAAAAGTCCTAAATGGGGACAGTAGGGTAGGTGTTCAACATATTCTAAAAACGGCAAGGTCAGTGTGACAGAGATAAGTTCATGTTAGAACTTGAAGCTAGTTTAAAGACCCAAGATTTTTTTCCTATGATAATGGGATGCTCCTCGAGGAACTTGAAAAAAAGAGTAATATGACAAGATTAATTCATTGAAAACTATCATCCTGACTACTGTTGAATAATAGAGTATTCACTGGAATAGGAGTGGAAAGAAGAGCAAGATTGTCATCACAAATGTACAGAGGTAGTTGTATCAAGGACTAAGTGAACATTGAGGACATTGGTCTCTTTGAAGACTAAAAGGCCTTAATTGGCTGCAGT
Source organism: Sorex fumeus (assembly GCF_029834395.1). Classification (NCBI taxonomy): domain Eukaryota; kingdom Metazoa; phylum Chordata; class Mammalia; order Eulipotyphla; family Soricidae; genus Sorex; species Sorex fumeus. Next base: position 11,319,135 of record NW_026606186.1, read on the forward strand.
CTATATATAGTCAAGCAAGTACTAGACTCCAACATTTTGGATTGTGGTATAATGGGCTGAAAGATTTCTGAAATCAGTAATATAAATGAGATTACCATGATTTGAAGCTCCCCAACTTTGCTCATGATGTTTCCTCTGTCCCAAATGTTGATTTAAATTACTCAAGCCTTCAACCCCCACATTAAATAAACTCTATGTCTTTGGAGAGGTCTTTTCCAATCATCAGATCTTACAGTCATCTCTCTAATTTAAGTCCCTGCTTTATACCGTGTTCTCAATGTTGGAGACAAAAACATCAGAGATGACAGGCATAGTTCCTATTCTCATGAAATTTATCTTTTTAATACTGGTAATTGATATGCACCAAATAAATTAGATCTTTCATAACACACTAAAGAAGTGTGTCACGAAAGAAAATATCTGTGAAAATATTAGCAGTATAGCATTGTCTCCCGTTGTTCATCAATTTTCTCGAGCAGGCACCAGTAACGTCTCACAACAAATTGTAAGACCTGTTGTTACTGTTTTTGGCATATAAAATACGTCATGGGTAGCTTGCCAGGCTTTGCCATGCAAGCAGGATACTCTCGGTAGCTTGCTGGGCTCTCTGAGAGTGGCAGAGGAATCGAACCTGGATCGGCCACGTGCAAGGCAAATGCCCTACCCACTGTGCTATCGCTCCAGCCCATGTGAAAATATTATAGGTATAATAATCAGAAAGACGGTTCTCATGTTTGTTTGATGAACATATATTCACAATGTAGTACTGAGTGAGAAAAGCAATATGATAGTTTAGAATCAAATTACTAATACATAGAGTTCCATTGGTAGATGCGATTAGAATAAGCATAAATAAGGAAAGGAAATCAGGCAGCAATGGAGAAAAGAAAATGAGAAGAGAGAGGAATAAAACATCCAGTTACCTTGGCCCCAAAGGCATCTGAAAGGACATATTTCAAGCAAATGTATTCTATTTCTGTCTATAAAAATGTGTTTTTGCAGCTGAGTGACAATGGGATGTAGAGTGAGCACCTGTTCATGAAGCCGTGGAACAAGTTATCCATGTGTCCCCACAGATGGGGTCTTCCATCAGATTACTTTTTGAGGTGATATCCAAGGGTCCTATGGAAAATGGTGGGATTAAAGAGATTAAAGTTTGCTTCTTTGGGATTCTCAATCTGATATTCTGTATTCCTTAGTTAAAGTAGGGGTAGTGAAGACTATTTTCTTTTAAACAATGACTAGAATTTTCAATTAGTATGCTAGGAAGTGAGAACAGACACAGGCCCCCAGGGAACCTGCCACAACTCAGTGACATTTCTTAAAATTAACTGATGGGCAACCTCCTTTACCCAAGAAACCATAGAAGGCATACATTTTCAGTCATCCTTCTGACTTCCTCCGACCCCTCCCCCCCCACACACACATCATGTTTCTTGGTTGAACAAAATGTGACTTCTTCAAATTAATTGATGCTCTGTCTCATTCCCCAAAGCAATATAAGCTTAGCAAAGGACGGTGTCTATTTTCCTTATTACTGGCTCCCATGAAACATACCTTGTTGAAAAAGGTGATGACAATGGTATTCAAGTGTGGCTTTTGCTTGACCCACTCTGACTTCTAGTGCTAAACACTCCTAGTTATGTCAGAGGAGATATAAAGGAAATAAGAGTACAGAAGTCCTGATGTAAATACAATTGCCCACCCACTTACTCACACATCCACCTAACCAGCATCATTTTAGGTTTGTTTCCTCCTTTCTAACTCACTGTTGAACACATTTATTCACTTACTAACTTCAGAAACTTCCAAAGTTCTGTGGTTACTAGCAATTCAACTCTGGATAGTTTTCCATATTTATTTTTATTGTGCAATGTTGATTTATATAACTCTATATGTTTATATTCTAGGGATACAACTTCTGAATATTTTTAGGGGACCCCCCCAAGCAATGATTAGGGGACCTAGGTACTATTACATATGTTACTTAGCTAAGCCAGTTAGACAGTTTAATGGCCAGGACTGATAATGGGATACTGTTCAGAGTCAACAACCGTGGAGGACAGATGCCAGCTGAGTGGTGTTCAAACATCTCCTGGGCTGTACTAGGTGGTATTTAGGAACAACTCTGCATGTCTTGTGAAAACCAAAGAGGGAAGATTTGAACAATACAATCCAGTATTCCCCTCCCCACAAGAAAAAAATATTGTTGTGAATTGAGTTATGTCAGTCTTCTGATTCATCCATTGACTGTTATTAGTTAAGATGAGATAATTGGAGTACAGTGGACTCTTCCTCTAATATGACTGGTATCTTTAAAGAAAAGGGACATTTGGACACAGGGATAATTTTTAGAGTGAGAGAAAATAAAATATAAAGAGACACAGAGGGAAGTTTGTCATTTGAAATTGGTGAGAGTGTTCTGAAATAGATCCTTTGCTCCATCCTCAAAAGGAACTATACCTGGGACCTTGATTTTGTAGTCCCTTGAACTATGAGACAGCGTATTTCTGTTGGTTAAGTCACTTCTTTTGATATACTTTGTTTGACAACCTTAGCAAACCAAAACACTGATGGATAAAAGTATTTTTAAAAAACTGAAAAAGCATGCATAAGACATGTTTGATCCCTGGCACCACCCAAAACAACAACAACAACAGCAACAACAACAAAAACAGGGAATTTTTCAAAGACTTCAGCAATTGGATCTCTGTGATCTTTGGAGTTCTCACCATGAGAGGATTTAACTGCAGTTGCTTCATCATTCTGTCTTTATTCTGATTTCCCTAGCAGGAATCTGATTGGTTTGTCATTAGCCAGGTGTCTCTGTCTTTGTATCAATTAGCATGGCCAGGAGAAAATGGAGTTGTTTGCACATAACCACTCCAGAATCTCAGAGAACCAGTATAAACTTGTGACATCAACGGCATTCCCATAAATCATCTGCTCTAGATCAAGTTCCAGGGAAACTACCTCAAGGAAATTTTATTTTTGTAGGAGAGAGAGAATGCATGCCCATCTAAATTATTAGAAAGGCAAAATTGAGTTATATATGATGCAGCACAGGAAAAACTTTTTTGGGGGGAGGGTCACTCTGGGTGATGCACAGGGGTTACCCCTGGCTTATGCACTCAAGAATTACTCCTGGCGGTGCTTGTTAACCATATAGGATGCTGGGAATAGAACCCGGGTTGGCCGTGTGCAAGGCAAATGCCTACCTGCTGTGCTATTGCTCCAGCCCCAGTAAAAAGGTTTCACAGATGGTTTCAGTTGAAGCTTTGTGAATAAGTAATGCTAAATTTAAAGTTTGAGATATGGAAATAATTTGGACCTGAAAATACCGAGATACTGATTAAAAAAATTTTTTATTGTAAAGAAGAGCACAGGGTTAGACATGGAGATAGCAAAGGACCATCCCTAATAGATAACAGGGATGTCTACCTAGAAGCATGGACTGAGACTGTGCGGCAGCAAGTTCATTTAGAAGCATCATGGCCAGTTGGCCAGTGTTTGACTCAAAGAGCTTGAACTTATTAAGCAAGGAATCAATCTGAGCTTCCAAAAGAATCAGTGTCATGATTATAATGGTGCCTTAGCAAGATGAAGTCAGCAATGGCACATACAAGAGAGCAGCTCTGGGGAAAGTGAATGCAGAAACATCAATTGGGAGTCCACACAGTTCGGGCAAGCAGGAAAACCAAGAGAAAACAGGGCCATTGGGAAGTTTTCTGTACATTTGACCCACATTTTTGCTTTGTGATGTCGTCTTTGCTGAAACCACCATCAGGATTATTTCACCTCCATCTTGTCTTTCTTCCAAGACCACATGAGGCAACCTTTTCCACAAAACAGTCTCTGAGTTTCTCATCTGACAGGAACTCATTCCTTCTCTGAACTCACTTTAGTGATTTAACTCTACTGCTCTCCATGGCTCAGATCACTTTTGTTCAAGGATTTATTCATGAAACAGTGATTGAATGTCTAGTATGTGTCAGATGCTCTATTAAGCAGTGGGGGATCAAGAGTTAACTGGTTAGTGTCTATTGATGTATAGAAACTCTTTTTGTACAACCCTAACCTCTTTCACAAGATAAGATTTTTGAAGAGAGAGACCACACCTACTTCCAACCTTGTTCTTCAATACACAGAACCGACTCCCTATATGCTGGCCACACTCATGATTAATATCAATGCATTTTTTATCTAATTTAAGTACTCTATTTTATATTTCATGTTAAACATATAAAAATCCACAAATCTCTGCTCTACGATCTTGAACAAAATCACATGACACTGACTATGGTTGTGACAATTAAAAAGAAAAAGAAAAGATAGGTTGATTGATTCTTCGTCTTCATTACATTTTTAATGCTTTTCTATGCCTGTAAGATTATATTATGTACCTGAAATGTCTGAGTGCAAGTACCTCTCGATGGTGATTGAGCATTCAACACTGAGTGCAGAAAAACGACAAATGGCCTCATTATTCCTTCTGGCATCTTGGAGTGGCAGCTTAGAGACAGATATGATTTTTGATGCTTTCTATGTGAATAAATAGAAGCCCATGTAGATTTGGTGGTCTGGGTAAGGGCACATCACCATTTCAACCTTAGAACATAGAACACCTTCATGGTAGATTATAAAAATGTCTGGGAGGACCATTAGACTTAGTACCCTATTTACAGATGGGGAAATTAAGACCATGATCAAACATAACTCAGAGTGACCTACTGGTATACCTTAGACTGTAGCTGCTCTTCTTCTACCATCAATGATAAAATCTCACTTCAATGCCTTCTACTGAACAATCAGGGGATACTAATTTTATTTTTTATTTTAAATAAACTTGTTCAAAAATGCATTGGCATCAACTATTGACACCAGTACTCTCTGTATGTGTTTGTATTTTCCAGTATCTTTTCTCCCATGCCCAAGTCCCTAGGCATCTCCTAACCCCACAACTCCAGGGTACAAGAAAGAAACAGAATCAAATAATTTATATAAAATGTTAATAATTTAAAATGCACAGTATGTTCCATGCTTTTATTCATCTATCCATCTCATGAAAGAATTCCTCTATAGTTTCTTGAGCAAATGATCACCAACTTTCTGCTCATTGTATCTTCTGAGTCAACTGCTTTAATTGGCAGACAATTTTCAACTTTTAAAATCATTTAAAAGCTGAAGCTCTTATCACCCTATTATTAGATAAATTCTAATAAAAATCACAAAGAAATGCCACTTCACATCTGTTAGAATGACTCTTACCAGAAAAGGCAAGCAAAAAGTGTTCATGAGGATGAATAGAGGAGAGAACACTCACACACTATTGCTGAGAATGTAAATTAGTGCAACCATTCAGGAATGAAGTATAAAGATTCTTCAGAAAATGAAGAATGCAATCATTCTGGATATATGAATCCTAATGCATATGAAAACAGTTCCAAAGGACATATGCAGCCAAATGTTTGTCATTGTTTAAAATATTTAAGATATGGAAACTCATAATTGCTCACTGAGGGATTAATGGACAAAAAATGATGTCACACACATGCAAAAGGAATACTACTCAGCTATAAAAATGTGAAGTATTGCATTTGCAACTATATGAATGGAACATGAGAGGATTGATGCTATGTAAAATAAACCAGACAGAGAAAAATGAATGGTAAAACAAACAAAACAAGTTCATGTGCAGAGAACAGATTGGATATTAATATTCACAGGGAGGGAAATGGGAGATAGGTGAAGGGGGTCACATATATGTTCATGAATGAGAATTAGCCTTTTGGTAGTGATCAGGGTTGGAATATACTGCCAATGAATTATTGCATTGAACACTGATACATATGCAATGTTACAGATCAATGTTACTGCACAGAATTTATCATCAAAATAAGTAAGTGAAGTTGAAACTTATCTCCTAGGCACTTGTTTTTGATTTTTTTTATTTTGGGGTCACTCAGCTCAATGGCCACTCCTGGTATGTTGTACAGGGGTGATTCTTGATGGTGCTTGGGGACCAAGAGTGTTGGGAAAAAAACCTAGACCTACTGCATGCAAAACATGTGCACTAGGCCTTTCAGAGATTTCCCCAGCCCCCTCTTAGTGACTCTATCTATTGGAACTTCCTTCTGGGAATATATGGAATGGTTTTGTTTTTGTCCAGATGAACTTGTTTAAGGCAGCTGAAGGCAACTGTGCAGCAGTAAAACCAGTGTTTGCTTTACTAAGTTAAACATTCTCAATTATTTAAAAGACCTGTGAAATGGGTTCTATCCTTTCATCATCCAATTCACTTGTCAAGAACACATTTGATCATTTCAGTGCTCTTTTTGAAACATGGTTTCCAGGTACAGTAGGTAGAGCACTTGCATATGGCTGACCTGAGTTCTGTCCCCAGGATTCCATGTGGTACCCAAGTCCTTCCAGGAGTAATTGCTTAGTGCAGACCCAGGAGTAACTCTTGAGTATTGTTGAGTGTGGCCCCAACCCCACTTCCCCCATGAAAGGTAAAAATTGCATGCAGGGCAAGCACTCTACCACTGTGCTAATAAGTGAAGAGAAAGAGATGAACTCACTCATGTGGGATATAAAGAATCAAAGGAAGTGAACAACAAAAACAAAGAGCCAAACTAAGGACTATGACCTCCTTAGAACTGGCTAAAGGAGAGAGATATTTCTGTGGTGGTGGGTGTGGTGTGGTAACATATTTTGAAGCGATTACAAGTTGTACTGCTAAAACATGCATAGTCTTGTAAACAACTGTCATCTCAATAAAATCTAAAACTAAACATAAGTAAGTATTAACACTGGCATTGTAAAATTGTTTCTAAATTCCATGTTCAATGTCTTCTATTGAAAATGAGGTACACTTCTGGCCAAATGAACTTGCTTTTTAATTTAAAAAAATGTTGCCTATTTTGGAAAATTATGTCACTGTCACTGTCACTGTCCTCCCGTTGTTGATCAATTTGCTCAAGCAGGCCCAGTAACATCTCCATTGGTGACTTCGTTGTTACTGTGTTTGGCATATCGAATACATCACGGGTAGCTTGCCAGGCTCTGCCGTGTGGGCAAGATACTCTCGGTAGCTTGCTGGACTCTCCGTGAGGGGTGGCAATTTTTTAAAATGTTTATTAGTGAAACACCATGAGGTACAGATATGGACTTACAAGTTTTTGTGCTTGGGTTGCAGTTATACAAAGATCAAGTACCCATCCCTCCACCAGTGCCCATTCTCCACCAACATTGATCCAGTTTCTCTCCCACCTCCCCACCCGCTCCCCCATCCCATGGAGCCTCAGTGTCAGGGCATTCCCTTTTGTTCTCTGTCTCCTTTTGGGTGCTGAGGTTTACAAAAGAGGCATTCGGTGGCAATCATGTTCTGTCTATAGACTACTTTCAGCATACATCTCCCATCTGGGAGGATCCTCCCAAAACCCTTTACTTGGTGTTCCCTTCTGTATCTGAGTTGTCTTTTCCCCTAGCATGCATGTGTGGCTGGGCTGGCCTCCAAGCCATAAAGTGAACCTCCTAGTATTTATCTAGACTATTCTTGGATGTTAGTCTCCTATTTTGTTGCTTTATGTTCCCCAGATGAATGCAATCTTTCTATGTGAGTCAAAAAAAAATGACAGATCTGTTGACCTTTAATGATTTTTAATTTTTTTCTTCGAAACATCAGACTCATGGAAACTGCAAAAATAATACAAAGAACCTTCACATATGCAATTCTCTAAAAAATAAATAAAATAAAGCATTGATGTAAATAAACAAACAAACAAACATGAATTTCTGTGATGCCAATACAGGGTATCTGTGGTTTTGCCTTCGTACTTCTCATACTATACCTAAAATATTGTGGCTTTGAAGCCCCTTTGCTTTGTTTATTTGTGGATTCATATTAAAGTAATTACTTATGGAAGCTATCACTTCTTTTCACTAAGACTACAGCAAAGTTACATCTTCCATTTAATTATAAATAACTTATCCCAGGGATGTTTGCTTTCTGGGGGGTATCTGATATTTTGAATAACATTATACTCAGAGAAATTAATTTTTCCTAGAAGGTACTTAGATGCTATGACCATGAGAATAGATAAATATTTTGAGGCAGAAATTGTCCTTTCTCCTGCTTCTTCACTCCTACTCCTGACCCCCATTTACGTTCAGAGCAGAGCCCACAGAGATGGTTTAGCCTTTCATTAGTCTTCTCAAACGTAAAAACACTGATTCCAAAACTATATAATTAGCCATAAATTCATATAACTGTCTCCCAAGTGGCCTCAAGTCCTGAATTTCTCGCGGTCATGGGTTTTTACAGATATTTCATTAACACTGGAAGATGGCACTTCCTTCCTAATGATTGCCTAACATTTAATAAACACAGCCCAAGAGTTTTACAACCTGTTAACTTGCAAGTGGCAGTAATTAACCAAAAATGATAAATAATTAAGGCCTAATTACATGGTATTAGTCATTTTATTTTCCAGCCTATGCAGTAAACGAGTTTGAACTGCCATACTCGGCACGTTCCCCATCCCTCTGCCATCATCTGAGTAGGTCTCAGGGAGTGTTGGGGCCACACATGCCTTTATGAGGGAAAGGAGAAGAAAATTGGCTCATTACATCCATAATTGGACTGCTTCCCTTGCCAAGGAACATTCACATGGAATTGTTTGCACGCTTTGGGTTTGGAAGAAGAACAAATGCCTATCATATAAGCAATCCCTGGCTTCTCAGAGAAAAACGACTGCTTGTAAAGACGGCTTGGGGAATGCAGAATCTGTGAGGCATGAAAGGAAAGGCATAACCCTGACAGCCAAGCTCTTAGAGCTCTCCTAAAATCAGTAGCAGGCTGCAGGCAAGGTAGAGAACCTGTCTGGGTCTCGTTTGTGTGCACACGGGCGTGCGTGTGTGCATGCGAGCGTGCATGTATGTGTGTGTGCGTGTGTGCACGCACGCACACGTGCATATATGTGCATTAAAAACAAGCAAAAAAAGAAGAGACTCACTCAATCAAAAGTACATCAGATGAACACTGCTCTATGTAACTGGTTACAAGTTTCCAAAGAATGTAGCATTGAGCACTGTCCTCCCGTTGTTCGATTTGCTCGAGCAGACCCAGTAATGTCTCCATTGTGAAACTTGTTGTTAGTGTTTGGCATATCGAATACGTCACGGGTAATTTGCCAGGCTTTGCTCTGCGGGAGAGATAGTTAGGGCTATATTCCACGGACCCCGTTCATAAATGTAATCATTTTATATTTATGTTTATTTTCACAGTTTATATTCACAGATGGCTTTTGTTGCATTTTGGGTCTGTAACATTCCAGGTTCTTCATGTTCAGGGAATGGAGAGGATCAAAAGGTTGCTTTTCTTGAAAATGAATGACAATTCAAATGAAGATGATAATTATGGTGCTTATCTTTTGTTTGCTGCATATATATATATATATATATATATATATATATATATTTCTACCTAGATATCTGGGCTGGAGCAGTAACACAGAGGGTAGGGCGTTTGACTTGCATGCAGCCAACATGACTGACCCGAGTTCGATTTCTTCACCCCTCTTGGAGAGCCTGGCAAGCTACCGAGAGTATCTTGCCCGCATGGCAAAGCTTGGCAAGCTACCCGTGACGTATTTGATATGCCAGACACAGTAACAAGTTTCACAATGTTACTGGGCCCGCTTGAACAAATCGATGAACAATGGGAGGACAGTAACAGTAACAGTGACCTAAAGATCTAATTAATGAGTAAATTCACCATTGAAGAACATGACCCAAGTTCAGTGCTAATTCCCCTAACACATGCACAAGAGACTATACCTATGGACAAAGCATATTATGTCTATAAAAGGGATAGTTTAATGAGTAATTTTGACACTGTGATTATCAGTTTCTGAAGATCCTTAGAGACAATTGCCCCAGGAAAAGGAGGTACAGTCCACAAGACTCTCCAGCCCCTATAAATTAAGTCAGGAAGATTGAATCTGGGCCAAATTTACATATTGGGGTTTACTCTAACAATTTTGAGTTGCTGCTATGAAAAGAAGCAAATAATGTGATGCTCCAACAAGTTAAAGTCCTCTTAAGCCACTTATTCCTCAGAGTCCACAGGTATACGTTGGGTCAGTATATTAGAGAAGATGCCACATATCCTAACACTATACTAGTAAAGAGTAGGGGTTTGATCATGAAGTGGGTTATAGGGAAGCAGAAGAGGAGATTTGGAACTTCACCACAGCATACGACTGCAGGTAGAGGGAGCTGTATTTGAGGAATTCCTAGTATGGGAGTAAAAGTCTTTTGCCAGATATCAGCCAAACAAGAGAACCGGAAACTTCAATTCATATTCATCAGGTTAAAAGAGATAATTGAGTTAAGAATTGTCTCCTAATCGTAATGCTGCTAGTCCTTAGGGGAAGACAGTAGAGAGCTGTCTGTCCTGAGGAGAAAGTACTACTTACTTTCTGATCCCCCAAATCCTCGCAGAGTCTAGGTCAAGTTTAAGGCAAGGTGGAAGATATTAGATGAGAAAAGGCCTCCAGAGAATGAGATAGGACATCCATCTGTCTGCCTGCCTCCCTGGGGTACTATGGCTCAGGAGATGAAAGGCTCGTTTTCCTATTTTGCAACAGGGGTTGGAAGGATTGGGTTGCTTGAAGTAAACAGCATCTGTTGCTGAGTTCATGCAAGGATTGTGGCTCCTTCCTGGGAAGGAAGTTAGACAATATTTGGCTTACCAAAAAGTGGAGAATACCCATCACATAGATCTCCCCTTATTCACCCCTTCAAAACATAAATCATACCAAACCTTTAAGAAAGGGGCTTTGAACAATTTCAAGTGATATGGTTATTACTGATGGAGAGAATTGAGATGGAGCTAGGAATCTGGCTCTGCTTCTCTGAAGAAAGGTGAGATAACTTCGGATGATCTGCTAGATCTCTCTGGCGCAATATTTATCAAATGAAAGGACTAAAGCATGTTGTTCCCCTCTCTTTGGGAAGCTAATTAATAAGTCAACCTAGCAGGGGAAAAAAAAGAAAAGTTCCCCACCCACATCCCTGTTCTGTCACTCTGCTCCTGTCAGCCTTAGCTTCTCCCTAGGGGAGTGGGGCTGACAGATGGTTGAAAGAAACAGGGAGCAAGAGGGGCCTACTTCTATTTTTGGTTCCTCTTTGAAAGATCCTCCAGGAACTTCAGGAAGAGGCATTCTCCACCTGGCTGTCTACTTTACCAATAACTGAAAATCTATAGGCACAGTGTTTGATAACAGCAAGCGTATGTTGGTTTTTTAATTATCATTATCATTTAATTATCATTTATCAATTTCAATTCAAGTTTCTTACTTGGGCATAAAGAGTTTTTACAAGATTACTTAGGGGATTTCTCTGTCTTAGCCCTACATCACTTTCTTCAGGGAGACATTCCATGGAGTAGAAAATGAACAAGTACAGAGGTCATTGCAAGACCAACCCTGCTCTGTAGAGCCTGATATCCATCACACTTGGTGGTTATTTCTAAGTTGCCATATTTCCTAGTCAATGGTGGACACTGCAAAGCCACAGTTAGGGCTAGTCATTCTGTAGTACAAGGACTCACAAAGTCTTCACCTCATGATGAACTATCAGTAAACAGCAGCTTTTCTTAGCATTTTCAGAAGAGCTCCACTATCCATTTCTTTTCTTCCAGAGTAGGCTTCACTTTTCCACACTCATCCACACGTAAAAACAATGGTAACCTCACAAGGGAATGTCCACCTTATTCCACCTAGATTTTTATTTTGTTTTTTTTTCTATTTACCTTACTGGTTATTATCTTCCAAGAAACGGTGTAATGCTAATTTAAAAAAAATAGGGAATGTGATAATAAAGATACCACCTCCTTCCTGTCATTTCCATGGTAGTTTCTATTTTGCAAAGCAGCTCATTTATTTTCCTATTTAAGCAACCAACCTGGTTCCAAAGGAAACCCAGTATTCCCTTAGAGAGACTGATATATTTTGGATGTTTCTGTACTCTTGTTCCAACTCAATTGTCTTACTGTCTAAAGTTTCCATTCCTCAAACCCCCACTCTTATATACCTTGATGTTGCTTCATTAAATATTTATGCCAAGATTCATTATTTGTCCATTAAATATTTATCAGCTTGTGAGCCTGTATCAGACAATATGTATTTTCTTCTCTAGGAATAGTCTGATAATTAAGTCTGCAATCCATAAGTTTCTAGGGAGCCTGAATATTTTTCCCTCTCAGTCTCATCCCCAAAAGTCTGGCTTCTTCACAGAATCATTTTATTAACTGTCTTAGTTCCTTCTTCTTTTTTTGGCTGGCAATTTGGAAACCTGTTCTTCAACCAAAGAGTATTGTATTGTTCAAAGCAGAATTTGGAAATGAGCCACCAGTCAGAGGTGCAATATCAGGCAATTTTGGAGAAGAATGGATGGATATGAGATTATTCTCTAAGTATGGTTTATGATATCAGCACACTCTGCTTTCTGTGACAGGTAAAGACAGAGTTAATAGGGGGCTATTATATTTGGGGAAGGAGGGTGTGGTTCACAAAGTTAAAACTTTTTGTTTGTTTTTAGACTCTGCTGTGCTCAGGGCTTACTCCTGGATCTATACTTAAGGAAACACTCCGGGCAGTGCTCAGGAGACTATGTCATATGTAGTTCCAGAGATCAAACCTTGGATTGGTCATGTACAAGGCAAAGACCCTACCACTGTACTATCTCTCTGGTCCTATGAAATGAAAATTTTCACTTTACTGATGATGCATTTTGAAGAAGTAAAAGTTTTTTGGGAAATACCATTAAGTCCTTGGAAGAGTAAGAACGAGACTTCATTCATCATATCAGTTCATGAATAAGATATTTGGCCTTTGCACCACCTCCCTTGCAAAATGCTATAATCTTTATCAAATATTTTTAGATTATATCAGAAAAGGATATATGGAATAAGTCCTGTATTTTTTCTATAACAAAAAAACAGTGGGATTTGCATATAGAAAGGAATATAGGTAGTATTCAGGATATAGATTTGGGGATTGAAGATACTGTGCTTGAGACCTAGATTTTTCTTGAGATTTGGTAAACTTTTCTACGTTACCATTCTCTACAATGAAGATTGGGGGCATGCTATATTCTGAACATTCTGGTAATCTCTTGACCTAAATTACAGAATGGAATCTTCACATTGAGATGACTATTATCCCTGCTTCACAATGACAAAGCAGGTGCTTAGAATTTGCTTGACTCACACTGTATCATGTGTTTTGTTAGAAACAAAGCAGAAATTTGGGCCTAAGTGTTCAGATTCCAAAGCACGTGTCAACCACACTCAGTTTGAGTTTGCTTATTTCTTGACCAAGATCATTATATACACTTCATGGTTTCAAGGATGAAATGGTAGAATATGTTTATTAGAGTTTGTGCCAGCTGAGGCAAAATTCACAATTCACAAGAAATAATGACCTACACTCTTAGCATTAATTATCTCACACACATGTGTTCACAATGTTTTAATTGATTGATCTGTTTCTGGATGGCATAGACTCTTGGTCTTTGAATTTGTTCAGAGAGGGTCTAGTTAAGATAACCTCAGTGTCAGATCTCAGTAATTCCTATCAGATCACAGTAGCTGATAGAAGTTTAGTAAAAATCATTTAGGTATAAACGAATGTTTAATTTCTTCATGTCCATAGTTCTGAATCTAAGAATGAAGCATTTGGAAAAGTGGAACTTTGTAAGACTGTCTACACTGAAAGGAATTCCAGAGAGGAATTCTGATTGTTAGTCCTTTTCTTTCTTTTCTCTCACAAGTTTGCCCTGAACACTGAAGTTCAACTCCCTTTTAAATCCCAAAAGTAGCTCCTCTAAATACCTAATTTATATCTCGAATAGCCTCAGGAATTTCTTAAATAGGAATCCATCCACCTATAAAAGCAAAGTCTTCCTGGACAGAATAAAAGCTAGACAGTGAAAGCCACCTTATTTTTGAGTTACTTGTGTAAAATACTGAGTTAACACAAGCTCTTCCTGGTACTATGCTAAAACTTCAACATATTCTTCAAATTTCCATAAAGTAATCTAGGAAATCTTTTGGTCAGGGGATGCTTAGAATAGTTAATAACACGTGGACATCTTTATATTACTCATGGGATAGATCAATTTATTCAGCAACTTTGATTGAGTACCTACCTGTACAGGACTCTTGGTTAAGTGTTAGGAGTATAACAGTGAGAAAAAAATTGGTATTGCTGTTCATGAAGCTATTGATGTAATGGTAAAGAAAATAATCAAACCATCATGGAACTTTAGGGGATAATCATGGCATTTACCATGAGTAGGACTTGATAGTGAAACTTGAAATGTGTTAGCATTCATTCTTAAAAAAGTTTTACATGGTGAATTCCATTATTTTTATCTTAAGAAAGAGCCACTCAGATTCCTAAAAATATTTAACACATATTGATGTTAAAAACAATTCTCATGTAAATAGATAATGAGCACTTGATATTTAACTCTTTATTAAGGAAAATAGTCTTTGATTCCTGCTTAATGAATTCATTTATATTCCCACACACGCTAGTCTTCCAGGTGTGTGGTGGGGATAATTGAGACAATGCCACTTTTATTTTCTTTCTTTTTTTTTTCTTTTTAAAAAATGTTTATTAGTGAAACACCATGAGGTACAGTTGTAGACTTACAAATTTTTGTGCTTGGGTTTCAATTATACAATGATCAAGTATTCATCCCTCTATTAGTGCCCATTTTCCACCACCACGGATCCCAGTATTCCTCCCACCTCCCATCCCCCCATCCCACCCTGCCTCTGTGGCAGGGCATTCCCTTTTGTTCTCTCTCTCTCCTTTTGGGTGCTGTAATTTGCAAAAGATGCATTGAGTAGCAATCATGTTCAGTCTATAGTCTGATCTCAGCATGCTTCTCCCATCCTGGGAGGATCCTCCCAACACCCTTTATATGGTGCTCCCCTCTCTATCTGAGCTACCTTCTCCCTCAGCAAGTGCAGCTGGCCTCCAAGCCCTGGGGTAAACCTCCTGGTACTTATCTCGGCTACCTTCTTTATGTTCCCCAGATGTATGAAATATTTCTATGTCTGTCCCTCTTTTTCTGACTCATTTCACTTAGCATGATACTTTCCATATTGTACCACTTGTATGTAAATTTCATGACTTCATCTTTTCTAAGAGCTACATAGTACTCCATTGTGTAGATGTACCAAAGTTTCTTTAACCAGTCATCTGTTCTCGGGCACTCAGGGTTTTTCCAGATTCTTGCTATCGTAAAGAGTGCTGCAATGAACAAACAAGTGCAGATGTCACTTCGACTATACTTTTTTGCCTCTCTGGGCTATATTCCCAGGAGTGGTATTGCTGGATCAAATGGGAGCTCAATATCTAATTTTTGGAGAATCGTCTATACTGTTTTCCAAAAGGGCTGAACCAGGTGGCATTCCCACTAGCAGTGAAGGAGGGTTCCTTTCTTGCCACATCCATGCCAACACCGGTTGCTTTTGGTCTTTTGGATGTGGGCCAGACTCTGTGGTGTGAGAGGATATCTCATTTTTGTTTTGATCTGCATCTCCCTGATTAATGATGTAGAGCATTTTCTCATGTACCTTTTGACCATTCAGATTTCTTCTTTGAGAAAGGTTTTGTTCATTTTGTCGCCCCATTTTTTGATGGGGTTGGATGTTTTCTTCTGGTGGAGTTCAACCAGTACTTTGTATATCCTTGATATCAACCCCTTGTCAGATGTGTATTGGGCAAATATCCTTTCCCATTCTGCAGACTGTCCTTGTATTTTGATCACTGTTTCTTTAGAGGTGCAGAAGCTTCTTAGTTTAAGATAGTCCCATTTGTCTCTCTCTGTTTTCACTTGCTTGGCCAGTGGCATGACATCTTTAAAGATACCATTAACTTCAATGTCATGGAGGGTTTTGCCAACTTTGTCTTCAATGGACCTTATGAATTCAGGTCTTACATTGATCACTTAATCACTTAATCACTTAATCCCCATTATTCATCGATTTACTCGAGCATTTGCCAGTAACGTCTCCATTCCTCCCAGTTGCGTGCTAGCGTAGCCCAATGGTATCTGTTCATTCTAGGAACATGCAAAGCCTCAAACCAATCATTCAGGGTCTTGACGAAGAAGTCTGACCATCTTGTAGGTGGGCATTCACGTGATCTTTTGATGTCCGGTGGAATCCAATCAGTAATGGCTCTAGTCCAGCAGTTGTCTGTAAACCTCATTACGTGTCCAGCCCATCTGATTTTTGATGTCTTGGCAAATGAGACAGCGTCCCTGATTCTTGAGCGTTGACAAAGATCAGAACTCCGGATTCTATCTCTCACTTGAGTGAATCGTGATATTCCAAGCATAGCTCTTTCGATTCTTCTTTGAGAGACCTGAATAGCGTTCTCATCCTGTTTTCATAGGGTCCAGGTCTCTGAGGCATATGTTAATGCAGGAAGAACAGTGGAATCAAAGAGATGTGCTCGTAGCTGGAGGTTCTTTGTCCTTTTAGTTATTTCTTCAACGTTCTTGAAGGCATTCCAAGCCGCTCTCTTCCTCCTGCGCAACTCAGGTGCCAGGTCATTCATCATGTTGATTTCTCGACTTAGGTACATATAACTGTTGCATTCGGAGATGGTGGTTCCGTTGAGAGCGAATGGAGCGTCAGGAACAAGGCTGTTTCTCATAAATATTGTCTTCGTAAGATTCAGCTGTAGTCCGACCTTTCCACATTCACGGTCAAAGTCGTTCAGCATTTGTGCCGCTTGGCTGATGTTTGGTGTTATTAGAATGATGTCATCAGCAAAGCGTAGGTGGTGTAGTTGCCGACCATCTATCTTCAGTCCCATGCTTTCCCATTCCAGTCGTCGCATGATGTTCTCGAGGGTGTCAGTGAAGAGTTTTGGTGAAATGGTATCACCCTGCCGAACCCCTCTCTTGATATGAATGATTACTTCTCTGTAGAATGGTGAGATCTTGGTAGTGAATCCGCAATAGAGCTCATGAAGGATCCTGATGTATTGAGTTTGTACGCCCTGATTTGCTAGGGCTTCCATGACCGCTTCCGTCTCAACAGAATCAAAGGCCTTCTTTAAATCAATAAACGTTAGACAGAGCGGCATCTTGAACTCCTGAGAAACCTCAATGAGCTTAGTAATCGTGTGGATATGGTCGATGGTACTGAATCCTTTTCGGAATCCGGCTTGTTCACATGGTTTTCCTTCATCTAGTGTTCTGCTAATCCTATTCAGGATAACTCGAGTGAACAGTTTGTAGACGACAGACAATAGGCAGATTGGGCGATAGTTGCCAATGACGTGGATGTCTCCCTTCTTGTATAGTAGTACAGTCCTACTGGTTTTCCATTGGGATGGAACCTTGCATTCAGACAGGTAGCATGTGAAGAGCTGAGCCAATGTATTGATGAGTACTGATGGTAAGTTCTTCAGGTGTTCAGGTCTGATCTTGTCTGGGCCAGGTGCTCTTTGTTTCTTTACGGACGAGATGGCATGTTCAATTTCGGAAGGGAGAACATTGGGAATGACATATCCATCATGTGGTATGTGGTATGTGGGCAAGTGGACGTGGCTATTAAAGAGATCTGAGTAGAAGTCATAAATAATCTTCTCCATTGCCCTTCTGGAAGATGTGATAGATCCATCATGATGTCGGAGGGCAGTCATCTTGGTTTTGTAGTTGGTGAAGGATAGGTGGGCATTATGAATGCTTTCCCCAGCTTCTGCCGCATCTACCAGTACTGCTGCTCTCCTGTTTTTGAGGTCATCCTTGATAGCTTCTCTGCACTGTTTTGCCAGTCCGGATGTTTGCTTGTGGTTGCCTGAGGCATGTGCCAAGCCACATCGGCAAATAAGTTCAAGAGTGTTCGAAGAAAGGCGGTTTTTTTGTGGTTATCTCTCTCTTGGCATTCCTCGCACAATCATGGAGGTGTTGAATCATTCAATCGTATTCCTCATCAATGTTGTCAATGACGGCATCTTCCCATGTTGCCGCAACAGAGCCAAAGAGCTCCCAGTTGGTGGTCATTCTGGGAGTCCTCTTCTTAAACCTTGCATTCTTTTCTCCTCATTCTGTGAGGTAGAATTTTGCACGAAGAAGACGGTGGTCTGATCCCATTTGGAATTTTGGGACAACAGCAACATCGGTTAGGCAAAACCGCCGATTGAATATGATGTGGTCTATTTCATTGTGGAATCGTCCATCGGGAGACTCCCATGTCCAACGTTTAGATTCAGCCTTTTGGAACTGTGAGTTACCATGGAAGGTTTTGGTTGACATGATGAACTCAGA